>NC_137973.1:32220485-32962985 GCF_963924665.1 Micromys minutus
TCTCCTGTAGGGTTTTTTCTTGTTTGTCCATATGCTCTTTGTTTTTTTATGGGTGTGTTTTTCCTTAGTTGGGGAATAAATAGTTTTCTATGAAAAATATTGTTGAAGATCTGGTCTATGGCACTGAACAGGATTATTCTCTCTCACATATTTGTACAGTCTGGCAATTTGGTCTTTTCACAGTATGCAGATTTTTCACCTGTTTCTTCTCTGTGTTTATTTATTTATTTTATTTATTTGCTTACTTCATCTAGATCCTCAACTTTATCTTGGAGTCCTGATAATCCATCTTCTGCTTGACTCATTCTACTTCTAAATCTACTTCTTGAGTTTTCTAGTTGTTATTGGATTTTCAATTCCATCTTCATTTCATCTTGAGGCTTCTTCAGTGCTTCTATCTCTTTACTAAATTCCAGTTTCAAATCCTGGATGGCTGTCATCATTTCTATTGGCATTATGTTTGTGTTTTCTCAGGCATCACTTAAGTATTTATCTCTTTAAGTTCGTTTGAGTTAAGTCCATGAAGCTTTTCCTTTGTTTCGTTTAAAAACTCTTTGGATTCTTTAATGAAGTTTATAATTGTCCTTTTAAATTCTGTGTTCTGGGATTCATCTAGATAATGCTTATCACAAGAATTCCTTTATATCTGGTAGATTTTGGGGGAAGGTTGCTTGTGGCTTTGTTTTTTCGAATCTTCCCTTGGGATATCCAGACACTGATGGACACCAGGCTGGGAAGGATGGAGCAGAGCCAAGTTCAGCAGTCTGAGTCTTTCCTTAGAGCACTTGGCCCAGGTGCACACTGGACTGAAAAGGATGAAGCTATATCTGGAATGGGTGTGTCAGAATGATCCCAGTCCAGCAGTGAATGCTAGAGAAAAGTCCTCAAAAATGAAGTGTTACAGCTCTTTTATAAAACAGCTTTTGTAAATGATAGTCAACAAAACTGCTTGTGCTTTGTATCGGGGTGAACAAGGACAATCTTGGAAAGGGGAAAAGTTCTTCTTAAGGTGAAATTTCATTCGCTGAAGTTTAAGGTTCTCAGAATACATTTGTATGGAGAAGCATTCCAGGAAGTTGAAAATGTGGATTACTGTGACATTCCTCAGGCAGAGTGTGGAGGTTGGGATCCCTAGATAGGGTAGAGGAGAGGAAAGCCTGATGGGAAAAGGGATTCTCCATTTTGTGCGGAAAGGGGAGCTACCTGGACATGACAGACTTTGACCTTAAGTCGCATAGTTTCCAAGCAGATACTGCTTGATCTTTCATATTGCTTGTAGTTTTATTTTTTAAAAACAATTTATTTACTATATATAAGCACCTGTCTATAGTACTATACCTGTCTATAGATACTCCAGAAGAGAACATCGGATCTAATTACAGATGATTGTGAGCCACCATGTGGTTGCTGGGATTTGAACTCAGGACCTCTAGAAAAGCAGTCAGTGCTCTTAATCACTGAGGCATCTCTCAAGCCCTGCTTATAGTTTTATGATGAGATCTGGGCATATAGACTTATTTTATTAACTCAGTGTCTGATATGGACAGAGTAGGTTGGGAGCAGAACACAGAATGTACATACTGGGTTGGACCAAAAAGCATTTTGCTGTATATAGGAATCACACCCCAGTGACAAATATAGACATTACCTCAGAGTAAAAGGCTAAAAATAAATTTACCAAGAAATTGTACCAAGAAACAAGGTGTAGGCATTCTAATATCAAATAAAATTAACTTTCAATGAAAACTTATCAAAAAAATTTAGAAAAGAACCCTTCATACTCCTCAAAGGAAAAAAAAAATCTATCAATTCTGAACATTTATGCTCCAAATGCAAAGCACCCACATTCATAAAAGAAACTTTACTAAAGCAGGAAGCACACATTGCATCACACACAATAATAGTGGGAGACTTCAACATCACACTCTCATCAATGGACAGATCATGGAAATAGAACTGAACAGAGACACAATGGAACTAACAGAAGTTATGAACCAAATGAATTTAACAGACATCTACAGAACATTTCATTCTAAAACAAAAGAATATGCATTCTTCTTAGCACCTCATGGTACCTTCTCCAAAAGAGACCTCAAAACAGGCCTCAACAGATACAAGATTATGGAAATACTCCCATGCATGCTATCAGATCACTACAGACAATGGTTGGCCTTCAGTAACAACAAAATTAACAAAAACCCCACATACACATGGAAGCTGACAATGCTCTATTCAGTGATAACTTGGTCAAGAAAGAAATAAAGAAAGAAATTAAGGATTTTTTTAGAATGTGATGAAAATGAAGGCACAACATACTCAAACTTATGGGATGCAACGAAGCAGTACTGAGAGAAAAACTCATGGCTCCGAGTGCTTCCAAAAAGAAACTGGAGAGATCATATACTAGAATCTTGACAGCACACCTGAAAGTTCTAGAACAAAAAGAAGCAGATACACCTAAGAAGAGTAGATGGCAGGAAATAATCAAACTCAGAGCTGAAATCAACCGAGTAGAAACAAAAAGAACTATACAAAGAATCAACAAAACCAGGAGCTGGTTCTTTGAGAAAATCAACAAGATTGATAAACTCTCAGCCAGACTAACTAGGGGTCAAAGAGAGAGTATCCAAATTGACAAAATCAGAAATGAAGGGGGAAACATAACAACAGAAGCAGAGGAAATTCAAGAAAGCATCAGATCCTACTACAAAAGCCTATACTCAACAAAACTGGAAAATCTAGAGGAAATGGACAATTTTCTAGACAGATACTAGGTACCAAACATAAACCAGAAAAAAAAAACAGTCCCATATCACCTAAAGAAACAAAAGCAGTCATCAAAAGCCTCCCAACAAACAAAAGCCTTGGATCAGATGGGTTCACTGCAGAATTCTATCAGACCTTTATAAAAGACTTAAAACCAACACTCTCCAAACTGTTCCACAAAACAGAAACAGAGGAACAATACCCAACTCATTCTTTGAAGCAAAAATTATACTCATACCTAAACCACACAAAGACCAAAAGAAAAAAGAAAAAAAAAAAGAAAAAGAAAAAGAAAAAGAAAAAGAAATCTTCAAATCTTCAGACCAATATCCTCAATGCAAAAATATTCAATAAAATTCTTGAAAACCGAATCCAAGAACACATCAAAATGATCATTCACCATGAACAAGTAGGCTTTATCCCAGGGATGTAGGGATGGTTCAATATATGAAAATCCATCAATGTAACCCACTATCTAAACAAACTCAAAGAAACACACACACACACACACACACACACACACACACACACACACACACACGATCATCTCATTAGATGCTGAGAAAGCATTTAACAAAATTTAACACCCCTTCATGTTCAAAGTCTTGGAAGGAGCAGGAATCCAAGGCCCATACCTAAACATAGTAAAAGCAATATGGAGTCAACCAGTAGCCAACATCAAACTAAATGGTGAGAAACTTGAAGCAATCCCATTAAAATCAGGAACTAGACAAGGCTGCCCACTCTCCCCCTACCTATTCAATGTAGTACTGAAAGTCATAGCCAGAGTAATCAGAAAGTAAAATTGAGTCAAAAGGATACAAATCAGAAAGGAAGAAGTCAAAATATTACTAATTGCAGATGATATGATAGTATACTTAAATGATCTCAAAAAACTCCACCAGAGAACTATTACAGCTCATAAACAACTTTAGCAAGTGGCTGGATATAAAATTAACTTAAACAAATAAGTGGTCTTCTTCTACCTAAAGGATAAACAGGCTGAGAAAGAAATTAGGGAAAGGACACCTTTCACAATAGTCACAAACAATATGAAATAGCTTGGTGTGACCCTAACCGAGCAAGTGAGAGATCTGTACGACAAGGACTTCAAGTCTTTGCATAAGGAAATTGAAGAAGATCTCAGAAGATGGGAAGAACTCCCATGCTCATGGATTGGAAGGATCAACATTGTAAAAATGGCCATCTTACCAAAAACAGCCGAATTAATATAGTAAAAATGGCCATCTTGCAGAAAGCAATCTATAGATTCAATGCAATCCCCATCAAAATTCCAACTCAATTCTTCATAGAGTTAGAAGGAGCAATTTGCAAATTTATTTAGAATTACAAAAAACCCAGGATAGAAAAAACTATTTTCAACAATAAAAAAATTCCAGTAGAATCTCCATACCTAACCTCAGGCTGTATTACAGGTCAATCATGATAAAAACCACATGGTCTTGGTATAGAGACAGGCAGGTAGATCAATGGAACAGAATTGAAAACCCACAAATGAACCCACATACCTATGACCACTTGATCTTTGACAAAGGAGCTTAAAACATCCAATGGTAAAAGGACAGCATCTTCAACAGATGGTATTGGTTCAACTGGCAGTCAGCATGCAGAAGAATGCAAATCGAACCATTCTTACTTATCTCCTTGTACAAAGCTCAAGTTCAAGTGGATCAAAGACCTCCACATAAAACCAGGTACACTGAAACTAATAGAAGAGAAAGTGGGGTAGAGCTTAGGAAACATAGACACAGGAGAAATTTTCCTGAACAAAACACCAATGGCTTATGCTCTAAGTTCTAGAATCGAAAAATGGGACCTCATGAAATTGCAACGTTTCTGTCAGGCTAAGGATACTGTTAAGAGGACAAAATGGCAGCCAACAGACTGAGAAAAGATCTTTATCAACCCTACATCTGATAGAAGTCTAACAGCCAATATATACAAAGAACTCAAGCAGTTAGACTGCAGAGAATCAAATAATGCTATTAAAAATGAAGGACAGAGCTAAACAAAGAATTCTTAACTGAGGAATATCAAATGGCTGAGAAGCACCTAAAGAAATACTCAACATTCTCAGTCATCAGGGAAATGCAAATCAAAACAACCCTGAGATTCTACTTCACACCAGTTAGAATGACTAAGATAAAAAACTCAGGTTACAGCAAATGCTGGTGAGGATGTGGAGAAAAAGGAACACTCCTACATTGTTGGTAGGGTTTCAAGCTGGTACAACCACTCTGGAAATTTGTCTGGTTGTTCCTCAGAATATTGGACATAGTACTACCTGAAGACCCAGTTATTCCATTCCTGGGCATATACTCAAAAGATGCTCCAACATATAACAAGGACATGTGCTCCACTATGTTCATAGCAGCCTTATTTATAATAGTCAGAAGCTAGAAAGAACCCAGATGTCCTTCAATACAGGAATGGACACAGAAAATGTGGTACATTTACACAATAGACTCCTACTCAGCTATTAGAAACAAAAAAACTTTATAAAATTCCTAGGCAACTGGATGAAACTAGAACCTATTATCATGAGTGAGGTGACCCAGTCACAAAAGAACACACATTGTATGCAATCACTGATAAGAGGATGCTGTTCCCCCACCCAACTCTCTGAATACCCAAGAAAAAACTCACAGATCTTATGAAGCTCAAAAAAGAAGAAAGGCCAGAATATAGATGCCTCAGTCTTTCTTAGAAGGGAGAACAAAACACTCATGGGAGGAAATACAAGGACCAAAAGAGGAGCAGGGATGGAAGAAAAGATCATGCAGAGACTGCCTCACCCGGGGATCCATCCCATATGCAGCTTCCAAACACATGCACTGTTGCTGATGCCAAGAATTCCTTACTGGCAGGAGCCTGATATGGATTCCTTCTCAGAGGCTCTGCCAGATCCATCCTGATACAGATGAGAATGCTTGTATTTAACCATCGGACAAATAAGGAGCTAGAGAAAGGGCTGAAGGAGCTGAAAGTGTTTGCAATCCCATGGGAAGAACAACATTATCAACCAAACAAACCCTCCATAACTCCTAGGGACTAAACCACCAACCAATGAGTACACATGGAGAGACCCATGGCTCCAGTTGCACATGTAGCAGAAAATAGCATTGTCTGGCATCAATGACAGGAGAGGCCTTTGATCCAGTGAAGGCTTTTCCTAGTGTAATGGAATGCCACGGTGCTGAGATGGAGAGGGTGGGTTGACAGAAGGAGCAACTTCATGGAAGTAATTTGAGGAGGAGGGGAGATGTAAGTGTGGGGGGGGAAGGGAATACATTTGAATTGTAAAGACAGAGGATATCCAGTAAAAACATTAATTAAAAAAAAAACGAATGACTTCATGAAATTTGTAGGCAAATGGATGGGACTAGAGTATATCATCCTGAGTAAGGTAACCTAGTCATAAAGGAACACACATTGTATGCACTCACTGATAAGTGGATATTAGCTCAAAACCTTGGAATACTTAAGATACAATTCACAGACCATGTGAAGCTCTATAGGAAGGAAGACCAAAATGTGGGTGTTTTAGTCCTTCTCATAAGGGAGAAAACAAAATACTCATGGGAGGTGGAGGGTGGGAGGGACTTGGGAGGAAGAAAGGAATGGGAGGGGGAAAGGAGGGCTAGGATCAGGTATGAGAGGAGACAGGGATGATATATAGAGGATCAGGACTTTGAACAGAGGTGTGTAGCAATGTGGAATGGGGAACTGGGGCTAGCCCCAAGCAAGTCCCAGATGCCAGGAAAGCAAGTGGTTCTTAGGACTCAACAGGGATGAGATTAGTTGAACCGACCAACAAAGGGGAGGAAGAACTGTAGAGACCATATCCAGAGGTTAGGCAAGACCCCCAGTTGGGGGATGGGGCCACCCACTCATCTCCAAATTTTTAACCCAGGATTGCACCTGTCTGAAGGAAATACAGGGAGAAAGAGTGGAGCAGCGACTGAAGGAAAGGCCATCCAGAGACCTACACTACCAGGGATCCATCCCATATGCAGCCATGAAACTCAGTCACTATTGCTGATGCCAAGAAGTGCTTGCTGACAGGGGCCTGGTACATCTGTCTGCTGAGAGGCTCTGCCACAGCCTGACAAATTCAGAGGTGGATGTTTGGAGCTAACCATCAGACTGAGCATGGAGTCTCCAATGGAAAAGTTGGAGAAAAAATTGAAGGATCTGAAAGGGTTTGCAACCTCACAGGAAGAACAACAATATCAAGCAGCCAGACACCTCCACCTCGAGGTCCCAGGGTCTAAACCACTAACCAAAGAGAGCACTTGGAGGGACCTTTGGCTCCAGCCTCAATGAGAATATCATTGTCTGGCATCAACAGGAGGAGAAACCCTTGGTCCTGTGAAGGCTTGATTTCCCAGTGTAGGGGAATGCCAGGGTGGTGAGGTGGGAGTGGGTGGCTGGGAGGGGGTAGTTTTAGAGGAGAAACCTGGAAAGGGGATAACCTTTGAAATGTAAATACATAAAACATCCCATAAAAATAATAAAATAAAATTCAGTAGTTAATATTTTTAAATAAAATTTCTCCTGAATTTTCTTAAGGTAAGAAGAAAAGTAAATGCTAATAAAATATTAAAATTGATATCAAAACATTTTACTCAAAAAATTGCTTAGCATAAGACTTATACATCTAAGTGCCTTCACTAGAGAAGAAGAAACTTTTAAAAAGATTTATTTATTTTTATTGTATGTTTATGGGTGATATACCTGTAGGATGATGTCATACAGCAAGACAGAGCCAGGATTAGAAATAGCCTGTCATTGGATGAGAATGAAGGGTAGGCAAGGAAAAGTCTAGAAAGGAGGGAGGAAGGGGAAAAGTGGGAGAATCAAGGGAGCTGGAGGAGGAAGAGGGAGAAGGGAAAAGAGCTGGAAGTCAATATGGCAGCGGATGTAAATATTCTCTGCACGTATTTTGGTGTGTTCATTAATGTGGCGACTTAATTAACTTCAAAAGAATGTGTAGTTGTGGGATGCACAAAGCCCGTAGCGGAATTGGGATGTGTGTGTCAGGCGTGGTAACAACCCGCCAAGAAAAAGTGAGTGAGAACAGCATGCTGGGTCGGTGGTGGACCACCCGGGTCAGAAGCAGCCAGGGCAGGTGGAGCAGAAAGTCTGGGTCAAAGGAAGCCAGGGTCTGTGAGTACTTGCGGGCAGCGTGGAGATGCTGAGATAAAGATATCCCGCAGTGCCATGTGGCCCTACTGGTGCCCGTACTAGCACAGGATAAAAGGTTGCCATTTTTATTTACCGAAACATATACCTGCATTTGTCTGTGCCAGAGGAGGGTATTAAATCTCCCATGCCTGGGGTTACAGATGGTTGTGAGCTGCTGTGTGGGTGCTGGGAATTGAACCTTCCTCCTGAAAGAGCAGTCAAGTGCACCTAATCACTGAGCCATCTCTCTACTCCTTAAATAAGTTCTTTTTTTTTTTTTTTTAATTTTATTTTGTGTTTTGAGACAGGGGTTCTCTGTGTAGTCCCTGTTTGTGCTTGCCTTGAAGTCACAGAGATCTACCTATTTCTGCCCCCAAGTGCTGAGGTTAAAGGTGTGCACTTACCTCCCATGAGGGAAAATAAAACCACAGGAAAAAAAAGAGCCAAAAGCAGAAATCAATAAACCCAAAATGTGTTTTGAATGCATTGTTGCATGGGTTCTCAGGGTTTACTGAGTTTCTTGAATCCAGTGAAAACCAAAATGGCTTTGAGAAAAGGAAGAAGGAAAACAAATCCAAAAACCAAAGCTGGGAGTTGAAAGTCATGACTGCCTTTATCACAGACCTAAGGCAATCAGATGGCTAGGACAGAGTAGAGGTCCCTAAGGGGATTCACGCTTATTTAGTCAATAAAGCCTGCTCTCAAGAGGGTTCTCACCGACACTTAATAGAACCTCTATATTCCGAAAGAGGGATTCTGGGAAGATTTGGTACCCAACTGAGAAAGAATGATCCACACGTCTTTATTCTGCATTTCACATCTAACCTGTGAAGATTCATAAGTACAGCTAGAATGGGAAAATAGAAATATTTTCACAACATTGTGCATGAGAAGAATTCTCAGGGCACAGAAAGATTCATATACTGGATCCCATTACAACTTACTAGGATTTCAGCTAATCAACAAAAACTTAGAGGAAAGTCTTTTGCACATGCGCCATAATCTGAACTCATCCTGAGACTAGGTAAAGAATTCCCATTAACCAGTTAAGAAAGGCATATAACTTACTTAAGAGCTGCAAAGCGACTTGGATGCTGTATTCCTGTTGTTGTGATAAAGCAACTTATAGAAGAAAGCTTATGTGGTTTACAGTTCCAGGGCAAGTGTCCATAAAAGTGGGGAAAAGATGCATGGTGACAGCCATCCAGGGCAGGAAGCTAAGAGTACAAATCTTCAACCATAGTCACAAAACAGAGAGGGTAATGTAGAAGTGAGGTGAACTCTCAGAGTTTACCCCATGTAATGTATTTCCTGCCACAAGGCTTCTCATCCTCAGCACCTCCAAACAGTGCTGCCAATGTTTGTCCAACCTATGCGGGACATTCTCATTCGAACTACCACTGATGTGAGTTTATAAAGGAGATTTGAATGCCCTATACACATATGAAATAGTGATTAAAGGTATTGATCACCGAGAATTTGATCTATAATTAAATACCACTGTATACAATACCAAGACAGCTAAAGTCAGGAAGATTCACATACCACGGTTGCCATTTCTACGGCTGGAATCATGACTAAATAATTGTAGAAATCTTTGGCAGTTTGTGAGAAAGTTAACTAGTTCACATTTACTTAACTTATGAGGTGTCTGTGTGTGTGTGTGTATACCTGCTTTATTCATTAACATACCTAAAATGGGGGAACACAAATATTTATCAGCACAAGAGTAGATGCGCAACATAATTAACCACATCAGAGTAGAAAAGGACAAATCACCTTTACACTGTGGTTAATAGGTGCAACATTGTATCTCTTTATAAGAAGAATAAGTTATTATCTCCTACAGAACATCAGGACAAATATAGTAAATGATAATTTATTACATTCTGCATGATTACTGGAAGAGAGAGCTTTGAATGTTCTCATCAACAGGTGATAAATTCCTTTGGGCTCATGGATATGCCAGTTAATCCAACTTCATCATTTTCTATTGTATACATGTATGAGGTGCCATACTGTACTCATAAGTAGTTATATCAACTATAAGAAACCACCTGAGTGCATCTTTGACACATTGTATGGGAAAAGCTATATTTAAAATTGTATATCTTGGGTAATTTCTTTAAAAAGAAGTTCAAGAAAAGGCAAAATCAATATGGTGCTGATGCAGTTGCAAAGACAGCGCTAATGTTTTCTCTTCATTTGAATTATGGTTACAGAGTTGGATGTTGTACATTGAATTGTATACTTAGTATATATTTTACTGTAAGCAAATACGGCGTAGTAAAATACGATTAGAATACAGGGGGCATAGCGGTGTCTCATGGCTAACAGCACAAGGCTGCTCTTCCAGAGTTCCAGACACAGTTAGAATTCCCACCACTCATGTGTAACTCATCTGTAATGCCATCCTCAGGGGGGTTTTCTGGTCTTCATGGGTGCTGCATGGATGTGATGTTCATATATACATGCAGACAAAATACCACATACATAAAACAAAATAAACAAAATTTTCAAAATTAGTGTTAATATGAGCCGAAATCATACACACATGTGCAACACCACACACACACACACACACACACACTCACACACCTTTGAGTACCATTTTTTATATTGTCCTTATTTCTCCTCAAAATTGTGCGTATGTTTCCCTTCAGAATATTATCACAATCTTTCCATTCGTGGCACATCTTTTATTTAACAACATAGCTGTTTTCTACGGGAATTTTTATGGCTGTAATCTTTTTATGGATAGGAAGAGTTACAAAAAAATGAAGATGAGACTTTCTACGTCTCAAAGCTTGAGAAGCAGTGCTTGGGTAAGTTAAAATACCTCACAGCAAAAGAGCAGTGAGGTGCCGATACCTAGAACAACACACCTGAATCTCTGCAAAGCAACAGTGTTTATGGGTTGAAAAAGTAAAACTGGATATATATGTGATGTGTATGTATATATGCCTCGATTTTCAGATAAAAGATTTGTAGTAAGTCTTTTACCAGACAGATGCAGTGGGACACATTTTACAGTGTCATCATGTGTTGAAGAATGAAGACACTGAGAACATCTAAAAGGCAACCAGAACATAATGACAAAGTTTGGTCAAAGGACCAACAAAAATGGGGACTTCCACTTCCTTGTCATCATAAACCCCGGGGGAGTGAAGACACTGGAGCAGAGTTTGGTTTAACGTGGAAAGGATGCTGTCAACCCCGTAGCTGCTGTGCTGGGTGAAACCGTTCTTCTGGAATCAAGGTTCAAGTAAGAACATTTCAGATAAAGGATAAAAAGATTATAATCAAACAACCCTATTAAAAATGGGGTAGAGACTTAAACAAGAAGTTCTCAATGGAAGAATATTGAATGGCTGAGAAACAGCTAAGGAAATGCTCAACGTACTTAGCCATCAGGGAAATGCAAATCAAAACAACCCTGAGATTCCACCTCACACCAGTCAGATTGGCCAAGATCCAAAACTCAGATGACAGCAGATGCTGGCAAGGCTGTGGAGAAAGAGGAACACTTCTCCACTGTTGGTGGGGTTGTAAACTGATACAACCACTCTGGAAATCAGTCTGGCGGTTTCTCAGAAGAATGGACATAGTACTACCTGAAGACCCAGTTATTCCACTTCTGGGCATTTACCCAAGAGATGCTCCAACATACAACAAAGATACATGTACCACAATGTTCATAGCAGCTCTATTTATAATAGCCAGAAGCTGGAAAGAACCCAGATGTCCTTCAGTAGATGAATGGATACAAAAATTGTGGTACATTTACACAATGGAGTACTACTCAGCCATCAGAAACAATGACTTAACAAAATTCTTAAGAAAATGGATGCATCTAGAGAATATCATCCTGAGTGAGATAACCCAGTAACAAAAGAACAGACATAATATGCAGTCATGGATAACTAGATACTAACCCAAGAAAGCTCTAAACACCCCAGAAACAACCCACAAACTGTGTGAAGATCAAGAAAAAATAAAAAATAGAATATATTTTAATTAAAATAGAACTTCCTTTCCTTCCTACAGCCCTCCCAGTTTCTCTCCTACCTCCTCAAATTAATAACCTCTTTTCCTATATTATTGTTACATATATACATATGTGTATGTATATGTACCCACAAATACTTAATTACAACCTTATAAAAAATGAAAAAAAGATTATTGAATGATTAAAAAAAAGATTAAGTTGCTGGAAGAGTTGCAGCACAGAAATGGGGAAAATTTGTCCTTCAGGCTGAAGGGAAATTAAGAGGGCTTGAATGTCCGAGACATACGAAGAGACTCAAAAAGGACAGATGTTGGGGTAAATTGGGCGGGTTACCTCTCAGTCGACTGATCAATCAGCTTTTCTTTCAGCTTTGTTGAAAGTTAAATCCGTTTTAAGTATTTTAACATCCCAAAGAATTTATGTCAGTAGCTGAGTGGCTTTTTTAACCTTAGGGCTAGTTGCTATTTTTAATGTGGCCTAAGGTCGTTCCAGTGCCCCCAAGGAGACACTAGGGTAATGTTCAGAGAGGGCAAGAGGACAGCTTCTCAGAACTACTCGAGGTTCATTCACTGAAAAAAACAGTATGGCGTGGAGAGTTTAGTCTGGCAATTTGGGGAAGCCGTAGGAACACAGTGGGAGCAAGCTAACATTTTCTCAGTGACCAGGCACATAAGAAGCAACATCCCTGCTGGACCTCCAGTGCTTGGTGCCACTGCAGGACTATGTACCAGTCTGAGGCCAGCTGAAAACGGTTTTACCTTCTTTCTGATTTTGACCTTGACCAACTGAGAGCTCTTAATGTTTGGGTGTGCAGTTTCCAGGCTCCCAGTCTATGGCTGCCAGTCAGCTGTGTGACCTCCATAGACATCATGGGTAAACAAATGGCTCAGTGGTTAAGAGCACTGACTGCTCTTCCAGAGGTCCTGAGTTCAATTTCCAGCAACCACATGGTGGCTCACAACCATCTAATGGGATCTGATGCCCTCTTCTGGTGTGTCTGAAGACAGCTTCAGTGTACTCACATACATAAAATACATAAATAGATTAGAGAGAGAGACAGAGGAAAAGGGACAGGGGGAGAGGGAGAGGAAACAGAGAGGAGGGGGGAAGGGGAAAAGGGAGAGGGAGAGGAAGAGTAAGAGGGAGAGAACCTCTTTAAGTGTGGGTGACCTTTAAAAAATCACTCAGCATTTGATAGCAGCCAGCAGATTAGCAGCAGGTGGTGCCCCCTAGTGTTACAGCACTTTAGTGCAGGTTTCTGATGGGAAGACCCTTGCTTAGCCTTTAGAAGTGTTAACTGCTCTTGTGCTTAAGGCACTGGGCTCTAAGATGAAGCTCTTGTGTTGTCCTAGAAAGTCAGGTATCTCAGCTCTTCAGAGCTTGTCTTAGTTAGGATTTAGTTAGTTCACTTAGTTAGCTTTGATGAGACACCATAACCAAAAGCAATGTGGGGAGGAAAGGGTTTATCTTAGCTTACAATTCTACAGCACAGTCAATCAAGAGAAGTCAGAGCAGGAACTCCAACAAGGCAGGAACCAATGCAGAGCTCATGGAGGAGTGCCGCTTACTGGTTTGCATTTATGCCTTGCTTTCCCATAGCTCCCAGGACCACTAGCCCAGGGATGGAAGAGCCCACAGTGAATGGTGACTTCCCGTGTCAAATCGTCCATCCATCAAGACGATGCACCATGCCATTGGGGTGCAGGCCAGTCTGGTGGAAGCATCTTTTCAGTGGAAATTACTTCTTCCCAAATGACTCCATCTTGCATCAAGTTGACATAAAACTTGTCAGCACACAGCAGCTAGCATCTCAGCTCTGATTCCTGTTGTTTCTAGGACCCTTGGCTCTTAAGGCTGTTTTTGCTGCCTCTGTCAACATTACTGGTGACATCACTGGCACTAATGTCACCCCACAACTGCCTCTTCATTCCTGACGTGTTGCTGTTGCTCCCTCTCTGCGGTTATCATGGTATCCAACAGCTCCCGAGTCTGTCACTGTGGCTGTCAAGGCCTCTGAGTTTTGGGAGTTCAGTGTATCTAAGACTTGGCTGGCTTCCATGATTTTTCTCCAGCTGTTAAGGTAGCCTGGTGTTTTTCCGATGTAGTGGCTGGACCTCCCAGCAGCTCTTCATCTCTGCTATGGCTGTTTCTTTGTGTGTTTTACCTGTTCAGCCCAGTCTACTAAAGATCGGCAAGAAGCCACCACATCAGATAAGCCTTTTATTGAGACTAATGTGGCAACAGCAAAGGAAACAGCAGATGAGGGTGTTTCTCAGCTGGTTCACCAAGTGAGCCAAATGGTCTGCATGTCTGTATCGGCAGGAAAGGCATTTGTGCCAACCACAGCAAACCTGTGAAAGTAAAGGTTTGTGTTGCGAATAGTCATGACATTGACTCATTTGCTCTAGTGGTAGCAGCCTCTCTGCTAGGTCACCAGGGCAATTTGCTCCTTTGCTCTGGATGCAAGTGTTTTCAGGGCAAGTCCAGCACAAGCTGCTGGAAGAAGCTATGGCCAGGTCTACACTCTCAGGGTCTAGAATAAACAGTTGCAATCCTTTCATAACATCCCAACACCTCCAGGAAGTGTTATATGTGGCGGGTGCTGGTAGGAGGACCTCAACTGACCTTGACTAATGGCCATCTTGCTCAAGGCAGCATGACAGACCCCAACAGCTGCTCTTTATGGATCTAGGCTGTCCCACACTCCTCATATCTTTGCTTAGGTAAAGGAACATGAACGTTAGAAGGATCCGAAGCCGTCCATTTGAAGAGCTGGAAGGACTAACCATCAGTGGAACTTCTCACAATATTGAAACAGTATCAACTGGTTTTTTTCCTTTTAAACAATTCTTAACACCTTCTCAGCCCACCCGAGAGAATTAGGTCACTTCCATCTGTCTCATAATACACAAAGAGGTATAAAGACAGGCACAAGGAGATGAGGAGGGTGCTGAGTACCATCTTGCATGGGACCTACAGTCCTCATTACCTCGGGTCCAGTCGGCATTATTATCTGAGGACATATCAAGCACAAAGGGTTGACTCTTAGGGATCAAGTGCAGAACATGTTGCTTGGTAACTTGAGCCTGTTGCAGGGCTCCTTCCAAACCTAGCAGCCTTGGGAGTTCAGAGTAAATGACTCAGAGTAACACAGAGATGAGGAATACACTGACACCACATCCAGATGCCTCCTACGTTATGCAGCCCCTGCCCCCATTGTAGGAGAAACTAGATGAAATAAATTGTCCTTTACAGGAATTAGCTCTTAAATGCCCCACACTACTGGGTCCTCAGCAATTTTACTGAATAGTTATTCAGTTTTATTTTTTACCCTTGGACATGCAGATGCTTGGCAGTTGGGAGTAGTTGCATTTTTGTTCATTTGTTCCAGGCATCATAATATCAATGCAGTGGATCAACATGTTTCATAGTTACCGTTCTATTGTTGTGAAGTGGCACTTCAAGCATTTAACTGGGGCTACCTTACAGTTTCAGAGTTAGTCCATAAACATCATGGTGGGGAGCATGGCAGCAGGCAGGCAGGCATGGTGCTAGAGTAGTAGCCAAGAGCTGATGTCTGATCCACAGATGGGGGGTGTGGGAAGACAGAGAGAGGGAGGGAGGGAGAGAGAGAGGGAAGGAGAGGGATAGAGAGATTGTTGGTCCTGTGTGGGTTTTTGAAACCTCAAAACCCATCCCCAGTGACACACCTCAACCAACAAGGCCATGCCTTCTGATTCTTCCTCAGCATACCACCAACAACTAGGAACAAACCATTCAAGCATATGAATCTCTAGGGACCATTCTTGTGGGAAAACTCTATTCATTAATGTCAAAGTCTACCATGACCAGATAGCCTCTGAGCTCAGTGTAATATGGAGGATTCCCTTCACTAGCAGGGCTTATCCTCTGACCTTGTCTAGAGAATTTTAGGCCCCTACATATGCCTCTACTTGAGATTACAATATCAATTTCTTTTCTCCTGAGAAGAACCTTCTCAGTTAGCACCTGAGATTCCTGAAATGCTTCCCCATGCTAATGAGGCATCTCAGTACCCGAAGCACTCACCCTTTGCCTAATCTGGATGTCCCTACCTTCAGTCCCCCAAAACTTTACAAGCCTTGAATTACCCAAGGTAAAGTTGATCTGACTTCCCACAGATGATCCCAGTTAGTCACCTTATGTACTCGCAGGGCTTCCAAAACCAATGGTCAATGAGCTGAGGCAAGATTAGAAGATCAGACATCTGTCAGAGAGAGGAAGGGGGGGATTCTGGGAGTTAGATGGAGGAGGGAGATTTTTGTCCTGGGCTCAGAGAACAGACAAATGAAACTGAGTAGAAGTAAATAGCCTTGTGGAAGACATAGAATGGAATAAGTTGGTTATATAAATTAAGAGCTGCTTGGGGACTAAACCAAAGCTTATAGCCTAGGTATTTATTAATAAGTAATTAGCCTCAGAGTTGTTATTCTGGGAACAATGAGGCCAGGTGGAGGAGATAGTGGAGAAGGGAAGTGGGTGAATGACCACAGGAAGAGTTCAGGGACCCAGCTGGATGCCATGGAGTAGACTGGGGTTGGCTCCTTTGATCACCTCACTCCTGTGAACCCCTATTCGAACTGAGGTCAGTAAGGATGCTTTGGTTCACCTAGAATTTGTCATTGCAGAGCCAACCTGGTAGTTCTCCTCTGACCCTCAATCTGACTATTGTCTTTTGTCCAAATGTAGTTACGTTGGTCTGGGGTTCTTTTGGGGGAAGGTAAGGAAAGAGATTAACTGCATAAACTTTTGGTTGTATTCTGGAGTTCTTCTGCAAGGAAACCCAGCCTCTTTATCCTTCTAAGGGTCTAGGAATACAAACAGGCAATTCTTCAGTGTAGGAATTGGTGCAGGAATATTGACTATGTTTTATGATTCAGGTTTGAAGTATGTGTCTTTGACCTATACCTTTTCTCTCGCACAGATAAAGTGGAACTGTAGTTGCCTCTATCCATTTTGCTTCTGGGAAAAGGATGGCCAACTAACTAAAGTCATTAAATTAGCACAGGACAAACTATCCTGATTGTTGCCTTGAGTCTGCAATCTGTTACTGTAACCACACCCACTTGACATTGACAGTTGTGTGCTGTCACTTGGACTATAATACCCCGGAATACACTGCTTCTAACTGCATTTAGGTAATTTCATTACCACAGTTTCAATTGTAAGGTCTGAAAGGTAGCTTTACAAGAATGCCAGGGCTCCTCTCTCATACATTTAATTTCCAGTCGCATTTTCTGACTCTCCACCCAGTGGGTGAACAGACATTAAGTCATACATTCATTCTAACATTCAGTCTCCCCTCAAGCTTTTAATTCTCTTTTTATATGAATCCAAAGTAGGTCCAGAGCGTGTAAGTCACTCAGTGTGGGAGACCCTGTCCGTGCTTCTGCCAACCAGGAAAGCAAACTGTTAGAGATTTCTCAGTTCTTGGAGACCATCAGTTCCTCTTCTGTTACTGTGATATAAAACCACGATCAAGGCAACTTACAGACTAAAGAGTTTATTTGGACTTACTGCTGCAAAGGCAAGAGTCTATAACCGTCATGGCTCAGAGGCATGGTGGCTGAAGCAAGAGGTTGAGGGCTCACATCTTGATCCACAAGCATGATGCAGACAGAGCACTGGAAATGGAGAGAAGTTGTGATACCCCAAAGCCCCACCCTACTCCCACCCCCAGTGACATTCTTTCCACATCTCCTGTAATGTCAGTACTCAAGACAATGTGGAAAGATACTGAGTTCAAGCCCAGTATGCTTGCGGAATGTGTGTAAACCAGGTCCTCAAGTCAACTGCCCTTGAAGACCTTCGCTCTCCAGTGTGGCTGAGTGAGGGGTGTGAAAGCCTAAGGCACTTGCCCATGCAGTTAACTTATGCTTTCAGCATCTTTTGAATTTAACCTTGTATGTGCCACTTCCACGGTGCCCTGTGCTGTTCCACTTGTATAGGTTTTGGTAGGTCAAGGGACACAAAATTCACATGGAGAGCTCCAATATCAGAGCATCTAAGGGATATTTCTCAGAAGAATTATTTGGAGAAAAGAACTCTGCTTCAAATTCTGGAGGATTGTGACAGCTATTATCTGACTGGGGACTCAGATTTGTTTATGGCATCTGATTTGCTACAGATGCTTTGGCCATCATTGGAGCAGTAAATTCAGAAGAAGGACTGGATGAGTGAGCCAGTCCATTGTAACGATTTCTAGTCAACAAAATTAGGAGCCTTTAGTAGCATACATAACTGGTAACATTTTAGTTGCATTTTTATTTTAGGTCTATAGATACAGTATTGACTAAATGTCTCTGCAAATTAAAATATTTGGATTCTTGCTCAGCCATATGACCTCTTTCACTTTTAAATTACACCATCCCCTGTAGTCCAGTGCATTATTCTCCTAGTCAGACTACCACTATCTTAATCAGATCAGCTGCTTGCAAGACATCATCATACCTGGGCTTGTTGTCTTCTCCCAGAGATGGAGAAAGTAGGAAGATTTACTGGGCCCTCACCCAAGAATTTAACCATTTCTCCTAAGCAGTTGTTTGTAATTTTGTCCTAACTGCACATGGCTCTGGTGACTTGACTTGGGGCTCAAGTATAGAGACTATGGGAGACTTGGGAAGGGAACTCCATCTATGTGGTTATAGGGAAGTTGCCATAGATACTAAATGAAGACTCTCCACTTTGAAGTAACCCACACGCATGTGAACAGCTTCTCCTCTAGCTTCTGTAAGTAAAGCTCAATAAACTCATGGGTTCTCTGGGAAATTGAGCTTTGGTTTATTGTGGAGAAACAGCAAGATTCAGATCTACATAATTGTTAACATTGGGCTTTCCCTTGATTTACTAATTAATCAAGAAGAGGAAGGTAAAAAAGTTAGCAATTTATTGCTTTTATGGTATAAATATACCCATTACAAAGATCTATCTTTTTGTGCTATAATACCTGTGGGAAACAATTTAGTGCAGAAAATCAGTAAGTTTAAAGGCAACGAAAGATCCACACAATACACAAATGCCTCTTTTAGTTTCGGATTCAAATAGTTGTAGTTCTTCTTTCGCCTCGAGAGATAATATGTGAGGAATATCCAGTGCTGTCTTTTCTTCTAGAGTTATAAATAGGGGATTAGTGCATACAAACCCTTTGACTATGCTGAAATTGCATTGGAAATGCATGTGCAGCTCATGAGATTGCATGCCCAAGTTCAAATAGGTTGTTAACTAGCATTTGCACTGGCACTCCCAAATCTTCGTCAGGAGGTGGAGAGAATTCAAGATTAGATAACTCTGCTTCAGGATCATTTTCAGGCAATTGAAAATACCTTTAAAGGAGGCTCCAGAAAGGGAGCTGAGGGAGTCAAGTCAGTGGTGCTCTCATTACTTTTGATTTTGTCTGAATGGGGAAAATCTCCTTTTTTTTTTTTTTTTTGCCTTTAAAAAAACCACCAATATTAATGTTTGGTTATCCAGTTTATACTCATTTAAGAAATAAACCATATCTTCCTAGTGATTAGTATCCTCTTTATCTTCTTTAAGTATTTTTGTAATATCGTGAATTAGTGCCCAGGTGACTCAACATTGAATGGGGATCTTTTCCCCAATTTTATATATCTTTTCGTTATTCTTTCAGACTTGGTTCCATACTTCTTTACCTAAAGTTCCTTTTTCTGGAAGCCAGCAATTCTAATCATAAACAACTTGCAAGCAACCAATAGTTGTGATTTTAATACTTTTGCTCCTGTTTTCCTTAAAAAGTGTACAAGCTCAGCATAAGGCAACGCCTGCCCTGGTCTCTCCCATTGATTTCATTCACCTCCTTCTGTGAGGCCCTCACTCTTTTACCTCTCAACCAACTTCAGACCCTGTCCAAGGTGCCACAGTTTTGCTGCTTTAGAACAGCAGTGGGACCTAGGAGAAGGGGGCAATAAGTAAGTCAGAGTAAAGTCTGATGCAACAGCCAACTTTATTCATAGCATCCAACAATTTATATTCTGAGGGTTAAAAAGAATCACATGAGTAAAGTGGACTCTCATAAGGACAAGCTAAACGTGTCCAAAACGCATTTTCCCATACAGACATATAAACAAATAGTAACAGCCAGTTTTAATGAATAATCTGAAGTAAACTCTATCCTATTTTCTATAATTTGAAGAAATGGTGCACACACACACACACACACACACACACACACAAACACACACACAGAAGCACTCAGAATCCTTCTTACACGATTCCACTCTTAGGCTGTGTTCTAACACATAAGGGATTCAACACTAATACTTTCAAGGATTATTTATATGACTCCTCAGATCTTTCTGGAGCTGGTCTTCTCCAGAATGCCCTTTCTCTTTCTCAAGTGTCTTGTTTATCATTCTGCAAGTCAGGATGAGCCACACACTTTGCATTGGTTTTCAGCAGACCTCTATCCTCTTGCATTCTTCTCTACAACATAGAGTGGTAGCCGTAAGCCTAGACTCTCTTGCCAGCAGGCTGCTATTTCTTCTATTTTGGATTTATTCAATGGGAATCATGTGTAAGATAATAGAAAGAAAAGAGAGTAGTATGTGAACTGAAAAGCAATGGTCTTCTTGCGGATCTCATAGCATCATCAGCACAGCAGACACTCGGGGTGGTGGTAGCTGTTGCTCACTGTTTCCAGTAGCTGCTAGACCTAAAATTTAAGGCCGTAGAAGGATAGCATAATGTCTCTATGGTGAGGCTGGAGGTTTCTAAATAGAGGGTATGTTACCTACATCCCCTCTTTTACTTCTACCCACACATAATTGTATTATTTCTTATGTCAAAGTTCTGTACACTGAAATACCTCTGGTAGGTTTTTATTCCCTCTGTGAATGCTGCATCCACATTAGGAATGATTCCAGGGAACAGCCTTCATAAGTGGTACAAGCTATCGGGCCCGAAAGAGCTGGCTGGTGTGTGCATGTGTAATGGAATTACAGAGAGCATGTGGTAATAATATTAGAGCCCATAAAAGAGGGGGAAATCTGGGAACTTGTAGTGTGCAAGAATGAAACAGGCACAAAATTATCAGCAGCCATTCTCTGAAATGAAGTTTCCACTTAAATCCAGTTCTGGAGTGTCACAGACCTCAGTGTGAGGTGAAGACTACAGTATGGTGGACAGGCTGCTGTTGCTGACCACAGCTGGAAGCTTCCAGGAAGAGGATGGCAGGCTTGGGTATTCTCTTCCTCACTAAAGTCAGGCCAGATGACCAAAAGCCACTTGAACAACATTAGATCAAAACATAAAACCCACTAGAACAACAATAAAACCTCTGGCTGCATTAGATACGTTGTCACTATGACAAACACCTGAGAAAACCCACTTCGGAGAAGAAAAGATTTCTTTCAACTCACAGTTCTGGAAGCCTCTACCCATTATTGGTTCATCCTTACTTCGGAAAGCAAAGCATCATGACAGAGCAGCATTTTGGAGCATTGATGCTCTGGTTATCCAGGAGACACAGAAGGGCAAGAAAGAGGAGGAAGAGAAGGAGGAGGAGGCAGAGGAGGAGAGAACAGAAAACAGGGCAAGCATATTCCAACCAGATTCTACTTCCCACCTCCCAATAATTTTATCGATTATAAATATATTGATAAAACAATTCATTGATAAAGCAGAGCCTCAAAACTGAACCACCACTGAATAATCAAATCATCCCACTGGAGACAAAGACTTCAACACAAAGCTTCCCCAGACACTTCAGGCACCATAATGCTGTGAAGTGTAGAACTACAAAATAACTGATAAGTCCACAATTTCATTAGGTCTCTTAGAAATTGGGTCTATTAGAGCATTAATATAAAAACTAATGAAACTTTTTAACAAGAATAAAAAAATTCAGCTAGATTTGCACAAGTACTACAACATTGATTTTTTCCCCCATTGGTTAAAAAAAAAATAAGCCCTGCTACAATCCATAAACTCAGTGAAGCTGAGTAATAAGGAGGGCTCAAGGGTCCTCATGAATCTCTCTGGGAAGGGAGAATAGAATAGACGGGGGTGGGAGGGTGCTATACAGAGATGGGAACTGGAGGGATCAGGTCAGATGGAGGGAAGTTTACAGGAAAAATATGAAGGACTCAGGTAATATATTCTTCACTGAAGTCAGGCTAAACAATTAAAAACTGAGAGACTGGATGGAGGAGAGAGGAAGGAGGGAGAGAGTCCTGGAAGAGACAATTGGAATTCGGGGTGGGGGTAGGGAGGTGGCATCTGGGGTGTGACCTACAAAACCAGTGCAATAGAAACTCCCAGAAATCAAAGTGGGTGACCCTAACTAAGACTTCTAGCAATGGGGGATATAGAGCCTGAACCAGCCTTCTCCTCTGGTCTCCCCTACAGGCAAGACTTGTAGACATCTAAAATCCAAATCTGGGTTTCTATCCTGAATTTATCATTTAGTTCCCAGACATAAGACACACACCTTTATTACCTACAATAAGCCTTTAACAGTACAAGATCTGGGCAGATATCAACCCTATGTGCTATTAGAATCTACTTTCATACTGATAACCCCACGTTATTACTTATTATGTTTCAAAGGCTTTCAGTATTAGGACACCAACCCAGCCACAAAACCTTTGACCTACAATTTGTCCTGCCTCTAAGATGTGTTGAGGTTAAGGTAGTGCAGAAACTGTGGGAGTGGCCAACCATCTTAAGATCTTTGCCATGAGAGGGAGCCCATCCTAGACACTATCTAAAGGGCCCAGAGACCTAGGATAGAACCAAACAAGACTGCAAAATAAATAAATAAATAAAGTTGATGAAATGATTTCTAATGATATTCTACAATACTCATAGATTGATGCCTAGCCCAACTGTCTGTCATTACAGAGACTTCACCCAGCAACTGATGGAAACAGGTACAGAGACTCACAGCCAAACATTGGGCAGGGATTGGAGACTCCTGCAGAAGAGGCAGAGAAGAATTGTAGGAGCCAGAGGGACCAAAAACACTACAAGAAAACCCAGAGAATCAACTAAGATCAGCTCATAGGGGTTCATGGAGACTGGATTAATAACCAGGGAGCCTGCAAGGGGTAAACTTAGGTAGTTTAGTCTTCTTGCTGGACTCCTAACAGTAGGAGCAGGTGTTGTCTCTGATTCTTTTGCTGGCTTTTGGGACTCTTTTTCTCATACTGGGTTTTCATCCAGCCTTAGTACAAGGGCAGATGTCTAGCTGCGATTTTATGTGCTATGTTTGGTTAATATCCATAGGGGGCCTGATTTTTTCTTAACTAAAAAGAGCAGAAGTGGACAGAGGGGCATGGAAAAGGTGGGGGGAACTGAGAGAAGGGGAGGGAGGGGAAACTATGGTCAAGATGTAAAAAAAATTTTTTTTAGAAAGAACTAACAAAATGAAAATATTGTTTTGACCCCCTTTGCCCTCAGAGAGACCCTTCCCCCACTCTCTGAGGACACCCACTTGGAATCATCAATCATCTTATAAGTAATACCGATTGTTTAAGATGCTCATCCATACTGAATTTAGTGTGTAATAAAGATGCCTACACATACATGACAGCACTGTTAGTCAGGGCCAAGATATAAAATCAGCGTTGGTTGTGCATCAGTGAATGGATAAGAAAAATGTGGTATAGATATTTGACTACTAGTCAGCCACTAAAAAAAATGAAGTTCTGTCATTTATGAAAAAATAAAAGAAACTAGAGATCATCATATATAAGGAATAAGCCAGGCTCAGAGAGATAAATATCACAGGTTCCTCTTGTACGTGGAATGTAGACAATTTATAATGGCATTGAAGTAGAAGGAAGACTCTTTGGCAAAGGGGAGACCAGAAGAAGAAGGACGGAGAACCAGAAAGTCTGACGGGGTAATCACAATCCAAGCACAGTGTTCGCATGTTTGAAAATGTCAGAGTGAGTCCATTATTTCCTACAAATAATACATACGAATGAAAGTATGAGGAGGAACACAGTGGTCTCTGGAGCTTTGCCAGATTCATTTCAAAATAGAATGTCATGGTTTCAACACTTTCCAAAGAAACATTGCTGATATGCATCTTAATGAACTTTTCAGACACTGGACCAAAGAGGACAGAGGCCCTGCTTGCCCATCTGAGTGTTCATACATGGATGGACTCAGTGGGACTTCTAAGCCAAGGTGCTGTCACCAGCAGCTTGGAGTTTCTCTGTTTCTTTGTTTGACTTTATAATGGCAATAAAAGTGACATGCTAATGGTCTCTGATATTACACAGACGTGGCATGAAGTGGAAACTGAAGGGTTCTTTGGAAAGTTGGTTGGATGGTGTTTTTTTGAGACCAACATGTGAAGGAGTGGGTAGCTAACTGGACACAGGTGAAAGGCTAAGGCAGACTCTTGAAGGAATGCTTAACTGAAGTAGACATAGGGGAGAGGATGTTCTGCTAAAGCAAGCATGGGAAAGGACATGAGATGAAGGACTCTTTGCTTACAACACGCATGTATTGATTCACCTTACACTGTGTACTTGAGCTGCATTTGTTGGGACCCCATAGAGAGAAATATGAAAAACTTGTGGTGGTGTGCTGTGGTTTCTTGCCGCTTCCTCAGACTCAGGATGATTGGCAGAGTGATGTCAGCTGAGCCAGATACACATGCTGAGGCAAGACATGTGGAGGACACATGATTTTTGGAGGGCATAATAACATCTACAGGCGGATATTTATCTTATCTATGGCTCATCGAAGGGTATAAGAGGGAGTCATTGTCCAGATATTCACCAGTCTACTAATATTTTCTTTTCCTCAGCCCAATGGGTGAAGCCGGCCATTTTGACTCATCTATTATAGTAAAATCATAAGCCTTTAGATTTGTTTCAGATTCTGCTTATGTTGTAGGGCTACTTCCAGCATTAGACTCATACACATGCTAACCTCCCTGTTTTTATGGCAGAAGGGAAGAAGTGAACAAGTGCATTAACCTGCCCTATTTTTTTTTTACTTCTGCAAAAGAAACTTGGGAAGGGATGTGCATCTGTTATTGCAGATGGGCTGCTGAAACATGAATTCCTCTCTGGCTCCTCTGGCCCTAGGCCATCAAGGACAATATCAGAGGGCAAAGAGACACGAAAAGGTGACAGAAAGATAGCAAGATTCCAACTAATAAGCAAAAGGAAATATAGTTCATATTAGAAGTCAAGTCTGCCCACCTAGGGCCAAGTTAAGGCCATGTGCACCAAGGGAGAAGTTATTCTATGAAACAAACAAGGCACCATGTCACCTGAGAATCTTTTTCTGGCAAAGTTATCTGCTTTGACCTACGCATCTACATTGAGTGCATTACCCTGTGTACTGTATTATGTTCCTCATCCTCCTTTGCTTCAACTTGTAGATTGGATGGGTAGAGCTCCTGTTACCTTTAGTAATGACTCTGCTCATGACTGGTCCTGGGGAACCATAATAGACTCATTCATTTTATATGGAGAAGAGACTGCATTTATTTTTTCCTTGGGATTTAAATCACTTCCTATTTGCATAGGACATAATAACACTTGTATCTAATTAAAGGGCAACTATGGGCCTGTGTTCTTTAAGACACCAGAGCTAATAATTATATATGTCTTTTTTCAAGCTGTTCCTTAGAGTTTTTTTCTGATTCACATAATAATATAACTAACAGTATTATGCACTTTGGATCTCTGTTCTTGGTGGCAGCGTATACACAATGCCTTCACTGTTCTAATGGTTTTTTCATTATATTTATAATTTGCTTGCTTATAGAACACTCACACATCAAATGACAGATTGATCTACAACATCTCAAACCAAAATCACTATGAATATCCTGCTTTAAAATAAAGAAGGAGGAGATGTCAAAATATGGTCCAAGAATGGAGTCGTATGAGCAGAATCCAGAGTGTTTCTGAGAAAACAACACAGGAGTCTTATGTCCCCAGTTTCTTCAAAACATGGATTTGTTCTTGGAACATGTTTTTTTCTCCTCCCAGCAATAGTGGATGAGAGTGAGTTTGCTTCAGATTATTCATCATAACTGGTTACTGTTGTTTGTTTATATGTCTCTATGAAAATTATATTTTGCCACCTTCAGCTTGTCCTTGTAATTGTATGGTTTAGTCATGTGACTCGTCTTAGCTCTCAGAATATAAATTGTTGGATGCTCCGTATAAAGTTGGCTATTATATCAAACTTTAGTCTGATTCATTGGACCCATTCTCCAAGGTGCTGTCACCTTTAGTGTGGTAAACCCCATTTCTTCTAATAACTATGTACCCTAATTTGAAGACTAGTGGTTGAGGCATGTCTAATGCATGGCCCATTGGGCACTTGCATCCTAGGATAGCTATAAATGAATGCAGCTAAACACAAAATCATAGATGGACATAAATGTTCTGAGTTTTCTGTGATTCTTCTTTTGAAACTTGATCATGTGGCTCTGGAGCATAAACTTTGTAAATGACAATGCCATATTTCAGTGACAGAATGTTGGATTACTCTCTAGGCATTGTTTTTGTTAGAAAATGCATTCCAGCCAGCTTTCTCAGAGCACCTTTGACCTCCTTGTTTCTCAGGCTGTAGATGATGGGGTTCAACATGGGAGTCACAACACAGAAGAGAACAGACACCAATATGTCCATGTCCAGGGAGTAGCCTTCACTGGGTCTGTCATAGTTGAAGTTGGCAGTTCCATAAAAGACCACCACCACAGTGAGGTGCGAGGCACAGGTGGAGAAGGCCTTTCTCCTGCCCTGAGCAGAGGGAATTCTCAGGATGGCAGAGATGATGAATATGCAGGAGCCTGCGGTGAACAGGCAGGGGCTCAGGCCAATGGTGGCACTGGCCACATGGAGGACAGATTCATTGACAGAGGTGTCTGAGCAGGAGAGCTTCAGGAGCAGTGGGATGTCACAGAGAAAGTGGCTGATCTGGTTGGGGCCACACAGAGTGAGTGTGGCTGTCAGTGCTGTGTGAGTCACAGAATTCACCAAGCCACAGAGCCAGGACCCAATCACCAAGCAGACACAGACCCTTGTGCTCATGAGAACTGGATACCGAAGAGGGTGGCAAATGGCCACATAGCGGTCGTAAGCCATGGCGGCCAACAAAACACATTCAGTTCCAGCACATGTCACAAAGAAGAAGATCTGAGAGAGGCAGCCCTCATAGGAGATGGTCTTCTTCTCCCTGAAGAAGTTCGCGAGCATGACTGGAATGGTGGTGGACGTGTAGCAGATATCCAGGAAGCTCAAGTTGCTGAGGAAGTAGTACATTGGAGTGTGCAGAGCAGGGCTGACCCTGGTGGCCACCATCATGAATGTGTTCCCCAGGAGAGTTGTCAGGTAAATGGCCAGGAAGACCAGGAAGAAGACGCCCTGTAGGCTGGAGTGGTTGGAAAATCCCAGGAAGATGAATTCTGTGACACGTGTTTGATTGGTCATTTCAAATGGAGTCATTGCTACAGAGAGAGAACAAAGGACTGAGAGTAAACGTGTACTGAAGAAGACACTGTCAAACATGGTTCTGAATGACCAGAGTTATGTCCAGTAACATCAGATATACAGTAGTTCCGGTTATAGAGTGAGATTAGAAGAAAGTGTCCCCTTATTTCTCAGGGTTGTGCATGGCTGTTAGTTGATAAGGACAAATGGGCAAAATGTACAATAAATTGCTAACCTCTGCCTTTTTCTGGGTCTTCCATATTGTATTCCTAGCCCAGAAGATTGCTGTTATAGTCTCCTTTGCATGCATCTAGCTTATTTTAATCAACACATTCTCGTTGTGAAAAATGAAGAGCAACAATGAAAAACAGACTGATTCATGGAACCCATGCTGCCTTCCAATGTATTCCTTCATCATTTTTCTTCCTTTGTATTCATCTTTTAATCTAATGTGTTTAAAATATCAGGAGCACAAATTCCCAAGGTTGCTTTGTATTCTATAACACAAAATGAATTCCATCTCCCACTGACTGAAAACTCACATGACTCCCTTCCTCCTGTTATGAAACTTGGGAGGAGAACGGGCATGCTGAAGTCTAAGTGGACACTTCTCACTGCTTTTCCAGAATGAAATTTTAAGTTACCCTAATTAAAGGAGTTGATGCTGTTTTTTAGTGGAATCCTTTATTTTTTCAGCACTTGTAAGAACTTTTAACCAGTTAAGTCACTACTGTTCTCTGAGGTCTCTTGGCTTTTCTCAGAGTCATTGTCAAACTGATTTTCTGTCAGCCTTGGAGGTAAGAGACAGTAGGCAATAGGAACTGTGGATTTCTGGTCTGGATGTAGCTTGAAGTCCCACACCAGTTCTTTTGTTGACAGTGGGGGAGGTACCTGCTCCATCTCCCATTCTGTGTTGTGATAGGAATGGTATCTGTCACATAATTGTTGGGAAAAACAATGTGAGTTTATGTTAATCATCTGTGACCTTGAGGTTACACTTGCACAGTCTTTCTTTTCTTTTCTACCTTCCTTCCTTCCTTTCTCTTTCATTCTTTCTTTTCTTCTTCCTTCCTTCCTTCCTTCCTTTCTTTCTCTTCCTTTCTTATCCTTCCTTCCTTTCTTTCTTTTTTTATTGGATAGTTTATTTACATTTAAAATGTTATCCCCTTTTCTGGTTTGCCCTCTGGAAAACCCCTATTCCATCCTCCCTCTTCCTGCTTCTATGAGGGTACTCCCCCATCTACGCACCCACTCCCACCTCCCCATCCACTTTCACCTCCCCATCCTGGCATTTCCCTTACACTGGGGCATCAAGCCTTCCCAGGACCAAGGTCTCCTATTGATGTCCAACAAAGTGATTCTCTGCTACATATGTGGCCGGAGCCATAGGTCCCTACCTCCATGTGAACTTTTTGATTGGTGGGTTCGTCCCTGGGAGCTCTGGGGTGTCTGATTGGTTGATAAGGCTTCTGGCCATATAAAGAAGGCTTCTATGAAAATAGTGGAGGCTCCCGGACCAGACGCCCAGGAGCTCTGCCACCTAGACCAGCAGGAAACCTGGGGTACAGACCTAGTGAGGTTGTGCAGTGAGTACCCAAAACACACACACACACACACACACACACACACAGAGCCCGCTTGTTGGTGACCACAAATCTGACCACAAATCCAGCCCTACAAAGAATAACAGATAGAAAACCCAGCACAAGGAGAGAAACTACACCCTAGAAAACAACTAAGCAAGAAAACCGAAAGAAGACACATAAACATGATTCTACATCTAACAGCAAAAATAGCAGGAAACAACAACCACTACTCCTTATATCTGTTAACATAAATGGACTTAATTCCACAATAAAGTGACATAGACTGTCAGATTGGATACATAAACAGAATCCAGAATTTTGCTGCATACAGGAAACTCATCTCAAAGACAAAGACAGACACTACCTCAGATTTAAAGACTGGAGAAAAAAAAAACTTCCAAACAAATGGCACCAAGAAACAAGCTGTAATAGCCATTCTAATATCAAATAAAGTAGACATCCATCTAAAAGTTATCAAAAAAGATAAGTAAGGACCCTTTTTCCCATTACAGGAAAAATATATCAGGATAAATTCTCAATCCTAAACATATATGCTCCAAATTCAAGAGCACCAATATTCATAAAGGAAATCTTACTAAAGCTCAAAACATAGATTGCACCACACACAATAATAGTGGGAGACTTCACCACCCCACTCTCATTAATGGACAGATCATGGAAGCAGAAACTAAACAGAGACACATAGAAACTAGCAGAAGTTATGAACCAACTGAAATTAACAATTACAGAACATTTCATCCAGAACAAAAGAACACATCTTCTTTTCAGCACCTCATGGCACCTTCTCCAAAACTGATCATATAGTCAGTCACAAAACAAGCCTCAATAGATATAAGAAGACTGAAATATTCCCATGCATCCTATTAGATCATCATGGACTAAGGCTGGTCTTTAATAACAACAAAGACAACAAAAAGGCCACATACACATGGAAACTGAACAATGCTCTACTCAATGTTAGCAGGGTCAAAGAAGAAATAAAGAAAGAAATTAAGGATTTTTTAGAATTTAATGAAAATGAAAGCACAACATACTCAAACCTATGGGATGCAATGAAAGCAGTACTGAGAGGAAAACTCATAGCTCTGAGTGCCTCCAAAAAGAAACTTGGTAGAGCATACATTAACAACTTGACAGTTCAGTTAAAAACTCTAGAACGAAAAGAAGCAGGTACATCCAAGGATAGTAGACAGCAGGAAATAATCAAACTCAGAGCATATTTCAACCTAGAAGAAACAAAAAGAACCATACAAAAAATCAACAAAACCAGGAGCTGATTCTTTGAGAAAATTAACAAGATTGTTAAACACTTAGCCAGACTAACTAGAGGGCAGAGAGTATTCAAAATAACAAAATAAGAAATGAAAGGGGAGACAAAACAACAGAAACAGAGGAAATTGAAGAAAGCATCAGATTCTACTACAAAAGCATATACGGACCAAAATTGGAAAATCTGGAGGAAATGGAGAAATTTCTAGACAGATACCAGATACCAAAGTTAAATCAGGACCAGATAAACTACCTAAACAATCCATAACACCTAAAGAAATAGAGGCAGCCATCAAAAGCCTCACAAACAAAAAAAGCCCAGGACCAGATGGATTCAGTGCAGAATTCTATCAGACATTTATTGACAACCTTATACCAATACTCTCCAAAATATTCCACAAAATAGAATCAGATGGAACTCTACCTAACTAATTGTTTTTGAGGCTACAATAACCCTTGTTCCTAAAGCATATAAAAACCCTACAAAAAAAGAGAACTTCAGACCAATATCACTTATACACATTGATGCAAAAATACTCAACAAAACCCTTGCAAACCGAATCCAAGAACACAACAAAATGATCATTCACCATGATCAAGTTGGCTTAATCCGTGGGATTCAGGGATGGTTTAATATTTAATATTTAATTTATGTAAATCCATCAATGTAATCCACCATATAAACAAACTCAAATAACAACACCACATGGCCATCTCACTAGATGCTCAGAAAGCATTTGAAAAAATTCAACACACCTTCATGTTAATAGTCTTGGAAAGAACAGGAATCCAAGGCCCACACCTAAACATAATAAAAGCAATATACAGCAAACCAACAGCCAACATCAAACTTAATGGTGGGAAACTTGAAGCAATCCCACTAAAATCAGGAACTTTACAAGGCTGCCCACTCTCCCCCTACCTATTCAACATAGTACTGGAAGTCCTGGCTGGAGCAATTAGACAGCAAAAGGAGATCAAGGGGATACAAATTGGAAAGGAAGAAGTAAAAACATCACTATTTGCAGATGACATGATAGTGTACTTAAGTGACCCCACAAATTTCGCCAGAGAACTTCTACAGATGATAAACAAGTTCAGCAATGTGGCTGGATATAAAATTAACTCAAACAAATCAGTAGCCTTCCTATACTCAAAAGACAAACATGTGGAGAAAGAAATTAGGGAAAAGATACCCTTCACAATAGTCACAAAAACGATGAAATACCTTGGTGTAACTCTAACTAAGCAAAGGAAGGACCTGTATGACAAGAACTTCAAACCTCTAAAGAAGGAAATCGAGGAAGATCTAAGAAAATGGAAAGATCTCCCATGCTCATGGATTGGAAGGATCAACATTTTAAAAATGGGCATCTTACTAAAAGCAATCTACAGATTCAATGCAATCCCCATCAAAATACCAACCCAATTCTTCATTTAGTTGGAAAGAGCAATGTGCAATTTCATCTGGAGTAAAAAATGACCTAGAATAGCGAAATCCATCTTAAACAACAGGAAAACATCTGCGTGAATCACTATCTTTGACCTCAAGCTATATTACAAGGCAATTGTGCTGAAAACTGCATGGTACTGGTACAGAAATAGGTACGTGGATCAATGGAATAGAATAGAAGATCCAGAAATGAGCCCGCACATATATGGTCACCTGATTTTTGACAAAGGAGTTGTAAACATTCAGTGGAAAAAGGACAGCCTATTCAACAAATGGTGTTGGTCCAACTGGCAGAATCATGAAAATAGACCCTTTCTTATCTCCTTGTACAAAGCTCAAGTGCAAGTGGATCAAAGATCTTCACATTAAACCAGGTACACTAAAACTATGAGACGAGAAAGTAGGGAAAACCTTAGAACTCATAGGCACAGGAGAAAATTTCTTGAACAGAACATCAATAGCTCGAGCTCTAAGGTTTGATTGACAAATGGGACTTAATGAGATTGCAAAGTTTCTGTAAGGCTAAAGACACTGTCAAGAAAACAAAACAGCAGCCAACAGAGTGGGAAAAGATATTTACCAACCCCACATTAGATAGAGGCCTAATATCCAAGGTATACAAAGAACTCAAAAAACTAGACACCTGAGAATCAAACAACCCTATTAAAAATAGGGTACAGACTTAAACAAAAATTTCTCAATGGAGGAATATCGAATGGCTGAGAAACATCTAAGGAAGTGCTCAACATACTTAGCCATCAAGGAAATGCAAATCAAAACAACCCTGAGATTCCACCTCACACCAGTCAGATTGGCCAAGATCCAAAACTCTGATGACAACAGATACTGGCAAAGATGTGGACAAAGAGGAACACTTCTCCACTGTTGGTGGGGTTGTAAACTGATACAACCACTCTGGAAATCAGTCTGGCGGTTCCTCAGAAGAATGGACATAGTATTACCTGAAGACCCAGTTATTCCACTTCTGGGCATTTACCCCAGAGACGCTCAACTTACAACAAAGATACATGCACCACGATGTTCATTGCAACTCTATTTATAATAGCCAGAAGCCGGAAAGAACCCAGATGTCCTTCAGTAGATTAATGGAAACAAAAATTGTCGTACATTTACACAATGGAGTACTACTCAGCCATCAGAAACAATGACTTAACAAAATTCTTAATAAAATGGATGCATCTAGAGAATATCATCCTGAGTGAGATAACCCAGTCACAAAAGAACAGACATTATAGGCAGTCACTGATAATGGTATACTAACCCCAGAAAGTTTTGAACACCCCAGAAACAACTCACAGACTGTGTGAAGTTCAAGAAAAAAAAAAAAAAAGAAAAGAAAAAGAAAAAACCATTATGCTCAATCCTTACACACCAAGAAAACTTTGACTAATTCCAGGTTATATCCTGTTTTACATGTACTTTAGGCTCATTGTAACTAGTAAGCCCTTAATGCACACTATCAAACCTGTGGGGGGAAAAAAAAGCCAAGCACTGACAAAAATGTGGTCCTATACTTTTATGCAAAAATGCTTAAAATTTGTACATTTATCTTTGTTTTTAAAAATAAAGTTGTTCAAAAAAATATATGTTGTAGTTTACTAAACAAATGTACCTTTTTTTACTTTCAAGAAGAAAGACAAAGTGCTTTCTACATCATCAGCAACAACCTGTAGATGTTACTGTGTCAAATTGATTTCTCTTATTTTTAACATTTTCTAGCAAAACTGGACTCTTCAACAGAAAGTTTTTAAGGGATTTACAATATCCATTCAAGTCTGTTCTTCATGATATATTAGAAAATATTAGATTCAAAAGAGGGGTAGAAAAGCTTTTTCAAAATTCTTGTTTATTCTTTAAATATGTATTATTGGAAGTTTGGTCTCCCCAAGGCAAAAAAGTCATTAAGATTTTTCTTGAGATCTAAAAACCACATTGCATATTAAATCAGGGTAACATGGAATAAATTTTCTCTTTTATGAAAAATAGAGTCTTTACTCAAAAAAAAAAAAAAAAAAAAAGGAAATCGAGGAAGATCTCAGAAGATGGAAAGATCTCTCATGCTCATGGATTGGAAGGATCAACATTGTAAAAATGGCCATCTTACCAAAAGCAAGCTACAGATTCAATGCAATCCCCATTAAAATTCCAACTCAATTCTTCATAGAGTCGGAAAGAGCAATTTGCGATTTCATCTGGAATAACAAAAAAACTACAATAGCAAAATCAATTCTCAACAACAATAAATCTTCTGTGGAACTCACCATCCCTGACCTCAAGCTATATTACAAAGCAATTGTGTTAAAAACCGTATGGTACTGGTACAGAGATAGGCAGGTAGATCAATGGAACATAATAGAAGATCCAGAAATGAACTTTCACAATATGGTCACTTGATTTTTGACAAAGGAGCTGAAAACATTCAATGGAAAAAGAACAGCCTCTTCAACAAATGGTGTTGGCTCAACTGGCACTCAACATGCAAAAGAATAAACATAGATCCTTTCTTATCTCTTTGCACAAAGCTCAAGTGCAAATGGATCAAAGATCTCCACATAAAACCAGTTACACTGAAACTATTAGAAGAGCAGATGGGGAAAACCTTAGAACACATAGGCATAGGAAAAATTTCCTGAACAGAACAGGAATGGCTTGTGCTCTAAGATCAAGAATTGATAAATGGTACTTAATGACATTGCAAAGTTTCTGTAAGGATAAGGACACTGTCAAGAAAATAAAATGACAACCAACAGATTGGGAAAAGATCTTTATCAATTTTACATCTGATAGTGGTCTAATATACAATATATTTGAAGAACTCAAGAAGATAGACTCCAGAGATTTAAACAATCCTATTAAAAAATAGGGTACAACACTAAACAAAGAATTCCCAATTGAGGAATATTGAATGGCTGAGAACCATCTAAGGAAGTTCCCGACTTCCCTAATCATCAGGGAAATGCAAATCAAAACAACCCTGAGATTCCATCTTTCACTAGCCAGAATGGCTAAGATAAAAAATTCAAATGACAGCACATGTTGGAGAGGATGTGGAGAAAGAGGAACATTCCTCCACTGCTGGTGGGGTTGTAAGCTGGTACAACCACTCTGGAAATCAGTCTGGTGGTTCCTCAGAAAATTAGACATAGTACTACCTGACGATCCAGTTATTCCACTTCTGGGTGTATACCCCAAAAAATGCTCCAACATATAATAAGGACACATGCTCCACCATGTTCATAACAACCTTATTTATAATACTCAGAAGCTGGAAAGACCCCAGATTTTTTTCAGTAGATGAATGGATAAAAAAAATTGTGGTATATATTTACACAATGGAATACTACCCCATTAGTATTAGCTATTAGAAACAATGACTTTATGAAATTTCTAGGAAAATTGATGTATCTAGAGAATATCATCCTGAGTGAGGTAATCCAGTTACAAAAGAACAGACATAATGTGTAGTTCTGAAAATTGGATACTAGCCTCAAAAAGCTGTGAATACCCAAGAAAACAACCCACAGACTATATGAATCTCAAAAAAGGGCCCAAATGTGGAAGCCTCAGTCCTTCTTAGAAAAAAAAAATTATTGTACAGCACCCCTTCAGAGTGGGGTATACGTAGACCTTAAACCATTAGTAACTCAAGAGCTAAGAAGATAGCCTTGTGGCCATTTTTGGTAGTTAAATATAATTATGTCTAATCTTTACATACCAAAAACCTTGACTATTTCCATGATACATTTTGTTTTACATGTCCTTTATTATCTTTGTAAATAGTCAGCTTTCAATGCATATTATCAAACCTTTAAAAAAATCAAGTACTGTGAAAAATATATTCATATATATTATACTAAAATGCTTTTAATAATCTGTATATGTATCTCTGTTTTTTAAAATAAAGTTGTAAAAAAAAGAGAAAATAGTGGAAAAGCCACTGTGCTGATTTTTAAACCAGATTTTGTGTGTGTTTGTTTTGATGCAGGGAAAATGCTTCAGACTTAGTGCTCAACTCTTGAGATCCATATGCAACCACATATACTAACATTTTTTAAAAATCATGAGTGCATATTGAATTTTTAAAAACATTGTCTTGATATACTGGGATGGTTTTGGTTTCTTTGTAGTACATTCATATTATATGGCTTGGGCCAGCCTTGCATTCCCAGGCTTACACTAAGTCACTGTTTTATATCATCCTTCCAACAGGTTCCTAGTGTCAATTTGCCTGCGACTTGGTGAAATACTCGTATTCATAATAAATAACACAGGTATATATATTTTCTTGTACTGTGTTTGCTTGATTTTGTTATGAGGAAAATCTGCCCATATTAAAATGTCTTGGGGAGTTTCTTTTGATTTTTCTCAGAGATTATATACATTTCCTATTTTTCATTGTATGCCTGTTTAAATTCACCAGTTTAAGTCACAGATAGTTGGTAGATGTTGTTTTGGAAAGTTTTAAGCTTCTAGTTCAAGTTCTCAGACATCATAGCACTGCATATGTTACCTGTTTCTTCCCAGGTAACCCTGCGTGTGTTAGGTATGTTGAAGGAGCACAGTGTGTATCATGGCCCATGGGTGTGTGTTTAATGTAGGGTCAGTACCTACCTCTCATCCATTCCCCATGTTCATAATTTGTGTTTTCATACTTTTTAATAATTTGGATAAATTGTTAATTAATGTTTGTCTTTGAATGAGTTTATCTTTGTTGCTTCTCTAACCATTTCATTGCTTTGTCTTAATTTGTCTTTTTCTAAGGCTTTCTGACTTTAGATACAGGTTTATCTTGGCCTTTTTCAGTGCCAAGAATCACACTCAGAGTCTTGCACATGCTAGGTAAGTGCTGTGCCATTGGGATATGTCACCAGCCCTTAAAAATGTAGAGACAAGTTCTTACTGTGTAACCTCAATTTACTTTGTAGCCCAAGCTGGCCTTAGGCTGTCAATCTTCCTGCCTCAGCCACCTCAGTTCCCGGATTATAACCACAGAAATTACAGCATGTTTGGATAAATGTAAGCTTAAAGATCAGCATTAATGTTATAAACTTAAAACCCAGCTTTCTAACAGATTATTTTGATTGAGTGTAAAATATTTAAATGTTTTCTTTGGAATGTTTTCCTTTGCTTCACAGATTATTTTTAAGTGTATTGTTTACTGTCTAAATACTTAGAGATTTCTTTGTATCTTGCTTTTGTTGTTACTCCATGATGGGTGAAGAACTTTAACGTTTCTTTTAGGATCTGCTTGTGGTACACTTGCTCCATGTTGTTTGCATAAGAAAATCCTGACCCTTGCTGTTGATGGACCCTCTTCAGAGTTACCAGGTGCCTTAGGCTGTGGCACTACCCTCCTGCTTACAGAGTTTTTGATGAAAATTCTGTTGTAATTCTTATGCATGGTACTCTGTTTGGTTAGTTTTTCTTCAGCTGTCTTGAAAATTTTTTCTTTTCTTCCTTTTTATTTATTTCCTTTTCTTCCTTTCTTTCTTTTTTTCTTTTGAGCAATTATTGCACAAAATACTTAAGGCCGTTTCGGTTATCCTGTTTGATGGAATCTGCCATTAAATTTTGGAAAGTTCTCAGCCATTATTTCTTCAGACATTCTTTTACTATGTTAGTCTTTCTTTTCCTTCTGAAATTATAATTCTGTGTGTTTTGACAGTGCAGCATTACACCATATCTCTTGTATATTCTGGTTTAATTTTTTTAACCTTTTCCTCTGCACTCTGGGTGATTTCTGTTGGCTTGTCTTTATGTCTACCAGGACTTCCTTCTCCTTTGTTGGTTTTGCCAGCACATCTGTTACCTCTCTTTCTGTGCTGCTCCTCTCTGTTAGGTAGTTTAAAGAGTTTTTATTTCTTTTGAAATTATCCACTTCATCTTCTCTGCTCTTTAGCTTTTCTATGGACAGGATTAGCTTATTAATTATTAGTCAAAATTCTTTATCAAAGAGTTTGAAAACCTCTCACAGTTTAGTCTGGTCTGGTAAGTGTGTTGTCTCTTTAGAATATTTTCCTTACTTTTAAAAAATGCACCATAGTTTTTGGTTTAATAGTTATATTGTAAAAGACCCCAAGGTTATGGGTATTTTCCCCTTGAAGTCATTCTTCTTTATGCATATCTTTTGAGATTTGATCTGGACAGCAGCTGAGTTGAGTTTGAAGTTTGTTCCTCAGTCACTTTGACTATGTCACAAGTGTCACTTGTGATAGTTTACTCTTAGGGGTACACTGAGGTATCCACACATTTTCTTCCACTTGGATTTGAGTATTCCCGTTTTTACAGCTCTCCAGAGATAGTCTGTGTGGTAAATGGTTTCCCAGAAAGAGAGGGAAGAGTTCTGTTGTTCTGGGTGAGCCTTGGCCATGGATGCTTTATACCACCTCCTGGGTACACAGCCTTTGTATGTGATCCTCTACAGTCCCTGGCTGTCACACTGGGCACAGTGCATTCCTCCCTCCCTCTGGGTTTGGGCTTGTCATTCCCTCTATGTCCTTCCTCACATGCTTTCACAGTGACTCACCATGGTGACTTCTGTTACTCGTGTCCTAAGCATCTCATTTTAGGTTCTAGAAGAAAATCATGGGAACTATGGCTGATAGGAATCTTGCCTATGGCTATTCTTCCTCCTCAGCCTTTACAAGAAACAGTGCCTTGAGAGACACATTCCCAGCATATCTACCTGTATGCTCCCCATGTACCCCATGAGCATTTAGTGGAATTCAAAGAGAAAAAATTAGAAGTACACTCGAACCATCTCAGATGGCTCTCAAGGACCCCATGTTCTGATGTTAATCTGTAGTCTAGTAATCCACCAAGTATTCTTAATTAAGCCTTATTAGATTATGTGGTATGCTTCTAGGTAAAACATGCATGGATTATTTTTGTTGCTAATGTCTCCCCAGATTTCAGTATAGTTATTTGCTTTGAAATCTCAATTCTCCAATAAAGGCAAGAAGAGATATTGATAGGAATTTTTATCAGACATTTCTGAGTGTTTTTGTAATGATGGATGCACATTGTATTTGGCTCTCCATAGTAGAAACAAAGTCTATGCAATAATTTTTTTGAAAATCACTTGGCAATTTCCAATAAGTAATATATATATATATATAGTTTTTCTACAACTTGATGATTTTACCCTTAAAGTAATACCAATAAAATGAACAGGTCACAGAAAAACATGTATGCCAACCTTCAGTAGCCTAATAAAATGGTATGTCTATCAACAGAAGAATAGAAAACAAATTATGATATATTATAAAGTAGAATAATGCAATTTTTAAAAACCCCTCAAAAATACTAAAACATAATAGCATTCTAAGTCTAAACAGTTTCTGTTGGCTGAAAGAAGCCAGGTGCAAAAGAACAGATATTATATTTTTCTCTTAAATGAAGTTCAAAGGTAAATAATCTAAGTTATGATGACCAAGAAAGGACTTGACTATTCCTGAAACTTGAAAGTGGTATTATTTGGAAAAGAAAATGAAGGTGTTTTCTAGATTGAGGAAAATATTCTTTATCTTAATGTTTGTGGTTTATATATGTAAGAATGTATCAAGTTTGTGGTTAATATATGTAAGAATGTATCAATGTATGCCTTTACACTTTTACTAAATAATGAGTATAGTTTAAATGTTATGTTAAAAACAAAAACAGAAACAAGAGATAATTCTTAGTGCAGTTTCCCTTTCAGGATTGGTTCAACCCAGACTTAGTTGTTGTTTGTTTTGTTATTTTCTTTTTGTGTTATTAATACTGTTGTGGTAAATATTTTAAAAAGCTCAGTGATCTGTTCCAGGGCACCATGCCATGCTACCCCCAGCTATTCTCTATCCCCAGAGCTCTCCCAGCCCCCATTGCTAGCCACATTGCCATGGTAGCTCTCTCGCAACTGGCTCTTTGCCGTGAATTCTGCTCACATTCCCAGCAACCACTCCCTGTGGTTATTGTCACAATTCCCACTAGCCCAACAAAACCAAAACTCTAGAAACTTGTTATTTATCAAACAGATTTATATCAGTAAATTTTCACTCCACAAAAGATCCACATAAACCCCAGAGCTAATTGATGAGATATAATCTGCCCACCTAGGTAAGACAAATTGTCCTATAATTATCCATCTCTATTAGGATATTCATAGCTACCTGTGGCTATGTAAAACCGTGTGGAGATGGGTCATCTTCTTTTTCCATCTTGGCTTCTCCTTCCTTCTCTTGGCTTCTCTTCTCCTTTCCAAAACTCTGTCTCCCACCTTACGTTTTCACTGCCCAATCACAGGCCTTGCCTTATCTTGTGCCTGCCCTCACCTTAATATCAACCACCTAACACTTTCTTTTTCTTTTTTTCCATTATTTTTTCTCTTCTACTATAATTCAATGTATATCGTATTTTATAATGACAGATATTTTTTCCTGACAATAGACTACTTGAGGGATGGAATATGGTTAGTGAGTAGGTAAATGGGAGTTGGGTAACAAATGCAAAACTATGTTTACATATGTTTATTTACATATGTGTGAGTGTGTACATGTGTACAAACATGTGTGTGCATTTTATTGACTGAGCAAGTCATGCTTAATAGCAATGACCCATAGCTAGCAGGAGGTAAGTGAGCCTCCCAGGTAATATTAATGGTGTAACTCTCAAGGAAGACAGTCTGGATCTCTCCATCTAAGGCCAGGACCATTCAAAGGATGTCTGTTGGCTTGGTTGCTATGGAAGTGAGAACCCTGAGGTCTGTGAGACACCAATGAACTTCTGTGGGAGCTGCATCACCTCTATAGTCTAGGGTTTGAAAGGCCCTGCCACACTGCTGCATACATAGAGTGTCCTGATAGTTTTCCAGGAGCTGGTAAAACAACCTAGTTGGTTGCCATTATATTTTATATATCATTTATATTCACTTTGTATTAATATAAATTAATATACTTATATTAACTCTTAACAGCCTTTTGGGTTATGCTTAAGCAGAGCCTCAGTGGTGTCCACCCCAGAGCAGGTGGCAGGCAAGCAATCTCTTGTGTATAGAACCAGAGTATGTGAAACTGTGTCAGGCCTGCCCTTCTGGACAAAGTCAGAAAGTTTGTTGTAGGGACTTGCAAAGTACTGTCCCTCTTGCATAGGCATCTGAGCAGTGTCTTCCTGGAAGCCAAGCTTTGGTGTACAACAGGCAGGAATACAGAGTATCAACCATAGGGAACTGAGGACAATGGTTTAGATATGGGCAGATTAAAAGCAGGGACACCTGAGGGAATTATTTTGAGCTTTAGAAAGTCATCAGCTTTGAGGACATGAAAACAAACAATCTTGCAAGTCTAGAAAATTCATGAACATCCATTCAATAAATCTTGCATGAAATTGTGAAACCCAATGGCCAGAGTCCCTCATAGTGCCAGTGTTTCAGATATAAATGGCTTTATTTAGTTCAAGAGAATCTTCTGAATGCTAAAACCAGAACAAAATGAAATGGTCTGTAACTGAAAGTATAGCATTTGGGAACTTGGGAAGGAGAAAAAAAAAAAAACCCAAACAACCAAACTTGGAAGCACTTTAGAGTCCATGAGGAAGGCACCAAACAGCTTGGGATCATTCATTAAAACAGGCATTGCAAGAGATGTAGTAGGTTTGGGGGATATGGTAGATTAGATTTGAGTGATGCTAAATGCTAGTCTGTGTGGGATAGTCACAAAATGACTTCCAGACAAGATAGGATTACAGATGTAAGTTTAAAATTGATTGTGTCAATGGTAACTGCTCTAGCAGTGTGTGAGACTAAAGAGAGCATATGGGACAATTGGAGAGGAAGGCCAAGGGGGGAGCCGAAATCTTAACATTTGTAATAAAGGTACCGAGCTTGGGTGTGCCTGTGAAGGACTAAAAATACCATGTTGTCTAGGTTATCTCTGTGCATTGGGTCTTCTAAGTAACTTACCTGACTAATGAGCTTTTTCTTGTTAGCCTTGACTTAGAGCCAGTCAACTATGAACCCAGCCTGGGACCTGCATGTCCTCTCCTTCTCCTGCTATGTGTGTGTTTTCTCTATCTGCTGCACAGACAGATTCCAAGTCACTCCAAAATCAGTGTCAGGTATTCATTTTGTTGACACGTTCCATATGAAAAATATAGACATGACACCTTCAATTGTTATAGGATTGCTAAGAGAGGTGTATCATACCTTCTCCCTCTGGGTCTTACTAAGGGGAGATCATCACATGAACTGTGAAAATCTACACTGAGAACATAAAAATAAGAATTCAAAGTTCAAAAAAATATGATTCTTTCTTTTGTTTGGTTTGAGGTGAGTCCTCAGTGAAGCCACAGCTGACCCAAGCCTTCAAGTCCTTCCCCATCAGCCCCTGATGTTAAAATACAGTTTCTAAAGTTGCACATTGTGTCTACCAGAAAACCACTAATCAATTCCAGTCCATTCCTGAGGACTACCTTCATGAGGCATTATTGATCTGTATCTCCATGTAGCTTTTTCTCATTGATTTGATTAGCTAATCTAATTTCTCCCAGGCCAAGCATGAGGTGACTTTGAAGATGGCATCCAGCCCTTTTGCCGTATCCCTGATGGTGGATCTGTCAACACAGGGCAACTAGGCTCAACAATCATCATCAACAAACATCACCTCTTACACATAACACTGAAAAGATCACACGCAGTCCCTGGAATTTCCCTGCTGCAGCCTGATCAGTAGTCCATGTGTTAGGGTGACCTTACTCTTCACAGTCAAAGGGTGTGTACTGTAGAAAAGTGAATCTGAGAGTGAGTTTTCTTAAGGTGATTCAGTATATGTAACTGTCTAGATTCTTGAAAAAAAAACCCTCATATAATAGTTTAAAAGGTGTACATTTTTCTTTTAAAAAATCAAAATTAATTTAGTATCACCATCCAATCAAAACCCAGTATGCTACTTTGAAAAACTAGGCTATATGTCTCTGAATTTACCCAGGACTTTCTACACTGAGTATAGAATAGGGAAAACGGTAAATAATACTGTGATAATGTTTGTGTAAATCATGTTTATGACTTGTACACATGTTGACTCTCTTGGCTTATATAAGACCCTACAAAATGATGTACCATTTCCATTTTACAAATAAAGAGAAACTGTGGTACAGAGAGGGTTTATTTCATAGCAATCATGACTCATGACGATATTTTGCTATGGATAATGGTATATTTGTAAACTTTTGCAGTTTTCAAAGCCCGAGAATTCTTAGTTTTAGGTCCTAAGAATTCAGTGCTCATGATTAATAGGCCAACACAGCTTTCATTAAACATTCCAAATCTCAGGGCCTTAAGGAGCTTAAAGCATTTAAATTTCAATAGAAAGTCGGCGCAGAAGTTAAGCATAATGTTCAAACCTAAAAATAAACAAACTGTGGAAAATAAATAACCCTGGAGGTCTTAAAAGAGATTTTTTTTTTTGGAAATAAATGAAATTTTCTGTTGACTAACCTTAAGGGGTTCATTTCCCCAAAGGAAACAAAGTAAGCATGAACAAAATGAGAAATTAGGGACCGTGAAACCCTTACAGCACATTAGGGGAACATATATTCATATTTGATTCCAATATCTCAAAGCAATGATTAAAAATTTTAAATCTAATTCTCATGTATTCAAGTAAATTACTGACCTACTTGAAACACACACACACACACACACACACATACACACACACCATACATGCACATCTACATCAGTTAGCTAACAGAAAATCTAAATGATTTTAAGTGCTTGTAGCAAAGCTAATGTATTTTATGGAGCGCACAGGTTATTTTTTCCAAGCCTGGATCTCTGTGTAGTTTCCTTAACATGGGTACTGAGCACCAGTTGGGATATTCAGAGATAATATTTCAATGGATCCTGTTCTGATGAGCCTGCAGGTGGTACTGATGTGGCAGATCCAAGGACCACACAATAGTGATATGACCTTGGGCCGGTCCTATCTAAGAGGCAGAGCTGTGCCTACTAGTAACTACTGGGTTAAAAGTCTAACAAACCCACAACATTTCTCCATCCCGTCTCAGAAACTTATCCCAGCATTTAATGTTTCCTCACTTGTGCTTCTTCTAGTATTGGGGGAGGGGGAAGAGAAGACAAATGATTATTTCCTGTGATATGTAAGTGCCTTTGAGCTATAACATTCTTCATACTATAAATTTTTGTTCCTTTTCAGTGCTTCCCCATCACCTCTTCTCCATATAGACAAATATTAATTCACCTCTATTTAGTTGTAGGGTCTGATACAGCCCTGTGCTAGTATTATGAAGAAACACAGGACCTGGCCCCCATCCTTGACCTTATCTATTAGGAAGAAAAAATACAGTATAAGGCAGGAAGCTTGATGATATTTTGTGTAATTTAAAAATTATCGTTTGTTTATCTTTTACTTAAAGAGCACCTACTTGATGACCTCTCTGAGCAGGGAAGCCTATACTCCATCTTGAGTGAAAGCTCCTTGAGGCTTTTAAGTTGAGTTGTTTGATTCTGCATAGAAAAACTGCGAAGTGTGTGACTGGACGCTCGGTGAATCTCTGATGAGCACGGAAGAGCTATCCAGCACACTGATAAAGCAGAGATCTCAAAAGGCTCTTTATGGACAGCCTTGGATGATCATTAGAAGATTGTGACAGGGATTTGAGAATGCTGGGTGATATTTCTGCTCACTTGTTTCTCAGACAAGTGGCATACTGACCTGAAGAGGTAAAGGCTGGTGTAGATATAAATGTAGCACTTTGGCTTCTTTGGTCTGTGAAGGACTTGGGTCTACTCCCTCCCAAGAGCAATGGTCCCAATGGAGATTGTCTCGTGGCATTGACTCAGCCCTCAACCGAAAGCAGCAACTCTGTTTCTTGCTTTCCCAATCAACAATCATCTCAGGGAGAAATGATTGTTGAATAGTAACCCCAGACAGATGACATTTCTAATGACAAGAATGTGGGGGTGAAACCAATCATTTAAGACCTTCGTGTTATATGACTACTAATGAGCTGTTAGCCACCCATGGCCTAAGCATCTTTGTGTTTCAGCAGATGAGTCCTGCTAGCTGAATGAAATGAGCACAATGCTCTTTTTGCAGACTTCTTGTCTCAGTTTGCTTTGTTTGGGTTTTCTGTTTTGTTTTTAAGAGGTCTTTTGCTTGTAAGGGCTCCATTTTTTGTAAATGTTTTGTGTGTGTGTGTGTGTGTGTGTGTGTGTGTGTGTGTGTGTGTGTGTGTTTTGTTTTTGTTTTGTTTTGGACATTTTTTTAGAGAGAGAGAGAAAAAAAAACAGAGTTAGGTGAGGAGGAAAGTTGGGAGCAAGGAGGAAGTTAGGGAGGGGAAACATGATCAAAATATACTGTATGAAAAGCTTTCATTAAAAACCTTTTAGTTGTTGAATAAATATATCTTTAATCCCATTTGTACAAAGTCAACTATATTTGCATAAACAAACATCTGTACAGAACCTTGTGGAAGTGTGTCCCTATGCTTTCTCCATAGAAATTATTTCTTCCTGGCCTGCTTTTCAAAGCAGAGGATAAATGCTTATCACTGCACATTATTTACCACAAACAAATTTCCCATGCATATTACTTCACTTAAGTAATGAAAATATCCCTTATGTTTTATACAAGAAAATCTCTGAAGTAAATCCCACTCTGGTTTTATAAGCACCATTGCAGAAATTGATACATTACAGAAAGATATTTAAAATGTCATTGCATATGTATCATCGACATTGTAATGAAAATCCATATAATACCCTATAATGTTTTCTTAAGGGGTAGTTATATTCAGACACTTGAAACATTTTTCAATAATGAGAGTAAATAAATGAACACACTTACTCTTGACTCTTACCAAAAGCCTTAGATTTCTGGCTTTGGTTTGAGGCTTGCTGCTTCTCAAACCTGCCTTGAAAATACATTCTTTGCTAAAAGCTGATGGTTGACCTCCAAGCATCATGAAGGAGAGTCTTCATTCTGGAAGCTTCCCAGAGCACACACATCGAGTTGGATTTCCCCCTTTGCTTTCTCCACAATTCACTTTCCCAGAATGGCCGTTTTATAAAGGCTCCCGGACAGACCTTTGGGGAATGTCCCTTCTAATCTGCCTCTGAGCAGCTGTTCTGGGACAGCTATGAAAACAGAGCTCAAGGGCAATGGCCTGAATAGAAATCAGAGAAATGAAAAGCAATTAATTCTCCCTTGGATTCATTAAGGCCTTGGCAATCATCTTTCCTCGGTATGAAGTGAGGAGATCAGCTTCCTTTCTCTTTGGGGACATTAGTAAAGAAAGTTCACTACCAGAGTTTTGCTATGAGGTTGTGGGCTGCTAAAACGACGAGGCTGGCTTCCTTTCACATAGAGAGAGTGTAGGATGTAAGTTCAAGTGTGTGCTTCCGTAGGCAGGCAGCTGCAGCCACAGGACTCAGTACTCTGGCTGTCTCAGAGTTTTACTGTTCCTAATTGGGACTGCTCACCTAGACACAATGTCATCTTCCTTCTCTTCCAGTACCCACTGTGCCCCTTACCCACCCTGGCTTACGATCTTTCCATTTCTCATGACCTGCCGATGGAATTTAAAGGAGAGAAAGGCGGAGACAACGAGGATCTGGGTGGAGCACATGTGGAGAAAATGCCTGTAAGGTTTTAAATCTTGTGAGTATTTTACTGAACCAAGAATAAAAATGAAAACATCAAGCCATGCCAGAAGTTGAATCTCCAAAACTCATTAACCTCATTAGCAACAGGATTTTTATGTGTGTGGTGGCTTAGCCATTAAGAATGTGTATTGGTTTTTAAGAAGACCTCACTTAAATTTTCAGCATCATACTGGGCAGTTTATAGATACCTGTAGCCCTAACTCCAAGACAGCCTGACACATCCAGGGAGGGCCACCTGAGCTCATGTGTGTGCGTGCACACACCACACACCACATCCACACAATCTTTTTTTTTTTAAATCATCTTTTCTCGAGTTTTTTAAAAAAATAATGTTTATAAAATAAAGAGCAAAACAAAATAATAAAGCTACTTTAGAGTCATTGACCGTTTGGGCCTGATTTTCCAGAGATGTAACCCCAGCCTAATATGGATAAAACCTCATTCTAAAAGTTCGACCCATAAGACATATATGATTTCACTGATAGAAAACAGCCATATTAGAGTTATAAATATATTCAGAGTATAGACATAGGGTTTTCATACGATATCCAATAAAGGCTTTATGAGGTATCATGGAAATACAAATCAAAATTACATTTGCTATAATGCTTCATACATACTAGTGGTGGGTGTAAAAATTGGGGAAATTTGAGAGAATTATAATGTAGGGTTTGGGTGAGAAAGTGATGCAAATATTCTAAAAGGATTGGAAGACACAGAAACATGTGGTAATATAACCCGTGAACTGTTGAACACAGGTGTTATTGTTCTATGTTACACAGTTACACAGCTGTCAGGAGACACCGTATAAAATGACCATTGTTAGAACTAGAGCTGAAATGTTCCTGGTTATCTTAAATTAAGAAAACTTCCAGAGTGTGAAATATTTTTTTGGAATTTGAAAAGGGGACAGTGAGTTAGAAGCACTTAAATTAGCAGAAGTTTTCAATAAAAATAAGACCCAAGTATTTGTGATTGCAAGAAACCTGCATAGACTGGTTACCAAAGACACACCCAGACTGAAAGTGAAGTGGTGGAAAGTGATATTTCAAATCAGTGAGATCGGAAAGGAAGTTGGGGTAGTTTATCAGTAGTGTGTAGCATTGTCTTATACTTCTAGGATTCTGAAATATTTCATCAGGCAGGTGGCTATAGGCAGATTCCAGTGATGTGGGAAGGCTCAAAAGTACAGCAGGAAATAGTAGACATGTAGGAAGGAGAGAAACCCTTAGCAGGGGGAGCTGTCCCAGAAGAAAAAAGAAAAACTTTGGTGAGTTCTACAGACGCATACTCTGGCACTGTTGCTAAAAACATAGTTCAAGGTGAGAGGTCAGATGGGCAAGATGACTGAGGGAGGAAGTTTCTGGTGTCCAGAAAAATGGACCTCAACCCTGAGACCTAAGTGGAAGAAAAAAGGTAGACTCCTGAAAGTTGTCCTCTGACTTCTACACATGTACCATACCATGTATGTGCCCCCAAACATCCAGCCAAGCATCTAGCCGATAAACCAACAAAGAAACTAACCAAGCAACCAACCAGCTAAATAAAATAAGTAAGTAAGTAAGTAAATGAAAAATCACACAAGAACACGCATTCAGTCTCTAAATGGGGTATGATAGGAACAAAAGAAGAGAGTCCCAAAATCAGCCAAAAATTTACAATAAAAAATCAGACCCAACTGTGCTCTTGTAAGAAACCTACCGGACTGATTGTCAAAGACACAGACTGAAAGTAAAAGTAATATTTCAAACCAATAGGATCTGAAAGTAAGTTGGGGTAGTATATAGTATATTTGTTTGACAAAGCAGACATCAAGCCAAAATTAGACAGAAGAAATAATAGCAAAGGGTAAAAACAACAAGAAACGACATTATATATACATTTCCTTTTATTTTTTTGAGAAGCTTCATAGTGTTTATTATAAAAGAACACACTGAATAGATTCAAGTATAGACTCTGAGGGTAATTTTTGAGTAAGGGGGGAGACTCCAGTACAGAATCAAATATGTTTATACCAGTTTCTGGTATTTATTCTTAGAATATTTCAGCTCTTTAGTTTTGTTTTAAATTTTTTATTGGTTGTTTTTTTATTTACATTTCAAATGTTATCCCCCTTCTTGATTTTCCCTCTGTAAACCCCCTTTTCCTCCCCTACCCCTGCTTCTATAAGGGAGTTCCTCCACCCACCCACTCCCACCTTACCACCCTAACATTCCCCTATTCTGAGCATCCAGCCTTCACAGGACCAAGAGTCTCCCCTAGCACAGATACCAGACAAGGCTATCCTCTGCTACATATGCAGCTGGGGCCATGAGTCTCTCCATGTGTATTCTTGGGTTAGTGGTTCAGTTCCTGGGAGTTCTGAGGGGAGTGTTAGTTGGTTGATACTGTTGTTCTTCCTATGGGGTTTCAAACCCTTTCAGCTCCTTTAGTCCTTTTGAAAATTAATCACTTTGTTCATTTACATTTCAAATGACACACCCCTTCCATGCTATTTATTTACAAACCCCCTGTCCTGATTCTCTTCTCCCCTCTCCTATTTGCCTCTGTGAGTGTGCTCCTCTACCTAGTCACCCACTCCACCCTCACCTTCACCGGGACATCAAGCCTTCACAGGATCAAGGGTCTCGCTCCTATTGATGTCAGATAAGGCCAACCTCTGCTATGTACGTATCTGGAGCCATGGGTCTCACCATCTGCTTTAGTCTCTGGGAGCTCTGCATGGTCAAGATAGCCGATATTTTCTTCTTGTGGGGTTACAGTGCCCTTCAGTTCCTTCAGTTCCCCTGTTAGCTCTTCCATTGGGGTCCAATGGTTGGCTGTAAGTATCTGCATCTGTATTGGTCAGATGCTAGTAGAACCTCCCAGAAAACAGGCATTCCAAGCTCCTGTCAGCAAGCGCTTCTTGGCATAAGGAATATTGTTTGGGTTAAGTGTCTGCAGATGAAATGAATCTTTGGGTGGAGCGGTTTCTGGATGACCTTTCCTTCAGTCTCTGTTCCAATTTTTGTCCCTGTTTTTTCTTTGGATAAGAACATTTCTGGGTTAAAAATTTAGAGATGGGTGGCTGGCTCCATCCTTCAGCTGGGACTGAGCCAATCTACTGAAGGTGGACTCTACAGGTTCTGTCTCTCCTTTGTTGCATATTTCAGCGAACATTATCCACGTTGGGTCCTGAGAGCCTCTTGCTTCCCTGGAGTCTGGGACTTTCTAGTGGCTACCCCTAGTTCTCCATCCCCCACTGCTACATATTTTTATTGGCTTTCCTGACCCTCTGTACCCATTTTTTGTCCCTTCCAATACCTGATCCTGCCCCCTTTGTTTCTCTGCCTCTCTCTGTCCCAGATCCCTTCTACCCTCTACTTCCTGTGATAATCTCCATCATATACACATACATATACTGAATACTGAAATAGAAAAAAATAATCATAACATTCATTTGGAAAAACACAGAATCCTGATTAACCAAACCAATTCTGAGTCAAAATAGCAATGGTGAGGATGTCATAATATATCAATTCAAGTTATAATACAATGATATTGTCTTAGTGTGCCATGCATAGACATTAAGGCCACAACAATGTTTGTAAAAGAACACATTTAATTGGGACTGACTTATAGTTTCAAAGGTTTAGTCCATTATCATCATGAGAAGAAGCATGCTGGCATGTAGACAGACATGGTTCTGGAGAGGTAGCTGAGAGTTCTGCATCCAGATCAGCAGGTAGAAAGAGCCACTGGCCCTGGCTTGTGCTCTTTCTTTCTTTCTTTCTTTCTTTCTTTCTTTCTTCCTTTCTTCCTTCCTTCCTTCCTTCCTTCCTTTCTTCCTTCCTTCCTTCCTTCCTTTCTTTCAATTTTATTGATTATTCTCTGTATTTACATTTCAAATGTTATACCCTTCCCCCCCACTCCCCTCCCACCTCCCCCTCAACTTGCTTCCATAAAGGTGCTCCCTCTCCCAATCACCTCTCCACCTCAGTGCCTTGGCTGGTTGATGATGTTTTTCCCATGAGGTTGCAAACTTTTCAGCTCTTTCAGTTCTTTCTCTAGCTCTTTCATTGGGGTCCTCATGTTCACACTGATGTTTAGCTGCAAGCATCCTCATATGTATCTGTATGACTCTGGGAGAGCCTCTGAGGAGACATTCATGTCTGGTTCCTGCCAGTAAACACTTCTTGGCATCAACAATAGTGCTTGAGTTTGGTGGCTCCATATGGGGTGGTTCTCCAGGTGAGGCAGTCTCTGTAGATCTTTGTTTCAATTCCTGATCCTCTATTTGACCGTGTATTTCTTCCCCTGTTTCGTTCTCCCTTCTAAGAAAAACTGAGGCATCCACATTCTGGTCTTCCTTCTCTTTGAGCTTCATAAGCTCTGTGGATGGTTTCTTGGGAATTTCAAGCTTTTTTTGGGGGGGGTACATTTGCTTATAAGTGAGTATATACTATGAGTGTTCTTTTGTGACTGGATTGTATCACTCAGGATAATAGCTTCAAGTTTCATCCATTTGTCCAGGAATTTCATGAACTCGTTTTTAATAGCTGAGTAGTACTCTATTGTGTATATGTACCACAATTTCTGTATCCATTTCTCTGTTGACCTATGGTCACTTATTCTTTGACAAAGGAGCTAAAAGCATTCAATGGAAAAAGGACAGCCTCTTCAACAAATGGTGTTGGTTCAACTGTCAGTTGGAATGCAGAAGAAAGCAAATCAGTTCCTTTCTATCTCCTCGTACAAAGCTCAAGTCCAAGTGAATCAAAGACCTCCACATAAAAGCAGGTACACTGAAACTAGAAGAGAAAGTGTGGAAGAGCTTAGAACACATAGGCACAGGAAAAACTTTCCTAAACAGAACACCAATGGCTTATGCTCTAAGATCAAGAATTGACAAATGAGACCTTATGAAATTGCAACGCTTCTGTAAGGTTAAGGACATTGTCAAGACAAAACGGTGGCTCGTGGTTTTGAAAGCCTCCAAGCCACCTCCAATGACACACTTCCTCTGACAAGGCAATACCTCCTAATCCTTTCAAGTAATGACACTCCCTGGTAATTAAGCTTCAAATCTCTGAGCCTCTGGGGGGCATTCTAATTGAATCCACCACATTTCATTCCCTGGTACCATAATACATATATTATGTATATTGGCATACAATGATGACTGTAGCCAAATCATTATACATTTAGTAAAACGTCAAAAGTTCCCATAGTTTATTATAATCTCAACAGTGCTTAAAAGTTAAAAGTTCACAGATTCTTCTGAGACTTGTGGCAATCTCTTAATTTTAACCCCTGTTAAATCAAACCAGATCACTTACTTCCAACATACAATGGCACACAATGTAAATCATTGCAAAGGGGAGGAAAGGGAACATTGTAAGAAAATACTAGACCAAAATAAGACCAGAAACCAACAGAGACAATTCTAAACTCTGCATCTCCATTTCTGATGCCAAAGTGCTCTTCTGATCTCCAATTCCTTCTAGCTTTATTGACTATAAGACACTTCTCTATCTTGGGCTGTTTCCACACCCTGCTGGATGGGATCCCAAGACTCTAGCACCTCCAACCTCTTGGAATTGCATATATTCAGGCTTCTTCATAGTTTCGTGAAATGGCCTCTCTAGGACTCCACATAGAGACATTCCTGGCACACATCTGGCCTCAGTGGCTTTTTTTTTTAAGCCACAGAGGAAATTTCTACAACCCCTTTTTTGTATTCTTAACTCTAAAGTCAGAACCATGCTGAAGCTGCCAGGTTGTTCTGCTTGCTGGGGCTAGAATCAATTCCAGAGTTCAATCACATCTACACCAGCTTTCTGTTTTCAATGGTCTCCTTCCTGCTGAAGCTCTACTTTAATTCCTTTTTCATACTGGGAAGCTCAGGTGAATGGAGTCTTGCCTTGAAGTCACCACTCTTTTTATTCCATTTAGCTCCAGGCTTTTTTTTTAAAGCCCTTTATCCCCTTGAGCACTAGATTTGGTTCCATTATACTTCCTGTTGTTCCTTTTCTCCTCAAACCATATATTAATTTTTTTTCTTGCTCAGCTTGCTCTTTTTTATTATAGATCTGCATAAGAATGTCTTCTAATAACCACATGAAACAGTCAATAATACTAGGCTGTCTTGAAATCTCCTTTGCCAACACCATTAATCTAAAACTCTTTTATTGAGCCTCAAGTAGAATTTTGGACAAGTGTAAAGAGCAGAGCAGACACACACTTCACTAAAATATCACAAAAATCATCTCTGGGTCATTTATCAGTATTCTTTTCTAAAACCTCTTGAGCTAGGTCCTAACATTTTATATCATCCTCAATATCCCCATCTTCCATGTTTCTACTTGGATGGCCCATTAAGTCCCACTTAGATCATCAAACTGTTTTTCTAGTCCAAAGTTCCAGTCTTCCACATCCTTTCAAACAAAAGCCTGGTCATGTCTTTCATACCCTAGTGCTTGGTAATAACTCTTCTCTTAGTCAGTGTTCTATTGCTGTGAAAAGACATCATGGCCATAGCAACTCTTACAAAAGAAAACATTTAATTGGGGCTTGATTATAGTTTCAGAGGATTAGTCAATTATCATCATGGTAGAAAGCAGAATAGCATGAGGACAGATATGATGCTATGGAGGTGGCTAAGAGTTCTACATCCACATTAGTAGGCAGCAGGAAAAGAGAGTTACTAGGCCTGGTTTGGGTATTTGAAACCTCAAATCACACCTTCAGTGACACAATTCCACCAACAAGGCCACACCACTAATCCTTTAAAATAATGTCACTCTCTGGTGACTAAGCTTCAAATCTCTGAGCCTATTGGGGGCATCCTCATTTAAACTACTATGGCTACAGTGGCAAAAACCAGCTAGCTAGTGCTGCTACAAACAGACTCACCAAACAGTATAGATCATCCAGAAAAAAAAGCCCACACAGTCATGGCTATTTGATTTTCTACAAAGGCGTCATAAATGGGAACCCATATATTGAAGTCTGATCTCTAAAAACAAACAAACAAACAAACAAACAGATAAAAAGCTCAAAATAAAATAAATCAAATGCCTCAAAATATAAAAGATTGAACTTGTTCAAGGAAAAGATAGGAAAAGGAAACATAAAGATAATGATGCAGGCACCAACTTGAATAGAACTACAATAGTTCAGAGAAAATAAAAGGAAGATAATAAAACATATACAATTATAACTAATTAAAAAGCTTCTGCAAGTAAAAGAGGTGGTTAGTGGGTTGAAGAGACAAACAACAAAATTAAAGATTATCTGTATAGGTTTTTCATCTAACAAAGAATTAGCATACATAATATAAAAGGGACTAGAAAAATCCCACCCTTGAAAATCAAACAACCCAATCAATAAACAGACAGATGAACTGAACAGACATTTTCAAATAAAGAAGCACAACTGGCCAATCAAAAGTTTTCATATATTTTAGCCATCAGAGAACTACAAATGAAACTATAGTGATATTTCATTATATTTAGTCAGGGTGGTATAGAATCAAGAAACAAGAAATAAGATAAAATACTGACAGGAATATAGGCATACAATCTCTATAACATATAACATTGCTAGAAACATTAATCACTACATCAGCTGTGGAAACCAGAATGATGATTCCTCAAAGACTTAAAAATAGAACTTCCACATGATCCAGTTGTATAACTTCTGACTATATTTTCACAGTTAGGGTTGATTTACTTTTACTAATGTTTATTACAGCATTACTCAGAGAGCCAAGTTGTGAAAGTAGCATAGGTGCCCATGAGATGAATGGATAAAGAAAACATGACATGTATACACAGTGGAGCATTAGTCAGCAATAAAAAAGAATAAAATTCTATTGTTTTCAGATAAATAAATTGAATATGAGACCATTATATTAAGAGAAATAAGCCAGACTTAAAAACAACATTAACATTTTTTTCTTTTATATTTGGAAACAAAATGAGAGGGACAAGGGAGAGAAAAAGGGTTATAGAGGGCTAGGGATCTAGCTCATTTGATAGAGTATCTGCCTACCATGCACAAAGGTCTGGGCTCAATCCCATATCTGCATAAACTGGACATGATGTATGCCTGTCACATCAGCATTCTAGAAGTGGAGGTAAGATGAGCAGAAGATCAACCTTGGCTACACAGTGAGTTGGAGGTACATTAAATCCTGACTCAGGAAAAAATAAATAAAACCCACAATATCATAGATGGTATATATATATATATATATATATATATATATATATATATATATATGTATATATACTTATATATACATATATATGCATACATATACACACACGTATGTTATTGGCAGGCATAAAAAAGGCATAATGAAAGCATATTAGTTTGTATAATTAAAACATGACAATGGAAGGATAACAAATAAAAGCCCAGTGCCAGGAATGAGTTACCTCTTCTTAAGTTGTCCAGTGATGCCTCATAGACCTCTGACACTACAGGCTATTGCCAATGCTGTGGGTTACCCTCCAACTGCCTCCCATAGAAGACACCACATACTTGAGACATAGAATATAGAGATAACAAGCTGGCATTGACCTGGAAGATTCATTCCTATTGGATGTCTTTATTAATGCTAGAAAGCACTGTGCACACTACTGGAGGTGAAAAGTAATCATCAATATTATCTAGCTGTGAACTCTGAGAGCTGTAAACACAACTGGCCTGAAACACATACCAATTGGTGCAATAATGGCACAAATGTTACAGGAACAACCAATCTCTTCCTGAGTGGATTGAAGTCCTGGTACACAAGTTAAAATTCATTCCTAGCATCACTACTGGACCAAGAGCCTGTGGTTAGGTAACTCATAGGTTCTAGAGGAGAACCTACTACAATTAGTCTATTTGCTTGGACAGAGCCTTGAGCCAATCCCTAGTGACTTAACATTATAGCCATAGATTGATCCATCTCTCAACTCTTATCAGAAAAAAATTCTACTTTTCTAGTAAGTGATGGTTCGTGTAGAGACCCAAGGTACAAAGAATTAAAGATTTTGGAATTCTGAACACAAATGGGACATCAGTATTACATCTCCTCCTCACAAAGCTCAGAGATCATTGTAGAAGAGAAAGTAGGCATAGTATGAGAGTCAGAGCTGATGGGTGACTACAACAAAAATGTCTTTCAGACATAGCTGGGAAGCTACATATGTGAACTCAGAATGGTTGTGACAGTGAGCACAAGATTAGTGCAAACCAATATAGCACAAATCCCAGCAAGCTGAGGGTGAATATCTACAAAGTCCTACACCTATCCAAGGGGCTATTGGCAACTGATAATTTTCCAAGAAAAGAAAAGCCAGATTTCTTTTAGACTGTTGCCCTTGATAAAAGAACCACACACTAAGAAAGGGCCACACAGCCAAAGATATATGAGCAGCACAAATTTAACTTGATTGGTGTTTTTAAAAAGTAAAAAAAGAAAAGAAGAGAGAGAGAGAGAGAGAGAGAGAGAGAGAGAGAGAGAGAGAACACAAAATTGAGTAGGTAGGACATAGGGTAGGAGTTAGAAGACATGTGTGAGGAGTTAGAAGAGGAGTTGAATAAGATCAACACTGTACAAAATTCTCAAAGAACTATAAAAAAGGGGGTTTTTAATGTATCAGACAAACAGGAAAAAAGAAATAAAAAGGACAACAACCTAGTTGTTGACCACACTAGAGAATTCGTGTTTTCTAATAAGCTTTCTAAGGGCACCTTTGACCTCCTTGTTTCTCAGGCTGTAGATGATAGGGTTCAACATGGGAGTCACAACACAGAAGAGAACAGACACCAATATGTCCATGTCCAGGGAGTAGCCTTCACTGGGTCTGTCATAGTTGAAGTTGGCAGTTCCAAAAAAGACCACCACCACAGTGAGGTGCGAGGCACAGGTGGAGAAGGCCTTTCTCCTGCCCTGAGCAGAAGGAATTCTCAGGATGGCAGAGATGATGAATATGTAGGAGCCTGCGGTGAACAGGCAGGGGCTCAGGCCAATGGTGGCACTGGCCACATGGAGGACAGATTCATTGACAGAGGTGTCTGAGCAGGAGAGCTTCAGGAGCAGTGGGATGTCACAGAGAAAGTGGCTGATCTGGTTGGGGCCACACAGAGTGAGTGTGGCTGTCAGTGCTGTGTGAGTCACAGAATTCACCAAGCCACAGAGCCAGGACCCAATCACCAAGCAGACACAGACCCTTGTGCTCATGAGAACTGGATACCGAAGAGGGTGGCAAATGGCCACATAGCGGTCGTAAGCCATGGCGGCCAAAAGAACACCCTCTGTGCCAGCACATGTCACAAAGAAGAAGATCTGAGAGAGGCAGCCCTCATAGGAGATGGTCTTCTTCTCCCTGAAGAAGTTCACGAGCATGACTGGAATGGTGGTGGACGTATAGCAGATATCCAGGAAGCTCAAGTTGCTGAGGAAGTAGTACATTGGCGTGTGCAGAGCAGGGCTGACCCTGGTGGCCACCATCATGAATGTGTTCCCCAGGAGAGTTGTCAGGTAAATGGCCAGGAAGACCAGGAAGAAGACGCCCTGTAGGCTGGAGTGGTTGGAAAATCCCAGGAAGATGAATTCTGTGACACGTGTATGATTGGTCATTTCAAATGGAGTCATTGCTACAGAGAGAGAACAAAGGACTGAGAGTAAACGTGTACTGAAGAAGACACTGTCAAACATGGTTCTGAATGACCAGAGCCATGTCCAGTAAAGACTCATAAAGGAGTCTGGGTGATGTTCGCCGGCTGGGTTAGATTTCATGTGATCAGTATAATAGGCCAAGCCAACCTTTGACCCAGGATTTCCCACAGACCTCCATAGCTGATGAGGAATGAGAGTAAATGGAAACAGTCATGCCCAGCACTAACCTTTCAGTGCTTGTATTGCTGTCACTCATTGTCTCCCAGTCTCAATATTATCTCTCTTATCATTCTCCTTTTGTGTAAACATTTAATTTTTTAAAAAGACATAAATTTAAAAAAATTAAAAGAAAAAAATCATAAATTCACTCACCTGCAGATTACAACAGTACTCCCCTTCAGTGCGTTGCAATTTATGGTCCATCCCATTGTCCACATAAGTGTGTGTGTGTGTGTGTGTGTGTGTGTGTGTGTATGTATGTTTATATACATGCTCATGGGTAAATATAATGTGCACATATTTGTTCATGTATAAGGAAATGATAGGTCAATCAGGTCAATCTTTCATAGAGTTTCTTTTGAACTATTCACCTTGTTTTCTAAGGAAGGGTCTTTCATTGGGACCTTGGGTGGCCAAATAGGCTAGACTGGCTGTCTATGAGCTCCAAAGAGCCTTCTGTGTCTGTTCCCTCAGCATTGGGTTACAGTGACTGCCAATAAGACCTGACTTTCTATTTGAGTTGAACTCAGACTCTCACTCTTGCTTAACAGGGACTGTCTGACTGATTCATATTTCCAGCCTCCATTTAATGGCTTGATCTCAATTTAAAACTGAAAACTATTAACAGCACAATTTTCCAAAGTAAAGAAGGTGAGATTAAGGTATCTCTAGTCACAGATTATATGTGTGTGTGTGTGTGTGTGTGTGTGTGTGTGTGTGTGTGTGTGTGTGTGCATATATAAAGCCCCTAGCAATTCACCAGAAGGCTGTTAAAACTAGTAAGTTTGGCAATGCTGTACAAAAACTCAAACAGTTTCATCCTATACATTTCTACTGACAACCAAGGAAGAACTTTTTATTGGGTTTTTTTTTTTTTTAACTTATATTTTACGTTATTCCCTTTCCCAGTTTTCCCTCTGGAATCCTCCTGTCCAAAATCCCCTCCACATGCCCATATGAGAGTGCTTGTCCAGCCACCCAGCCATCCAGCCACCCATCCTCTTCTTCCTCCCCACCCTGTTATTTCCCTGCACTGGGGCATGGGGCCCTAGGAAGGATTTTAAAGAAATCAATTCAATTTATATGTCTAAAAGAATTAAGCCAATCTTATGAAGGAAGAAAGCTTTGGACACAAAATTTCCAAAATATTGCTGGAGGAAATGAGATAAAACCTAAACAAAAGAGAAGAAATCCTGTGTTCATCAGTAGGAAGGTTTAACATTGTTGAAATGTCAACACCCAAAGTAATGTAGAGATTCATTTCAAGTTCCAGCATGTGTTGTTTTTAACCAAAATGAAGAAGACCATCTGCAAATCTGTATAAGACTGTACAGTATTCAAAGTACAAAAACACACTGGAGAAGAATAAAGTTGGATCACTCATACTTACCACAAAGTTACAGTCATTAAATGGTATGGTACCAGTGTAGGAACCATCACCCAGTTCAAGTTATCATAATAGAAAGCTCAGAAAATAACTTCATGTAGAAGTTGATGTAATTCAATGGGAGACATCTGTTACTCTAAAACTGTGATTTAGGGAAAACTGGCTATCACCATGCTAAAGGATGAAGTGTGATTTTTACCTTATTTCACAAACAAAACTAACTTGAGATGGATCAAGGATCTTAACATCTGATATTTAGGAAACAACAAAAGTAAATAAATGACACACTTCCTTGATATAAGAAAGAATTGTACAAAGATACAATGCAGTACAATATGCAATACAATATAACACAATATAAGGAGGTTTAAAGTGGGGGAAAGGGGTGGGCAGAGTACAGGTTAGAGAGACAAATAATATAGAGGATGTTTGAGAAAACATATGGAAACATTATTTTATGAGCTCCCTAAACACACACCCTGTCAGTCTTTCCCTCTTCCTTCCCCTGCCCCTGTCTCTCTCTATTCATCTTAAAGAAAAGTGTGAAATTTGAGACTACAAAACAATACAGCTATTACTATTATTTTCAGTTGTCCATAGGAACTTGGTGTTAATACCTTATTGTTGAAGACATCATATACTTTAGTCACAGAACATGGAGAAATAAAGTCACCACTAACCAGGAAGCTTCTTCCCTGCTGCCTGGCTCTCATAGTACTGGGAAGTTCTATTCAAGCTCTTGGGAGAAGTTGTCAATATTGATATGCAGGTAGGAACTGTAAAAATAATGATCACATTAAGATATGCCCATGGGTATAATAATGTCACAAATATTATGGGGGTCATCAACTGTGTCCTGATTGAATTTAAGGCCTCCTCCACTGTAGGAAACACATGCCTGCTATTACAAATCTGGCCAAGAACCTATATGGTTGGAGAGATTCATGGATGGATCTACTCCCACTCATGTACTAAATGTACATAGTATAAACTGTCTTCTAACTCATGTCTCTACTTACAAAGTAGTACAGATCTCAGACTCATCAGATTCTTTGTTCAGTGAATGGTGATGTAAAGTATCAGAAGTCAAAGCACAGAGAATAAATGACCGTGGACTACTCAGCTATAAATGGGACATCTAGAACACACCCACTCCTTAAGGTACAGGGACCATCCCAGAAGAAGACAGATTGTAAGATGTTGGGGAGGTTTGGAGCAAAACAATCCCTTCTGGACACGACAGGGCAGCGGCACTCAAAAACTTGCAGCAACTGTGGTTGCCTGTCTAAGATCTGCACAAGATAAAACCAGTGAACAATCCAGCATAGAGTGGGGGAGGGGCTTATGGGCTCCCCAAAGTAAAAAGCTATTGACAGGTGATGGCTTCTGGGAAATAGACAAGGTTTTGCTTTGTTGTTTTGTTTTTTAAGGCTATCATCTCTAGTAGGTCAACCCCACTCCAGTGGATAATCCCACAGCCAGGAGTATATGGTCATCACAAATTGGACTTTGTGGGTTGTTGAAAAGGGAGAACATGACGTAGGGTGGGATGGGGTGGTAGGGGGTGCATCTGGGATTAGTTAGGGGAGGTGTAGTTTCAAAATATATGGCATACAATTCTCAAAGAATTAATAAAACATTGTATTAAAAAGACAGCAAAACAATAACCCATGGAATAGAATAAAATATTGACAAATCAGAGCTCTGACAACTAAGTAATATCTATTGTGTATATAGAAGATGGCTACAACTGAGCAACAGTAATTTTAAATCTCATTTCAAACTTGGGCAAAGGGCTTGAATGGACATCTTCCAAAGAAGATAAATAAATAAGCATCAGAGAAGATTCACAGTCATTATTAAGAAACTACACTCAAAACCACATTGAGATACTACTTTTAACCTACTGGATTGAGTAGAACAAAGAAATGGAAAATAACAAATATTTCTGACAATGTAGAGAGATTTGGAGCCTAATGTGCTAAGAAGTGTGTCAACTGTTACTGAAGCCTGCCTTGTAGGCTGAGTACAGAGGTTTCCTCACAACACAGCAGCCAGTTTCATGAGCCCAGTCCAGTATGTTAGTGATCACCAGGGAATGATGTCTCCCCTGGGCTTAGTAAACCTGCAAGCATTTGTCTTTTTCTCCCTGGTCAGTATCAGGACTCACTCTCCCTTTACAAATAAAATGGACTTCCCTGTGTTCAGCTGAACATGAAGGCTTGACTTCCACAAAGAAACTTCAAATCAAGTCACTGCCAAGAGACCTTGAGAAGCCCATCAATCAAGTTTTTTTCCTCAACATTTTGAGGATCCAGGATGATCCCACCAGAATAATGTGTGAATCTAGGGCTCAATTGCTCATGGCTCTTTGCCTAGAGTCACTCATGCTGGTTCTAATATGTGTCTTCTGCTCTGTTCTTGGCCACAGGGATACATCAGAGAACACTGTATGGGAAAGTGTCATGGTTATGATGTTGACATGCTTCAGTGGAAGGGGACAGAACAGACCATGATAAGTAGGTAAGATTAATAGGCCACCCATCAAGACTGCATTTCTTGTGTTCACTTCCTTGTCTTCAAAGACAACAGCATATCGTCTTCCAATGTGTTCAGGGATCAGTGTTAGGATGTTTGGTATTAAGCCAGTTTCCATGGTCTCTTCAACTTATGTTGTGGGCAATAACTGAAGAATCAAACAAGTATGAAATGATTGTGTGTTATTTTTGTTTGTTTGTTTGTTCTAAAAGAGGTTATACTAGAAGAGTTTCTGAAGTGATGGGGAAGTGCTGTTTCTTGATTTTCACAGTGATTCCATGGATTCAGATAGTTACAAAACAATGCTGGCTTGTGCATTTAGGGCCTTTCCATCCTGTTGGGTATGATGGTATATGCCATACCAGTCCTCACACTTGGGCAGAGCCAGGGAGAGCCTGAGTTTGAAGCCAGTTTGAGATTCATGGGAAGAGAGTTCTCTCTTTTCTGTCTTTCTGTCTGTCTCCCTCTCTCCACTTTCTCTTACTAAAGGCTATACAGAATGAGGAAAATCTCTATCAACTGAACTTCAGACAAAGAATTAATATCTAGAAAATATAAATAATTGCAAAAACTAAAAACAAGAGAGAGAGAGAGAGAGAGAGAGAGAGAGAGAGAGAGAGAGAGAAAGCAAACTGTCAATGAACTGAACAGACACTTGTCAAAAGAGGAAATACAAATGAGCAGTAAATGTTTTTAAAGCATTCAATATGTTTAGTCATCATAAATTTAATTCAATCTGCTTTGAGATTCCATCTAATCCCAGTCAAATTGTCTATCTGTAAGGCAGCAGCAAGCACACACACTAAGGAAGAGGTAATTGATAACTGACACACTTGCATTCACAAAGCCTCAAATACAATAAAATATCTCGGAATAGACCTAGCTAAGAAAATGAAAACCTCTTCAGAGAAAACTCTCTGAAGAAGGAGCTTGAGGAATTCACTAAAAATGAAGACATCCCATGTTCATGGGTTAGTAGAATTATTGTCAAAATTACCATTCTACCAAAAGCAATGTACAGATTGTGCTGGCTAGTGTTATGTTAAATCCATACAAGCTAGGATCATTGAGAGGAAGGAACCTCAACTGAGAAAATGCCTCCATAAGATCTGGCTGTAGGCAAGCTTGTATGACATTTTCTTAATTGATGATTGATGTAGAAGGGCCTAGACCATTGTGGGTTGTGCCCTTACTGGGCTAGAGATCTTGGATTCATTAAGAAAGCAAGCTGAGAAAGCCACAAGGAGCAAGCCATTCATTCATCAACAGTTCTCCATGGCCTCACATCAGTTCCTCCTTCCAGGTTCCTGCCCTGAGCGTCTTCTGTGATAAACTGCTATATGTATTTGTAAGAGAAATAAACCCTGTCCTCCCCAAGTTGCATTTGGTCATGGTGTCATGTCACAATAATAGAAACCCTGGCTAAGACAAGATTTAATGCAATCCCAATAACAGTCTCTGGTGTGGGACAGACGTAAAATTCATATGGAACCACCAAAGACCCCAGATATTCAAAGTAACCATGAGCAAAAGAACAATTGCTGGAAAGGAGGATTCCTATACAGATTTCAAGATTTATTTCGGAGCTATAGCAATAAAAACAGAAGGGCAGGCACAAAACCAGACATGTACACGTTCTAAATACATACAGAGATAAGTGTAGCTCACACTTATCATCAAATTAACTCCTTTTTACAACAAATAGAGACTATTTATAGAAAACCACAAATGGTCAAAATGCAGCAAACAACTCATTGTGGAGAGCCCAGCCCTAAGTGATAAATATACAATGCAACCTAAGGGGAACACCTAAGACAAAGGGGACACCCAAGTTGAGGGAACACTGAGGAAGGGGGGCACAAAGAAAGTAGAACCTTCTGTGAGGTTGTGTCTTCTATACATGACAGGGATTCTGTAATCAAGAAATCTCCACAATATGTCCTAAACAAGACCCAAACAATGCATCACCAGTTGACATGCCTGCATGGATAAGAAGAACTCGGATAGGGTCTCACTCCTAGATGAAGAGCCACAGGCATGTGTTGCCTGCTGAAAGAATCAGTCTTCTCCATAGATGAGTCTTGGCTGCCTATCTAATACCAATGGTCAATCCACAAAAATAAACAAACAAACAAAAAACTTCATAAACATATGAACAACACTAAATGGCACCAAGAGGTGGTTATGTAAGCCTTCAATCTCAGCATTCAGGAGGCAGAGGCATGTACATCTCTGAGTTCAAGGCCAGCTTGGTTTAAAGCAAGTTCCAAAACAGTCGGAGCTACACAGATAAACCCTGTCTTGGGACAACAAAGACAAAAACAATACGACAAAACCACTAAATGGATATAATAGGTTGTATGTATATATTAATTATACACACACACATACATACACACACATACACACAGCCTAAAGGCCACAAACATAGACAACACACACACACACACACACACACACACACACACACACACACACACACACTCCCCCCACACACATACCATATATGTAACAATAATTGAAAAAAGGAAAAAAGGTCAAGGAAAGGAAAGAAAAAAAAAAAAGAACTACTTGTTGCTGAGTGTGTAGGGAAAGAGTAATAATTATTTGTTAGAGCTACTATGGAAATCAGAGTGGAAGCTTCTCACAAAAAATGAAAGTAAAGCTAGCATATGACCTAGCTATAGCACTCCTCGGCACAAGCCCAAAAGACTGTAGAGACCACTACAGGATGCTTTCACGGTGTGTGCGTTGCCACACTAGTCACAACAGCTAGGAAATGAACCTCCCTCGGTGTCTACTGATACATGAATGCCTAACAAAAGTTTGGTGCTGATGCACAATGAAATCTTATTCTGCCATGAAGAAAACTGCACTCTTCAAGAAAGCAGATGGAACTGGAAAACACAGTAAACAAGGGAACCCTAGCTCAGACACAAAACGCTGCTCGTTTTTACTCCATGGACATCCTATCTGCTAATTGATAAATACAGGAGTTTATGTGGGTGTACATGAGAGTGGAGGCCAGGGAATAAGAAGGGGCCTGTGAGACAGAAAAGGAGGTTTTAGGAGAGGGAGTGGGGAAGACACACACATGAGACACGGAAGCAGACAGAAAAATCCCAGGGGCAGAAGGGCAACCCCGGAAAGAAAGGCAGAGAGATAGGTGTGTGGAGAGAGTCAGCTGAAGGTCAGTATGTATGAAGAGCTCATAAGGAAATATGGTGCTTGACAAACTAAGGCAAAGATAACTAAACAGAAGCCACAACAGAAAAAAGGAAACTAACTAACAAAAAGGCTGGATACATTTCAGTGGTGGAACAAGCCCTAGGCCCTGGGTTTAATTCTTACACCAGATGTAAAAGTAGATGGTTCTACTTATATGAAATACTACTCTCTTTTTTAAAGGGAAGAATAAAATCAGGTCTTTTTCATGCAGTTTTCTTTGCAGGTTGACCAGATGCAAGTCTGAGCAACTACTAAGGCCTCCCAAGCATTTCCCCTTCTGCTCATCTCCCTACTCCCCCCCCCTTAGTGATAGCTTGACCATTCTTGCCCTCTAGACCACTATGACTGGGCTCGAATCACCCCCTTTGTCCATTGTCACACATGTTTTCACGCATGAACAAACAAACCTCACTTTCCTCGTAGCAATTAATTTGGAGACATAAATGTCATTTGTAATTCCACGAGCACTGAACTAAATCAGACACCAAGTACTCTTAGTGTAGGCATGTTCTGTGGGTATTTTTTCTGGGGACATTTGTGAGAAGATAGCAGATCGGCAACCCAGGAAACAGTCGCAGGAACTACAAGTCAAATAGGCAGCATGTGTTTGTCTAGTCAAAGGGGAGAGAATCTTCTGTCTTCAACTTTACAGAAGAGCTCCCGGAGGTCTCTGGGGTGCTAGCAACCTTCTCTGTATGTTGCTAGCAGGACATTGTCATAGCCCCATCTCTTAGCTGATCCCTGGAGAGTTCTGTTCATTGCAGCGAGCTAGTGGGTCAACCTGATTTGTTGCTCTCAGATTCCGTGGCTAATTCTAACAAGGCAGGTGAGTCTTTGCTTCAAGTACAATGAATGCCCTTTGCTACTCTGGAGGAGCAAACAAGGCAGGGAGAAAATGGCTGGCAGAGCCACTGTCTGAGAAAGGTTCTTATAAAAACAAATGAATGGGTAGCCCAGCAGAAGCCTCTCAAAATATTCATTGTTTTATCAAAGAGCTTCAGGAAACTGAGATGCCTGGCTGCCTAAAAGCCAGCCTTTTGTCACGATAATAAGTAAGGATGGCCATGGAATGTCAGCTATGACTTGTGAGGGTTATTTATGGTTTATACTTGCTGATTTATACAGAATCAATGCTCATGACTAACTTACAGGGAGTGTGCGGTCCCTCTAAGCCTCTTTCTGGCATGCCTCTCTCCACCATAATTCCTACAACTCAGACAATCACAAAGCTCCTACCGTAACCTTCTTTTCTTGCTCTGTCTTGTAAACCCATGGCTTTAATAGTTCTCTTTAGGACAGTGACTCTCAGGTTTGTATTTGAAAAGATTAGTGTGTCTCCTGACTGTCACAAAGACTTGTGTGAATTCGGACACTAGGTGAGCCTAAACTGAAAGGGCATGACCTTGGTTTTTTTTTTTTTTTTTTTTTGAAATATTCAAGTCTGGGAGATCGGCAGATAATACAAGTGTGGCCATGTACAGAGTCTCCTACAGGGTTCCAAAGGGACATATAACTGCAAAACCACCCAGAGTACCTGTGGCTCACGTGTCCTAAGTTAAAACACCTTTCTTTAACCCAGAAATGCCCTTTGAGAAAAACAACATGGAATAGTCTGCAGTTGGAGCTGTTGGGCTTTGGCATTTAGAGAGAATCTCAGAAGCCAGGGGAAGAGCAAAGCTGGGAACACTTCAAAGTCCATGGGTGGTGTGGACATGGTGAAAGCATCAACTTGGTCCAGATATGCTGAGCCTCTGGAATTATCATTTATTAAAACGACAAATTAAAGGAGTTCAGAGGGTTTGGGGAGAGGAGAGAGTGGACAGTTAGCTAATATAAGATGATAGTTACCCATGGGATATCCATGTGGTTATCTTAATAGGCAGAGGAAAACACACACACTGACACTCAGGAGACACACTAATCTTTTCAAACACAAACCTGAGAGTCACTGTCCTAAAGAGAACTATTAAAGCCATAGGTTTACAAGACAGAGCAAGAAAATGAGGTTATGGTAGGAGCTTTGTGATTGAGTTGTAGGTTAGAAGAGGCATGCCAGAAAAAGACTTAAAGGGACCACACACTCCCTGTAGGTGTGTATAAATCAGCCTCAGTATAAATTGCTTCAGTATAAATCAGCAAGCATTTAGAACAGAGAACCATGCATTATGTTAGACAGCTTTATGTGGACTGTTCAATGCGTGTGTACTTTTCTCTGTTTTCTCTACCAGCTACATCGCTAGAGCTAAATTTCTCTGAGCGGCGACATGTGTTCTCTTACCTGAAAATATTGATAAATTCTCTAGTGCACTTTTGTAGGTACATGCCAAGTGGGTATTCACAGAATGAAATGAAGACGTCCGTGGAAAATAGGCTAATAAAGAGCGAGCAATGCATAATATGTGCATAGGTAAATTGTGAGAGCAAATGCTTTTATCACTCAGAAATGAAAAGAAAACATGGCCTCCGAAGCTGCACACACTGTGTGTTTTAAATGTATTCAAATGTGGCTTGAAGGCAATCTTTGAGAAACATACCTGCAAAGCATGTAGTACACATGTTACATGTTCATATACACATATAGCAGACTCTGAAGCCCAATGATAGTATTTTTTTCTTTAGTATGATTGGCTACTCTAATGTGTTTGGTTCAGGGACAACTGGATTGTCCATATTCCTCCTGATCACATTGTTTGTGCATGGCACTAACACGGAATTATCATCTTCAGAAACCACTGTGAACAAGCTTCCCATACTCACTGCAGTCTGTGTGAGAACCTGGCATGTTGAGCACTTCTTGGAAACCACATTTCACTGCACATAGGCAGGTCTCTCCATCTTAAACCTTCTTGATAGTGATGACCTTTCTCTTTCTAGTACACAAGAATAGATTTCATGGTAGATAGAGACTGAGTTTTCTTTGGCTCAGTTTATATACAAAGTAGGACAACTTGACAGAAACCATGGTGGATTTAGTTTAAAAGAAGTGTGTTCCCCTTTAAATATTAAAGTGGGTTTACTAAAAGTATTCCACCAAAATCTCAACAAATGAATAAAAAAAAAAAAACCTAGATTAACGTACTCAGTTCAACTAGAACCTTCCAGACTGGGTGATGAATAGAGACACACAGTAAGTCAGAGTGACTAGCACTCGAGAAATATTTTTTCAGCTAATATTAGGTGTCTACAGTTTTGAAGGAAACAGACTGGACATAGAATAAGCCAAAAAAATTTCTTGGGTGATTATATCCTTTGAGCAGAAGAAAATGATACATTCATTCATCTGATTCCAGTCATGAAAATTAATGATTTTCAATTTAATTTTCATAGCACCAGGAAAATTGCTTTTCTACTTAACAATATTCAGGAGAATTTTATCTAAAAGGAAATCTAGAAGATTTCAGGTGTGTGTGGCCAAGTTGATTTATTGTCTTTGGACAAAAACTACTTTCACTTTGACTTAGGAGACCACTTGGACACCTTGACATGACATGAGCATGCTAGGCAAGATGAGATATTCTAATTTCATGTAGTTGAGTGTCTGTTAAACTTCATATGCAAAGTCAGAATATTTCCATCAGGTGAGGTGAATGGACTCCCTTCCATCTCATCAGTTCATGGCTTGATAATACATCCACCTTATTGTTTTCATTTTTGAAGCTTTGGATCTTAAAGCTTATCATTTCTTTTTTTAAAATATTGTTTTGTTTTTAATTTTATTTATTTAATGTATGAGTGCTCTGCTGCATATACATCCGCAGGCAAGATGATGGCACCAGATCTAATTATAGATAGTTGTTAGTCAGCATGTGGTTGCTGGGAATTGAATTCAGGACCTCTGGAAGAACTCTTAACCATTGAGCCATCTTACCAGCTAATTCTACATCTGATAGAGGGCTAACATCCAATACATAAAAAGAACTCAAGAAGTTAGACTCCAGAGAACCAAATATCATTTTTAACAAATGGGGTACATACACACAATAATAGTGGGAGACTTCAACACCCCACTCTCATCAATGAACAGATTATGGAGACAGAAACTGAACAGAGACACAGAAAAAGTAGCAAAGGTTATGAACCAACTGAAATTAACAGTAATCTACAAGACATTTCATCCAAAACCAAAAGAATATACTTTCTTCTTAGCACCTCATGGTACCTTCTCTACAATTGACCATATAGTTGGTCACAAAACAGGCCTCAACAGATACAAGAAGATTGACACACTCTCATGCATCCTATCAGATCACCATGGACTAAGGCTGGTCTTTAATAACAACAAAGACAACAAAAAGACCACATACACACGGAAGCTGAATGATTTTCTGTTCAATGATAACTTGGTCAAGAAAAAAAGAAAGAAATCAAGGATATTTTTTAGAATTTAATGAAAATAATACCACTACATACCCAAACTTATGGAATGCAATGAAAGCAGTACTGAGAGGAAAACTCACAGCTCTGAGTGCCTTCAAAAAGAAACTTGAGAGAGCATACACTAGCAGTTTGACAGCACAGTTGAAAGCTCTAGAACAAAAAGAAACAGATACATCCAAGAGGAGTAGAAAAATAATCAAACCCAGAGCAGAAATCAACCAAATAGAGACAAAAGAACTTATACAAAGAATCAACATAACTAAGAGCTTGTTTTTTGAGAAAAATTTCCAACAAGATCAATAAACCCTCAGCTAGACTAACTAGAGGGCAAAGAGAGGGTATCCAATCAGCAAAATCAGAAATTAAAGGGGAGACATAACAACAGAAACTGAGGAAATTCAAGAAATCATCAGGTTGTATTACAAAAACCTGTACTCAACAAAACTGGAAAATCTGGAGGAAATGGATAAATTTCTAGACTTATACAGTCCTAGCACCAGACCACAGAGTTCTTACTAGGCATGGGTTTCTATCTCCCCCTACCTCAATCATGATGAAGATTGCCAGTGTTTAACTAGAGTACTTAGTTGAGAAGAGTGGGGCTCTATAGGAAATTATACTTTTGTAACATTTTACAGCGTAGGTAGAACTGAGCCAATATTCAAATTTACATTGTGAGACTGGAAAGGGAGCTTGGTAGTTAGGAGCACTTGCTGGCTCTTGCAGAGAACCAGAGTTCCTAGTACCCATGTGGAATGGCTCATAACCATTTGGAACTCCTGCTCTAGGAGATCAGACACCCATTTCTGGTCTCTGTGGGCATCTGCTCATATGTGGTATATAACTTATATAGATATACATGTAAATAAAAATAAATCTTAAAGTAACAATAAAAATTGTGAGTTCCTTCACATGAATGTATATGCAGAGTGGAGAAGTATAGTCTTTAATAACCTCTTTGTGAGAGATCCTCTTGGGTCCTTGAACCTGCTATCATGGAGTTATATGTTTCGGGTGGTGTCTGATTGCCATGCCTACTGTAGCTGCCCAGGATGCAGAGCTTGAGGCACAAAGCCTATTTATTTATAATTAACAGTCCTGGTTGTCATAAAGACCCCTAGAATCCAAACAATCGAAGGAATGAATTCATCCCTGAAAACTGTCCTCTCATCTCCTGTAACATATGTGTGCATGACCATTTGGCCTGTGAGATCATACTGGTCTCTGAGCAAAGATTCTCACAGTGACCGTGTGACAGTGGTGGCCTTTGTCCCACCCCAAACAGCTCTCTTCTCTTTCCCAATCAGTAAATCATCCCAGAAATATGATACTGAGGGAATGAAAATATCCCAGCCTATAAAATTTCTTCCTAAAGTGATTGAGGGCAAGAAAATAATTTACAAACTTCAGAGCTTTACAAAGCAAGCAAGCTGATTACAGCGCATCTCTCAAGACCAGTGGGTTGTAAAATCAAGATGAGAGCTCTTGGCTGAGTGAATAAAAAGGTTTCTGATTACAAGTGTTATGCAAACTCAACTACATTTTATTTAAGCAAATGTTTGTCTGCTTCTACTGTCAAAGCATAATGAATTAGAGGAGAAAATGTGACCTTATGCTTTTTCCCTGAAAATTATCGTCGCTTATCAAATTTAAAGTTGAACTAGTATTTTGTATTATATATTGTTTACTGTGAGCATATTTTCCACCCATATTATCTCACTTAAGGAATTCTGGCATCCCTTAGGATTATAAGTAAACAACTAATGTCATTTCTATTCTGACTTATTATTGCTACTTTAGTAACTGATGCACATAAAACTGACATTAAGACTATATTATTACATAAATGTCACGAAAGGGATAAGACTATGGACCACATTTCATAATTGCTTTTTAAGGGTTGATATCCTCAGCTGGGCACAGTTTCTCTCATTTATGACAGATAATAAACAAACTGCTTACCACTGGCACCTGTAGGAAGCCCTATGTCATTGGCTTTGGTGTGAGCAAGGATCAGTGTCCTGCGCAGCACTAGGTGTTGGTAGAAGTGTCTGTTGACCTTCATGCATCATGATGACCTGCCATCCTGAGTTCTGCCTCTTACACACTCAGTGCTTCACAGAGGAGTCAAATCCTGTGGTTTCTCCATATTTCACTTTTCTGGGATGGCAATTATAAGGGTTCATGGACTGACCTTTAGGGAGTAGCCTTGCTAAATCTATCTCTCAGCAGCTGTCTGAAACGCGTTAGCACACAAATACAAATCAAAGGCAACAGCCAAAACAGAAGCTGTAGAGATGAAGAAGAATTAATCCTCTTGTGTATTCATTAAGGTCATGGAAATCTTTTCCAAAAATGCAATGAGAACAGCTCCCCATCTCTTTTGGGACATTTGTTAGTGAATTGCAGTCCTAACTGCATTATTGGGAATTGCTGGGGCTGAAACTTGGAAACCTGTCTACCCTCCTCCCTGGTGGGTTTGCAAGTACACAGGCTTATTTGATTGGATTCCCTAGTGTACAAATGACTAGTAGCCATGGCCAAGAGCTATGGATCTAGACTTCATAGACTTCATGCTATGCACCCTGCCAGTTGGGTGTGCATATGAGACATAGTTCTAATAGCTTAGCAGCTTTCTCATCTTTTAGTTAATCCTACATAGGCTTTTTTTTGGAGTGGAGATCTTCCTTTTCTTCTCAACAACACCCTTATGCCTGATTCCTTGCCTTGTTCATAGCACTGACACTGTTTGCTTCTCTTATGTTTAACAGAAAGAAATCAAAGCCATCAAATGACATCTTAGGGAGAGAGCTATGAGTCTGAAAATATTTCAATGGTTTATTGCATCCTTTTTTTAAAAATTAAAACATTAGACAGGATCAATCATCTGTGAGAGTAAATCTTCATTGTCAACTTACTGGATTTGAAATCACCTAGGAGACACACCTCTAAGCTTGTCTGTGAGAAGGGTTCCAGAGAGGCTTAATGGGAGGATAATACACCCTAAATTCTGGCATCATCATCCCAAGAACTGCTCCTGTATGGCACTATTCCTGACAACAGATAAAAGTCAGAGCACCAAGTCCATCCTGGTGAACCAATGAATTGTTTTAGGTGGGGTAGGGAGGATTATTTACAGCAGCGTGAATGAGGAGTTAAGTTACAGAGTAGAAATCACTTAGATACAGCTGCATTACACAGTTCACCCAGCATGGGTAAGAGCTTACAAATGCTGGAAAACTAGGGAGCTCTGCATGGCATGCAGGAAGATCACCAGGCCAGGGAGTGTGAGTTAGGCTGTTTTGTTTTGCTTTGTATTTGTGAACTTGACACAAGTTAGAGTCACCTGAGAACACACTCTAATTATGAAAATGCCCATATCAGATAGTCTAAAGGCATGTCTAAGGGACATTTTCTTGATTAATGATTAATGTGTAGGAGGTGTTCAGACCACAGGGAATGGTGCCACCCCAGGGTATAAGTTGTATGAGAAAGGAAAATGACAGGCCATGAGGAGCAAGTCATAAAGAGTGTTTTTTTATGGCCCCTCCCTCAGTTCCTGCCCCTCATGGTAGGCTATGATTGGAACATGTGAGCCGAATAAACCTTTTTCTCTCCAAGTTGCTTTTGATCATGGTTCCTTATCACAGTAATAGAAAGCAAAATTGGCACAGGGTTTCTCTTTCAAGGACCTCATGTGATCTGAGTCTATTCCCAGCAGATTGCCATTTTTTTCTTCTTCCAGATGCTGATCTGACCTTTCCAGAGACTCTCAGCAGTTTTTACAGATTACATATACTTGGAGAGAGAGGGGCCTAGTAAATTTGTTCTATTTCAGGGACTTCCTGAAGCTATTGAGTTGATTACTTTCTGAGGTAAAGGAGCTTCCTGCAGGTACCCCTGTGTTTTTATGAGCTTCCTTACAAGATAGAGGTTGACTTCAGAGGAAATTGCTACACAATAACTGGATCCCAGACAGAATACAAAGAAAAAGGAGGAGGTGGGGGCTTAGCACCAGCCTATATTTCTTTGCTTCCAGACTATTGCAGAGTGAGCTGCTGCCTCATGCTTCGGTTGCTTTGACTTCCATGCCTTAATGGATGGTGTCCCAAAACCTGAACCAAAATAAATCTATGCTTTCCTAAGATGCTTGTTCAGGAATTTTGCCACAGTGTAGTAACTAATATAATCTCTAAAGCTCACGTAGGTCTCTAACATGGGTTTGTTCACATATGAAAAAGAAGTATGAAAATGGTCCTCATTAAACACCTTGAAAAATGCAAATGAAAACAATCAGTTAGCTTACTTGCTAGAATGTCAATGATAAACTTCACCACACATACAAACAAAAACCAGCAAAGTATCAATGAAGATGGCAGGCTGTGATCCTAGCCTTTAAAAGTTGAAAACTCCATTCATCATAGGCGGTAATGTAAAAATATTCTATCATCAAGGCTGGAGAGATGGCTCAGTTACAAAGAATACTTGCTACCATGATGATCAAATTTATATCCCAGTACCCACAAAGCAAACAAAACCCCATGAATCCCAACAATATGACGTTCTGGAGGCTGTATCTCCAGAACTTACTGAATTCTTGACTAACCAAGACAAGAGACAGGGTCTAGGGAGGAACAGAACAGAACAGAACAGGTAGACAGTGATGGAGCAGGTGTGTTCAGAGACACATGTACACATGAATAAACTTCCATACACTCCCATTTGAAGGAAAGGAAGGAAAGAAGAAAGGATTTGGAAAACAATCTATATGACCTAACTACTTCTTTCCTGTGTACCAGAGCAATGAAATAAAACCCACCAAAACCCTGAACAGTGTTAGTCATGATAGGAAGCAAATGGGGACAATTCAAAGGTAAGTTAACTGACAAATGATACATTGTTCTATAGTTATGCAGTAGAATATGGTTTGGCATATGAAGGAATAAAGTTCTGATTCACATTACAACATGGGTGACAAATACCAGGAGTGCCAGCTGATTCTTCATTTATTGGACTGGGTAACACTTCCTAGACATTGTAGCTTGACTCAGAGAACAGTGTCATTCCTATGTTCCCTAGGTCTGTCTTATTGTTGTATATATTATCATTGTCTATTAGCTTTTTGGCTCTTCTACAAGTAAATTCTACTAGGCAAAGAATTTATATTAATTAACACATATTCTACAAACTTGTCAAAAGAAAGAAAAGAAAATTAAGTCAATTCTAAGTAGAAGACCAAGTGAGCAAAAGGTGAAATGATCATCCATCTTCCCCATTCTTTTTATCTGGGCTACTGCTAAAATGTGCCACCCACAATGGGGATGGAGCTTCCTACACCTATCAAGGTAATAAAGAGAAAAGTCACAATGCCAGTTTCTGCCTTCAGGACTGGGAGCTCACCCTCATGACCTCCACTTCCTGTAAGTGCATCATAACACAGCAGAAGGGCATTCACAGATGTTATTAAGATCATTGATGCCTAACCTAATCATCATCAGAGAGGTTTTCCTTGGCAGCTGATGGGAGCAGATGCAGAAACCTACATCCAAACATTAACGGAGCTTGAGGAACCTTACAGAAGAGGAGGAGAAAGGACTGTAGGTACCAGAGGGGTGGAGGACAATAGGAGAACACAGCTCACAGAACCAACGAAGCAGGGCTCACAGGGGCTCACAGAGACTGACGTGGCAGCCACTGAGCCTGCGTGGGTCTGCACCAGATCCTCTGCACACATACTGTGCTTGTTTAGTTTGGGGTGTTTGCCGGACTCCTGACAGTGGGAGAGAGGGTGTCCCTGACTCTTTTGCCTGCTCTTGAAGCTCTTTTCCTCCTAAGTTGCCTTGCTCAGCTGTGGTAAGAGAATTTGTGCCCAGCCTTATTGCATCATGTTATGCTCTGTTAGGTTGATATTCCTGGGAAGCCTGATCTTTTCTGAAGGGAAACAGAGGAACAGTGGATCTGGGGGAGAGGGCAAGTGTGTGTGTGTGTGTGTGTGTGTGTGTGTGTGTGTGTGTGTGGCGGGTCTTGGAGGAGTGGAGAGAGGAATATGTTATATGAGAAAAGAATATAAAAAAGATTATCAATCATGTGACTTTAAAATATAAAGGTTCTATACCTGGAGAGATGTCTCAATAGTGTATACTAAAGTGTATACTGAAGAGGACTCGAGTTCAGTTCCCAGTGCTCAGTCTGAGTGGCTGTCCAGCCGCCTATAGCCCTGCCTTTAAACTCTGAGATGACATCACTTTGTCCTCTGAAGACACCTGTACTCATGTGTACCTACTTTTGCACAAACACATATCTGCATGATTTAAATAGTGAAAATAAACCTTAAGGCACAAAATGCAGAGATCATTTTGGATCATTTGACTGTAACTGCACTAAGAAGGAACTGTAGTTACTTTTCTGTTGCTATAATGAAATGTCACTATCAGAAGCCCCATACAGACAAAACAGTATTTTAGCTTATGGCTCCAGAGAGATAGAGTCCACCAAGGCTTGCAGGCATGGGAGGAGGCAGGCATAGCAGCCAAAGCAAGAAACTGAGAGTTCATCTCCACGCCCTCAAACAAGAAGCAGGGAGCAGGCTGGAAGTGATACAAAGCTTTCAACTCTCTTGGCCCACCTCCAGTGGTGCAGTATCTCCTAAACATGCCCCGGAGACCAAGTGCTCAAGTGCCAGCTGTGGAAGACATTCCTCATTTAAATCACAGTGACTAATCTAATCAAACAGGCCCTTAAATGTAGAGATCATTCTCCAGAAGAAGAGGAAGTCTGAGATCAAAACTACATGTAGGACTCAATAGTTCATTGCTGGTCTGAAATAAAAGGTGCCTATCTGCCAAGTTTGGTCTTATGACTCTGAAAAACTGAATTCCGTGAGCTTATAGAAACCTGCACATATGGGTTATTTCCAGCTTCTGGCCATCACAAATAAGGCCTCTATGAACATAGTGGGACACATCCACAGTGGAAGAATAGATACGGCAAATGTGGTTCATTTACACGATGGAATACTACTCAGCTATTAAGAACAAGGACATTGTGAGTTTTTCAGGCAAATAAATAGAACTAGAAAATATCTTCCTGAGTGAAGTAACTCAGGCCCAAAAAGACATACATGGTATGTACTCAATAATAAGTGAATATTAGCCAAAAAGGACAAAATACCCAGCACACAACCCACAAGATTCAAGAAGGTTAATAAGCCTAAGGACCCAAGTGAGGATGTCACAATCCCACTTGGGAGGAAGAAGAAAGTACTTACGGAAGGAAGGAGGTACCTGGGTAGGAGAGGAAACAGAGAGGGGAAGGGGAAACATGATCAGGTATTGGGGGGAACCGGACTGAATCCCTGAGGACCAACAGAAAGAAAAGAAACAGGCAATCTCAGAAGGTGGGAGGAGGGGGCACCTTCTAGAATATACCAGAAACCTGGGAGGTGAGAGATTCTCAGGACTCAAAGGGAGGGACCTTGGATAAAGTGCTCTTCAGTAGGCAGGGAAAATTTGTAGAGCCCACTTCCAGTAGAAAAACAGGACATCAAGTGAGGGGTGGGGTTACCATCCCACAGTCAAAATCTTTGACTCATAATTGTTCCTGTCTGAAGGAAATGTAGGGACAAAAATGGAGAAGAGCAAGAGAGAAAGGAGGTCCAGTGACAGATCCAAAGTGGGATCCAGCTCAAGGGGAGGCCCAGAGCCCTGACACTGGTACTGATGTTGTGATGTGCCTGCAGACAGGAGCCTAGCATGGCTACCCTCTGAGATACCCAACAAGCAACAGAAATAGACATATGCAGATACTAGCACCCAACCAATGGATGGAAGCTGGGGACCCCTGTGTTGAACTGAGGAAAAGCTGCAAGAAGCTGAGGATGAGGGCAGCCATATGGGAAGACAAACAATCTCAACTGACCTGGACCCCCAATAGCTCTTAGATACTGAGCCACCAACCAGGCAGCACCCACCAGCTGATAAGAGGATCCTGATACACATACAGCAGAGGACTGCCTAGTCTTGCCTCAGTGAGAGAAGATGCACTAATCCTTGAGAGATGTGAAGCTCCAGGGAGTGGGGAGGTCTGGTGGGATGGGGGGTAGGGACACCCTTTTGGAGACTAGAGTAGGGAGAGGGGGTATGGGATGCCCCCACAATCAGGAGAGGGATGATGTCTGGACTGTAAAAAAGGATTAAAGAATAAAAGAAAAGAAACTTGGATGTGGGATTTTTTTCTCTCTCCCTCTCTTCCTCCCCATCTCTGTTTTCTTTTCCTTTCTCCCTGGCTCTACCTCTCAGATAATAAAGAGAATATTAAAAAGTTAAATTTATATTGTTCATTTTTCTATTTAGTAGTTCCATAGACAAATTTGGATCTGGGACATTCATGCAAATTAGTGGTTTGTAGCCCAAACCATCTCTCTCTCTCTCTCTCTCTCTCTCTCTCTCTCTCTCTCTCTCTTCCCCTTCCCATTCCTTTCCCCCTTCTCTGTCTCTCTCTCTTTGTGTGTGTATGTGTGTGTACATGTACACTGTACCACAAAGCCTCTGTGGAGATCAGAGGAAAGCTTATAGGAGTCAATTCTTTCCTTCATCTTTGGGTTCTGGTGATGAGACTCAGGTCACATGGCTTGGTAGTAAAGGCCTTATGCCCACTGTGCCTGTAGGCCCGTAAATACTACCTTGTAAGCTGATGTCTTTATGCAGGAGGGAAGGTACAAAATAAAACAAGGCCTGTCATTGGACGAGAAGAAAGAATGGGTGGGAACAAAGTTTTAAAAGGAGAGGGAGGAGCCAGAGCGAGGGGAGCTGGACGCAAGATGGAGGCAAATGTAGACATTCCTCTGTGCACATCTACATAGATACAGGTTGTTATGAATGTTTTATAGCATGGGTGTGTACAGGATGATCTGTGCTGTCTAGAAGGAAAATTATATCATACCAATTGGATCAGAGTTTATTGTGTGATGCTTTCCTTCATGTGGCGACTTAATTGAGTTCAAGAGAAAGTGCAGTGGTGGGACGCACCAAGCCTGCCACGGAATTGGGGTGTATGGGCTGATATTAATTAATGTTAGTTCCAGATAGTCTGATGGAGCTGGAACGAGCATGGGAGTGGCCTCCTGGTCCGAGAAAACCAGGGAGTGGAAACAGTTGCTTCTTTTAAAACATTTGCCACAATACTACCTAATTTAGAAACAAAGTTTAGCTGAACTACAGTCATACCTGTTTACTAATTATTATATACCATGTGACTGTTAGATGCCACAATGGCAGTTTTGAGCAGTTAAGTAAGAGCTCATGAAGAACATAGAAATCTAAAGTATTTATTTTCTCACATTTTACTGAGAAAAATTTCCCAAGTCTTCATAAGTAATTTGGGGGAGGGTTGTGACTTGGACAGTATAGTTTAAAACCAATTTTAATTTCAAAAGGATCACTTTGCCTCTTGTTAACCTTGACCTTGAGTGATTTACTTAGCTTTTTTAAAGTTCGAGTTTTGTCATGTTTAAAATGGAATAATGCGAGAATTGCAGCGTATTATGAAGATTAAGTTAAGAAGTGAATGACAGAATAATAAAATACGGGAGGTGTTCAGTTGGGTGCAGCCAGCATTTGCTACTTTGTAGGTTTTCATTTCTTCCATCCTTCTCCACCCTCTTTCTTACACCCTGTCAACCTCCTAATGCTAGATAGGAGAGAAGAGAGGATAGAGGGGAAAGGGCAACATTATCATTAGATTACTTCCTAAGGATTAGTACTGTCAAATTCTTTGGGGGCAAGTTTGATTTTTGTAGTCAGGGTATCTAATTTCTTCTTATTGTATTTTCTTTGCACATGACTTCTTAAAAAAACTGTGACCAACAGCAAACAACTAACAACCCACAGGTTAAGGTCCAGGAGTCAGCTAACAAACCACACTAACTCTGATCTGAGTCAGACAGGGATGGTTTATTGGACATCTGTCCCAGGACTGATCAGGGCTGCAGACCAGACTCAGGAACTGGGAGTGACCACAAGCCAGGATCCTACAGAGCTTTTAAGCCTTGAAATCCACAAACATTTGTGGTAAGCTATTTCACAATCAGGATTTAGGGATAGGGGATTTCGTTAGGAACATGGTTTTTCTTTTCTTTTGTTTTGTTTTGTTTTTTGTACATTTATCCTGTTCTCATTGGTTGGGGTATTCAAGAGTGGCAGGGGGCTTCCTTGCCTAACATATCATAACTTGCCAACTGGGATGTCAGTTACCCACATACATGTCTCTTTTTGCCAAGTAAGATGTAATTTCCTAGGGAGGTCTTGGGAACTTAAATCTAATTTGACCCTTAACTCAAAATGGAAGTCTCATCCGAAATAAAGTCTTATATCGATGCAGGTTCCTCTCTTGTATTGTGCTCCATCTCAGGGATAGGTTTATAAAAGTAAAAGCCAGAAAAGCTCATACACAAATGTAGGAAGTGCTGCCTGGTGGTTGGTTCATGTCTAAGCTTATTTTGGCTAACAGTATAAAAGCAGTTCTAACTGACTTCTATTGTGATTGGTTTCCAAGAACACCAAATCATAGAGTATAACATAACTTGGAATCAACTAGAGCATAAGAAAATTTCCTAGTAACAGCACAAAATAACAGGCTGAACAGGTAACAGTTACCTAGACCTTAACACTACCAACCTCTTGGGGCCTTAGCATTTGTACACCCTCTAAAAAGTCCCCAGAATTCCAAACACCATACAGATTGAAGAGACAATCTGTAGTTGGCAAAATCATGCCTCTGCTAGAGCATGAAGCAAATCATAGTCAGCTTCTGTAGACAATCTGAAGCAGCCCCATATCTCATACCTGGGATTAAAACAAAGACATATTCCTATAATATTTTTGTATTTTTCAAAGAAAAAAAACCTCTCACTAGAGTTGGGGAACACATGACTGTCTTAGTTAGGATTTCTAGGCTTCAATAAAACAACATGAACAATAAGCAAGTTGGGGAGGAAAGAATTTATTCACCTTACACTTCCAAATCACAGTTTATTATCAAAGGAAGTCAGGACAGGAACTCAAACAGGTTATGGACCTGGAGGCAGGAGCTGATGCTGAGTCCATGGAGGGATGCTGCTTGTTGCCTTGCTCCTCACAGTTTGCTCAGCCTATTTTTTTCTTTTCTTTTTCTCATTAATCTGTTTATTTATTCACTTTATATCCTGATCTCAATCCCTCTCCCTCCTCTCCCTTCAGTTTCACACTCCCACACTCCTTACCCCATTTCCCCCTCTTCTTAGAGTGGGGAGCTACCCCCTACCCCAATCAGGCCTGGCATATCAAATTTCATCAGGACTAAGCGCATCTTCTCTCACTGATGCCAGACAAGGCATCCCAGCTAGGGGAAAGGGACCTAAATGTAGGTAACAGAGTCTGAGTCAGAGACAACCTCCATTCCAGTTTTTGGGGAACCCACATGAAGACTAAGCTGCACATCTGCTACATGTGTGTAGGGAGCCTAGGTCCAGTTCCTGTATGTTTTTTCTTTTTATTGATGGTTCAGTCTTTGTGAGTTTGCATGGGTCCAGGTTAGTTGGCTTTGTAGGTCTTCTTGTGGTGTCCTTGGCCCCTCTGGATCCCTGAGCTCTTCCACAAGACTCACTGAACTCTACTTAATACTTGGGTGTGAGTCCCTGCATCTGTTTCTATCAGCTGTTGGATGAAGCCTCTCAGTTGTCAGTTGTGCTAGGCTCCTGTCTATAAGCAGAGTAGAGTATCACTAATAGTGACAGTGGTTGGCTCTTTCTCCTATGGGGTGGGTCCCAAGTTGGGCCACTCATTAATTAGCCACTTTCTCAATCCCTGCTCCATTTTTATTCCTGCACATCTTGTATGCAGAATAAATTTTGGATCAAAAGCTTTGTGGGTGGATTGGTGTCCCCCAAGCCGCACTGGAAGTCCTGCCTGACTATGGGAGATGTCCACTTTAGGCTGTATATCCCCTGAATCTAGGAGTCTCAGCTAGAGTCATCCTCATATCTTCCCAGGAGCTTCCCTTGTCCCAGATCTCTGGCTTGTCCCAGAGATGCTCCCCCACATCAATTTCCAATCTCCCTCCCTCATCCCCATCCCTACTCTTTCCATACCCAGTTCCTATCCTTCCCCTTCCCATATCTTCTCCCAACCAGTTCCCTCTCCCATCACTTCCAATGTCTTATTTTACTTCTCCTTCTGAGTGAGATTCATACATCATCCCTTGGGCCATTCTTGTTACTTAGTGTCCTTGGATCTGTAGATTGTAGCATGCTTATCCTACAATTTATGGCTAATATCCACTTATAAGTGAGTACATACCATATGTATTGTTCTGAATCTGGGTTATCTTACTCTGGAGGATATTTTCTAGTTCCATCCATTTGCCTACAAATTTCATGGTGTCCTCATTTTTAATAGCAGATTAGTATTCTGTTGTGTAAATGCACCACATTTTCTTTATCCATTTTTTAGTTGAAGGGTATCTGGGTTGCTTCTAGTTTCTGGATATTATGAATAAACCTGCTTTGAATATAGTGGAGCAAATATCCTTATGGTATGGTGAAGCATCTTTTGGGTATATGTCCAGGAGTGGTTTAGCTGGGTCTTGAGGTAGATCTCTTCCTAACTTTCTAAGAAACAACCCTATTGATTTTCAAAGTATCTGTACAAGTTTGCATTCCCACCAGTAATGGAGGAATGTTCACTTTGCTTCTCATCCTCAACAGCATGAGCTGTCCCTTGAGTTTTCAATCTTAGCCATTTAGAGGCGTATAAGACAGAATCTCAAAGATGTTTTGATTTGCATTTTCCTAATGACTAAGGATATTGAGTATTTCTTTAAGTGTTTCTAAGCCATTAAAGATTAGTCTATTGAGAATTCGCTGTTTAGATCTGTACCCTGTTTTTAATTGGGTTATTTGGTTTGTTGGAGTCTAAATTTATGAGTTCTTCATATATTTTGGATATTAGTCCTCTATAGATGTGGGGTTGGTGAAGATGTTTTCACATCTGTAGGTTGCTATTTTGTCCTATTGGCAGTGTCCTTTACCTTACGGAAGCTTTTCAGTTTCATAAGGTCCTATTTATTAATTGTTGATTTTAGAGCCTGATCCACTGGTGTTCTGTTCAAAGATATTCCCCACATTCTCTTCTTTTAGATTTAGTGTATCTAACTTAATGTTAAAGTATTGGATCCATTTAGACTTGAGTTTGAGCAGGGTGATAAACATGGACCTTTTCCCACTCTTCTGCATGCAGACATTCAGTTAGACTAGCATTATTTGTTGAAAATGCTTTCTCTCTTTCTCTTTTCCCCATTATACAGCTTTTCAGTCTTCTTTCTTATAGAACCCAGGACCACTATCACAGAAATGGCACCACCCACAATGTACTGGGTCCTCCCCCAAGATCACTAATTTTTATAGTGATAGGTCTTAGGGAGACATTTTCCCAATTGAGGTTCCCTACTTTCAAATGACTCTAGAATATGTCAAGTTGTTTGAAGAGTAGTCAGCACACGTATTGTTTCTCTATTCTGCACATGCTCTCACTTCAAGCTCCCTTTTGAGATGTTCTTTCTCCAGCCCTACTGACTGTACTTCAATCATCCTTACCAGCCCCACCTAGGAGCAACCAATACATAATTAAATTTACACTTTTTTCTTTTTGTAAAACAAAGACTCATGATCAATCCTTACATTCTGTCTTTTTTGTGTCATGGTTATACATTCTGAACATATCGTTATATGATTCCAGCAAGAAAGGAAAGTAGATTTCACCATTGACACTATGGAATAATATGATTTCCTCTGGGGGAAAAATGACTCTGCAAGTCATACTATAAACTGTTAAATAAAATTAGAGCTAGTGCTTCTAAACTTTCTTTCACAGCATTTTCTCTCTCAGTCGGAAGCCCAGGATTGACATTTTCTGGCTCACCTCTCCCTTCCTCTTCCTAGACCAGAACCTTCACCAAATGCTGTTGATTCACTCTCTCAAATATACTTCAATTTATATGCTTATTTTTATCTCTGAGACCAAACATAAATAGAATTTGAAGGCTAGATTCTCCTTCTCGTTCTTCAAGTCTTAGCTTGAACGTGGCTTTTTTGAGATTCTTAAGTTACACAATATAGGGTTACAGAAGGCCATATTCATGCAAGTGTGTGATGTGCTTTAAGTATGGCCCCCATTCTCTGATAGGATCCCCTTCCCACTCTCAGCCCTGTTAGTCACCTTTGTTCTCCTAGACCCATAGACATTTTGACTTCTCCTTTCATGCCATATACACATATATGTTTTTATGGCTATATAAGTTTTTAAGAGCAGCAAGTGAGAAAATGGATGCAATATTTATTTTTCTGGGACCCACTTAAACCACTTAATGTGATTATTTCCAGTTGAATCCATTTTCCTGTAAATGACAAAGCTTCACTGTGGCTGAAAATTTCCACTGTGACTGTGAGCCACACTTGTGTGTATGTGTTTGTGTTTATCATTCATGCATATGTTCACATGTGCCTGGGGAGACCAGAGGTCAGTCTTGAGTATCATTCCTCAGATGCTACCCACCTACTTTTTTGACACAATTCTTTCAGTGTCATGGAGGTGACAATGTAGTCTAGGCTAATCTTGACTCGCCAGTCAGTGAGTCCCAGAGCCTTGTCTGCCTCCACCTCTTCAGCACTTGGCTGTAAGCATGCACCACCACACTCAACTTCTCTACATAGACTCCAGGATTCTGACTAAGATCCTAAAACTTGTATGTCAATGTTACTGACTGGGACATCGCCACATTTTCTTCATGGTTGGTTTCTTTAAGTGACTATTCGGAATAGTACTATGGTAAACAATGATGAACTCTCTCAGCATTATGTTAACTTAGAGTCATTTGGGTAAATCTCAGAAGTGATATACCTTGGTCTATATCTGTCTGTCTGTGTCTATCATCTGCTTGACAAGAAATCCTTCTCTCAAGCCTGACCACAATTTCCTCTCCCTCCACTCATCCTTCCACTCCACTCCACATATACACTTGCTGTAAATTGCCTTTATTATGTTGAGGTATGTCCCTTGTATTCCCAATCTCTCCAAAACTTTTATCATGAAGGAGTGATGGATTTTGTCAAAGGTTCTTCAGCACCTAATTAGATAATCATGTGATATTGATCATGTGGTTTTTTTTTCTTTTAGTTTGTTTATATGGTTGATTACACTTACTGATTTACATATGGTGAACCATCCTTGTATCTCTGGGATGAAAGCTACTGGGTCATAGTGGATACTTTTAACAAATGAGTTCTCAGAATTGCTTTGCAAGTATTTTGTTGAATATTCTTGCATCTATGTTCATAAAGAAAACCAGCCTCTATTTCTCTTTCTTTGTTGTCTTATTATGTGTTTTGTGTATCAGAGTAACTGTGATCTCTTAAAATGAATTTGGAAATGTTGCTTTGTTGCTACTTTGTGGAAGAGTTTGAGGAGCATAACATTAACTCTTTGAGAGTCTGGTAGAACTCTGTGCTAAAACAGTCTGGCCCTGGGGTTTTTGGTTTTTGTTGATATTTGTTCATTTGTTTTGATTGTGAGATTTTAATGACTTTTATTTCACTAGGTATTATAGATATGTTTAAATTGCTTCTTTGATCTTGATTTAACTTTGACAATTGAAATCTATCAAGAAAAATTTCCATTTCTTTATAATTTTTCAGTTTGGTGGAGTACAGGTTTTTAAGGTATGCCCTTATGATTCTCTGGGTTTTCTTGTTGTCTGTTGTTGTGCCCCATTTATTATTTTGTTAATTTATATATTCTCTCTCAGCCTTTTAGTAAATTTGAATAAGGATTTATCTATCCTGTAGATTTTCAAAAAAAAAAAAAAAAAACCCAATTCTTTTTCTCATTGATTTTGTTTTAATTGTTCTTTATTTTATTTTATTCTATTTTATTGATTTCAGCCCTCAGATTATTTCTTGCCATGTACTCCTTTTTAGGTGTGCTTACTTCTTTTTGCTTTACAGCTTTCAGTTATGCTGTTAAGTAGCTAGTATGGGATCTCTTCTATTTATATTTTTTTTTGATGTAGGTACTCAGTGCTATGAACTTTCCTCAGCACTATTTTCATTATGTTCCATAAGTTTGGATATACTGTGGATTTATTTTTATTGAATTTTACAAAGCCTTTTTTTTTTCTTATTTCTTATTGACTCATTTTGCATTCAGTAGAAAGTTGTTTAGTCTCCATGAGTTTGAAGGCTCTCTGTTGTTTTTGTTGTTGATGATATCCAGTTTTAATCCATGGTGATATGATAAGATGTAGAGAGTTATTTCACTTTTCTCATATCTCTTAAGACTTGTTTTGTGTCTAAGTTTGTGGTCAATCTTGGAGAAAGTTTTATGAGATCCTGAGATGAAACAATATTTTTTTGTTTTTGGGTGAAATGTTCTGAAAATATCTGCTATGATCATTTGGTTTATAACATCTGCTGGTTCCAATACTTCTGTGTTTAGTTGTCTAGATGACCTGTCCATTGATGAAAGTGGGGTATTGAAGTCTCTCACTATCAGTGTGTCAGGGTCAGTATGTGATTTAAGCCATAATAGTGACTCTTTTATAAATTTGATTTCCCTGTGTTTGAGGCATAGATGTTAAGAGTCGAAATATCATCTTGGTAGAATTTTTTCTTTGATAAGTATGAAACATCATTTCCCATATTTTTATTAGTTTTGGTTTGAAGTGTATTTTTATTAGAAATTAAAATTGCCATACCAGCTTGCCTCTTAGGTCCATTTGTTTAGACTATATTTTTCATCTTTTTATCTTGAGGTAATATCTATCCTTGATGTTGAGGTGTTTTTTTGTATGTAGTGGAAGAATGGATCCTGGTTTTGCATCCATTCTGTTAGTCTGTGTATTTTTATTGAGAAATTAAGACCACTAATATATTTTGTTGCTGATGATAGTGGCTGCTCTGTGTGTGTGTCCCCTATTTTGTTTTTGCTGGTGAAAAATATTTATTTCCTGTGTTTACATAGGTGCAATTAAGCTCCTTGGGTTGGAGTTTTCCATCTATAGGAAAAGTCTGTAGGTCTGGATTTGTAGATATTTTAAATTTTTTACTTTATCACAGAATAACTTATTTTCTCCATCTATGGGAATCAAACCCTCATCCTTTAGAAGAGCAATTCATACTCTTAACCACTGACTAAAGTCTTTAGCCCCATGAGGTCACTTTTTGATAAGCACTTATGTGAGAAACAAGGATCTTCATATCCTTTGCCCATTTGGAGAGATTTATCCACACACCCCTTCCCCAAATACCTTTTCCACCAATTTCCCAATAACACTCTTTCCAAGCTCCATGTAACAATCTCATGGTTCAGTGCATACTTTCATATGTGGGATTTTTATTTTCCAGTAAAATATACAATTATGTGCACTATCTAAAGTTTTGCCTGCTATGAAGAGTTCCCTTCACCAGTGTCCTTCAAGGTTATCCTAGAAAGGGACACTGAAGCTGCCCATTTCTGAGTGGTGTTGTATCACATATAGAACCATTTGAAAACTAGGTCCTAATCTTCTCTTTCTCAGTCAACTGATCAGAGAACAGAGGTGCATAGTTGGGAACAGAGGACATCATGACAAAAAAAGAACCATAACTGTTTCAGCAACTTCTCTATGAATCTTGCTTATATCTTCAGGACCAGCTTGGGCCTAATCACATATACACATCATTCTGTTTAATGATGAATAGTTATTTTGCATATCCAAAAATTTATAACTTCCTTGTTGAATATCAGCCTTTTTATGATGGGCAGCTCAGGTCTCATGGTAACTGGTGGTCCATTGTCAGGTGTTTCAGTTTTCATGAGCTTCCAATAGCAGACCAAGACCTGTCTCTATAGGAAGAATAGTTGTTTGCAGACGATGACAGGGTTGTATCCTAAAATTCCAAAGCTTGTTCTAGGATTCCCCTATGGAGGCCTAACAAAGACACCAAACAGCATCCTTATCACCAAATTGACTCTTCAAACAACATTTGGAGTAGTGGATCACATGGCCCATGTCCCAGAGCAGCATCAACAAAAGCCTGGACTTGTTGAAGAGCCCTCTCTTGCTATGAACTCTCTTCAAATCTAGCAGTTTTACAAGTCATTTAAAATTATACCCAGGAGAGTGATGTATTGCCTCCAATATCCAAATAGGCCCACTGAGCTTTGTGTTTCTTTCTTGGTGGTAGGAAGAGCCAAATACAAAACCCATATTTCACTCTAGAAGAAATATCTCTATATGCATCACATCACTAAACTATGAATTTTACTGGGGGAGAAAAGCCCTTGAATTTTAACTGGGTGCATTTTCCATTCTCTGATGCATATGCACTTTAGCAGCAAGTCCAAAGTGGTTGCTACCTTGTGTTCACTTTGTCCAATCAGTATAATGTCATAAGTATAATGGACCAATGTAATAATAAGTTGTGGAATAGACAGGCAATAATGTTAACTTAACTCTAAGTTAAGTTATGACACAAGACTGGAATATAAATACATTCACGGTAAAGGTATATTACTAATCTTTTGCAGCTGAAAACAAATTACTCTGGTAATCATTATGGATAGGTATTGATGAGAAAAACATTTTATGAGCTCAATAGCTGAATATCAGGTATCAGGAGATGTATTAAACTGCTCAAGTAAGGGAAAATTACACAGCAGTTGTAATCAGAGTTACTACTTGGTTAAGTTTGATATAATCAACTTCAATTCTTTTTTTAAACAAATTTATTTTACAAAATAAAGATAAATGTACAGATTTTAAGCATTTTTTGCATAAAATTATACAATACATTTTTTCAGTACTTTTTTTCAGATTTTAAAATAATTTTTACATAAAACTGTATGAATATATTTGTTAGCCAGTACTTGATTTTTTTAAAGGTTTGAGAGTATGCATTGAAAACTTAATAGTTACAATGAGCATAAAGTACATGTAAAACAAAATGTAACATGGAAATAGTCAAAGTTTTCTTGTTGTATAAAGATTTTTTTGTTTTGTTTTGTTTTGTTTTCTTTATTTCTTGGACTTCATACAGTCTGTGAGTTGTTTCTGGGGCAGTGCGAGCCTCTGGGGTTAGCATCCCATTATCAGTGACTGCATATTATGTCTGTTCTTTTGTGACTGGGTTATCTCACTCAGAATGATATTCTCTAGATGCAGCCATTTTCTTAAGAATTTGGTCAAGTCATTGTTTCTGGTGGCTGAGTAGTATTCCATTGTGTAAATGTACCACAATTTTTGTATTCATTCATCTTCTGAAGGACATCTGGGTTCTTTCCAGCTTCTGGCTATTATAAATAGAGCTGCTATGAACAATGTGGTGCATATATCTTTGTTGTGTACTAAGGTGTCTCTGGGGTATATGCCCAGAAGTGGAATAGCTGGGTCTTCAGGTAGTATTATGTCCAATTTTATGAGGTATCACCAGACTGATTTCCAGAGTGGTTGTATTAATTGGCATCCCCACCAACAGTGGAGAAGGGTTCCTTTTTCTCCCCAACCTCGCCAGCATCTGTTGTCATCTGATTTTTGGATCTTGGCCAATCTGACTGGTGTGAGGTGGAATCTCAGGGTTGTTTTGATTTGCATTTCCCTGATGGCTAAGGATGTCCAACACTTCCTGAGATATTTCTCAGCCATTCGATATTCCTCAACTGAGAACGTTTTGTTTAGCTCTGTACCCCATTTTTTAATAGGGTTATTTGATTCACTGGTGTCTAGCTTTTTGAGTTCTTTGTATACATTAGATATTAGGCCTCTATCTGATGTGGAGTTGGTAAAAATCTTTTCCCATTCTGTTGGCTGCCGTTTTGTTTTCTTGAAAATGTCCTTAGCCTTACAGAAACTTTGCAATCTCATTAAGTCCCATTTGTTAATCTTTGACCTTAGAGCTTGAGCCATTGGTGTTTTGTTCAGAAAATTTTCTCCTGTGCCTATATGTTCTAAAGTTTTCCCTACTTTCTCATCTAATAGTTTCAGTGTATCTGGTTTAATGTGGAGATCTTTGATCCACTTACACTTGAGCTTTGTACAAGGAGATAAGAAGGTCTATTTTCATTCTTTTGCATGTTGAGTGCCAGTTGGACCAGCACCATTTGTTGAATAGGCTGTCCTGTTTCCATTGAATGTTTACAGGTCCATTGTTAAAAATCAGGTGACCATATATGTGAGGGCTCATTTCTGGATCTTCTATTCTATTCCATTGATCCACATGCCTATTTCTGTACCAATTACCATGCAGTTTTCAGCACAATTGCTTGTAATATAGCTTGAGGTCAGGGATAGTGATTCCCGCAGATGTTTTCTTATTGTTGAGGATGGATTTCTCTATTCTAGGTCTTTTGTTGTTCCATATGAAAGTGCACATTAATCTTTCCAATTCCATGAAGAACTGGGTTGGAATTTTGATGGGGATTGCATTGAATCTGTAGATTGCTTTTGGTAGGATAGCCATTTTTAAAATGTTGATATTTCCAATCCATGAGCATGGAAGATCTTTCCATTTTCTGAGATCCTCCTCAATTTCCTTCTTTAGAGGTTTGAAGTTCTTGTCATACAGGTCCTTCACTTGCTTAGTTAGAGTCACACCAAGGTATTTCATAGTTTATATGAAAATTGTGAAGGGTACCTTTTCCCTAATTTCTTTCTCCACATGTTTGTCCTTTGAGTATAGGAAGGCTACTGATTTGTTTGAGTTGATTTTGTATCCAGCCACTTTGCTGAACTTGTTTATCAGCTGTAGGAGTTTTCTGGTGGAGGTTTTGGGGTCAATTAAGTACACTATCATGTCATCGGCAAAGAGTGAGGTTTTTATCTCTTCCTTTCTGATTTGTATCCCCTTGATCTCCTTTTGCTGTCTAATTGCAACAGCCAGGACTTCCAGTACTATGTTGAATGGGTAGGGGGAGATTGGGCAGCCTTGTCGAGTCCCTGATTTTAGTGGGATTGCTTCAGGTTTCCCACCGTTAAGTTTGATGTTGGCTGTTGGTTTGCTGTATATTGCTTTTATTATGTTTAAGTATGGGCCTTGGATTCCTGTTCTTTCCAGGACTTTTAACATGAAGTGGTGTTGAATTTTGTCAAATGCTTTCTCAGCATCTAGTGAGATGACAATGTGATTTTGTTCTTTGAGTTTGTTTATATGGTGGATTACATTGATGGATTTCCTTATATTAAACCATCCCTGCATCCCAGGGATGAAGCCTACTTGATCATGATGAATGATCGTTTTGATGTGTTTTTGGAATCGGTTTGCAAGGATTTTGTTGAGTATTTTTGCATCAATGTTCATAAGTGAGATTGGTCTGAAGTTGTCTTTCCTTGTAGGGTCTCTGTGTAGTTTAGGTACGAGGGTTATTGTAGCCTCAAAAAATGAGTTGGGTAGTATTCCATCTGTTTCTATCTTTTGGAATAGTTTGGAGTGTATTGGTGTTATATCCGCCATAAATGTCTGATAAAATTCTGCACTGAACCTGACTGGACCTGGGCTTTTTTTGGTTGGGAGGCTTTTGATGACTTCTTCTATTTCTTTAGGTGTTATATGGTTATTTAGATGGTTTACTTGGTCCTGGTTTAACTTTGGGATCTTGTATCTGTGTAGGAATTCGTCCATTTCTTCCAGATTTTCCAATTTTGTGAAGTATAAGTTTTTGTAGTAGGTTCTGATGATTTCTTGAATTTCCTCAGTTTCAGTTGTTATGTCTCCACTTTCCTTTCTGATTTTGTTAATTTGTATACTCTCTCTTTGCCCTCTAGTTATTCTGGCTAGGGGTTTATCAATCTTGTTGATTTTCTCAAAGAACCAACTCTTGGTTTTGTTGATTTTCTCAATGGTTTTTTTTTTTTTTTTTGTTTCTATTTGGTCTATTTCTGCCCTAATTTTGATTATTTCTTGCCATCTACTCTTCTTGGGTATATCTGCTTGCTTTTGTTCTAGGGCTTTTAGCTGTGCTGTCAGGTTGCTGATGTAAGCTCTCTCCAGTTTCTTTTTGGAAGCACTTAGGGCTATGAGTTTTCCTCTCAGTACTGCTTTCATTGCATCCCATAGGTTTGGGTATGTTGTGTTTTCGTTTTCGTTGAATTCTAGAAAGTCCTTAGTTTCTTTCTTTATTTCTTCTTTGACCCTGCTATCGTTTACCAGAGCGTTGTTTAGTTTCCATGTGTACTTAGACTTTTTGTTGTCTTTGTTGTTGTTAAAGACCAGCCGTAGACCATGGTGATCTGAGAGGATTCATGGGAGTATTTCAATATTCTTATATCGATTGAGGCTTGTTCTGTGTCCAATTATGTGGTCAATTTTCGAGAAGGTGCCATGAGATGCTGAGAAGAAGGTGTATTCTTTTACTTTAGGATGATATGTTCTGTATATATCTATTAATTCTAGTTGGTTCAAAGTCTCTGCTAGTTTTGCAGTGTCCTTGTTCAGTTTCTGTTTCCCTGATCTGTCCATTGGTGAGAGTGGGGTATTAAAGTCTCCCACTATTATTATTGTGTGGGGTGAAATGTATTTTTTGAGCTTTAGTAGGGTTTCTTTTATGAATGTGGGTACTTTTTTATTTGGAGCATATATGTTAAGGATTGAGAGTTCCTCCTGACAGATTTCCCTGGTAATGAGTAAAAAGTGTCCTTCCTTATCTTTTTTGATAACTTTTGGTTGGAAATTTACTTTATTCGATATTAGAATAGCCACTCCAGCTTGCTTCTTGGGGCTGTTTGCTTGGAAGTTTTTTTCCCACCCTTTTACTCTGAGATAGTGTCTGTCTTTGTCTCTGAGATGAGTTTCCTGTATGCAGCAAAAGGCTGGATTTTGTTTATGTATCCAGTCTGATAGCCTATGTCTCTTTATTGGGGAGTTGAGTCCATTTATGTTAATAGATATCAAGAAATACTTGTTTCTGTTTCCTGCCATTATTGCTTTTGTGGGTTGAGTTGTGTCTATGTCTTTTTCTTCTTTTAGTTTTCTTGGTTAGGAGTTTTCTTGTTTTTACTAGGCTGTATTTTCCTTCATTATATTGGGTTTTCCACCTATAATTCGTTGTAGTGCTGGATTTGTGGTCAGATATTGTGTAAATTTTGATTTGTCTTGAAATATCTTCATCTCTCCATCTATGGTGATTGATAGTTTTGCTGGGTATAGCAGCTTGGGCTGGCACTTGTGCTCTCTTAGGGTGTGCATGATGTCTGTCCAGGCTCTTCTAGCTTTCATAGTCTCTGTTGAGAAATCGGGTGTGATTCTGATTGGCCTGCCTTTATATGTTACCTGAACCTTTTCCCTTACTGCTTTTAGTATTCTTCCTTTGCTTTGGGCACTTTGTGTTTTGACTATTATGTGTCGGGAGGTATTTCTTTTCTGGTCCAACCTATTTGGAGTTCTGAAGGCTTCTTTTATGCTCGTGGTCATCTCATTCTTGAGGGTAGGGAAGTTTTCTTCTACAATTTTGTTGAAGATATATACTGTGCCTCTTAGTTGGTACTCTTCTCCCTCTTCTATTCCTATTATCCTTAGGTTCGGTCTTCTCATTGTGTCTTGGATTTCCTAGACATTTTGGATTAGGAGCTTTTTGTTTTTTACATATTCTCTGGCTGTTTTGTCTATGTTTACAATGTTGTCTTCTGCCCCCGAGATTCTCTCTTCGATCTCTTGTAATCTATTGGAAATGCTTGCTTCTGTGACTCCTGATTTCTTTTTTTAGTGTTCTGCCTCTAGGGTTATCTCTTTTAGTGTTTTCTTTATTGTGTCAATTTCTGTTTTAATTTCCCGCTTCCATTCCTTCATTTATTTGGTTCTGTTTTCCTCTAGTTCTTTGAGTTCTTTGAGTGTTTTTCTTGTTTCTTCTTTAAAAGCTTCTGAATGTTTTTGCTTTTCCTCCCGTTCTTGTTTAAGTATCTCTATCAGCATCTTGAGGTATGATTTCAGGTCTGCGTCTTCTTTTTCTGGAGTGTTTGGAATTCCGATGTTTGCTGTTATGGGAGAGCTGGATTCTGGTGTTGCCAGGGGTTCTTGGTTTCCTTGGGATATACTCTTTCACTTTCCTCTTGCCATTTTGTTGTCAGTGATATGTTCTTGCCTTTCCTTTGTATCTGGTCTGTGTCCCTGAATCTCCACTGGTCCAGGTGGCAGATGGGCCCACCCCTGTTCTATGCCTCAGAGTCGCAGGGTGGCAACAGAGGTTCCAAAGTTCTGTTCCTGGTCCCCGGATCAGGCAGGTCGGAGGGTGCGCCCCGCGTGCGCATTCCGAAGAGATCTCTCTGCTCCCTGGCCGACCAGATCTCCCACTCACCAGTTTCTCAACCCCTAGGGGCTGGCGGTCCGCGTGGCAGATGGGCCGGGCTCTGTTCTGCACTCTCAACTTTAATTCTTTATGATTCACCTTCTGCACAAGTCAAACACTAGAGCTAAAAGGAGCTGTTATGCGAACAATTACACTTGCATCTTTCAAGTTGTTAGTAATAGTAATAATTTCTGTAATCATTTCACGGATTCGATTTTGCTCAGGGTTCACTACTTCCCCAGGTAGTGGTAGTCTAATGGTTTATACTTGATTTTGCCCAACCATGATGACTTTTAGTTCTCAGGTCAGGGGACATGCAATGTGTGGGACTGGGGAAATATTTACAGGAGTTCAGAGACAGCTAACTCTAACTGCTGTCATGTCTCATGATCACATACTAACCACAGTCACAATTCCCATCTATCATGTTCATATTAGCCATGTGCACTGTTGCACATACATTTCTGTCTGACTATTTATACAATAATGAGCTCTGGAATTTCCAAGCAACCACTGTAACTCAACATGCAGGATGTCTTTCGTCCTACATTATCTAGTAGTGTCAAGAGGCCTTTTTCAAAAACCTACTTCCTTCTGTGCTTTATCTTCTGCATTCCATACCTGTTTCTAAGAGATTTTGAAAGAAGGTACCTTTCTCCATCAGGTGGGCTGCAGAGTAACTCCATTTCCTACCCACTGTCAGCATTAATCTGTTTTTATTGAAAAAATGAACACTCTATTTCTCTCCATTTACCCACATCATCTACTACTTCCCTAAAACCTAACACTAAACAATAGAAATCACATGCTTCATTTTATCTTCTTTATATAATACATCAACAGCACATTGATTGATATCTAGCTAAACATTAGGGAAGGTCATGAGAAAAGAGTCAAGAAAAGGAAGGAGGAGGCACACAAATGAAGTTATGATGAATGAGTGGCTTTGAGTAATTTAATTGAAAACACAGGCTGCCAAGGTGGATAAACACACAATGAGAGGAAGAACTGAGACTTGAATAGAACTCCACCAGTCCACATCATGAGTTATCTGAATTCTCCATACTTCTAGAGGTATCTACTGACTGGGTTTAGGCAAATTAGAAAGCCAACTCCAGATACCACAACCCCAGTAGAGAAATTTATCTATACTATTCTGTTTTTCTAGAACCACTCCTGGTATTAGCCAGGGTTCTTTACAGAAAAATAACTAATAGGGTAAATATGTATGTGTATATACTATAAAAGGAGATGTGCTTGGTTGAGTTTACAGAGTAGGGACTGGGTAGTCCAATGGCCACCTTTAACTAGAAAGATCAAGAATCTGTCTACCATGTTGAGTGCTTTATTTATAGCTTACTAATGAAGGTTGTGAAGATTTCTGGAGAATTTTTGATCATTAGTTCAAAATCAAGGCTGAAGAAGATGAGTTCTTCAGTCAGCGATAAATGACAGCAGTAACCATAACAGCAGAAAGAAAAGATAAACAAGCAAGCATTCTCTTTGGATATCTTTATATCTGGAAGGTTTTCCACATTCTAAGAGTCTTCTCTTCTGGGCAAATACTCCCTGAAAACATTTTGAGACCTACCCAAAGGCATGTCTCTTAATTGACTCCAGATGTAGTCATCCTGACAATCAAGATTACGCATTGCAATCTGTTATCATTCAAAGTTCTTATTGATGAACTAGTTCCTGTCCTTTTGTTGATTTTATAGCATTTGGTACCTCCTATTCTTTTATTATTACTCTAGCATGAAATTTCCTGTAGCCTCATAGATCAGTTGATTTTTCTCTTCAATCTAAAGAGTGTCTTTTATAGAGCCAGTTTAGTGGTCATGAACTTCTTCAGTTTGTTTTTAATTATAAAAAGGTCTTTCTCCTCAGTTATGAGAGTAGGAATCTGTGTTAGCTTTTATTATTTTACAGAACTTAGAATTCATTATTCCAATTCCCTAGTTTCCAGGGTTCTGTTGAGAGTCTTCTGTAATGAATCATTTTGCTTTTATATATTATTTGATATTTTTCCTCTGATTCCAACACTTCTCTTTGTTCTTTGTGTTTAAATTATAACATGTTGAGTGGTTCCCTTATATTCTGTCTATTTGGTGTTCTAGATACTTTCCAACCCTGGAATACTTTTGTCTTTCTGTGGCTTAGGGAATTTTCTGCTATGATTTTATTAAACATGCCATTTATGACTTTAGCCTATCTTCATGATTTGCAAATTTTGTCTTTAAACAGTGTCCCATGAAGGCTGTGTGTTCTGTTCATATTTTCTTATTGTTTTATTTCTGTTGTTATCTTGGTATTCTAGTCTCTCCACTTGTCTTCTGTCCCTGATATTCTGGTTTCCATTTGATCCATTCTAGAGCTGAGCTTTCTACTGAGTTCGTTATTTGACTTGCTGTCTTCTCCATCAAAAATTTCAATTCAACTCTTTTTGATATTTCTACCTTTTCATTCAACTCCGCTTTTACATACTATATTGTCTTTCTGGTTCTATTTACTTATTTGTATTGTCTTCATTTATTTTGTTTGCATTTTCTTTGTTTTCATAAGCAATCTTATGTTTTTCATTTTAATTTTTTTGTTTGAGATTTCATCTAATTAACTCTCACTGGGAGCCATTATTGTGAAATTGGTATTTTGGAGGGAGACATGCTGACTTGTTTTTTTTTTTTTTTTTTTTTTTTTTTTTCTAATGTTTCTTATATTATTGAACCAGGCCTCACATCTATTATTTTATTTGTTGGAATTTTTTTCTTAAGATTTACTTATTTATTTCATGTTTGAGTGTTCTAGCTACATATTCACCTGCACACCAGAAAAGGCCATTGGATCCCATTGTAGATGGTTGTGAGCCACCATGTGGTTTCTGCGAATTGAACTCATAACCTCTAGAAGAGCATCCAGTGCTCTTAACCACTGAACTATCCATCTCTCTAGTCCGTGGCTGGATTTATCTCCTGTATTAATTCAATTAAAACATTTGCAATATTTAAGTTAAAAGGTATGGTTGTGATAGTTTGTGTGTATTTCCCTGAAGTTAAGCTTTTAGTCCATGTACCCAGGACTCCTAGTATGACCTCCATATTACTCACAAAATAGACTTGTAACTACAGAAGCAAAGATGGCTGATAAATAGGCCCAGTATGCTTATGTACTATTAGTCAGTTAAAAATAGTATTCCTCTAACCTTAGTAATTATTGGTGAATAAATAAGCAAGGATAGTACAGTTTATAATACGACATTGTTACTATAATTGTGAGCAAAAGGAATATGGGCTGGGTAAGGATAGGGGTTTGTATTAGATCAATTTTAAATAAATCAAGATGAGAAAATTACCTAAGAAAAGAGAGTTAGGAGAATGTTATGGAACAGAGACTTTATTTTTAAAGATTATTAAAGTTTGTTGAGGTCATAGTTAAGAAATAAAAACAAATGGGATATGAGGGAAGGAGGTAGGAATAAGAATTTTTGCCTGAATGATCTAGCTATTGATGAGAATATTGATATTACTAACTATGATTGTATTTTGCCCTGTTTTTTGTTTTCCCATAGTTTTTATTTTATGAATCTAAGTGTACTTATGTTCAATATATATATATATATATATATATATATATATATATATATATATATATATATATATATATAATCCATTCTTGGTGTACTTTTCTTTTGTTGATCTGTAGTGACCTTCTTTAACCCTTCTGGATACTTTGGGTTGGTGTTTGCTCTTCCTGATCACATATTAGCTATTTGCTTGTCCTAAGTTCTTCTTTCTTAGTACTGATTACCACCCTAACACGTTAAGTCTTTGCTTACCTTTGTGTGCCTCTTGTCTCTTACAAGGAACAAAGTTTTGCCATATATAAACATACATAAATAAATAAATATATACACATGCATGTGTATACATACATATACAAATGTGTATACATACATAGCCCCTCCCCCCACAGATATATATTATGTGTATACATATTTATGTGTAATGATAATATACATGCTAGCCTGAATATTCTAAGCCGAGTTGAGACCATATATTTAGGGTTATTAGTGAGTCGTTTGCTGATTCACAGAATGTTTTGTTCTTTTCCTGGTTTCTAAGAATACTATCTGTCAAAAAAAAAAAAAACAAAAAAAAAAAAAAACAAAACAGCAGCCAACAGATTGGGAAAAGACCTTTATCAACCCCACATCTGATAGAGGCCTAATATCCAATATATACAAAGAACTCAAGAAGTTAAAAACCAGAGAATCAAACAACCCTAATAAAAAATGGGGTACAGAGCTAAACAAAAAGTTCTCGATTGAGGAATATGGAATAACTGAGAAGCATCTAAGGAAGTGCTCGACATCATTAGCCATCAGGGAAATGCAAATCAAAACAACCCTGAGATTCAACCTCACACCAACCAGAATGGCTAAGATCAAAAATTCAGATGACGGCAGATGCTGGCGAGGATACGGAGAAAGAGGAACACTTCTCCACTGTTGGTGGGGTTGTAAACTGGTACAACCACTCTGGAAATCAGTCTGGTGATTCCTCAGAAAATTATACATAGTACTACCTGAAGACCCAGTTATTCGACTTCTTGGCATATACCCCAGAGAAGCTCCAACATACAACAAAGACAGATGCACCACAATGTTCATAGCAGCTCTATTTATAATAGCCAGAAGCTGAAAAGAACCCAGATGCCCTTCAGTAGATGAATGGATACAAAAATTGTGGTATATTTACACAATGGAGTACTACTCAGATATCAGAAACAATGACTTAACCAAATTCTTAAGAAAATGGATGCATCTAGAGAATATCATCCTGAGTGAGATAACCCAGTCACAAAAGAACAGACATAATATGCTGTCACTGCTAATTGGATACTAACCCTAGAAAACTCTGAACACCCCAGAAACAACTCACAGACTATATGAAGTTCAAGAAAAACAAAGACCAAAAAATGAAAAATCATTATACTTAATCTTTACACACCAAGAAAACTTTGACTATTTCCAGGTTGCATCTTGTTTTACATGAACTTTATGCTCATTGTAACTAGTAAGATTTTAATGCAAACTATCAAACCTTTAAAAAAATAAAGTACTGACAAAAATGTATTTGTATACTTTTATGCAAAAATGCTTAAAATCTGTACAAACTTTAGTTTAAGAAACAAAGATAAAAGAAAAAAATTTAAGCATTTTTGCATAAATGTATACAAATACATTTTTGTCAGTGCTTGGCTTTTTTTCTCTCTCTCTTTTTTTTTAAGGTTTGATACTCTGCATTAAGGTCTTACTAGTTACAATGAGCAAAAAGTACATGTAAAACAGGATGTAACCCGAAATTAGTAAACATTTTCTTGGTGTGTAAGGATTGAGCATAATGTTTTGTTTTGTTTTGTTTTGTTTTGTTTTGCTTTTTTCTTGAACTTCACACAGTCTGTGAGTTGTTTCTGGGACAGTCCGAGCCTCTGGGGTTAGCATCCTACTATCAGTGACTGCATATTATGTCTGTTCTTTTGTGACTGGATTATCTCACTCAGGATGATATTCTCTAGATGCATCCATTTTCTTAAGAATTTGGTTAAGTCATTGTTTCTGATAGCTGAGTAGTACTCCATTGTGTAAATGTACCACAGTTTTTGTATCCATTCATCTACTGAAGGACATCTGGGTTCTTTCCAGCTTCTGGCTATTATAAATAAAGCTGCTTATCTTTGTTTTTTTAAATAAAGTTGTTCAATTAAAAAATTACATATTGTTCTAATAGGAACTCAAAAAAAAAAAAGGATACTATCTGTTCTGTCACTGAACATATTTGATTCTTTCCTGCTTCTCCTTTATTCATCTATCCCATTCATGGAATTTATATTTATGCTTTCTTGTGTTGGTGACTTTCTTCCCCCTCCATGTACAGAATTCTCTTAAATAGCTTCTGTAATGCTGGCTTAGAGGTCTCAGACCACTGTAGCTTGTAGTTTTCTTCAAAGGTCCTTCTTTATTCACCAATTTGCAAAGAAAGACTTTTCTGAGTATAGTAGTTTTGGTTGGTAGCTGTGTATTTGCAAAGACTGACATTATAGCACAGGAAAGTCTGGTGTGATTTGGATGTAAGCTAGTTTGTAAATAAATTGGCATTTTCATCCAGCAGTTTTTAATTTTATTTGCTCTATTATCTTAGCATGTTGATAGCGTATCTTAAGGAATTTCTTCTTTGTTCATATCACTTGATGTTCTAAATGCCCTTGTATTTTTGAGTGCATATGTTTCTCTGGGATTAGGAAATCTACCCTTGTTCCATTAAATAGGTTTAATCCAATAGGTTTCCTATGCCTTTAGTTTATATATCAGCTCCTTCTGTCCTATAGAGTCTTAGGCTTGGTATGATGATCAGTTCTAAATTTTTGAATATTGTAGTCATACTTGAATTGTTGTTCTCTATTGACTATGGATTCAAATTTTAAGAACTGTGAGCCAAAGTAGTTTTCTTATTTTAAGTTAATTAACCTAGGTAATTTATTATAGTAATGGCAAAACTGATTAAGGCTAGGATTTTCAAGTATTAAAATAACTGAAACTCTAAATCTGGTTAATATATTCATCAAAACTAACTCTTCAGCAGTGAAGGAGAAATCAAGACATTCTCAGAGGAAGGAGCACTAGAGACTTTATCACTAGGAGATCTACTTTATAAGAGGTTCCTTTTTATTTACTTTAAAACGTTTACATATGAGTGCTGTATTTATATCATTTCCACCTCCCACCACATCCTCTGTGCTCCCAGCTCCCTCTCAAATTCATGGCCTCTTTTAAAAATTATTATTGTTACACACAGGTACATATATGTGTGTGAATAAATATGCAAATGCAACATGATGGTTTCTTTAGTGTTGTTTGTATGTCTATGTTGTAGGGATGACCACTCGGCATTAGATAGCCTATCAGAAGGCTTCTCCCTGGTGAAGACTGATTCTTCCTCTCCCAGCAGTTAACTGCCTATAGCCCTTCATCTATGTATACACCTTGTTGGAGTCTCCACCCTATCCACACTGAGATGTCAACTGATATTACATCAAGATACCTCTTATAAGGAGTTCTCAATGGAACTTTTCCAAAAAGAAAGAAAACTGAAAGGAACAAGGAGGAAAGAGAAGTGACGAGAGTGTGACTATGAACTAATAGGCTTTCTTTGTCCACACAAGCCCTTTAAGCAAAAAGTATAGCAATGTATGATCCTATGTAGTTTTCAATGTATGCAGACCAAGTATTTGATGTAATTAAACCATTAGTGTGGAGGCTAAAAAGAAGTAAAGGAAGCGGTGTATCTGTTCAGCTCTTGCACTGATGAACTGTTGACATATTCAGAAGGACAATTAGGTCCAAACAATGTAATACCTAAACAATCACTTAAAAATTTATCAAGACACACAGAAGCACTTCAAGGAAATCAACCTGGAATATGTAAACAATAAGAAGGTAGCAGGGAAATGGAGAGCAAATAAATGATAAAGGTAAATTAGCATAGTTAACCTCTACTTCGGTGTGTTAAAGTTTAAGTATATTGAATTTAAATGGTGTAGGTGTTTAAAGGGAAAGATAGAAAAAAAGTTTTGTTTTGTTTTGTTTTGTTTTGAAGTATAGGTATTTTTTTAAATGAGAACAAACAAAAATGACCCAGTAACTATATGCGTCTACAAAGTCTTTTGTTAATTACAAAGCTATGCTGAGACAAACAAGAACAACAAAAAACAAACAAAACAAAACAAAGAAAGAAAGAAAGAAAGAAAAATATGAAGCAAAAGAGAGTAAAACATGGTTAATTATTGTCTGAATCAGGGCATAACATTGACTTGAATCATATATCATTGAAAAGAATCAATCTACTGAGATCAAATAAGTTTAAATATAGCTATTTATATAATATGTAACGCATATTACACATCATATACATTTATATTTATATGTATATGTTATATCTATATAATGTATATATATCCAGAGCTGGGTGGTAGTAGGAAGCAAGTTGAGGAAGCTATGGAACAAGCCCAGGAGCAACATTCCCTCATAGCCTCTCCTTTACTTCCTGCTTGCAAGTTCCTGCCTTGAGTTCCTGCCATGGCTTCCCTCAGTGTTGGACTCCGACCTGGAGGTTATAAGCTGAAATAAACGCTTTCTTCCTCAAGTTGGTTTTATTACAGGCCAGTGTTTTATTACAGCAATGCTTTAATACAAACATAGTTGTTTATTTATGAATATTTTTATCTTTTTCTTTCTTTTTAATGTGACAGGGTCTCTGTGTATCCATGGTAGCCCTGGAACTCACTGTGTAGACCAGGCTAGCCTCTAACTCATGTAGACCCACCTGTCTCTGCCTCCTGGGTACTGGGATTAAAGTATATGTCTCAAGTCTAGCTTTAATACAAGCATTTATGAAGAATACTTTACAACTCTAAGATATAACCAAACTTCAAAAAATGGTCAGTTGAACAGACACTTTGGCAAAGATGTATAGAAAGCAATTAAGCATGTAAATTGTGATCAACAACTTGTTATGGTGACCCAAATTAAAACCAAAGCGAGCCAACAGTATGCCTCCTCCTTGAGGATGACTAAAAATTTAAAGACTGAACCAAATGTTAGTTAGCATAAATATGGGGCAATCAGAACGTGGTGTGTCCATCTGATAGGACACCACCAAGAAAACATCAAGAAGAAGAAAAGAACAGAAAAGCACAACCTACTGACTCATGCCAACATTGGATGAATCTCCAAATGAGTGTGCTGGTAAGAGATGTGTATAACCCACTTAGAGAAGAGATTTTTAAACTGACAAAAGTAAATATATGGTAGCAAAATAGGATCAGATGGCTTTACCAGTGCACACCTGTCAAACTCATCAGGCCATACACTTTTAATGTGTGCAGTGCACTGCAGATCAGTTCTACCTCAGTACAGCCACCAAATAGATAAAGGCTTCCCTTATCTTAAAGCCATCTTGAAAGCCTGGTACAGAGGTAATAAAAATAGCCAACACTGAAGCTACTTTCTGTGATGATACATAAAGAATGGAGACCAACCTTGCTATAGGATGTGTTAGTGTCCAGGGCCAGAGAGAGTGACTCAATGCAGGGGAATCATTAGGGAAATTAAACATGTTTTATAGAGGGGCATAAGTTTGCATTAATATACTCGACTTAGACAAACTTTATTCACAATTCAGTACTAAAAGTTGGCATGTAGGCTGTGTGATTAGGGAACCCAAGGGTTGCTTACCCACTGTACATGATTGGAACTGGACTACAGTCCCTGAAATTATACCAACCTGACCTTATGAGACTAAAAGCTTCATGACTCAGAAACTCAGGTCTGAGACCTTTTCTCAAGAAGTCATTATTGAGGCAAAAATGTATGTTGCCTAGGTATATGGGATTTCTTTAGATTTTGCTGCAAAATTTTCCACCAAGTGTACCCAGTGTCACCTTATGAGTTTAGAAAAGAGGTCAATGATCAAGTCAGAAGTTAGGGGAAAAAATGGTGGCAAGTTTTTCAGCCTATATAGTTTACAGACTGTGAAGAACAAAAACTGTGAATCCTGAGCCTTCTTCTGTAGCATGTCAGCAGCTGAGCGCTGGGAGGTGGAGAATAGAACTTTGTTTTTAATTTATAATGCGATTAGTGGGAATACAGTGTATTACACATTGCTCCGCCATCTTCCAGTCTATAAAGATGGTTGATGTTCCTTGGGGATTCGACACTTTCACAAAAGTGACCTGTTGAGCAACAGTACCGGGGTCCCTTCAGAACAAGGCTGTGTCTTAGTGATTTACAACTTTCAGAATAAGGAACAGGAAAGTCATGGCCAACAATCATGACTCAGATCACAGAAAGACCTTAGTCATCAATATGTCCTTGGCAACGAGAGCCATGAAAACAGTGACAGTTCTAGAAGAATCTTAGAAAAGCTTTCATATTGAAAACTATTAACAACTGAACTAGTTTGGAACTGTTGGCCCTTTGACATTGGCAAGAAGTATGTAATGTGCCTCCAAGAACAGAGGGGTTGACTTGGCTATACCAAAGGCCCATGCTTGAGCTTATCTCACTTAGCTTCTTCTGATTTTCTTGAGCACAAAGCAAGTGCGCATGGCTAGGTCTCTAAGCCTGGCACAAACCTTCAGGAATCAAAGAAGTAAAGACACTGCAGCAGACTCCACGTGTGTTCTCAGGCTCTTCTTGTTGCACACCTCAGTCTAGAGCATACTGCTTTCTGTGATGGGCTCGCGACTATTAGTTATGGGCCAGAAAAAAGTTTCCTGGGCCATTGGAGTTAGCCTGCAATTATTCATTCCCTGGACTGTTTTGATTTTTTTAATAAGAAATTTAGAAAAAAAATTGTCACCAGCAAAAATAGAAAGTAAGTAGACTACACTTAGAGATGTCACCTCCTACAGCTATGTGTGGAGTTCTGATCTCTAGACAGTTGAGATAATAAAGAGCAGGACAGATGAGCAGCAGATGAAAAGGTCAAGGAGGAAAGGTCTGTGAGTGAAAGCTACAGAAGCAGGAGGGAAGGGATGAGGTGATTTTAGACTTAACAGTTGTGGCTTACAAAAATCCAGGAGATGTTGGAGTAAGCATTATTAACTCCAGTTCACAATTAAGGCAGCATAGGCTTTGGGCAGTTAGTTAGTAAGTCGACAGTTACATGAGCATCAAACAACAGAGCCACATTTTCCTATGCCTTTTATTTTCTTTCAGGCAGGGTCTAACTATGAAGCCCAAATTACTTTAAATTTCATTATGGGTAGCTTAAAACACTGCTACTGTGTCAGCCCTCCTAGTGTTGGGATGACAGTAGATGTGTGTGATCATATTTAGTTTACGGTGCTTCTCACAATGTCTTGACCTCTGAGCTTAGCAAGCAGACTGACTCTGTATTTATTTCCTTTAAGTACTGATGATAAAATACAGGCAGATAAAATGAGATAAGGTTAGACAAATTCAACCACTAAAGAGTAAGTGTTTCCTTGTAGAAGCCAAGGCATCTACAGTACATAAGGCAGAACTTGAACAGAGGCAGAAGGAAGCTTAGTGTGACAGGCCTCCTGAATGGGTTGAGTGCTGAAGAGTATTGTTAACTTGGCACAAACCTGGGGTCACTTGGACAGAGAAACCTCAGTTGAAGAATTGATTGATCAGACTGCCCCATGGGCATGTCTATGAGAGATTTCCTTGATTGATGATGGGTGTCACCAACCCACTGCTGGTGATACTATTGGCTATGGGCAGGTAGCCTCCCTAGGGCTGTATTTTTTTTAAAAAATGATATTTAATAATGAGACAGGAAGCCAGCCAGTAAGCAATGTTCCTTTATGGTTTCTGATTTAGGTCCCATGGGAATTCCTGCCCTAACTCCCCTCAACAAGGGACTGTGATCTGAAAGTGTAAGGTGATGTAAACCCTTTCCTCCCTAAGCTGTTTTTGGTTATGTTGCTAGCCCAGCAATAGACATCAGAAGAGGACAAATCCCAAAGAAGAAAGGAAAGGTGCCATCAAGATAGAAAAGATCCAGAGAAGGAAATTTGGTCATAAACATATACTGCTACAATTCCTACAAACACACCCTAGTAAATGGTCTAGCAGGTGACTCCACCATTGAACCAGCACTCATGGTTGTCAGCCTGGCTCTCCTCCCATCAAAGACTGAAACAGACCTCACCAGCAGCCATCTGGCTCTCCTCCCATCAGAGGTTTTCAGAGACCACATTGCTTCACATGAAACATTAGGAGAACCACAATTTCTTGTAAATGAACGGATTTTAAAAACATCCCAAAGTCACTGGCAGTAATTTTGCTTTGGAATAAGTTCGGTGAGGAGCGTGAACAATGATGCTGGGTAATAATACTATGTGAGCATCTGTGGCTCTAAGAGTCCAGCTAACCGTGTGCCTAGAAATCTAGCTTGAATGAAAACAGTGCTAAAGCCAGACTCTCTGGGAGACCTCTTAATTGGACTCGTGGTCCCAATTTTCCATCATCCCCTTCCCACAGTGACCCGGGTGCCGGGTGGATTTTCTGGAAGGGAGTGGATGCTTCATGATTCCCTTCGATGGAGTGGATAATTGAAAGGGGAGAGTGGCATGTCAGTGCTTCTGTGAAGGATGTAATTAGGTGACATCATGCAAGAAGGGACCCCATAGAGTTAATAAAATGCAGACGAGAGAGAACGGCAGCTCTGCTCATCTGCGTCATCTCACTTGCAGAATTTAAGACGAAACAATAGAGATAAACCAAGAAGCTACACTCGCTCATCATAACTGCCTCAGAAGGCTGACCTCTGGCCATCAATCAAAGGGAACCTCCCCTACTGAAAGTCTGTCTTTGCTGTGCTTGATCTGAAACAGAAAAAGAAGAAAGGTGACATTCTGAGTGAATTTGAGGTACATTTTTATTATATCTGCATCCTCCAAACTTTTTAAACTAGTAAGCTGTTTGAGAATATTTGAACATATGGTCCATCTACACCTGAATTCTCTTGCCTACAAAGATATTCAGGAAAAAAAATCATTTCTATTGTCCCTTCCGGAGCCATCTTAATTTCAGGGACAGAATAGCTTTCAAATCATTGCTGACTGTGTCACTGATAACTTATCCAAGTGCTGTGGAGAACATCTGTAGATGCCATTTGGCTATTGTTACCTTAAATTTCAAAAGTTGTGATGTGTGTGTGTGTGTGTGTGTGTGTGTGTGTGTGTGTGTGTGTGTGTGTAAGAGAGGGAGGGAGAGGAAGAGGAGAAGGAGCAGTAAGGGAGGAAGGAGGAAAAGAAAGATGAGAAGCTCTTTACATATCCCAAAGCTAAAAGACGTGTGCATCTGTCTATTTATTAGTAGTCTGCTAATGAGTATCTTGCAGGACACAGAAATAATCCTGTTCTACGAGAATTTTGGAGTCAGGATCAAGTACAGACAAAGGAATGTGAGGATAGATGAATTTCAACCGAAAACAGGTACACACATCTGGAAAAACTGGCTAGAGGTAGGGATAGCAGATGGGGGGAACCTAGAGGGACAGGCAGAGGCAACTATAGTCCATTGGAGGCCTTGATGTCCTGGATCATCTGAAGCCATAGGTTTGCATTATATTAAGTTTGGATTTATTCGTTTATCTATCTATCTATCTATCTATCTATTTATTTATTTTGAACATTCATGTTCACACACACACACACACACACACACACACACATCACAACTTGCATGTGAAGATCAGAAAACAGTAGCTTTCTGACTACAAAAATAAGTTCTCATCCTCCACAATGAGAGTTCTAGGGATAAAACTCAGGTCATCTGGCTTGTCTGCAGGTGCCCTAATTTCACTGGCTTGAAATGACATTCTTGAATTGCCCACAACCAACAACCTTGCTCCCCTGAAACCACTGATGTCCTGTGCCCTACACTGTTTAATCACAGGCTCCAGTGATATAGCAGAAGCTAAGTGAGAGCGTGTGATTCTTTGGATATCAGGTCTCTTCTAGCTGATTAATACTGTTTTCTGTAAGTGGTTGCCAGTCACTGTGGGTTGGTCCATGAAGGTCAGGATTTGCCTTTATACATATAAAATCAAAACTATTATTAAGAAGTGACATTGCCGAACCTTTAACAACCTGAGTCGAACCTTTAACAACCTTTTGGCATGGGCAGAGCCTAGGAAACACCACATCACACCACTGAACATGATGTACAGTAGAAACAAACACATTTGCACCTGGTAGTACCATGATAGCTAGAAAACTATTATCTTGTAGAAGCAGTTGATCTATATATTGACTGACATTTATACACACAAACAAAAAAATCATCACTAGAGAAGGTATATATCAATCTAAATAACACCCAGAGAAAGATGTTGCCAGAGATGAATAGCGTATTAAGGGTTAGCAGAGCAATGGGGGTCGGCACACCATGGTAAGCTGTCTGTACAGTCAAGGAAATTGAAACGAGGGAAAGATCATCAAGACAAAATGAAGTAGACTGCATAAATTTTTTTATACAAAAACGAGCAACGTGTATTTATTTAATATACATTGTAAGGGTTCACACAGACTTAATTTTAAAAACAAAGAAAACAAAAATAACAGCGCAGCTCAGAAATCAAGAAGGAAGGACAGACAGACAATCTCAGAAGGAAGACGATACAAAGAGAGCTGAACAGCTGGCGTCAGGGCTCTTCCCGAACCCTGCTTTGAACAGGTTTCTTGCAGGTACTTCTTAAATGCTGTGGGGTTTTCCCAGACTCCGCAGCATGTGTGTCCGAAGGGCTATCGACGCCGGGTTCTCCTAGCAGGCTCTGGATAGAAAGCAAGATGGTCCTGACGTCATATAGTGCAGACCACTTATTCTTGAGGATGTCCAGGCAGATGTTGCCCTGGGTGTCCACGTTGTGGTGGTAGCAGAGCGTGAGGAACTTCACTATGGGTGCGTTGTAAGGGTAGCCACTGGGGAACGCTAGGGAGAGTTTATACTTCAGGTCTTCATATACAGTGCCGGCTGCTCCGTGGATGGTCGTGCCCATTTGAACAGGTTGACAGATTCAGAGGAGGCAGAAATTTCTTAGCCACCAGACATCTTGAGGGTCATCAGTTCCTGCTGTAGCCTCTTGCTCACAGGGCCCGAGGCAGCAGCCCAAGAGGGCTTGACTCCTTTTTGAACCGGAACATGCCTGGCCACAGATGGGTGACGGTTTTGAGAGACCATCCCAGAGGTGCAGGCAGCAAGACAGAGGTGTGGAGACCAAAGGGCAACTCCACAAATTCTATTAAAACAAACATCTTTGGCTATAATAATCAATTTTAAAATGTGACACTGGGATTTAGAAAAGATGGCTGACTGAGAAAGCATTTGAAAAATGCAATATCCCTTCATGTTAAAAGTCTTGGAAAGAGCAGGAATCCAAGGCCCATAGCTAAATATAGTAAAAGCAATATACAGCAAACCAATAGCCAACATCAAACTTAATGGTGAGAAACTTGAAGCAATCCCACTAAAATCAGGGACTAGACAAGGTTGCCCACTCTCCCTCTACCTATTCAACATAGTACTGGAAGTCCTGGCTGGAGCAATTAGACAGCAAAAGGAAATGAAAGGGATACAAATCAGAAAGGAAGAAGTAAAAATATCACCATTTGCAGATGATATGGTAGTATACTTTAGTGACCCCACAAATACCACCAGAGAACTCCTACAGCTGATAAACAACTTCAGCAAAGGCTGGATATAAAATTAACTCAAACAAATCAGTAGCCTTCCTCTACTCAAAGGACAAATATGATGAAAAAGAAATTAGGGAAAAGATACCCTTTACAATAGTCACAAATGATATGAAATACCTTGGTGTGAATCTAACTAAGCAAGTGAAGGATCTGTATGACAAGAAGTTCAAATCCCTGAAGAAGGAAATTGAAGATCTCAGAAGATGGAAAGATCTCCCATGCTCATGCATTGGAAGCATCAACATTGTAAAAATGGCCATCTTACCAAAAGCAATCTACAGACTCAGTGCAATCCCCATCAAAAGTTCAACTCAATTCTTCATAGAATTGGAAAGAGCAATTTGCAAATTCATCTGGCATAAAGGGAAAACCTAGAATATTGAAATCTATTCTCAACAACAAGAAAACATCTTCAGGAATCACAATCCCTGACCTCAAGCTATATTACAAAGCAATTGTGTTAAAAACTGTATGGTAGAGAGATAGGCAGGTAGATCAATGGAACAGAATAGAAGATCCAGAAATGAACTCTTACAAATATGGTCGCTTGATCTTTGACAAAGGAGCTGAAAACATTCAATGGAAAAAGGAGAGCATCTTCAACATATGGTGTTGGATCAACTGGCACTCAGCATGCAGAAGAATGAAAATAGAACCTTTCTTGTCTCCTTGTACAAAGCTCAAGTGCAAGTGGATCAAAGATCTCCACATTAAACCAGGTACACTGAAACTATTAGAAGAGAAAGTAGGGAAAACTGTAGAACACGTAGGTACAGAGGAAATTTCCCTGAACAGAACACCAATGGCTTGTGCTCTAAGACCGAGGGTCAGGAAATGAGACTTAATGAGATTGCAAAATTTCTGTAAGGCTAAGGACACTGTCAAGAAAACAAGTTGCAGACAACAGATTGGAAAAAATCTTTACCAATCCCACATCTGATAGAGGTCTAATATCCAATATATACAAAGAACTCAAGAAGTTAGATGCCAGGGAATCAAACAATCCTATTGAAAATGGGGTACAGAGCTAAACAACAAATTCTCAATTGAAGAATATTGAATGGCTGAGAAGCATCTAAGAAAGTGCTCCACATCCCTAGTCATCAGGGAAATGCAGATCAAAACAACCCTGAGACTCCACCTCACACCAATCAGAATGGCTAAGATCAAAACCTCAGATGACAGCAGATGCTGGCAAGGATGCAGAGAAAGAGGAACAGTTCTCCACTGTTGGTGGGGTTGTAAGCTGGTACAACCACTCTGGAAATCAGTCTGGTAGTTCCTCAGAAAATTTGGACATAGTCCTACCTGAAGATTCAGTTATTCCACTTCTGGGCATATACCCCAGAGATGCTCCAACATACAATAAGGACACATGAACCACAATGTTCATAGCAGCCCTATTTATAATAGCCAGAAGCTGGAAAGAACCCAGATGTCCTTCAGTAGATGAATGGATACAAAAATTGTGGTACATTTACACAATGGAATACTACTCAGCTATCAGAAACAATGACTTAACCAAATTCTTAAGAAAATGGCTGCATCTAGAGAATATCATCCTGAGTGAGGTAACCCAGTCACAAAAGAACAGACATAATATGCAGTCACTGATAGTAGGATGCTAGTCTCAGAAAGCTCAGAACACCCCAGAAACAACTCACAGGCCATATGAAGCTCAAAAACAAAGACCAAAAAGTGAAAGCCTCCGTCCTTCTTAGAAAAAAAAAAAAGTTTATAGCACCCTCTCAGAGTGTGGTACACCTAAACCTTAAATCATTAATAATTCCAGAGCTAAGAATATAGCCTTGTGGCAATTTTTGGTATTCAAAATCATTATGTTTAATCTATACACACCAAGAAAAAGCAAAGATGGCTGAGCAGCTGAGAGTGCTTGCTGCTCTATCAGAGGACCACAGTTCAGCTCCCAGCACCTACAACTGTCTGCTCTCAATTACCTGTATTGTCAGCTCCAGATCCAATATCTTCTGCTGGCCTCTTCAGGCAACGACACCCCCATGCATATGGACTCCCACAGATAGAAACATTAATATAATTTAAAGTAAAAATTGATATTTTTAAAGGCATGGCAGTTGGCCCTAGATTAAATGAATAGCTCTGACCAGACAGGATTGCAGAAGTACTTTCTGTTTAAGGTCCACGAGTCCTTTGTGGAAGTTTGGTTCGGACAGACTCTTCAGTGATCTCATTACCGTGCGTAGGTGTGCACACCGTCATAGCCTCTGGTATGATTCCAACAGCTGGCTGCAGGGAATGTCAGTCCACAGTTAGCAGTGTTTTTGCAGTTGGCAGTGCTGTAAATCCACACTGCTTATTAATGTTGAAAAAAACCACACAAACAAAGCCCCATGTCAATGATAGTCCTGAGATGTCTTAAATTTAATTACATGGGCCAGAGGCTGGACAGGTGGAAAGATGAGGAAAGTTAATAAGACTTTTAGGAGAGCCAATAAGTGGACTATCACACATTCTTCTATTTTATTGGTGTGTGCTCATTTCTGCTGTGATGGATTCCACAAAGACTCTAGGATGTCACACGCTGTCACTGTATTCCTTCCCTCCCTTTTCTCTCTCTACCTCTGCCTACTAGTCCATCTTTCCCCAAGATAAGTTTGTTTCCACTTTCAAGCCATCTACAAATAAATTATTTTAGGTATCTAAGCCACCCACTAGTTGGAGAAAACACAATATTTGTCTTTTTTTAATTGCATCCATTTTTGGCAATGCCAGACTTTCCTCCTGTTTTATGGTTGAATAAAATCTCTTGTAAATGTTCTACGTTGCCTCTTTGTTGCTGTGCTAAGCTGCTTAGCAAAGCCTACTTGGGGGGAGAAAATGGTTTATTTTGGCTTACAGGTTACAGACAAGCATAAAAAAAAGTCAAGGCAGGAAGTCAACACATTAACCTGAATAATATAGAGTACAAAGGAAAAATCCTTTCTGGCTTGCTTCCTCTAGCTTGCTCAACTGATTTTCTTATAAGCCTGGGCCTACTTATCCTGAGATGGCTCTGTTCACAATGCGTGGGTTTTTCCACATTAATCATTAATCAAGAAAATGTCTCATGGGCACATACACAGACCAGTATGGTGGAGGCAATACCTTACCTGAGGTTCCTTCTTCCTAGGTAACTCGAGTTTATGTTAAACTGACAAAAAAAAAAAAAAAAAAAAAAAAAAAAAAAAAAAAAAAAAGCAGGTGTGTGGGTGTGTATATGTGTGTGTATCTTAATTTCCTGTATCCATTAGTGTATTCACAGATACCTAGAATGATTCTATAAGAGAAAAAGTTGCTTTTCTGATTTATTTGTTTGTTTATTGATATAGGCTCTCAAGTAACCCAAGATAGTCACAGACTCAATATAAAGCCAAGGGTGACCTCGAACTTCTAATCTTCCTGCCTCCATTCCCAAGGGGTAAGTTGATAGATGAGCGTCACCATGTCTGGGGAACAGCAACAGGAAATGATGCTGTAATAAAATGACTATGCAAATCTCAGTGATATGCTGACTCAGAGACCTCTGGGCATATACTCTGAAGTGGTATATTTGGGTCATATGGTAGTTCTGTTTTTAATTTTTAGAGGAATTTTCATGTGGCTAGGCTAATGTACAATTTCACCAACAGCATGTGTTCTTTCCCCTCATTCTTAACAGCATTTTAAAGTTTGTTTTCTCAATGATACCCATTTTCACTTATATAAGAGGGAATCAGAAGATTGTTTGAATTCTCCTCTCCCAGTGCCTAAGGATATTGAACAGTTTTTCATATGCTCATTGGCAATTCGTGCTTTATCTTTTGAGAACTGTCATCTGCATCCCATTAGCTACCTGTGAACTGTGTTGTTTTGTTTGTTTAGGGTATTTAATTGTTTAATCATTTAGCCATTCTAGATAATAACTCTATCATATGGAATTCTGTGCTACCCTGTAAGTGGTCCGCTCACCTGAGTGGCTCCTTTGCTGGAGAGAAGTTTCTCAATTTCCTGAAGTCACTTTGTCTAATCTCTGGCTTTATTTCCTGAGCCTGTATCTTGAAGTGTGTCTGCTATGTCTTTCACAGTGTCAGAGGTTCGGGTCTTGTATTAAAGTCTCGGATCCATTTTGAACTGTTCTCAGATATCGGTGAGGAGAAGGCTTACTGTAGAGATGAGGGAGAGAACAGCCAGACGCATCAGGAAGAGTCCAGACTGAATATGGCCAACAGATTGAACTGGGCCATGAGAGGAAAGAGTGGGAAAGTGAGGAAGGGGACAGATGGACCGAGAGAGATCCAGTACCAGAGCCAGCTAGGGGCCAAGAGACCAAAGTCACGTAATCAGTATAGCTGAACTATTTAGAAGAGAAGGTGGGGAAAGGGAAACAGAAGCCCAGGCCCTAGGAGGGAGAGATTTATGGTAGGAGAGACACAGGTACTGAGAGAAACTTGTTCTGGGTTTTCTTGAGGCCTAACATGTTTTTCCCAGTAAAGGTCACACCTCTTAAATGTACCTGTGTCGGATCTGAGTGAAAATGGCCCCATAGGCTCATATGTTTGAATGTTTAGTCTGCAGTTGAAAAACTATCTGGAAAGAGTTAGGAAGAGCAGGCATGGCCTTGTTGAGGGAGGTGAGTCACTGGGGTTAGGATTTCAGGTTTCAAAAGTCCAAGCCAGGCCTACTGATTTTTTTTTCTCTCTTTCTCTCCTGCTTGTGTTTGGATCAGGATATAAAACTCTGTTATTCCTCCAGGGTCATGCCTGTCTGCTTCATGCCATGATGATCACATACTAACCCTCTGAAACTAACAGTAATGCTAAACATACTAAGTCCCCAGTTTTCTTGCATTAGAGTTACCTTAGTCTTGGTGTCTCTCCACAGCAGTAGTGACTAAGACAGAAGTTGGTACCATGGACTGGGGTGTTGCTGTGATAAGCCTGACCATGCTTTTGTTTGGAGAAAGAGGAAAGACTTTGTGACTTTGGACTGGAGAAGCAGCTGAACACTTTAAGCAGGCTTTACTGGGCCATCCTAGTATAAAAAGAACAGTTATGCTGAGGGTGGTGTGGTGTATGGGGGCCCAGATCAAGAAGTTTCAGAGGAAAAAAATATCATCAGCTGACCTTAAGATCATTCCTGAGATTTATTTTTGCAAAGAATGTGGCTACTTTTTGCCATTGTTCTTAAAAACCTGCCTGAAGCTAAATTGAATTAATGTTGGCAGAGATTTCAAGACAGCCTAGTATTGATGGTGTCACATAGTTTTTATTGATCCTGCAGATCTATAATGGAAAAAAAAAAAAGCAAATGTCAAAAGAAATACAAAATGTACTGTTTGAGGAGAAAGGGGGCACCAGGAAATATAAGCCAAGTCCTATGCTCAAGAAGATAAAAAGTTATTTAAAGAAAGGCCCAATTAAAATGGAACTTGGGAGTGGTACCCTCAGGGCAAGACCCCACTACTTAAGCTTCCAACTTGTGAAAGAAATTAAAAGAAAGCTTAAGGTTAAAAGGAAATCATTAATAACAGAAAATTTATGCAAATATAAATCAAGGAGGGGCCAGGGTTGCAGCCCTAGTAAGCCAAAGTTGGCAGCTTTGGCCGGGTGGCGGTTTGGATGAAAATGTTTCCATAGGCTTAGAGAAAGTGGCACTACTAGGAAATGTGGCCTTGTTGGAGTAGGAGTGAGTATGTCACTGAGGAGTGGGCTGTGAGGTTTCAAATGCTCATGCCAGGCCCAGTATTGAGGGACCCTAAGGGCTTTTACAGCCCCATACCCTCCTTACAGCTCCCCCTCCCACTGAGAGTCTTATAGCTCCCCCCTCCCACTGAGGGTCATACAGCTTCCCTCTCCCACTGAGGGTCTTACAGCTCCCCCCTCCCACTGAGGGTCATACAGCTTCCCTCTCCCACTGAGGGTCTTACAGCTCCCCCCTCCCACTGAGGGTCATACAGCTTCCCTCTCCCACTGAGGGTCATACAGCTCCCCCCTCCCACTGAGGGTCATACAGCTTCCCTCTCCCACTGAGGGTCATACAGCTCCCCCCTCCCACTGAGGGTCATACAGCTTCCCTCTCCCACTGAGGGTCATACAGCTCCCCCCTCCCACTGAGGGTCTTACAGTTGGAGTTGAAGTTAAGTATTTTGGTCCTGCCAACATTGCCCTTTATACTTATGATTACTTAAGCTATTTGGAGTCTATTGTGTTTTAAATGAATTTTAGGATTATTTTCCTATTTCTACAAGGAGTTCCACTAGAAGTACAAAGCATTTTGGTAAGGAATGCTCTGAATTTGTTGATATCTTTTTGTAAAATATTTATGACACAGATTCTGCTCTATCTATGGGCATGGGAGATCTTCTAGAGTGTACTTCTATTTCTTTCTTCAGAGTTTCAAGGTTTTCATAGTAGAAGTCTTTTACTTTCTGAATTAGGATTTTCCTAGTTTTTTGTTTTTTTTTAACTATTGTGAATGGGATTGTTGTCCTGATTGGTTTCTCAGTGTATTCGATAATTTTATATAGGAGAGCTATTTGTTCCACATTGGTTCGGTAGCCTACCTCTTTGTTGAAAATGCTTATCAATTCTAAGAGATTTCCAGAGGAGTCTTTAATACTTCTTACATATAGAATATATCATGTACAACTATAAAAAAGTCATCTCCCTTGCTATTCAAAAGTTTTATCTATCTATCTATCTATCTATCTATCTATCTATCTATCTATCTGTCTGTCTAGTTTGTAAGTGTGTACACATGTATGTGCGTATGTGTGTAAGCCATAGCTCACATGTGATAGTTCTGAGTTCTCACCTACCATTCGTGTCAAGCTAAGGTCATCAGGTTTGATTGCTGGTACCATTATCCACCATTACCCATCTCACCATTCTGCTTTGCTAGTATTGTCTCTCACATTTCTTTCTCTTATAATACTGACCTAGCACATCCAAGAATACACTGATAAGAGTGAAGAAAGTGCTCATATTTATCTCATTCCTGATTTTAGTGGAAATGCCTTGACTTTCTCCATTACGTAGTCCTAGGTATCGATTTATCATAGATAGCTTTTATTATTACTATTTCTAAGTCCTTTATTGTTTTCTTTATAAAGGTAGATTGGACTTTATCAGAGGCCTTTTCTTCATCTACTAAGATGGCCATGTGATTTCTATCCTGAGTCAATTTATATGACCTATTAAATTTACTCACTTGCATATGTTAAGCCATCTTTGCTTTTCTGGAATAAATCCATTTGACTGTATAATAAAGAATCTTTTCAGTTCGTTTTTGAGACAAGATCTCACTATGTAACTTTAACTGGTTTGAAACTTACTACATAGAAAAGGCTGACCTTGAACTCAGAATTCTACCTGCCTCTGCCTCCCAAGTGCTGGTATTAAAGGTATGTTCCCATGTTCTATCTGTGAATGATCTTTTCAATGTGTCATTTATTTCTATTCTCAAGTGTATTTTTGAAAGTTTTGCATCTATGTCAACCAGGGAGATTGGGACATAATTTATTTTACTTTTTGTTGTGTTGCTGTCCAGTATTAGAAAAATGTGTTTACAATGTTCTTTCCTTTTCTGCATTGTGAAATAGTCTAAGGATCATTGGTGTTAGCTCCTGAAATGTCTAGTAGTATTCGGGAGTGAATACATCTAGGCCTAGACATGTCTTTGTTGGGAGACTTTTTATAGGCCATATATGTCTAGAAATATCAGTCCCTTGTTTTTCAAGTTTTCAATTTGAAATACAGGTTTTCAAAATATGTTTCGTTGATTCTTTGAATACTATTGGTATCGGCTGTAATATCGTATCTTCCAATGTCCGACTTTGTTTGTCTTCCCTCTCCCTTGGATAGTTCGGCTAATAGTTGTCGATCTTCTCAAAAAACTAAAAACTCTCTGTTTTGTTGATTCTTTGTAGTGCTTTTTGTTTCAACTTCAATCATTTCTACCCTAATCTTTATTGTTTATTTATCCCTTGAGATTTGACTTGGTCTTGTTTTTCTAAAACTCTAAGGCTCATCATTTTGTTGTTTGAGATAAATATAACTTTAAAAAATATTTATTTTATGCATAGTGAGTGTGTGTGTGTAGGTGTGTGTGTGTATACACCATGTGTCTGCAGTTCCTGCACAGGCCTGAAGAGGGTATCAGATGCCCTAGAACGAAAATTACAAATAAATGTAAGTTGCCTTATGTGGGCATGAGCTCTGGTTCAGGTCCTGTAGAAGAGCAACAAGTGTTCCTACTTGATGAGCCATATTTCCAGCCCCTTGACTTTTTAATATACATATTTATTGATATAAATTTCTTTCTTAGAATTATTTTGATTGCATTCTACAGATTCAGTGTTGTGATTTTTTTTTTATTCTAGGAAATTAAAAACCCCTCCCTAATTTAGTTGACAACTCACTCGCCACTCCATAATGTACTGTTTAACATCCATGAATTTGTATATTTTCTGTCATTTCTGTGACTATTAATTTGTAGTTTTATTTTATTGTGACCAGATAAAATACAAGAAATTACTTCAGTTTTCTTAGGATTCTTTTTTAAATTGTTTTTATGTACTAGGATATTATCTATTTTAGACACAGTCCTGTCGGCTGTTGAGAAGTGTATGGGTAGAATATATAATCTGTTAAGTCCATACACTACAATTGAACCCTGGTGTTTCTTTGTTGATATTTACTTATTCACCTTTTTAATGACCTGTCTATTGATGACAGTGGTGTTTTGAAGTTACCCATTACTATTGTGCTGAGTTCAGTCTGTGCTTTAATATCCAGAGTTGCTTGTTCCAATAAACTGGGTGAACAGATGTTCAGTGTGGATATGACAGTTACAATCTCTTGATAGATTTTTTTCCCTTAATCATAAAAAAGTGACCTTCTTTATCTCTTCTAACTAATTTTAGTTTGATGTCTGCTGTGTCATACAATAAAAATAAAGGAAGTGTTTTCCTTTCCAAGGTCCCCATATCATGCATTGTATCCAGTTTTTTGTCTGTAGTCTCTTTGAATATATATAGGAGTTTACGTAAGCCCTCTTTGGCTTTGTTCAGAATTCTTAAAATCATACACTTGAATTCTTTGAAAGTTTATCTAATTTACTTTCATTGGAAACCATTATTAGGAAATTGCTAATTTTTGGAAGCTTCATGTTGTCTTGTGTCTTATGTTTCTGCATTGCTACTTGCACATCTGGGATTAGATCACTGTTTAGATTTTATTTACTTCTATCAGCTCATGGGAAGAATTTGCAGTGTTTGAGTTGGACTGTGTTGTACTCAGGTAGAGGCATGGCTTCTTGTCACTGTGCTGGGAGTGTAGCTCAAGCCATATGATCTCAACACCACTGTGAGACTAGAATACTAATTGCAAAAGTCCACTCAGAAAATAAAGTAAGAGCCAATTATAACAATCTCCCTTTCAACTCTAATTACTTTTGTTGGATAAAGGAGAACAATAATACAATACATGCTATGGCATTTTCGAACAAAGGCAAGAATTAAAGGGGGTAAGACTAGCAATTAGCACTAGAGAAAACAGAAGAGGGGATGCTATGCAGAAGGATGATAGAGAGAGGGTGATGATAAAGAGGAATAGAGGAGCCAAGGCAGCTCCAGGTGATGACAGAGTCAAAGAGAGAGAGAAAGAGTAAGAATAATGTGCCTCCAGTTGCATATGTAGCAGAGGATGGCATTGTCTGGCATCAATAGAAGGAGAAGCCTGTGGTCCTGTGAAGGCTCATTTCTCCAGTATAGGGGAATGCCAGGGTGTTGAGGTGGGAGTAGGTGGGTGGGAGGGGGATTCGAGAGGGGGAACTGGGAAAGGGGATAGCATTTGAAATGTAAATACACAAACTATTCAATAAAAAATAATTAAATAAAATATTATATTAAGAAAAAAATAAAGCCAGCAACTTAAAACAACACCAACATTCAGGAGACTGAGTCAGGGAGACCGCTGTGCAGGGGTAATAGGAAGCATGCAGGGCAGAGTGGTTTGCCATTTAAAATTAGACATTAAATAGATTGTCTGTGTGGTCACTCTCCCCATCACAGTGCAGGCTGTCTCTATAATTTCCGTTACCTGAGACATGTAGACTGCCTGTGGTCACTCACTTGAGCAGAGGCACATGACCCATCTCCTCACCATCTTGCTTTTCCTTCTCTCCCCATTGAGCAGGTATCTTCCAGTGAGAGCAGAACCTTTATGGTGTTATGCTTCCTGTATCATTGCCTTGTAACCAGAGAGTGGGGTTCATGAGCCAGGCAATAGATTCCATATTTGGAGGTGTCATTCAGTTGACTACCAGGATAGTTCCTGTATGTGTTATTCTAAAATTTACCCCACACAAGCCATAAATGAAGTACTTCTTAAGACTATCCTCCTAGTCTAAGCTATCCTGACTTAGCAGAATCATGCTTCTACTCCAAGCTCTCTAGCATGGTTGTGCTTGTCTTGAATAGCCAAAATAAGTTCAATTTAAGAAATGTATGTTTTATTCCTGTTGCTCCAATTTTACAAAAATACCTTAGGTCTAGGAATGGCAGAGATTTCCAGATGCTTTCTGGCCTGGCTGCTGGATGCCATAGGTCTTGGTCCCAGGACTGAGCCTCTGTGACAGTTCAACAGGCGCTTTGACTTCAGAGATCTCTCATTCTCAAGGTTTGCATTTGACTATGTAAGTTCAACAAACAAGAATGTGTCCTGTTCACATGTTCTTTATACTCCCATAACTCAGCAAGTCATCTGAAAAGGCACCTATAACCAATGAAAAGAGTTAATCACCCATATTTGTTAATAATGTCAGTGATAATAATTGATATTTATTGAGGCCATCTGTGCCAAGCCTTATGCTGAGTATTTTATGTGCACTGTATTTTTCAGTCCTAAGAGCAATATTGTAGGGTATCTCTAATGTATATTTGTGAAAAACTAAAGGTCGCTAAGATTGCAGATCTATAAGTGATGGAGCTGCCTGCACAAACCAGATCTCCTGTCTTCCAGCCCCAGAGTCTGAGCCCAGTTTTATGAAGTAAAAATGAAAATTGAACAAAAGTATACAAGATCATGATTGTGTCAGAAAGATTAATTAAAGTTAAGAAAAACATCAAAAGTAGATAATGTGGAAAACAAAGATCTCTCCTTGACTTTCCCATTACATCACTACAGCTAGAGCTTGTCTCACCTGCACCCTCTAAAGTACTATTATCAACATTATGATCAACAGTTTTAGTTTAACAAATATTTAGCTTTTCTACGCAGTCTCAGCATGCAGTCCCTGTATAATGTCCCAGATGACAGAAATGTCCTTTGTGATTCCTATGTTGATCCCATCTGAGTCAATTTAAAGAGATGGCTGCAGTGGAGTCCCTATTAGCTAAAGGCTAAGAACAGTCATGAGAAAGATGGATGGAAACATCCAATCTCGTCAACTGACTCTGGGAATGGCAGATCAAACTCCACAAATATTCTTGAGAGATGAGACTTGAGTTACTGAGTTAGCAAAGAGCATAGCAAGGTTCTGGGAGGGTGCCTCATCCAAAAGGACATGGAGGAGGTAGCATTTCCTACCCCACCCCTGTGCTTTGCCTCCATCTAGTGGTTTCTGAGTTGCCTCCCTGAAATAAATATACAAGTAAAGAAAAAAGCAGTAAATCAATGCTCTCACAAGAGTGAAGCATTTCCTTGAGAGCTAGAACAACCTCATCCATGTGTTAGAGCCAAGGAAGGATCCCCCAATTTATAACCAGTTGGTGAGAAGTATGGGTCCCCAGACCTGTGGCTGAGATTTGAATTCGTGCCTTCTAGTGGGCTGACTATATAATGGAGATTTGATGCTTGCTCCAGGTTGATGGTGCCCAAATTGAATTAGATTAGAGGAACCTTAAGAACTGTATGGAATTGGTTGGTGTGGAACTCCTACATGTTTGCTATCAAATGTGTATGGTGTGAGAGTGAAAGTGTGTGTGGGGTATGTGTGTGTGTGTATGACATGTGCATGTATGTGTGACAGAGGGGGGTGGGGAGAATGATGCACTTACAAAGTTGTATGACCAGAAGAAACTTCCACGGAATGGGCCATTCTCATCCCCAGCCATGTACACAAGTAGCACTGGCTGTTTTGAAGCAGAGTTAGAGGGAAAATTTTATTCTTAAATCTCTGTTAAAAAAAAAATAAGTAATTTTTTTTCAAGTGAAATTATGAGGTATTGCATCACATTTACATATATGCATATATTATATGTGTGCAGGTGCATATGCATGTGGAAGCTAGAGAGCTTGAAATGTCATCCTCAAGAATGTTGTACCTCTCCTTTGAGATAAATAGTCTCTTACTGGCCTGAAGTGCATCCAGTAAACCAAACTCAGAGAATACTTGTGTCTCCACCTCCCAACACAGGCACTAAAACCATGTTTACTGTGCCTGTCATATCTACACAGGTCCTAGTGCTTGCAAGGTAAGCTCATGCCACATTACAGACCAAGACTTCCCTCATCCCTGCTTATAGGTTTTCCCTATATTTGTCGGTGATATTTTTAGAAGATTTATTTTATTTTATGTGTATGAGTGTTTGCTCGCATGTGTGTGTGTGTGTGTGTGTGTGTGTGTGTGTGTGTGTGTATCCCTCATATATGTTTAGTGTCCATGGAGGACAGAGAGCATGTAGGATCCTCTGGAATTGGAGTTACAGGTGGTTGTAAGCTGCTGTGTGGGTGCTGGGAATGAAACCCGGGTCCTCTGCAAGAGCAGCAAATAGCAAATACTGTTAACTATTGTTAGACCATCTCTCCAGTGTAGCTCTGTGCTATTTTTAATGTGTTTGTGTGTGGGGCGGGATTGTAATGACAGTGATATTCATTCTAAATATTTGGGGCCCAATTGTTAATTAGTAAAGACTGTTTTAATGAAAATAGATGTATGAAAAAAGACATTATAAGTGATGAACTACTCAGAATTAATTTGACAATAAATGATCTGGAAGCAGGTCTCTCCGTTATGACTTTATATTAACCCTGCTTCTCAGTACAAATAGCCCAGCAAGGGAAAGCATACAGAATTACACACAATCAGCCAGGACATGGGCTTCTTGCTTTCGGCTCGTCAACAGGAGAGATTTGGTTTGCTTGTTTGTTCTTTGCTTGGGTTTAATTTTTGTTTCAAGATGCAAATCATGTGGATTATCTTGGCTCTTGGTGTAGCTTCCGGGCACTGCTCTTGCTATGTGTTTATTGATCCCAATCCAGTTTCACATAGGATGAGCGTGGAGGTCATAAAATAATGTAGAAAACACTCAAGCTTAGGAATCAATACTGAGCCTGGAAGTCAGCTTGTCTCCACCACAGCTGAGTTGCTCGTGTAAAATGAAAAGGCAGTCGTGTCTGTCAGCCATAGGTTAATGTCTACCCCCCTGCCCAGAGCACCTACTTTAGTCTCAGCCACTCACCTGTTGGGAGAGATGGCTTTCACTGCTCCTGATGTTGACAGTAAAAGGCTACCTAAAGTCTGCAAGGAAGTGGGAATAGACAGAAAAGGTTCCTCACTGGTAAAGCCTGCTTCTCTGTGTATTCTCTAAGTAGAACCTCACACTGTTTTATATCTCCCCATCTCTAAAGAAAAAAAAAAGATTTTAAATGCTTCAAAGAGAAAGCAGTCATGGAAGACATGGAAGAACATCCTTCCCCCTCGCCTAGCAATAGACAGATACTGAATGTATATACATGAATTCTACAAGGATTGGTGTTGATTTTCAAATGGGCCATGTGCTAACAGGAGAGTGAATATAAACACCAAGCACCAAGGCAAGTGCTTCAGATAGAATCAAAACCCAGGTCGTCCTTTGGATTCTATGAACTCACTGGGGACAGAAGACAAAGTGCCAAACTCATCAATATCTGTATGCTGCCTGTCGCCACATGTTAATAGACTCTCAGTCTTGCAGTGAACACCAGAACCTCAGAAGTCAAAATCCCAGGCCCACAATGACCTTTGAGACCACTAGAGCCAAAGCTGTAGACACTCAGGGGACTCTGGGCTGTCTGGAGCTGCCGCTCTGGCTCTACACTGGGGCCTCTGTTCTAGAACCCTGGTCATTCAGTACTCTCTAGTCTGTGCTGGACCAGGAGGCCTAACTCTTCAATGTTCTCTAGTCTCACTGGAGCCAAAGAAACTGACATGGTTCTTTCTGGTTCTACTAATACAAGTCTAGTCCTAGATGTTCTCTGGATCCTGCTGGAGCCTAAATTCCAGTGTCATGCTTCAAAGATCTAGAAAAAGTGCTATATGAATGCATAAGAACCACAAAAGGCCTTGAGTAGCCAAAGCTACTCAATATACCTATCACAATACCTGACCTCCAGTTAAACTCAAAGCTATAGTGACAAAGGCAGCATAGTATTAAAATAAAAATGGATGGGTAGACCAACAGAACAAATTAAGGACTAAAAAATAAACAGCCACCTGAATTTGACAAAGTAAGCAAAAACAGGCAGTAGGAAAAATATTGTAAATGGTGTAGGGAAAATTGGCTATCTACTTGAAAAAGAAAGAAGCTAGGTTTATATCTTTCACCTTGTACAAAAATCAGTTCAAAGTGGATGAAAAGCCTTCACTGAACCTAGAGGCAAACACAGGGAGCCTCTTTAGGACACTGGCATTGGCAAGAGACTTTTAACCAGAACACCAAAGACATGGGGACCAGCCCCAAGCATCAACACATGCAGCTGCATAAAATTGCAAAGTTTCCACACAGCAAAGCAGACAGCTCACAGGATGGGAGAAAATTCTCTACCAGCTGTACTTCAGACATGAAACTAAAATCCAGAATTTACAAAGGACACCAGAAATTAAATACAAATGAAATAAAACTGCTAATCGACAAATGGGCTAACAAAATGAACAGTTTTCAGAAGAAAAATGAAAATGGCCAAAATCTATTTTTAAAAAGTTTTCAACATCCTAAGTCAACATTGAATTAAATGTAAATTATAACCACTTTGAGCTCTTACCTCACCCAAGTTGGAATGGCTGTCACTCAGAGTCTGATATTAAATGTTGAGTAGGGTGTGGGAAAAAGAAATGTTTACTCTCTACTGGTGGTCAAGCAAATTAATAAACCCAGTAAGGGAATTAGTTTGGAGGGTCTTCAAAAAAACTAAGTAATAGTTTTGACCCAGCTATTCCACTGATGGGCATACACCCAGAGAACACTAACCCATCATGGAGAAATTTTTACATTTATGTTTATTGTTGCTCTATTTACTACAGCAAAGCAATGGAACCAGCCTAAATGTCTAGTAATGCATTAATGGGTAATGGAATTATGGTCCACATATAAATGAAATATTATTAATCTCTAAATAAAAATAAAGTCATCAGATTTGCAAGAAAATATATGGACTTGGAATGTAGACTATCTAGAAAGTTCAGTAAAACTCAGATAGAAAAAATAAAATTCTGCGTGTTTTCCTTCATATCCTCATCCTAACCTATAATTTTTGTGTGTTTATGTGTTATTTGTAAGCAGCTATAAGTGGTGTCTTAGGGTTTTCTATTGCTGCAACACAACATCAAGTTGGGGAGAAATTGTTTTCACTATTCTGGGTTTTTTGTTGTTCCATATGAAGTTGATAAACACTCTTTGCATCTCTGTGAAGAACTGAGTTGGAATTTTGATGGGGATTGCATTAAATCTGTAGATTGCTTTTGATAAGATGGCCATTTTTACTATGTTAATTCCACTGATCCATGAGCGTGGGAGGTCTTTTCATCTTCTGAAGTCTTCTTCGATTTCTTATTCAGGGATTTGAAGTCCTTGTCATACAGATCTTTTACTTGCTTGGTTAGAGTAATATTTTACTCTATTATATTTACTCTATTATAATATTTACTCCAAAATATTTTATATTATTTGTGACTATTGGGAAGGGGGTTATTACCTTAATTTCTTCCTCAGCCCATTTATCCTTTTGTATAAAGAAAGGCTATTGATTTGTTTGAGTTAATTTTCTATCTAGCCACTTTCTGAAGTTGTTCATCAGCTGTAGGAGTTCTCTGGTAGAATTTTTGGGGTTGTTTATATATTTTTTCATATCGTCCACCAACAGTGATTCCTTGATGCCTTCCTTTCCAATTTGTATTCTCTGGATCTTCTTTTGTTGTCTAATTGCTCTAGCTAGAATTTTGAGTATTGTATTGAATAAATAGGGAGAGAGTGGGTAGCCTTGTCCAGTCTCTGATTTTAGTAGGATTGCTTCAAATTTCTCTCCATTTAGTTTGATGCTGGCTATTGGTTTGCTGTATATTGCTTTTATTATGTTTAGGTATAGGAGTTGAATTACTGATCTTTTCAAGACTCTTACCAAGAAGGGGGGTTGAATTTTGTCAAATGCTTTCTCAGCATTTAATGAGATAATTATGTGATTTTTCCCTTGAGTTTGTCTATATAGTAGATTATATTGATGGCTTTTCATATATTGAACCATCCCTGCATCCCTGGGATGAAACCTACTTGAACATGGTGAATGATCGTTTTAATGTGCTTTTAGTTTCCATTTTTTGAGAATTTTATTGAGTATTTTTGCATCAAAATTTATAAGCAAAATTGGTCTGAAGATTTTTTTCTTTGTCAGGTCTTTGTGTGGTTTTGATAGCAGAGTAACTGTGGCTTCAAAGAACAAATTGGTTCCCAGTCCTGACCTTCATGCTTCTGTCAAATGGGAGGCCATGCTGAAGTACTGTGGAAACTTGAAGGAATCTTCAAATGTGTTCCCAAATCTACAAGTAAATTAAAAACCACCATTTAAACTTTCAATGAAAGCTGATAATCAAATAAAAATGTCAAATAATCATCTCTTAAATATTTCACAAATGCATAAATACTTCATACTGACAAACTTGTTTGTACTAAAGGTCAGTGACAGGAAAAAATGAATCATTTTAACATATGGTAGTCAGTAGTTAATAGACTGTTTCTCTGACCATAGTCCCAAACCCAAGTTCTAAGCCAGTGAAAACAAACAGGAGACACCAGGTTCCATGGAGCCCTTCAGTAACCTGTATTATGGTTTAGAAGTAGCATATGGTTTCTTTATTAAGAGAACTAATTGCTGGAAATAATGCCTGCTGCTTCACTTTGTATTAACAGAAACATAGAACCCAGTTCCCTGGCTGGAACTCTGCTGCCCTGAAGCTGGGCCCAAAGGCTAACTCAGTGCTTAAACGTGCCCATATTTCAGCCTTTCTCCTCCTGGGGGTCTTTGGGGTTTTTTGGTATCTCATTAGAAATGAGGGCTTTGTTTAGCAGAGACTTTTAGTCGAGTCTTCCTGCCAGATGAGTAAACCCTCCCTTCACATCGGCCCTGAGATTCTTGCTAGTCTCCTGGGAATCAGTTTGTAGCCTTTTACTAATGTCAAGCTGTAACTACCAACTGTCGACCCAACCACCTCAGGCTCTACCTTTGTAGTGTCAGTTTGAAGCACTGCATTTGTTAATAGCTAATGGTCTGTACAGATTCAGACTGACACCCTCATAAAATAACTATGTTGTGGTAAAATACATACAATATAAAATTCAATGTTATAGTCCCCTGGTGAGTACAATATAGTGACATTAGATGCATTCATAGAGATGGGGAGCAGAAGACACCTTGGGAGAATATGGAAAAGGGGGATAAAATCCTGGGTTTCTTTTTGCCTACTTGCTCTCACTCTGGCTGGATAGTCCATTCCTTCATGGGCAATATAGCCTACTTCTTCTGGATTCCACTGTATATTGAAGACCAGCTGACACATGGACTAAATTACTGGATTTTTGGACCTTCCATTGGTAGACAGACATTATAGACAGACTGATGAATTACAGCCTATGAGCCATTCTACTAAATTCCTTTGTAAATAATTATGTTTGTTTTTAATTAATTAATATATTAAAATCAAATAAATAATTTCAATAAATTAATTAATATAACAACTTTAATTAATTAAAAGAGCACCTTCCAGCACCAAATGCCAGTCAGTAGGGGTGGAGCCTACAACTTAGGCATAGCCTTTACTTTTCAATGTTCAGTGACATAAGTAAATGTTATCTTTGTCAATAGGGCCTTTCTCCCTGTTTGTAGAGACCAAGAAATAGTCTTGGTAACAACCTGAGGTGTTTGGAGGTTTCCATGGGGCCCTTTTGGAATAACTCAACTAGATGTAACCCATTTCTGGTCCTGATGTGGGAGCTTTCACTTGGTGCCATAAGATGGCAAGTTGGGGCATTGTTTCCCTCATTACTTGGTGACTCCATTTATACTTCTTTTGCATGAATATATTTTCTTAGTCATTGTTCTATTGCTGTGAGGTTCCATTTATTAATTGCCAGTCTTAGTGCCTGTGCTATTGGTGTACTGTTCAGAATATGGTAAGGAGTTCAAGAGTACTCCCTACTTTCTCGTTTATCTGGCTCAGTGTAACTGGCCTTATGTTAATCCATTTAGGGTTGAGTTTTGTGCAGCATGATAAATATGGACCTGTTTTCACTGTTCTACATGCTGTCATGAGCTAGAACAGCACCATTTGTTAAAAATGCTGGGTGTTTTCCCAGTGTGTATTTCTGGCTTTTCTGTCAAAAATCAGGTGTCAATTGGACTTATGTTTGGATCTTCTATACATCAACATATGTGTTTTTATGTCAATACTATGCTGTTTTTATTACTATATATCTCTGGTAGAGCTTGAAACTATGATGGTGAGACTTCCAGAAGTTCTTTTACTGTTTAGGGTTGTTTTAGCTCTCCTGGTTTGTGTGTTTGTGTGTGTGTGTTTTCATATGACACTGAAAATTTTTTTCAATTTCTATGAAGAATTGTGTTGTGCTTTAGTGTGAATTATGTTGAGTCTGTGTATTGATGTGGCAAGATGGTCATTTTCACAATTAATTAATTAAATTAATTCTATACACATGGGGTATCTTTTTATCTTTTTATCCTCTGATGTCATCTTTAATTTTTTTCTTCAGTGTCTTAGAGGTTTTATTTAATTATACAAGACCTTTTACATACTTGGCTAGAGTTATCCTAAGATTATTTTTTTTAATTTGGCAATTGTGAAAGTTACTATTTTTTTGACTTTTGTCTACCTATTTGTCACTTTTATATCAAAATTTTTATTAATTTTGCGTACTGATACTTTGCTGAAAGTGTTTATCAACCATAGAGATGTTTCCTGGTGGAAGTTTATGGGTCATTTATGTATATTATCATCTGGAAATAACTATACTTTGACTTCTTTCCTTCCTGTTTGTATACTCTCGATCTTGCTTAGTTGTCTTATTGGTCTAGTTTGGACTATACTGAAGAGACAAGGAGAGAGTGAATGACTTTGCCTTGTTCCTGATTTTAGTGGATTTGCTTTGAGTTGCCCCAGTTTAGTTGATATTGGCTATGGCCTTGAGTAAATTGTCTTTATTATATACCTTATATTCATAGTCTCTCAGAGTTTTATCATGAAAGGGCGCTGGATTTTACTGAGGCTTTTTATGCACCTAACAGGATGATCATGTGTTTTTTGTGTTTTAGTCTGTATAGTGCAGTAGATTACATTAATGAATTCATGTATGTTGAACCACCTCTACATCTCTGGAATGAAGCCTATTTGATCATGGTAGATTTTTTTAATGCATTTTGGGATTTGATTTGAAGGTATTTTATTGAGAATTTTTACATTTAGGTTCAAAGTAGATATTGGTCTATAAATTCCTTTTTGTTGTTGTTGTCTTTGTGTGGTTTTGCTATCTGGGTAATAGTGGCTTTAAAAGAAATTGGACAGTGTTCCTTCAGTTATTTTATTTTAAAGAATAATTTGAGAAATATTGACATTAATTTTTCTTTGAAAGTCTGGTAGAATTCTTCATGGTAGCTGAATGTGGTGGCACATGCCTTTAATTCCAGCTCTCAGGTGGCAAAGGTAGGTGAAACTTTGAGTTTGAGACCAGTCTACACAACATGGTGAGTTCCAAGACATTCAGAGCTGCATAATAGAGAAACTTTTGTCTCAAAAACTAAAAATAAAGTGCACCCTTCACAACAGCCACAGATAATATAAAATATCTTCTGGTAACTCTAGCCAAGCAAGTGAAAGACCTATATGACAACTTCAATTTTGAAGAAATTTTAAGAAAGAAATTGAAGAAAATATGAGAAAATGGAAAGATTCTCCCATGCTCATGACAGTAGGAATAACATAACAAAAATGGCCATCTTATCAAAAACAATCTACAGATTTAATGTAATCCACATCAAATTTCCAACACAATTATTTACAGACTTTGAAAGAACAATACTCAGCTTCATGTGGGAAAACAAAGCCATGATAGCTAAAACAATCCTGTATAATGAAAGAGCTTCCAGAGGTACCAACATTCCTGATTTCAGGCCTTACTACAGACCTACAGTAATAAAACTAAAGTGTACTGGCATAATAACAGACAAGCTGCTCAATGAAATCGAACTGAAGACCCAAACATAAATCCACACCATTTTGGGCACGTGGTTTTTGATGAATAAGCCAGAACTATATGATGGAAAAGAAAGCATCTTCAACAAGTAGTGCTGGTCTAATGGGATGTCAGCGTGTTGTTGGGACTGAGCTATGTCTCCACAGATAAGAACACCTCCAGTTCTTCCAGAATACTCAACCTCAGTCTCCAGTACACACACTTCCCTGTAACTCCAGTTCCCAGGGGGTATTCACCATCCTCTTCTGGCCTCTGAAGGTATTTTACACCACAAACACATGTTGTGGGTTGACCTGATGCTGCTTGTATTCTAATGCTAATTGGTTGCCCCTGAGACTAGAGATGCTAGCTAAGTGACTCTACCTCTACTTAATTGTCATTGGTAAATAAAGATGGCAATATTCAATAACTGGGCAGAAGAGACATAGATGGGGTTTGGATTTCCTAGGCTTGGGACCAGGAGGAAAAAACAGCCACCATGGAGTAAGTGTCAAGATAGCTTGTTTCTGAGGACTGCCCAGTTGGAGTTAAGAGCAGCCCAGATGGAACAGAGCAAATAGTAAGTAATAACTCAGGCTTGTTGATAGGAAAGTATAGTCTAGCTTTACTTTTACAGGAGGGTAGGCAGATACCCAGCTGCTGTGCTGTTTAAGGCTTATTAAAAATACCAAGGTTCTGTGTGTGTGTGTGTGTGTGTTTATCTGGGAATTTAATATCCAAAGGTGGGGTAAAAACTCTGGGCTGGGACTTAAATAATAATTACTATTACTCCTCCTCCTCCTCCTACACACACATACACACACACACACACACACACACACACACACACACACACGCACGCACAGAGAGAGAGAGAGAGAGAGAGAGAGAGAGAGAGAGAGAGAGAGAGAAAGTTGTTTATTTCCCATATATTTGTAGCGGTGAGGATAGTCCACAGGGATATAGAATGATAGGCTTTAGTGCTTATGGAGAATTGTAAACAATAATGAGATAATGGATGTGAGCTGCTTGTTATTATCATGTGTCAGGAAAACTAGACAAGGTCAGAGGGATAGTACTGTTCCTAAAGAAAAAAAGTGTGTTTAATATTCTAAATAATAACTATACTATTAACTTTTAAAGAAAAATATTAGAGGTTGTGTATCTCATCACACTATTGAATTTTAATAACATATTAAGTTTCAGCAGGCACATTTTTTATCACTTATTCTTTAGTAAACATTGTATCATACACAAATGTTAATTCAAAGAATCCCCAGTAATATCTGAAGGTTCTAAGGTGGGGGGATTCAAGTTGTGGTTTTCTATCTGATTTGTCTTCACAATGATGTTGCTTCTTTTTTTTTCTTATAATTAATGTCTTACAAGCAGGAATATACAATGCCATGGGTGTTAAAAACATACTTAGCATCCAAGTGGTGCTGGAAACTTTATGTTATCACATATGTTATGTATAAAGTAGGCATACATACCAGCATATATAATTACATGATTTCCTAAGGATATATTTTTGTGATCCAAATTGAAAAACTAAATTGCATATTTATTTCTAAAGTCTTTGTCTTCTATCAGTAACTTGTTCTATGGTGGAAAAAATGTATTTCCTGTAGAAAACTAAGAGAATGCTCACTTCTCCAGACTTTATAATTTTCACTTTTAAGCATTTATATAGCATATGTGATTGTGTTTGTGTGTGCGTGTGCATGTGTGTCATGATGTCAGAAGACAGCTCTGGGGGTTCTTTCCTTTCACCATGTGGCATCAAGACTTGTAGCAGATACCTTTGCCTGCTAAGCCTTCTTACTGGTCTTGTTTTTTCTGATTTTAATATTGTGGTAAATAATAAAAGGGTTCTGTTGCTACCAGTCCCAACTGGTCTCATTCCACAAGAGCTCTCACTCCGGGAGCCAATCCAGTGTGGAAATGGCACCCGGACTCTGTTACACATTCACTCCACCTGCCCTAACTGCTTCTGTCCCAGGAGTTCCACAACTGCCCCAGTATACTGTTTTCACTCAGTTTCCCTTGGTGTGTTGTTGCCAAGCCTTGCGTGTGCTCATGCGCGCGTGCACACACACACACACACACACACGCCAACTCCATGGTGGGCTTTGTGCATCCCACCACTACACCCTCTTTAAACTCAAGACACCACATCAAAGAATGCACTAAAATTCTCTGATCCAATTGATATGACATAATTTCCCTGCCTAGGTAAATCAAATTATCCTGTACCATTCCATCCCTTATAAAATATTCATAACAACCTTATTCATATAGAGATGCACCAAGAGAAACATCCACGTCTGCTTCCATGTTGTCCTGTCTTGAAACTCTTGCTTTCTCCTTTTCTTCCGCCTTACCAAAGTTTTGTCCCCGCCCCACTCTCTACTGTCCAATCATGTATCACCCTGACATCAACCTACATTTTAATATGACTTGTCTTTTCTAAAGGACAATGTTAAAGACCAGCAGAAGCTATGTGATGACACAGACATGAAATCCCAGCCTGGCCTACACAGCAAGACTCTATCTAAGGAAAAAAAAACCTACATACCAGCAACCCAATAGATTTTCAGTGGTTGGAGGTGAGAGGGAGCAAGAACGACAAAAAGACAGGGGGAGGTGAGGTTGGAAGATAGGAAGGAGGTTGTTCTAGGGAAGAATGAGAATGTTGGTGTGGTTGAACAGGCTCCTGAGGAGAATGAAATCTCCTTTTAGTCACTTTCACTTTTATCAAGGTTCATGAGGTGAAATCATTGAATCATGATGTGTGTGTGTGTGGGGGGGGGGAACCAAGGTTATAATACCACACCAACTCATCAACACAGTGACATCTTAGCGAAATTACACTTTTTTTGAATAGCAGTTTTATAAGCATTGTGATTCATTTTAAAAAACTACACAAGCCAGGCATGGTGGCATCTGCCTGTAATCCCAATAAAAGTTAGAAGTTATAACAATTAGTAAAAAGCAAGGCCATGAATTTGAAAGAGAAAGGGGAGGGACTTTGATAAAGTTTGGAAGAAGGAGAGGGAAGAAAGAAATGTAATTATATTAAAATCTCAAAACCCACATTTAACAAGAACAATATGTGTGCTTAAAAAAACAGAAATGTGAATTATTTCATTTCCATATTGAACTTACATTTTTATAAGAAATATGTTAGTGCAATATATATTATGCTCTGATAAAATTTAAACTTTCCATTGCCACAAAATTGTCAAAGATTATTTATAAATTCAGTATTAATAAGATAGTACATAATTAATAAAATAATTTCATATTTTGAAAAGTATTGTTAATCATAAAAATGCACATTTTCACTGGAAATAGAGTTTTAAGAAAGGCTGGTTCAGACAGGTATGGTAGTGCATACCTTTAATCTCAGTACTTGGGAAGCAGAGGTAGGCAGATCTCTGTGAGGTTTGAGGCCAGCCTGATCTACAAAGGGAGTTCCGGGTAGCCAGGACTGCATAGTGAGAGCCTGTTTTTAAAACAGAAGAAGGGAAGGAAGGAAAGAAGGAAGGAAGAAATGGAAAAGAAATAGAAGAGAAGAGAAAAGGGGGAGGCTGTTTTATGTATTCAATATAACTTATGGCCAAGACATCAGTTCTTCCTCAACTCTGTATTTTTTATAGCATTCTGTGGCTTTCATAACTTTTATTAACAAGCAGTAAGCCTAAGAATATGAATCACTAAAAACAAGAAGTCTTTTGTTACACAACTGCCATTCAGTTCTTTCAACTCTGTTCTGAGATTCCCAAATCAACTTTTTTGTGTCAGAGTCTCAAATGCTTGCTTTTAACAAAATTTAGGGATGAACTGAAATACTTTGGTGTTGTTGACTACATAATACTATGTGATTTGTGCATCTGTTTGCTTCATGGTAGAATTTTTTAAAGTAATTTTTTAATGCTAACTATACAATGTGTTTGGCTAACTCAGTCCTCATCAAACCTATCAGACAAACTAGGAAAAACAAAAACCTGACTTCTAATTTAAATAAACATATTCCTGTGCATGCTCACAACAATCATACAACTACTTTGCCTTTTAATCCTACAATAAGTAGAGAGATGCCCAAGTCACATAGCATTATATAATCAACAGCCCTGAAGTATATTAAGTCTATCAGCTCATCCCTAAAGTTTGTTGAAAGCAAGCAGTTGAGACACTGACCTACAAAACTGATCTATTGCCTATTAATCATCGTCATTTGCTTTCTTATTTACTGGAAAACATCACGAGACTTGTCAAATGACTATTAATTGTGGCTAGCAACCCACTTAGAAACCTCTTTTTCTGAGTAGATTTGACAGGGTTCAGACAATCAAGTCATTATTCATTTAAATATACTTTCCCGCTGAAATGTTCGAAAGATGGGTCTATTTTATCATGTGCTCTTACCAGGGTCTCAGGGCTTCGATTCGATACCCATCTCCTTTAACTGGTAGTAAAGGTCCACTAGGCAATCTGTGCGGCTCACCCAGTTCCCATTAGTAATCTATCAGATGAACTAGGAAAGAATCTGACTTTTAACTTTAATAAGCATATCACTACACACGTTCATGACAATCATGCAACTACTTTTTTTTTTTTATCCCACAATAAGTAAACAGACACACAAAACAAGGACAGACTTTCTGGAAGGACTAACCTTGCTGCCGTCTTTGTGCTTCTGGTGTCCTCCTTGTTATCACTGCACAGGGCCACCCTCAGCAAGGCCATGCTCTGGACAGGGATTAGCATAAGGGAGCAGCTGTGCATCTATGGCAGTCATGAGTCTGTGACATGGGACTGGGCAAAAGGACGGTTTCTATTGTGAAGATTCTCCTTTAGCAGAAATTCATGGAATAGGGAAGTGGGCTGACTACACTACAGACCTTGGGAACGAAGCTTGGCCTAAGCAATGTTGTGCCTTTGCCCTTGGACAAGTGAACCTGAAGCTCATTTAGATGGGGGATGGGGGGATGAGGGGTGTCGAGGAATAAAACTGGAGTCAACGTAGTGAGAACAGCAGAAGGCCTTCAGACAAGGAGTAGATCTGAAACGCTAAGCCCTTACTCTGGGGATTTAATTATATGTTACTAATATGCAAATTAATAAAAGTAGAGGATTTTTTTTTTTATTAAAAAAAGAAAATCTCATGGAGCCAAGAGAGCATTATCTGAGCTAGATGGTCTTGGGCCTTAAAGGAAGATAGTGTGTCTGGAGCGGCATGTCTCTAAGTACAGGGCTAAGGAATGCACAGCAAACAGATAGTCAAGGCACAAACACCAAAAAGACAATCTGTCCAAACTGCATTACTTAATTTCAGTGAATGCTTATGGAGCCACAGACAATGCATTTGCTCAGCTTAGAAACCATCTGCTAGCAGGGTTGAGTTTGGATACTCATTGAAATTAACTAATGAAGCAATTAATGAAAAAATAAATGAAAATGGTAAATATTTTTCTTCTTAAGACAAGGTTTCAAGGGACAGAGGCTGGCCTTGAACTCTCTAAATAGTCACAAGATGGCTTTAAACCACTGATTGTCCTGCCTCCAACTCTCAAGTGCTAGCAAGTGTGTATCACCACACCAAGTCAGTGGGATGTCAGAGATCAAACTCAGTGCATGTTTGGCAATTCTTCTGGCAACTGAGATTCCTCTCCATTCCCGGTCAAGGAATTTTTGATCAGTAGTTTCATTTTATGGAATCACCTATGACTGGGTGTTCATGGATAATTAATTGTCTGAGGCTCTCTTCTGTTGTAGGTTGGCCTGAGCTGTTTGTATTCTAATGTTAATGTGTGTCCCCCAAAACTGTATGAGAGGGTCTTCATGTAAGACTTTGAGGGATCCTGCCCCCCCCCAACTGATTCTGATTGGTAAATAAAGATGCCAGCAGCCAATAGCTGGGGAGAAGAGACATAAGCAGGATTTAAGTTTCCGGAGATTGGGACCACGAGGAAGGAGGGAGATAGAGAGCTGCCACAGGAGAATGTGCAGGAGAGAGAACCAGAACTGCCATGTAAAAGGGCCGAGAGAACACAGACCAGAAGGCTGCTCCACTGGGTAAAGAGCAGCCAAGGTGGAACATAAAAAATAGTAAATAAAAATGAGGTTGTGGATAGAAGGTAGATTCTAACAGCATGGAGGTCAGGCAGTTGCCCAGCTATTGAGCTACTTAAGACATATTAAAATATCAAAGCATGTGTGTATCTTTTGTCTGGGAATATAAATCGTCTAAGGTGAGGAGGAGCCCTGTGTCAGGATTTATTTAGATATTCCTACTATGCTCTTTCCATCTGTAACCTGCTCCATTGACCCTCTGCCTACAGTTTTCCCAAAATCGGCTCTGATCATGAGTCTCATGGCCCACAATGACTCCCCATATAACATCGGTCACATGGCAGTGTTCTAACATAGGAGTATTTTGACATGGGAGACGAATTGACTTTTGTTTTCGGACACTGTCTGTTGAGCTCAGTGAAGTTCAGTGGTAATATCTCACCCTGAAACAGATAAACGGGGCAAATGAGACTTGAGCAGGAGGTGAGAGTTTCAAGGTTGATTTTAAATGTCTGCGCATGTGCTCTTGCGTTAGGGATGTGCACATGAATGCAGATGCCTATAGAGGTCGCTAGAGCTCCCAGAGCTGGAGTTAGAGGCAACTGTGAGCTATCCGACACCGGAGCTGGGAACTGAGCTCTGGTCCTCTGCAAGAGCATTATAGACTTAACTCCTAAGATATCTCCCTAGGCCCTATTTTTGTTGTTGCTATTGTTACTTTTGAGGAGTTAAAAGTCTCCAGACTTTGAATTACATCGTCAGAATTTAAGGATGGAATCATGGTTTTGTTTGCATTTCTGTTCTACTTTGCAGAGTTTCCAACTAGCATCTGAGGGAAGATAAGAATCAAAAATAAAATAAGTCAGGCAAGTCTCCAAAGGTGCTTTGTAAAGAGGGAAGGGGGGGGGGCTAAGAAGGAGAACTGCTCTTCCTAAGATCTTTCTCTAAGACCTATGCCAGCACTTCTTTGCAGAGTAGGCTGTGTCCCCTAACAGCCTGCCTCAGGAAGGCTAAGCACTAATCAGTGGCAATTAAAAGTTTCACTGGGCACTATTAAAACTTTCAAAGTCATCGAGTTGGAGCAGCAGCAGCAAATGAGTGGCAACGGGGACTGCTAAATAGTCACTGTTTGCAAGACACATCAGCCGTAGGAGTGTGCAAATTAAAAGATTTCTCCTGCGACACCAAGCCACCGAGAAACTAATTTAATCACATCCCTAAATAATTAGAAGCTCCGTGCATTCATTAAGAACCAAAAATAAGTGCTTGCGCCATGTGCAGGTAAGTGACAGCAGGGACGTGCAAAAGTTGTTTTCTAGTTCAGACTCAGAAAAAAAAATGTGTCATTTTTATTGGCTGAAGGAAAAAAAAAGTCCCTGTAATAATTTTGTGGTTATGCTCTCGTTAGGAGCCACGGGAGAGCTTGAGAAGCCCAGAGCCCTCATAAAGCATCCTGGCATTTCCATCTACTCCTCAATAACAGTTTTATGATAAAACTAAGATAACGAGATGCAAAGCCCTTTAGCCCTCTGCCTGGGGATGCTCAGGGTCATTACACACATTGAGGTGAAGACAGCTTTACACCCAGAGCATCAGGTGGCCGGAGGACCATACAATTTACCCTTTCCAGACTTCAAAAGAAAGAGAGCACGCCGTCACAACCAAGAGATGTTACCACCTGGCAGCTCTGCCCTGCTGTCTGGCAGTGAGGTGACAAGTGTCTGAGGCTGAACCTGGGTTTGAGGTTGTCCTGCCTAGAGCTTGGGTGTGAAGCAGGAAGTGCTCACTCTCGCCTTCCTAAACTTTCCTTGCATTCGAAGTCCCAGGATAGCCCTACTGGAGACACGGTGTTGGGCTACTTGCCAACTCTGCCCTCCAGAGTCTGTGTGTGGGAAGAGAAGATAAAGGTTGAAGTTGGACCATTGGCAGCAGCGGTGACAATGTAGCCCAGATTGCGGGAACAGGAGGGAAGCATCACTAAATCGTCAACAGTTTTCCAGATGCTGCTTGGTCTTCATGTGGCTCCTGAACAACTGGAGCCGAGGCTATCCCGAAAGCTGGTGCCTGCTCGTGGGATACGTTCTTCATGCCGGGCTGCCTTGTTTGGCATCCGTGGCAGAAGATGAGCCTAGCCTTGCAAAGACTTGATGTGCCAGTATCAGAGCATATCTGGGGATGGAGAGGGGCACCTGCTCAGAGGAGAGGGGGATGAAGGAAGGATGGTGGAAGGGGATGACCAGGAGGGGGGCAGAGAATGGGATGTAAAGTGCATGTATATTAAATAAATAAATAAATTTTAAAATTTTGTTTGACAGAGGCAGTTAGGAACCAGAGGTGGGACAGAAATTTTTAAAATAAACAACGACTTTCAAAGCTTCCTCCATGAGCCTGGGCTGTTATTGGCAAATGAGCACGCCACCGATGGTGCTTTCTCTTCTTCTGAAATATTTCTATGTCTAACTTAACAGAGCCATGGGCCACCTAATACAGCGTAAAGCCGATAGTCGTAGCACCCCAAACCGGGTTAAAACAATAGATCACTGCAGGACTTTGACGGGCCCCATCCTGGTCACTGCTCATCCAGTTTGGTGCATGAAGCCCTTCCTAACCTAACTGGGACCCACGCTCCAGCCTAATTTCCCCCTGCACCACCCCTCACTCTCACCACTTTCCCCAGACCCCTCCAGGGGCTCTGCAATCCCTCAAATGTAACAGTCCCTCAAACATCCCTCTCTGCTGCCGTTCTTTTCGGAAGCACCAGCTCACCTACCCTCTTTCCTCCAGCCTAAATCTCACTAGCTGGTGAACATCAGAGAGCTGGTTCAAAGCATCCTCACATAAAGCTGTTCTGAGCACACAAGTGGATAAAGGGACAGAAGCTTCCAGAAAAGTGCTTTGTGGAGTCAAACGGGTTCTCAGCCTCTCCACAGTCAGTCAGCCACCGTCAGACTATCCAGCCCAAATGATTTAATAAATCCTCTATTTTAATTTATAGCCATTCAATCAGTCCTGTTTCTCTAGAAACCCCTGACTAAAATAGGTCTCTTATTCAGCAATGACTTTTTTTTCATTTTTGGAGAGAGAGAGAGAGAGAGAGAGAGAGAGAGAGAGAGAGAGAGAGAGAGAGAGAGAGTTGGAGATAGTTGTTGGCATTGTTGACAGGGGTAAGATCTTGCTATGCAATTCAAGTGGGTTTCAAAAGCTATCCTCCTGCCTCAGCTTCGTAAGTAAATGCTGGCATACCGATGTGTACTACCATGCCTGCCAAACTGATGGATACTTTTACTAAATAAAGACTAGACAGTGAATATTTTAAATAAATGTTTTTTTTTAATTTTTACATGGAATTTTTTTGTTGATGGTTTGAGAGAGTGTCTATGTATCCCAGGCTGGGCTTAAACCTGCAATCCTACTGCCTTGGTCACTTGAAGGCTGGGATTGCAGGCATGCCACACCTGTCTTTTTAGATTTCATGGGTCTGGATGTCTTACCTGTGTGTACATCTGTGCACCACTGCATGCGGTGCCATGAAGGACAGAAGGTGTCAGACAACCTGGGACTTGAGTTACAAATGGCTGTGAGCCACCATATGGGTGCTGAAAATTTAACCTGGGTCTTCTGGAAGAGCGGACGGGTCCCTTATCTCTGAACCATCTCTCCAGACCCATTAGTGCTGTGGGCACTAACCTTGCATGTGGTTCACAGCCATATATGTAGCTGAAACACCCATAAACACAGAAACTGATAAGGTAATAAAAATAAAATTTTAAAAAGAATCTATAGCAGGAATTTGTTTTCTAATTTTTTTTTTGTCTCGGTTTGCTTTTTATGGAAGTCTCACAGTTTAGACTGAGCAAAATCAGGGAGCACTGTAATACATACCTTAAATGCTTTCAAACCGGAACATTTTCCAGCTTCACTAAATTTCAGGAATGTCTACATACTGCTCTAACAGTAGTGATGATTGACAGGCATCGTGAGATAAAGTCAGCATCTGGAGTACTATAAACCACTAGAGATGCAAAGGATAAGGGGAGGAAAAGAGCAGAACTTGACAGAGAGGGTGCATAACATCAAAGTACATCACACGGGTATTGGAAATATTACAATGAAACCCTTACTTCGGAGGGTTTTTCCCCCCTTGCTTTTGAGGGAAGAATTTGCCGCACACTTTCAGACAACTTAGTTCATTACTAATGAACAATTACATGTACTAATAAGATAACAAAAGCAGCTGGGAAGTAAGAATCTGAGTCCTTTCAGGGATGCAGGGCAAAGCACAGACATCTGTTCTGTGACTTAAGGAGATCACTTAAGGAGGTAGAAGCACACGTCTGAGCAGGCGGGAAAGAACCCGAGTTGTACTCAATGCAGAAGTCACTGAAACTTGGAGACAGACAAGAAGGGAGGAGGGTCAGAGTACCCAGCTTCTGCAACCATCAGACATAGACTGGAGAAGCATTACATCACAGCCTCTGAGAGTGCAGAAAGGGGGTCTGGAGGGATGGCTCATGGTGAAGAATGCAGACAGCTTGCGCAAAGAATCCTCATTCGGTTATCAGGACACACAGCAGGTGGCTTACAGTGGCCTGTAACACTAGCTCTATGAGATCGGACACTTTCTCCTAGCCTTCACAGACACCACACTCATGCACATAATCCACACACAGGCACACACATATACACATAACTAAAAACAAAATCCTGGGCTGGGCATGGTAGTGTACACCATCATCATCATCATCATTTTCATCATTGATTAAGTTATTTATGTCCCAATCTAAGCTTCCCCTCCCTTCTCTCCTCCCAGTTCCTCCCTCTCACTCCTCCCCTTCTCCTCAGGAAAAGGGAGGCCTCCCATGGATCTCAACCAACTTTGGCATATCAAGATGTAGTAAAACTAGGCACATCTTCTATTGAGGCTAGACAAGGCAGTCCAGTCAAGGGAAAGGTACCAAAGACAGACAATATGTTGGACACAGCCCCTGCTCCTACTTTAGGAGTCCCACATGAAGACCCAGATGCAGAATTATTACATATGTGCAGAGGGCCAGGGTCTGTCCCATGCACACACCCTGGTTGGCAGTTTAGTCTATGAACACCTATGGGCCCAGGTTAGTTAATTCTGTAGGTTCTCTTGTGGTGTTCTTGACCCCCTCTGACTCCTTCAATCCTCCCCACCCCTCTCTCATATGGTGTGTGTGTGTGTGTGTGTGTGTGTGTGTGTGTGTGTGTGTGTGTGTGCATGCGTGTATGTGTGCTTGTGTGCTCTCAAATTCACACACTCGTGTGTTCTTGTTCTACATCTTCGACAGTGAGCTGTTGCTTGAGTTTTTTATCTTAGTCATTCTGATGGGTATAAGATGGAATCTCAGAGTTGTTTTGATCTGCATTTCTTTGATGATTAAGGATGCCAAATATTTCTTTAAGTAACTCTTGGCCATTAGAATTTCTCCTATTAAAAATTCCTTGTTTAGATCTGTGCCCCATTTTTAGTTGGGTAATTTGATTTGTTGATGTGTAGTCTCTTTACATGTTTTGGATGTCAGCCCTTTGTAGGATGTGGAATTGGTGAAAATATTTTGTTATTCTGGAGGCTGGCATGTTGTCCTATGACAGTGTCCTTTGCCTTTTAGAAGCTTTTCAGTTTTATGAGGTCCCATTTATTAACTGTTAATATCAAAGCCCAAGCTGTTCTTCTGTTCAGGAAGTTGACTCCTGTGCCAATGTGCCCAAGGGTATTTCTCACTTTCTCTTCTGTTAGATTTAGTGTATCCAGTTTTATGTTAAGGTCTTTGATTCACCTGGTCTTGACTTCTGTGCAGGGTAATAGATACAGCTCTATTTGTATTCTACATGTTGACATCCAGTTAGACCAGAGACATCTGTTGAAGATATTTTCTTTTTGCCATTGTATAGTTTTGGCTTGTCAAAAATCAAGTGTTCTTAAGTGTGTGGATTTACTTCTGGTTATTCAAATTCAATTTCATTGATCAATCTGTCTGTTTTTATGCTAGTACAATGTGTTTTTTATTAGTAACTTCTATACAATACAGCTTAAAATCAGAGATGGTGACACTTCTAGAAGTTATTTTATTGTAAAAATTGTTTTAGCTATCCTTTTATCATATGAAGTTGAGTATCTGTTCTTTTAAGATTTGTAAAAATTTTGATGAAAATTTTATGGAATCTGTAGACTACTTTTGGAAGGGCTTTAAACCTACCAATTCATGAACATGAGAGATCTTTCCATCTTCTGAAAACTTCTTTAACTTTTTTCTTCAAAGACTTAAAGTTCTTGCCATACAGGTCTTCACATGCTTGGTTAGAGTTACCTCAAGATATTTTATATTATTCATGGCTATTGTGGAGTTGTTATTATTGTGGCATTGCTTCCCATGTTTCTTTCATGACCTGTTTGTCATTTGTATGTAGGAGACTTTTTTTATGAGTTAATTTTGTATTCAGTTACTTTGCTAAAGGTGTTTATCAGTTACAAGACTTCTCAGGTAGAATTTTGTGGTCACTTATGTATATTATTATATTACCTGCAAATAGCAAAACTCTGGCTTCTTTGATTCTAATCTGTATCTAATCCTTAAGTTGTCTTATTGCTCTAGCTAGGACTTTAAGTACTATATTAAAGATATAAGGAGAGGGAACTCAGCCTTGTCTTGGACCTGATTTCAGCGGAATTTTTTAAAATTTTTCTCCACTTAATTTTATGTAGACTATTAGCTTGCTGAATATGGCCTTTATTGTCTTTAGGTATGGGGCTTGTATCCCTGAAATTGCCAAGACTTTTATCATAAAGTGGTGTAAGATTTTGTTAAAGGCGTTTTTGCCATCTAATGAAAAGATTATTTGGGTTTTTTTTCTTTTGGTTTGTTTATATGGTAGATTAGGTTGATGAATTTTCATGTTAACCATCCCTGAATTCCTGGGATGAAGCCTAGGTGATCATGGTGAATGATGTTTTTGATGTGTTCTTGGATTCCCTTTGAGTATTTTATCGAGTATTTTTGCATCAATGTTCATAATGGAGATTGGTATAAAATTCTCTTTCTTTGGTGAGTCTTGTGTGGTGTAGGTATCAGGGTGACTATGTGACTGTGGCCTCATAGAATGAGTTTGGCAGTGTTTGTTCTGTTTCTATGGTGTGGAATAATTTGAGGAGTGTTAGTGTCAGCTGTTCTTTGAAAGTCTGGTAGAATTCTGTACCTCAGTGTTTTTTGCTGTATTTCCCTTTTGATTTCTGATTTTGTTTATTTGGATAATGTCTCTCTGCTTTTTAGTTAGTTTGACTATTTTATTGATCTCAAAGAATCAGCTCTTGGTTTTATTGTTTCTTTGTATTGTTCTCTGTTTCTAATTGATTTTTTCAGCCCTGAGTTTGATTGTTTCCCTGTTGTCTATTCCTTTTGGGTGTGTTTGCTTCTTTTGGTTTAAGGCTTTAAGGTTTGCTATTAAGTGGCTAATGTATGCTCTCTTCAGTTTCTTTATGGAGGCACTCAGAGCTATGAATTTTCCTCTTATCACTGCTTTCATTGTGTCCCAAAAGTTTGGGTATGTTCAATTTCATTGAATTCTAAAAAGTCTTTGATTTCATTATTTTTTCCTTAACCTAGTGGTCATTAAATAGAGGGTTGTTTAGTTTCCACAAATATGTAAGCTTTCTATTGTTTCTGTTATTGTTGAAGTTTAGATGTCATACACTGTGGTCTAATAAGATAGAGGGGATTATTTCAATTTTCTTGTATGTGTTGAGACTTGCTTTGTGGTTGAATATATGGTCAGCTGTGGAAAATGTTTCATGAGGTGCTGATGGAAATATTTAGCTCCATTTGGTTCATAACATCTGTTAGTTTCATTGTTCTTCTGTTTAGTTTCTGTGACTTAAGTATTAGTAATGTTTTTTTTTCTTTTTTCTTTTTTTTTTTTCTTTTTTTTTTTTTTTTTTTTACAAATGTAGGTGCCCTTGCATTTGGGTCATAGATATTTACAATTGGATTTTTCTTTGATAAGTATGAAGTGTCCTTCCCCATTTCTTTTGAATAATTCATTTATAATACCTGATTTAAAAAAAAAATTTTTATTGGCCACCAGGAACACCTGAGATTCAGGGGCACAGGCCTGGTGAGAGTGCTGCGAGTAGCCGAGGCACAGAGTAGGCTGGGCCAAGCGTCTGGAAAGTGCCCCCCCATTGGTTCAGGGGAATAGGAACTCTGCTGTAGGGACTTGATTTCCAACCTGAGGGTCCGGGTGTGCAGAACAGGTGCTCAGACCATCAGCCACCAGGAACAGCAGAGTTCCAGGGATGCAGGCCTGGTGAGACTGTGCTGCGAGTAGCCGGGGCACAGATAGGTCTGGGCTGAGTGTCAGGAAAGTGCCCCCCCCCAACTGGTTCAGGGGAGCAGGAACTCTGCCATAGGGACTCGACAGAACCCTATTAAAAATGGGGTACAGAGCTAAACAAAAAGTTCCCAATTGAGAAATATCAAATGGTTGAGAAGCATCTAAGGAAGTGCTCAACATCATTAGCCATCAGGGAAATGCAAATCAAAACAACCCTGAGATTCCACCTCACAACCAGAATGGCTAAGATCAAAAATTCAGATGACAGCAGATGCTGGCAAGGATGCAGAGAAAGAGGAACACTTCTCCACTGTTGGTGGGGTTGTAAACTGGTATAACCACTCTGGAAATCAGTCTGGCGATTCCTCAGAAAATTGGACACAATACTACCTGAAGACCCAGTTATTCCACTTCTTGGCAGAAGTGAAGCTCCAACATACAACAAAGACACATGCACCACAATGTTCATAGCAGCCCTATTTATAATAGCCAGAAGCTGGAAAGAACCCAGATGTTCTTCAGTAGATGAATGGATACAAAAATTGTGGTATATTTACACAATGGAGTACTACTCAGCTATCAGAAACAATGACTTTATGAAATTCTTAATAAAATGGATGCATCTAGAGAATATCATCCTGAGTGAGATAACCCAGTCACAAAAGAACAGACATAATATGCAGTCACTGATAATTGGATACTAACCCCAGAAAGCTCTGAACACCCAGAAACAACTTACAGACTATATGAAGTTCAAGAAAAAACAAAGGTCAAAAAGAGAAAAAGAAAATGAAAACCATTATGCTTAATCTTTACACACCAAGAAAACTTTGACTATTTCCAGGTTACATCTTGTTTTACATGTACTTTATGCTCATTGTAACTAGTAAAATTTTAATGCATATTGTCAAATACTGACAAAAATGTATTCACATACTTTTATGCATAAATGCTTAAAATCTGTATATTTATCTTTGTTTTTTAAAATAAAGTTTTTCAATTTTTAAAAATTATTTATTTTTTTTATTTTATGTATATAAGTACTGTCACTGTCTTTAGACACACCAGAAAAGGGCATCTGATCCCATTACAGATGGTTGTGAGCCTCCATGTGGTTGCTGGAAATTGAACACAGGACATTTAGAAGAGCAATCAGTGCTGTTAGCTGATGAGCCATCTCTCCAACCCCTCCCCATCTCTTTTGATTAATATAGTTGAGAGTATATTTTGTTAAATATTAGAATGGTTACTCCAGCTTGCTTCTTGGGTTCATTTGCTTGGAAAATCTTTTCCCAGACTTTTATGCTGAGGTAATATCTACCTTTGTTGCTGAGGTGTGTTTCTTATATGCAGCAGAATAATGCACCCATTCTGTTAGCTTGAGTTATTTTACTGGAGAATAGAGTCTACTGATGTTGAGAGATATTGAGATATATTAACCAATGATTGTTAATTCCTGTATTTTTATGTTGGTTGTTAGTGCACGTGTCTGTGTATGCTTTCTTTCCTTTGGTTTTGCTGGTGTGGGGTTGTTTATTTCCTGTGTTTTCTTGAGTGTACCCTCCTTGAGTTGGAGTTTTCTTTCTAGTATGCTCTGTAGGGATGGATATTTGTGGATAGATCTTTAAAATATGGTCTGTAATAGATTATCTTGTTGTCACCATCTATGATTGCAAGTTATGCTGGGTATAGTATATAGTCTGGGCTGGCACCTGTAGTCTCTGAGAGACTACAAGACATCTTCCCTGTCATTTCAGGTATTAAAAGTCTCTGTTGAGAAGTCTGGTGTAATTCTGATAGGTCTGCCTTTGTTTGTTAACTGACCTTTTTTCTTGCAGCTTTTAATTTTTTTCTTTGTTCTGTACATTTAGTGTTTTGATTATTATGTATTGATGGGATTTTTTTTGTTCCAATCTATTTGGTGTTTCTGTAAGCTTCTTGATATTTATAGGCATATCTTTATTTAGGTTAGAGAAATTTTCTTTTATGATTTTGTTGAAAATATTTTTTGGGCCTTTGATCTGGGAATCGTCTCCTTTTTCTATTCCCATTCTTAGGTCTGATCTTTTCATAGTGTCTCAAATTTTCTGGATTTTTTTGTTAGAAACTTTTTAGATTTAACATTTTCTTTCACTGATATATGAATTTCTTTTATTTTTCTCTTCTGTGCCTGAGATTCTCTCTTTCATTCTGTTGGCTACACTTGTTTCTGAAGTTTCTGTTCTCTTACCTAGGTTTTCCATCTCCAGGATTTCCTCAGTTAGTGCTTTCTTTTTTGCTTTTATTCCCATTTTTAGGTCTTAAAAGGTTTGACTTATTTCCTTCACCTGTTTGATTGTATTTTCCCATATTTCTTTAAGGGATTTACTAATTTTCTCTTTGAAGCCCTCTATCATCTTCATAAATTTTTATTTAAGGTCATATTTCTTTTGTTTCAGCTGTGTTAGGATACCTAAGGCTTGTAATAGCTCTGGTAGTGAAATATTGTTCTGGCTGTTGTTAACATTATTCTTACGCTGACCTCTAGCCATCTGATTGTTCCTAACATTATCGGGTCTCCAGCTATTCAGGCAGTGTTGTAGGCCATAAAAATGAAGTTCAGAAGAGAAAATACAGTTTATCTCTAATGGAGTGCTCTAGGGGACCAGTTGGCAGGGATGGGAGGAACAGGGGTCTCACCTGGTAATCTCTGATGGCCTCTGGGACTGCAGGTAGAGCTGTGGTCCAAAAAGTAGAAAAAGCTGGTTCTTAAGATGGAGACACTTGGCAGGGTATAGGAAAGAAAGATCAGAAAGAGGAAACCTTGCCCTCGTTCCACAAGATATAGCTTTTTCCTTTCAGAATATGCACCACACATGCCTTCTCTGAGTGCACAGCTCTTTAGAGACATGGCCAGGCCTGTGGATCAACAGCACATGAACCTGTTCTGTGATCATCCCTTTAATTGGTATCCAACATAGCATCTCCTCTATATCATGGGCATACTTTCCTGTTGTAGGAAGAAAACATTAGTGTTTTAAGGATTAAGCAAAGGCATCTCGAGATGCTCCAGGAAACACCTGTAGCTGCACTGTGCAATTCTGTGTGTATGTATTAAAGTACTAATACTAAGTTATGAAGGAAGTTACTATAAAACAGAAGATGGCTCAGTAATCTAGTTGTCAGCCACATCCAGCAGCTCACAACCACCTATGACTCCAGTTCCAGGGGATCTGATTTTCTCCTCTGACCTCTAAAGGTGCACCCACCTATACCTGCACCCCCAATAAAAATACAATACTAAAAATACACAGGTTTGGCATACATCCAATCTTAAGGATGAAAGCAAACTTGCACACATAAAAGGAGAGATTCCATGATATTGTATGTCCCACCTTTTCCTGGGGAGATGCAGCACCTGTGTCTACTCACTCCAGATAGAGAGCCCATGGCAGAACAAAGTAAATATGCTACCAACCTCCATATTAGTGAGCCAATGAGTTTTATTTGGGTTACTTACTTCTATAAATAAGGAGTATAGGCAAGAGGTTACTTATAGAAATGACTCAAAGACAACATCATCATCAGAGCCCACCCCAGCATGGGCAGCAGCTCACTAAAACTGGGAACCTGGAACATTCTGCACTCTTCAGGTAGATCTACAGGCTGGAGAGTGTCTTTGCTAGGGGCCTCAGCTGGTCCAAACCCCTTCTTGCGGGCAGCTGGTCTGGTCTCAAGTCTTCACAACTTAGCTGATCTGAAACTCTCACTCAGCAGTTTTATTGATTTCTCTGACAGAGAGGGGACTAGTGAATCTCACCAGTTTCAGGGACCTCCTGGAGCTATTTTGAGTTGTTTACCTCCCTGCTTAATGACCTAGGTGCTTAAAGAGCTCTGCAGGATGAAACAGTTCAACCCTGAAGAAAAGGGTCACGCAACACATGGAAAAGGGGAAACCAACAACAGGAGAAAGAAAAGAGCTGCCAAGGAGAAGTAGGGTCAGCTCATCAAGAAAGAAGGTGTCTTTCTCAGTGGTGAAACAGAAGCATAATTATCTTTTCGTGTGTTAGAAGAAGGTAAACATCCTCAATAGACATCTTTCCCATGTTCAAGTCCAATTCAGCCAAGTGTGGCCGGTTTATTAAACGTTCTAGTTCTTCAAAATTCTTTTGAGCCTGGTTTTGGCTTGTTCGGTTTTGTCATCAGAAGTTTACCTAAGTAACCAATAGAATGAATAGACTATTGTTCAGTGAGTAAAAAATAATTTAGAAAGGAAACGGCCTTACCTTGGAGCTGGTGGGATAGAGTATGTTGATGGTTGCCTTTATGTTTCTGTTTCAATGTGTGTGCTTAAGAGAGCTATAAAACAGCCTGTTAGTGGTGGTACGTGCCTTTAATCCAGCACTGAGGAGGCAGAGGTAGGTGGATCTCTGAGTTCTAGACAAGCCTGGTCTACAGAGTGAGTTTTAAGACAGCCAGAGCTAAACAGAGAAACCCTGTCTCAGAAAAAGAAAAAAAATGCAAAAAGCGAAAGAACCGAAAAAGGACTATAAAGCAAAGTTGGACTTCCAAATGTTGTGAGGGCTGCTGAGGACTGGATTTTGGAGTCGCCGGAATGTGTAGGACATGAATGAAAGGTTCTGCTGCTATAGCCAAAGCTTGTTTGCAGGAGATGCCCTTCTGCTTGCTCCAGACAGAGTGTAACTGTGGTTTTTAGAAGGCCCTGACTGGGGTGGTTGGACTCTGTTTTTGGGAATCTTCAAGTCTCGGGTGTAGAGCTGGTTCCAGTATGTGAATAAAAGCCTCTTTTTTGTTAAAACACTGAGAGATTGGTTGAGAGACATTTATTTAGGAAGCAGTTGCTAGGATGCCAGGTGCTGAACTACAAATAACTACAAATATCTTAGGGAAATCTGGACTTTGGAGGTTACAGCAACACAACTTTGGATGTGTTATAATGTACTGGGTCATATACCTTAAAGGGATAAATTCATAAATACCTTAAAGGTATCTGAATATATCTCATTTTTTTAGAAGAACAATTTACTCTTGGATCTGAAATAAGAAAGAAACTGAACCTAACCAGGTGCTTGATGACACTTGTTTGGTCTGAATCATTTGCTAGGAGGTACGGTCAGTCAACCCGACCTCCCTCCTTAGTTTTTATCATAGAGAAATTCACTTTCTGCCTTGCCTGCATTATTCGTCTGGATGCCATAATGGCTGAGCCTGGCTCTTTTTATTGCCCGTGCAAATATGCATTGAGGCTCTCAACTAATGTACAGAGCCAATAAACGTAATGAATAGATTAATAATGAAATCAAATCATGAAGGGAAAAGAGCAAATGACTGGCATGCGGTGTTGTCAGAACAAATTCACCAAAGTTGAGAAAAACAGCCTGCTGGATTTGGCTGCTAAGGAATGGCAATGTATTTAGCAAGCAGCTGCCTTTCCAGAATGGATTCTCTTCTGGTAAAAGTGATGAATATGGATGTACGAAAGGGGGAAGAGGAGGGACTGGCGAAAGATTACACGCACAATAACTCAACTGATTCCCATCAAAGCTGCGTTGCTGAGAGGATTCAGCATCATGGGCAGGGCACTTGCTTGTCTACAGCAACCTTTAAGGCCGGAGATAAAAATGTGGTCCATGAGGAGTTAGGAGGGAGAGCTTTTTGGAGTGTTCCATCACTAATACATTTTATCAGCCTAACACAGTGATTATGTTCTGTGTTCACACCAAAAAGAGAATTGGAAGCAAGGTTTTCCATGAAGAACAAAGAGCCATATGTACAATCTCTGCAGAAAGTTAAAACCACAATTAAAAAGTCTCCCTCCGTAGCCTTTTCCACCATCTTTCCAAGCATGAGTGAAATCAAGAGGTGACAGTGAAACTGGGCCGTGGGTGGGTGTGAGTGCAGGGTCAGAGGTTCGAGCTCACTTCCAGGTTTAAAACTTACCAATATCCACCAATCCCTAGGCTCCAAACCCCACCAATTCCTGAGCAAAATATCACCCCAGTCACTGGACTTAGCTTGAAATCTGGCCGATCTCTACCCTGGAAATCTCCCCCACCTCCAGAAAAGTCCTCCCCCAAGAAACCCTATATCAGCCTGTCTCTGCTCAGTTCCCCTCTGCTTCCTAATCAGTGGCAGCTACCATCCTGTGTGACTGAGGTATTCCTTGACTCTATGGTATTCCTTGTCTCCTGGCTGCTGGGATTGTTGGAATATGTTTTCTTTCAATACTGAGGCTTAAAGGAAGAGAGCCCACTCACAGTCTTAACTGAAAAATTCCAGAGCCATAACTCTAGCCTTCCTAATTTATTTGTCTCTGGTAGTTTACATTAGTGATGGGAAGCAGAGTAGAGACTCCTGTATCTCTGGTAGAGCCAGCTCCTTATGAAGAACACCAGTCAGGAGCCGTTAAATACCTGAGTGGGGCAGAGACTAAGGCTTTGAGCCCAGCTATCTATATTTGAGTCCAAATAATTTTTTCACCTTGGGCGAGCTATCAGCATTCCCAGGCTCCGGTTCACATCTGCACACAAGATGTTCGTATTTGCTCTATGGGAGCACAAGGGCCTAAATAAGACATGAATTCCCACACGGAAGGCTCTGTGGTGTACCTGTCTCCTCTAAAGATTTCACCATTGTAGTGAAAATGGGGAGAGGGGTGATTTTTCCAGTAGCTTAGAATAGCCAAAGAGGTAAGTACATCTAACCTGAATATAAACAAACTCTCTACTGTAATTTTAGATTGTATTTTAGAAAATGTAGACCTATATTGAATCCATGAGAGGCTTTTCTTCCTGGAATTCACTTTGTTTGCATCTTATGAACAACCCATAAACAGGTTCGAGCGTATGTTTACTTAAAACTCACTGTTGGGGCTGGAGAGATGGCTCAGTGGTTAAGAGCACTGACTGCTCTTCCAGAGGTCCTGAGTTCAAATCCCAGGACCACATGGTGGCTCACAACCATCTGTGATGGAATCTGATGCCCTCTTCTGGTGTGTCTAAAGATAGCTACAGTGTACTCATATACATAAAATAAATAAACAGTTCTTATAAAATAAAAAGGCTTGAACAAAACACCTCCCTGTTAAACTGACCCATATAATGGTAAGAACCACCCACTGACTGTCCCTCCAGTTGTTCAGTTTTCAAAAGGGAATGAATCTCACGACTGGCCTTTCTGCACCCAGGAAGGTCGTGAATTAATTTATTTTGTAAGGATGAATCCATAATCGATTGACTGGGTGGCTCAGCAGCATTCTTTAATATTAACGCTGTCTTGCAGTTGCATGGGAAATAAAAAGAAAAAAAATGCTTTAACAGACTCTTAGCCACGAGTGTCTCTGCCTTCCTTCTTGGAGACTGTGTGGTAAGATGCAATTACTGACGGTCTTTGTTATTAAGTTTCAATTTGCATTTTTAAAAAGCTTGTCTTGTAAGAATATATTTACCAAGACATGTACAAGAGCAAGCTCGTCAGTGTTCTAACATGAAGTGGGGCAGGGCTCCATGAGACCCCATGTTTATGTAACTGAGGAGCTGTGGACAGACAGCTGGCAGCTTCTTGAGGAGGGAGAGTCAGGTTTGAGGACGTGGCTCCTGGTAGGTGAACCATGCAGCAGTGGATGGCCCCACACTCAGGAATATACGCAGAGCATCATAATAGTTATTTTTTAAACACACACACACACAAAATTAGAGGGGTATGGAGGAGGGGTAGATTATAAGAATATAAGAGTTTGAGGGAGAAATTGGGAATGAATATGAGCAAACGACATCGTATAAAATTCTCAAGAAATTAATAAAAATATTATATTCAAAACAAAATGTGAAGTATTTTTTTTAAGATGGAAACACTCTGCCCCTTCACCAACTTTGTGGCGCAATTGTGTGAGAGAAATCATCTCCCCTAAACTCAGAGGCTCCCTGGTGAGGAGAGGCTGTTTGGGAAGAGAAGCAGCTCCTGTTCTGTCTCTGGAAGGACGTTGCTCCTTTATGAAAAAGAGAGTCACCAAGGGTCCTGCTCCTGGCAGTGACAGCTAACAGGCTACTTGTTCTCCTTCTCCTGTGCTGTTTACTAGGAAATGAGGAAAAGAAGCAGCAGATGAGCCTAGAGGGGGAGCCAGGCAAGCTTAAGAGTCAGGCAGGGAAGAAAGACTTCCGGCTGTGACCAAAGGAAGCAGTGGCAGATGGCCAAACTGTTTTATTTTATTTTGTCAATACTAAGAGAGCCTGAAACCCATGCCTTCTCCCAGTATGACAGCCCAGGAATGATAACAAAATAGAAGTCAAGATGGGTTAGAAGAAAATCTTTACTGAAATCAGAGGACATCTATTAGGGGTGCCTGAACCCTGATGGGTACAGTGGGTATAGTGCTGATAGTACCTGGCCTGGGACATACCTGAACCCTGTCTTCCATATAGTGGTTACATCATTCTAAGCAGGTATGCTTACCATTGGCTATTTAAGAAACCAGGAACCTGGGAATTACATTTCTTCTTATCAAGGTTGTATGGAGGGTGTTTGAGTGCAAGAATATGTGCACCAAAGTGTGTGTGCATAGCTTATGTGTGAAGGTCAGAGGGCCACTTGCAGAAGTCTGTTCTCTCCACCATGGTTTCTGAGGCTCGATCTCAAGTCATCTGGCTTGCACTGCAGGAGCCTTTCCTGGCTGGTTGTCCTGATAGCAATGAATTTCTTTTGTTTATTTTAAACAGGTTCTCACTATGTAGCCCTGGCCATAACTCACGGGGATTCACCTGCCTCTATCTCCTAAAAGTTGAGATTAAAGATATGTAACACATTGCTGGCCTATTTGTCTGTTTGTTTTAAAATGAAGGACTGTGTAATCTTTCTTTCTCGGTGGCCCATACTTACTTAGGGTTGTTGGTTCTTTGAATCATAAAATAAGCAATTATGAAACCCGGGATAGAAATGAAGGTTTAAGAAAGCAATGGACTATGTTGCTTTTCCTCTGAAAAAGACTGTTTAGTTTATTTTGTTATTGCTATAACAAAATCCCAAGGGCCTGGGCAGGGACCTAATTAGGGTTATTTGGCTCATGATTCTTTGAGTTTTTGAGTCTAAATGACATGTTGCCAGCACTCTGGTGAGGGCCCTCTGGCTGCATCACAGCATGGCAAAGATACAGAAGGTAAATATTGTCCTGCAGACAAGGCTAACATTTAGAATAATCCAGGCTAATGAGAGACCAAACTCCTTCCCCAGAAACAGTGTTCATCCATTTATTTATATCGTAGATTCCCTGTGACCTAATTACTTTCTGCTATCCAAGTCTGGAAGCTTCTCCCTGCTCAACACCATCTTACTGGAGATTGCATACCCAAACCTCAGCTAGGGCTAAGGTTGACTCAGAACTTGAGTAGAAAATTTGAGTTGTTCTCTCCTATTACATCATTTCTTTTTATTTGGTCCTTATTAACTCATTTTATTGCCCTTCCAAGTTGGAATCTAACCAAAAATGTCTTGCTTTATATAAGTCCAGTTCATTATCTAATATTACAAAGAACAAAGAAGAATGTAGTGGTTTGACTAAGAATGGTCTACATAGGCTCATATAAGAATGCTTGGCCCCTACTTGGTAGAACTGTTTAGGAAGAATTAGGAGGTGTGGTCTTGTTGGAGTAGGTATGTCACTGTGGGTAGGCTCTGAGGTTTCAAAAGTACCCACCAAGGCCAGTCTCTCTGTGTCTCTGACCCCATCTCTACCCACCCAACTTCTGAATAACATGTAGTGTAAACTCTCGGCTATTGTTCTAATGCCATGTCTGCCTGCCTGCTGCCATGATCCCCTTCATGATGACCATGGACTCACTCTCTGAAACTGTAAGCTCCCATTTAAATGTTTTCTTCTGTGGGTTGCCTTGGTCATGGTATTTCCTCACATCAGTTTTAAAAAAAAAGTAACTTAGTCAGTAGTATTTGTTGTGAGACAGTAAAATATGTGGTTAGGCTAGAAGACTCGTCATAAGCAGATCTTTGATGTAGATAAGAAAACCTACACAGGAGGACAGGAAGGGAAAGACAGAGTTATCACCAACCCAGATAGCAAACACTCAGCCACATTAGGTCCTGTCGCACCCTGGACACTTGCTGCGATTTCCCCATACATTCAGGTCAGGTAGCAGTGCCTGGCTTTTACAATAAACTCATCACAAAAGAATGTCCTATTCTTCTCTGACTGTTCATCATTTATCCCAGCAATGTTTTACTACTTCCTGCCATGATGACACTAATACTGTTCCAATGACAAAATGCAGAGTTAGGGACACCATCCCATCTTCCTAGTGCATGCCCTGAGGAAGATGGCATGGGAAGAACACCAGTTAAAGACAGTATTACGACATCAATGCAAAGGCAAGAGCTGCAGAGATGGCTCAGTGATTAAGAACACTGACTGCTCTTCCAGAGGTCCTGAGTTCAATTCCCAGCAACTACTTGGTGGCTCACAATCACCTATAATCTGATACCCTCTTCTGGTGTGTCTGAAGATGGCTACAGTGTATTCGTATTCATTAAATAAATAAAAGTTAGAGTAACTGATTTGGGCAGGAGTGTCAAGCTTCTCAGACCAAGAGACGTTTTTAGTAAGACCTAAAACATACATGGAAATAATTAGGTAAAGATCATCAGGCATCAGAAACAGCATATGGGAAAGCCCACTGGGAAAAGAATTCCAGTATAGCTGAACAAATGGTGCGCGTGTTTATATGTGTGTACACACGCACGCGTGTGTGAGTGCACATTCGAACACATGCAGGGAAGTTAAGAATGATGTATGTCAGACATAAATCATTGCTTACACAGCAGTCAATCTTTGACTTCTTTCGTGGTAAAGCTCCTTAAAAATGAAGGAAGATTTTCATCCAGCCTATATAAACTCATGATTGAACCTAGTCCCTTAGGAGGCTGAGGCAGGAGAATTCTATAGTTAAGGCCTGCTTGATGCTCTCTTCCCCACATTGTTTTTGTTCCCCAGCCCCCGTTGCCTCTGCCTCTTTGCTCTAAGATACTATGTACATCAGTCTAGAACAATGCTCTAGACATGTGACTAACATGTCCATAAAAACAGCTGAATGGGTGGAAAAACTGTGTCCACCCACAGTGGGCAGGTCTTCCCACCTCAACACAATCAGAAGAATCTCCCACAGACAACTTACCCGCCCATCCCCCAGGTCAGCCTAGGTTCTGTCAGGTTGACAGTTAACACTGATTATCACAATTGTCAGAAACCATTTTTGCTGCTTTCTGACCCATGACTAATCTATTAGCAGGCACATTTAAAAAGTGCACCCTCCCCTCGAGAAGACCATAGAGATGTGCTTGCTGTATGGAGACCTGGGCTTCATTAGAGGCCAGAGGGGATAGAACAGTTCCCAGAGGGGAGAAGAAAGGACATAGGACCAGGTTCCACAAAAAGTTTGGGTGGAAAGTTAGCGATGAGAAACTGAGCCAAAGACAAAAGACACAAAGAAGAGAGAGGAGAGGGGTAAGAGGAGTGAGCCAAATGCTAAAGGATGAGAAGAAACAGGAAATTCAAGGTAAAGTGGATGTGGCTCATGGGGTCCTTTGCATTGAAAATGCTAAGACGTTCTTGACTCAGTATAACATAAAACGAGATTTCCTAGATTCATAACGTGGCTTCACTTAGGCTGTAGAGAAGAATGCAGCTGGATCTTCTCTTTGCCCATTTGCTTCTCAGCACCGTTACCTCTACTCTGTCTGCAGAGTGGGCCCACCACAAGCTGAGGTGCTGTGTGTCTTCCTCCCATCTGCCAACCACCAGGCTCAGTTCCAAAGCCTGGGAGAGGAAATCTGACAGTCAGAGCTTAGGTAGCTACTCATCTTGTCCCAGTCAGTGGAGAGAGGGTACAAATGTGACAACTCTGCGTGTACCTCTGTGGGTCAGGAGTGCTCTCTAAGGGACATCCTGGGAGGTAACGCCAGTGCTCTGGAGAGGATATGTGCTCTGGGGATCCAAGGCAACAGTAGAGAGCCTGCAGGGACCTGTGGAATTAGCTAACTCCTGGGCAGGTGCCCTTGCTAAGAAATTTCAGACATCTAATGGTTGTTTGTTTGTTTGTTTGTTTTAAACAGGATGGAGATTTATTTAAGAAAAAAAATTAAAAATCAAATCGCCACAGAATTCAGCCATACCAGTTATATGAATATCCGAAGGAATGAACGTGAGCCCACAGCAGAGAGCTTCACATCTGTGTGTCGTTTATCCACAATAACCAGGGTAAGGATTCGGCCCTAAGTGCCCATCAGCAGCTGAGTGGTTAGAAGAAATGTGGTTCGTGTACACAATGGAATTTTATGCAATTGAAAGAAAAGCATTCCTTTGCAGGAAAGGGTGTGGAATAGGAGATTTTTTAGCAAAGTGTAACAAATATGACAGTTTTCCTCTCATATGTGGGATAGTCACATGAATGTGTGCATGTGACAAGAATGTACAAAAGGCTTAGCGGGAGGAAGGAGGGACAAGTAGAAAACATAACAGTGCAGTATGCTCACAGTACATGATACAGCAGGATGAGGGTGTCACCATGACTCCATATAATGAGTGTTTGATAATACTACTTTTTTATTTTTAAAGAACATGTGGAGACCCTCCCATGTTCTTTGTATATACTATGGTCCAGAGTGATGAGACAGAGAAAGGGAAAGACCCTAGTTTTAAAGTACCTGGCTTCTCAGCTTCCAGGTGGGGTGGCTTGGAGCCTCAGTCACCAGCATGGCTCTCCAGTAGAGAAGTGGTGGTCCCACTTTGCTCCATGCCACCCACCCTTTCCCCAATGTACTCACCCCCATGTGCTCACTCTCCCTCCATGTGCTCACTCTCTCCCCCATGTGTTCACTTCCCCCCCATACCTTGTGCTCACTCCCCCCTTGTACTCACTCTCCCCCTTGTACTCCCTCTCCCCCCCTTGTGCTCACTCTCCCCCTGTGCTCACTCTCCCCCCATGTGCTCATTCTCCCCCCCTTGTGCTCACTCTCCCCCCTTGTGCTCACTCTCCCCCCATGTGCTCACTTCCCCCCACACCTTGTACTCACTCTCCCCACCTTGTGCTCACTCTCCCCCTGTGCTCACTCTCCCCCCCTTGTGCTCACTATCCCCCCATGTGCTCACTCTCCCTCCATGTGCTCACTTCCCTCCCATCTTGGGCTCACTCCCCCCCCATACTCACTCCCTTCCACCATGTGCTCAGTCTTATTGTGCACCTAGGAACCAACCAGACAGACTGTTACTATTAGGTTCCCACGCCGATCTCTAGCAAGTCCACTCATTGGCTTGAGGCAATTACCTTAGATTTTTACCCCCACCCCACCCCCTAGTGACTAAAGTACAAACTCCTGAGTCACACTCTTTAAAATGTTGGCTCTAACAATGCAGCCAGGACAATCTTTCCTTACAGCTGTGTTTGACTCGATCCTACATCTGTATTATCAAGTTGCTTCATTTCTTAACTCAAATTTGCAATAGATGTCTATCTTTTCTGTGTTGTGGTTTATTTACATTTACCAATCTCCCTCTCGACACTGAACCTGGCACTTCTTACTCACTCCTGATAGACGCCTTAGACTGTATCCTTCCAGCAAACATCTTCCTTTTATTGATGGACTTCTGCTGGTAACACCTACCTGGTAGCCAGACTGCTTTCATCATTTGGTTAACACAGTCATGAAGAAGAGGGAGGGATGTTTCGCTCTCTGGCATAGGTAAGTTATGTCTAGTCTTTTTTTCCAGAATCAGTGTAATAAGTATTTGGTGGAATAATAGAGAATGGAGAGTCCTAAAGCTACTGTAAGCTCCAAAATTAAAAAAAAAAAATCTCAGCAAACAAGATATGTCAGCAAACATAGAGAGTGTCTTAATTCATAATTCATAATTGGTTACTCGTGATTACATAATCTACTACTTATTAAGTACCTACTATATGTAGGGTAGGTAAAGTGATTTGCACATATTAGTTCGAGTGACCCTCACAGTAACACTTGAAGGAATGCTGCCCCTGACGGAATCAACATTCAACACCCATTTGATAAGCTTTTCTAGTCCCTGGGAACATTACTTTCATGAAGAGAAATAAACACAGTCATTTACCTATTCTCTAAACCCAGTACCGAGGTTTGGGATAAGTAAGATTCACGCCACAGCAGTGCACCGAGAAGCCTGCACATCCACTTCCGGAACCCAACACACCCACTTCCGGGAAAGACTGCTACGGGCTGTCGGCCATTTTGCCTCACTATTGTATGAGGGTTGCTCTGGGTACCACCACTCACAAGAACAGTCATCCAACCACATCCTCAGAGGAGAGACAGGGGATCAGAACACGCTGGAAAGCATTTTTCTGAAGAATGTATAAAACTACGGAGGATATTGAGGCCCGGGTCACGGGAGAGCTGCTTTGAATGCACGGAGGGCGGTGAGATGGACTTGGGTGGACTCGGTGGTTGTAAGATGAGCTTCAGCGGGGACTGTGTGGCTAAGCTGCTCACAGCTCATCGGGAGTCATCACATAGAAGCATTTTCCAACACAAATGTCGTTCAGCTGTGGGTGGACTAAATGTGAGGCCACAGGCATTACCTGTGAGGAGAATCAGTCCCACTTGCCGTTCAAGTTTGAGAGGAAATTCCTTCCTGGATGTGGGGAGTGTCCTGGAACTTCACTGGTCCCTTTGTTAAACTTTGAGAATTTTGTTTAGTGGGAAAAAATTGTGTATTAGGGAACTACTATATAAGGTATACTACATTCATGCTTTCACAGACAAAACTAAAACATAATTCTTGTTTTCCGATGACTAATAGATTTTTTTAAAGTTTAAATAATAAATACGGGGGGTCTGGAGAGGGAGCTCAGCATAAGAATAATTAAGAGTGCTTGCTGATTCTTAGAGGGCCTGGGTTTAATTTTCAGCTGTCACATCAGGTTCACAACTCCTGGACCCTCTGCTCCCGAGATCTGATGCCCTCTTCTGGCCTCTTTGAGCATCAGGTATCAATGCATGCACTCTCAAAATAGAAAAATAAAGACATCTGTTTTAAAAGCACAACAATGAATTGTTCAACGTTCCCAGTTACATAAGCTTAAATTAAGCTATCAAATGCTCTTATATCTTAACTTGATGCGGAAATTAAGGTTGAAGGAATAAAATGAATATTGAACCATCTATTGCTTGGGGTAGAACAGGGATACTGTATCAGGGATGGCACTGGAATTGTATAAGTGGTATTTAATTCAGCAGATGTGGTCATGATCAAATCCTGTCCCTGACGTGTTAATTCTGAATGGAGAGGTACTGAGGGCCAGAGACACTGGAAAATGCAAACCTAAGCAAGTAAAGCAGCACTCCACAATTTAAGGTCTTTCCCAACACAAGATCCCCATGGCCCAGACTATATCTCAGAGAGAACTTCTTCCTTCGAGTTGGGCTTGTTTGAATGAGCTGAAGTAAAACAGGCAGCCAGGCCCACCTCTGTACACCTCTAATAACCCCAAACCTCATCCTAGACGTCTCAGCTATAATAGACAGCAAGGGAAGATGTCTATTCTCTGACTTTCTGGATGAGCTTGGCTCTGCTGCCAACCTTGGTCTTCTCAGCCAAGAGCACTGGACTTCATCCTGGGGGGGGGGGGGGAGGCAGAAAGGAATGTAGCTAGAGATTCTCACAGAAGGAAGTAAAAGGAAAGAACAGGAAACACGTTCGTGTATGCTGAGGCTGTCCTTCAAGAATGTAACCTGCTGGTAAAGATTTGGCCAACTTCAATCTACCTCCCTCCTCAGGCAAAGGCTGTTTTGTGATCCGACATCATCCTGAGAGATAGTGACCAGTTCTGGAATAGAGGCCAAAAGGCCTCTGGCTTTCCTCTGGAGGACAGCTTCTTTGCACTGTATTATGAGGTAAATACAGCTTGTCTTCCAGGCCCACGTGGTGGCATGTCCATCACCTGCAAGCATCTTGAAGAAATAGGCTAGCTGTGTTGTAGTTTAGGATAGAACATTCGTCAGAGTCCGAGGAAATGACTTTAAAAGAAAATGTCAAGATGAGATTTGACTGAACATCAACTATGCAGCGGGCACCTCTGCCCCTACCAATGAGTTACCAGGTTCACTCTCGTAAAAACCCTGTGATTTGGACATCCTCAGCAGAGCAATGAACACATTCCGTTTGCCAGGACAATCTGCTGCACACAGACGAGCTCCTGTTCCAGCTGTGGGGAAACTGTTTAAGGAACGGCCATAGTGTGGTTGTTTGCTGTCTCGGGTGGGACCGCTCCACGGGTGTGTTTAATCTACACAAAACAGATTTCGCCCATGCCAAACCCTGGGTGATTCTTCTATTTTCTCTGCTGGCACTCCCAGGAGGCTGAGGGACTCTGAGGAAACACGAAATCCTGCTCTCAGGGTCAGTTCCGGCGCACCTCCTCTCCTAGACTAGAATGCCATTGCTGTGCAGTCTCTTCCCTTAGTCTCACTGAGTTGTTGATAAACAGATTGTCTAGTCCAGTGCTTCCACATCCCTTAAGGCTCCACTACTGTCCCCCCTCAACTCAATTCTTTCTCCAAGACCACTTCATTCTTAGCAGATGGCCGTTCTAGTACAATATTGTTCCCCCTTTGCTTTAAATGGATGCTCCCCTGACTTCACTCCAGAGAGACTCAGTCACCATGGCAACCACTGCCGGCTTTGGTTCATTTCCTCAGAAACCCCAACTGGCAGAGATGGTTGAATCAAGGAAGTTTTGCAGAAAAATTCTGGGAGCTTGTGATACTCGGGTCTTAAATGTTGGAGGCAGTTCCAAATTTAAATCGCCAGAAAGAAATGGATCCCTGAGCTCAAAGGATAAGCAAGGAAGGGTCTGGAAACAGCCGTCTATTGTCCTGCTATCCAGTGGACAATTGTGACAGGGTCTATGAAAACACAAATCAGGTCAAGAGACCCCACTATCAAAGACACTGCCCTGCTTTGTTTCTGTGCCTTGAATATACATTGAGGGTGGGAACCTTAAAGGAAGAAAATGATTATCTTACATAGCTTCTCCCCTCCCTGTAATGTCAGGGCCGACATGCTGAGCATTTCGTGTGGAGAATCACAGCTCTGGCCTGTTTAGCAAACATTATTGTTGACCAGACACTGCTTCACTGTAGGAAAGGAAGGAATACAATACACTCTGGGCCCTCATGGGAGATGCTAGCACACTAGCAGAAAATAAAAGACTTTCAAGTTAGACCATAGACTGCTATTCTGAAGGCCCTATATCACAAGGCTCTGGACAAGATTAGGAAACCCCTGACCAACAGAGAACCATTGATTGATCCTTTAAGCATCTTTGAGCAACCAAATATGTACCCTATTCTGAACCAGTCCACAGAGAGGCCATAAACTCCCCTAGGAGGTACCCATCCTTTGTGTGTGAGAGTGTTTGAAAAGTCTCTTCTCCTCCTCAGCCCCTTCTTGCTTTCTCAACCACCGAGAAGAAACTCTCTTGGCCACATTTGCAGTTAATAATCTGGACTCACACAACAACCAATGAGCAAAATGTGGTGAGTTGTGTCCCCCTTAGTTTTATGTCAACTCGACAGAAGCTAGACTCATTTGGGGAAAAGGGGCTCTCAACTGAGAAAATGCCTCCACAGGATTGACCTATAGGCAAATATTTAGGGTGTCTTCTTGCTGTAGATGGGACCAGCCCACTGTGAGTGGTACCAACTCTAGGCTGGTGGACCTGAGCTGTATAAGAAAGCAGGCTGAGCAAACCATGAGGAATAAGCTAGTAAGTGGCGTTCCTCCATGACCTCTGTATCAGTCCCTGCCTTGAACCCCTTACCCTGATGGATTTTTACCTGGAAGTGTGAGAGGAAATAAGCCCTTTCCTTCCCAAGTTGTCTTGGGCCATGAGGTTTATCACAGCAATAGAAACCCTAATGAAGACCCACATGAGAGCAACTGACAACCCGTCTAAGGAAAGTGGGCAATCCATGTCAGGACAAAGATCAGAATACTGGCAAAACAATGGTTTTATTTCGCCATGGGGACTTAGGAAAGAAACAGTTGGCAAAGCTTCATGGGAGAGAAAATAAACGGTATCCTGTGCTGAAAGTTTATTTTTAGGTGCTATTCTAAATTACGTTCTCCTCTTGGGAAAATTAAAAATAGAAAATATTTTTATCGCAAGAGAAACATTTACTCACAGCAGTTAAAGACTGCCCTAAGCAGTCCAGTTCCCATCTTTCACTGTGCAGGGCAGATGGAAAAGGAGGCTGGTAAAGATACCGCTGTCTGTGGTGCTGAGTACAGGCAGGGGGTGGGGGGGGACTCGAGAGATGCCGACAAGCATTTGTTATCACCAGGCCTCTAAAAGCAAAGCACTGCAAACAGCATTAAACATGAACAAAACAATTGAGACAGGAAAAGATGCATCCAGAAAGCTATTCCTTCATTTCAGCCCGGGCTTTCGAGATGAACTCTGCGTGGCAGTTGCTCTGGATGTTTTTACTAAGACTGTGTGAGCCACAGCTTTATTCTTCCTTTACCCCAGAAGGCATGGAGCAGTCACCGAGTCCCTCTTCTTATCCCTTAAGCTTACATGACTTAATTTCTTTTTTCCCCATTAAATTAGAATTTTCAAAAAAGGATGTATTATTAGTTTCCTCAAAGGGTTTTGGGGAGATAAAGAAAGCCATCAAATCTTAAGAGTGTCGTAAACCTCGGGGACACACGTGGTACTCACCATCACTAGATGGTGTCTAATGATATCATTTTTTTAATGCCTTTCATTATTTTTGCCATGTCCTGAAATCTCATAAAGGCATAACAGAGATGGACTTGGGAATTTTACGGAAGTGAAATGCATGAAGGGGGGAGAGAGAGACGATGGTTTCCTTCGTTTTTATTACTGCTCATTTTAAATTCCAGGAAAAGTAGAATGTCGGTCAGGAAGCACAGTTAGATGAGTCTCTATAACAGAAACTAAGGCAGAGCACTTAAAATCAGCAATTTGGTAACGGCAAAGTAGAATCTGAATGAGGCTAGGGAGATGGCTTAGAGGTTGGGGTGAAATGAGGTTAGAGAGATGGCTCAGAGACTGGGATGGCCTGCTGCTCTTTCTAAAGGACTGGAGTTCAGGTCCCAGCTAATAGTATCTGTAGCTCTAGCTCTGAGAGGCTCTTTTGCCCTCTTCTGGCCTCTATGGGTATTACATGCACATGTACACAAAGCCAGACAAACACATAAATAAAAACAAAATAAATCTTTAAAAAAAAAACAAAAGCAATAATCAAAATTCTCAAATTTCCCACTGGCGGACTTTCTACACTATCCTAAAAACATGTCCTGGGGCTCTGCTGATTATACTTGAGCTCACTGACACTGCTAAAAAGCATCTGAAAGGCTGTAACTGCCGGACCTACTGCCTTTAATTAGCTATACTGTCAACTCTGGAGAGAACAGGGAAGGGCACCAAGAACTCTTGTGATGACAGGATATGCAGTGAAGAGAGGGGTGACCTGTCCTAAGATGCCGATAGGGAATGACTACTCAGGTTTGCTTCAACTCAAAGACAAATTCTGCCTCACTCGCTGATGCCGAAATAGTCACCTGCACCTCCAGAATGATTTTCTCTTCCTTGGTTCAGCCTCAGAGATAATCCTAATGATTACCAGAGATGGTAGTGAAAGCCAAGCTTAATCACCATAATTGACAATTAAGTTGGGTAACAACACAGAGACAGGTGATTTCACACAAGGCTAATGAAAATGGGCTATTAAAATCCACACACATTTGGCAGCAATTATGAGCTCCTGGAGCCATTTGCTTGGAAATGTGCGCAGTTCACAGGCGTCTGCCTGCCAACAAGGCAACTCTGAGCAGGACCGAGAAAGAGCGGAGGAGCGGACCGAGTTGCCCTGAGTCTAAAAGCGCCGCTTGCTTCTCGGTGGTTTGCTGCCTCCTTTGCTCCAGCCCTCATCTCTCAGAGCCAGAGAAAGATGCAAAGTTCACAGCCCACTTCCTACCATGCCACCATGGGACTGGGCAAGGATACTGGGACTAACGAAGACCGCAATTGCAGTGCAGAGGCAGGTCCTGGGCGAAGTGCTGGACCAGACATGGGGGAGGGGTTCCTGAGATTTTGTGTAAAGGTGCTTGAAACTACACAAGGCTTTTAAACACATGATTCTTGTTTTATGTGTGTGAGTGTTCTGCCTGCACGTATGTAAGAGCATGCATGCATGCAGGGCCTGTAGAGGCCAGAAGGCTATGGATCCCGAGTTATAGATAGTTGTGAAGTGTTTATGTAGGTGCTGGGACTTGAATCCAACAAGAGCAGGAAGTGCTCTTAACATCTCCAGTTCCTTCCTCCCTACTTAAAGTAGGATCTCACCGTGCAGCCTTGGCTTGCCTGGAACTCAGAGAGATCCTTCTGCCTCTGCCTCCCAAGTGCTGGGATTAAAGCTGTGTTCCACCCCACCCAGCCTTAAAGGGACTTTTTGTCTTTAAGTTTTTATGAACTGTAACATGAAAGTGACAATGTTCCCTGCCTCTCCAGGATGACAGTGTGGATTATTAAAGGTTGGATTCAGAGAGCTACGCCATCTTACCACAGTTCTGCTTCTCCTGGTTCCCCACAACTACTGTACGGTCAGTCAGTAGGCCACCATGTTGAAAGGCTCTCTCTTTTAATATACTATCTGGAGTTAGTAGGGAAGGCAATCAGCCTTTTTTTAAAAGCAGTTTTATTCATTTCATTTATATTGTTTTAGGTGACAGGAAACTAAGAAAGAGCCAGAAGAGCTTATCTAGGAGTGTGAGAGTGTGGCGTTTAGTCAGGAGTGGTGGAGCCCGCCTTTAACCTCAGCGGGCAGTGGCACATGTCACCTGGGAAAACCTAGCTGTTGTCATAGTTTGAGGCATCCTGAGCTACAGGCAGTTCTGGAGGAGTGTGGGCTATGCGAGGATAGCAGTTAAATGCTCTTTTGTATCCACTGTTACAACCTTTGTCTTTTCACTAGATAATTCTCATTACTGATGCCATTCAATTAATTAATATCTCTTGCTTCTTAATTGTTTCACTTTCCCTTTTTGGAGTTTGTATAACTCCAGTTTTTCTCCATCAGCACATCAATTATATTGATTTTTTTTTCTGTTGTACTGGTGGTTGTCTTAGAGTTTGGATAGTGACTTTGCAGTTAGTGTGTCTGCCTTGGCTCTGTGCAGAACAAGTACAACACAGACTCTCCTTGTTTCTTTGCTCCCATCTCTAAGGACCCTGTTGCCTTTTGTTTCTCTTGTCCATGACACAGAGTCACCCAATGCACAGTTGCTGTTCACTTGGACTTAGGAGACTGATCAGTGGTTAGGGTCACTGACTGCTCTTCCAGACGTCCAGAGTTCAATTCTCAGCAACCACCTCGTGACTCACAAACATCTGATAACCTAATCTGGCACACAGGTGTATACACAGAGGGCTCTTTACACAAAATAAATAAATCTTTTTAAAAGAACCTCCACTTGTCAACTCATAAAAAAAGACATTTGATTTTATTTTCATTTCTTCCTTTGATGCTTTATTACATCCAAATTTCTGACTTAATCCTCTTCTTGTTTCTCTGAGCACTGTGGCAGGGCAGGTCTGCTGCTGCTGGGCTCTCTACATTTCCTTTAAAAGTGATGACGGCCTGGTTCCTAAAACAGGGCTTCTATGAGGTTACAGGTAACTGTCATTTTAGAGAAGAATGTCAGTTGAGACCACCTGTCTCACCTTGGGCAAACAACTTCAGAAAGAAGAGGAGGGGAAATGTGGGCTCTGTGCTGCAACCATTTCCACATTCTTAAGACCCTCATTCACCCCAATAAAGGGTCGCAGCCATCTTTCTTTTCTCTTTCTACCATGTTTTTTTCTCTTCAACTTCCCAAGGGAGAAATGTTTCAATAAATGCACTCTCCCATAGAAGGTGAGGCTCCTGTCTTTCTGCCTCTGTCCCTTAAAGCTGCCTCAAAAATATAACACAGGGCAAAGTATTTGGAAGGATAATTTTAATGGGTATAGAATTTTAAACCAGTGGATTTGTCTTTTGTGACAATTTAACTACCTGCTCCCCTCTCCCCTTCTTGCTTTCAGCTTTCTGATGAGAACCCATACATGGCCCTGCTCTTCAGTTCTTCTCAGGCTGCTGTTGTTCTTTCTCTTCCCTTTTGTGTAAGGTTTTCTCTGTGGCTGTTGTTGTTTGACTGGTGGTCATGTTTTGTTTTAAGGTGCTGGAATGAACCCAGGGCCTTGAGCATGACAGGCAAGTGTTCCCTCGTCCTTCATCCTCCCTGTGCCAGAGGATTGGTGCCAATGGTTATTTGAGGAAATGTTTGGCCATTTTTATTACACATATATCCTCTCCATGTGGCATTCCAGTTATGTGTGATATACCTTTTGAAATTGTGTCATTGCCCTTCCAGTCTGCACCTGAGACCTGAGCAGACCTTGGGCTCTGGTGCTGCACCCAATCCCACAACACCCAGAGGAAGCTGACACCCAGGTGCTCTAGCACACCCAGGACCACAAGGTCACAGGATCACAGGAGCACAGGTGTACTAACAGGCACAGGATCACAGAGGAACCTAGGCTCCCAGGAGATCGGACACACTCAGGACATCAGGAACTTGGTCACACTGAGACTCCAGTATCTCAGAGGCAGCTTGACTCCCTGGAGCTCTGACACACTCAGGATCCCAGGATCCTAGGATTACAGAATCACAGAGGCACCTGGACTCCAAGGAGTTCTGACACAATCAGGATCTCAAGAAATGCAGGCTCCAATCAGAGACAGCTGGGGCAGGTAGCACTAGAGACAACCTGTTGGCAAGAGGCAAGCACAAGAACATAAGCAACAGAAACCAAGGCTACTTTACATCATCAGAATCAAGTTCTCCCACTACTGCAAGTCCTGGATATCCCATCGCACTTAAAAAACAAGATTTATATTTGAAATCATATTTCATAATGATGATAGAGGACTTGAGAAAGAACATGAATAACTCCTTTAAAGAAATACAAGAGAACACTACCAAATGGGAGAAGGAATTAGACAAAATCATCCAGGACCTAAAAATGAAAATAGAAACAACAAAGAAATTACAAAGAGAGGCATCCCTAGAGATATAAAACCTAGGAAAGAGATCAGGAATCATAGATGCAAGCATCACCAACAGAATACAAGAGATAGAAGAGAGGAACTTGGGGGTAGAAAATACCATAGAAATCATCGATACAACAGTCAAAGAAAATGCAAAATGCCAAAAGGTCCTAACCCAAAACATCTAGGAAATCCAGGACACAACAAGAAGACCAAACCTAAGAATAATAGGTGTAAAAGAGAGAGAAGATTCCCAACTTAAAGGACCAGTAAATACCTTCAATAAAATTATAGAAGAAAACTTCTCTAACCTAAATAAAGAAATTACCATGAACATACAAGAAGTCTAGAGAACTGAATTCTTCCTGTAACATAATGGTCAAAACACTAAATGCACAAAATAAAGAATATTAAAAGCAATAAAGGGAAAAGGTCAAGTAACATATAAAAGCAGACCTATTAGAATTACAGACTTTTCAACAGAGACCGTGAAAGCTAGAAGATCCTAGACAGATGTCATTCAGACCCTAAAAGAACACAAATGCCAGCCTAGGCTACTATACCCAGCAAAATTCTCAGTTACCATAGATAGAGAAACCAAGACATTCCTTGACAAAAATAAATTCATACAATATCTTTTCACAAACTCAGCCCTACAAAGGATAATAGATGTAAATCTCCAACACAAGAAGAGAAACTACCCCCAAAAATTCCACCAGAGAACTCCTAAACTTGATAAACAAGTTCATCAAAGTGGCTGCATATAAAACTAACTCAAACAAATCAGTAGCCTTGTTCTACTCAAAGGACAAACAGGCTGAGAAAGAAATTAGAAAATTGACAAGCTTCACAATAGTTGCAAACAATAGAGAATATTTTGGTGTGACTCTAATGAAGGAAGTGAAAGATCTGTATGACAAGAACTTCAAGTCTTTAAAGAAAGAAATTGTAGAAGATCTCAGAAGATGGAATGATCTCCCAGCTCATGGATTGACAGGATTAATATAGTAAAAATGGCCATTTGCCAAAAGCAATCTACAGATTCAGTGCAATCCCCATCAAAATTTCAACTCAATTCTTTATAGAGTTGGAATAGCAAAAACTAGTCTCAATAATAAAAGAACTTCTGGAGGAAATCACAATCCCCAGCCTCAAGCTATATTACAGAGCAATGGTGATAAAAACTGTATGGTATTGGTACAGAGAAAGGCAAGTAGATCACTGGAATAGATTCAAAGACCCAGAAATGAACCCACATACCTATGGTCACTTGATCTTTGACAAAGCAACTAAAACCTTCCAGTGAAAAACACAGCATTTTCAACAAATGGTGCTGGTTCAACTGCAGGTCAGCATGTAGAAGAATGCAAATCAATCAATTTTATCACCTTGTACAAAGCTCAAGTCCAAGTGGATCAAGAACCTCCACATAAAACCAGATACACTGAAACTAATAGAAGAGAAAGTGGGGAAGAGCCTTGAACACATGGGCACAGGGGAAAGTTTCCTGATCAGAACACCAATGGCTTATGCTCTAAGATCAACAGTTGACAAATGGAAACTCATAAAATTGCCAAACTTCTATAAGACGGAGGACACTGTCATTAGGACAAAATGGCAGCCAACTGATTGGGAAAAGATCTTTACCAATCCTACATCTAATAGAGGGCAAATATACAAAGAACTCAAGAAGTTAGACCCAAGAGAATCAAACAACCATGTTACAAAATGGGGGACAGAGCTAAACAAAGAATTCTCAGCTGAAGAATACCAAAATGGATGAGAAGCACATAAAGAAATGTTCAACATGCTTAGTCATCAGGGAAATGCAAATCAAAACAACCCTGAGATTCCACCTCACACCAGTCAGAATGGCTCAGATCAAAAACTCAGGTGACAGCAGATACTGTCGAGGATGTGGAGAAAGAGGAACTCTTCTCCACTGTTGGTGGAGTTGCAGGTTGATGGGATTATGACCACTCTGAAAATCAGTCTGGTAATTCCTCAGAAAATTGGACATAGTACTACCTAAGGACCCAGCTATACCGCTCCTGGTATACCCAAAAGATGCTCCAACAAATAACAATGCTCCACTATGTTCACAGCCGCCTTGTTTGTAATAGCTAGAAGCTGGGAAAAAAAACGAGATGTCCTTCAACAGAGGAGTGGATACAGAAAATGTGGTACATTTACACAATGGAGTACTACTCAGCTATTTAAAAAATGACTTTATAAAATTCTTAGGCAAATGGATAAAACTAGAAAATCTCATGCTGGGTGAGGTAACCCAATCACAAAAGAACACACATAGTATGTACTCACCAATAAGTGGATATTAGCTTAAAAGCTCAGATTACCCAAGATACAATCCACAGACCACATGAAGCTCAAGAAGTTGGAAGACCAAAGAGGAGATGCTTCTACCCTTCTTAAAGGGGGAAACATGTTGAAAGCAGAGACTGAAGGAAGGGTAATCCAGAGACTGTGAGGATCCATCCTATATATTGTCACCAAACCCAGACAATAATGTGGGTGCCAAGAAGTACATGGTGACAAGTCCCTGATATAGCTGTCTCCTGAGAGACTCTGCCAGAGCCTGAGAAATACAGAGTCAGATGCTCTCAACCAACCTTTGGACTGAGAATGAGGTCCTCAATGGAGGAGTTAGAAAAAGGACTGAAGAAGCTGAAGGGGGTTTGCGACCCCACAAGAAGAACAATAATATCAATCAACCAGACCTCCCCCCAGAGCTCTCAGACATGAAACCAACTACCAAAGAGTATACATAGAGGGACCTGCCCCACCAAGGCACAGACACAGTCAGCTTTTCCCCCCAGCAGACCTTTCAATTCCCCTGAGAGAAAGACTGCCCTTTAAAATGTGTGTGAAAATCATAGTCCTATCTGTTGAAGGTCAGATTCTGGTCTCTTTTCTATTCTGCTTCAGAAATCCAACAACTTCCTTTTCCTTGAGTTAATTTTCCCTGAAATGCCAGCAAAAACACATTGAGATGTGCTTTCTTAATATCTACGTATTTCTCAAGCCATTTAACTTGTCAGTAAAGATTAACCATGAGTCCAACAAGTCAACTCCATGTTAACTTGATGTACTGGCTGGTTTTGTGAGTCAACTTGACACAAGCTGGAGTTATCACAGAGAAAGGAGCCTCTGGTGAGGAAATGCCTCCATGAGATCCAGCTATAAGGCATTTTCTCAACTAGTGATCAAGGGGGAGGGCCCAGCCCATGGTGTTGGTGCCATCCCTGGGCTGGTAGACCTGGGTTCTATAAGAAAGCAGGCTGAGCAAGCAGGGGAAGCAAGCCAGTAAGCAACATCCCTCCATGGCCTCTGCATCAGCTCCTGCTTCCTGACCTGCTTGGGTTCCAGTCCTGACTTCCTTTGGTGATGAACTGCAATGTGGAAGTGTAAGCTGAATAAACCCTTTCCTCCCCAACTTGCTTCTTGGTCATGATGTTTTGTGCAGGAATAGAAATCCTGACTAAGATACTTGACAACCAAATATATCTCCCATCTTCTTAAACCATAATGCCAATGATGCCCTAAAAGCTCATGTCCATCCCCATAATGCAAAATATATTTAGTCCCTCTCCAAGAATATCCATATCCATGATATTAACAGCTATAATATCATTTTTAAAATCCAAGTTCAAAGTCTTCTCTGAGACTTAATACACCCCCTTTAGAAATGTTTCTAAATATTCTAAACAAGTTGCATACTTCCAAAGTACATGACACAGATTAATTCTCATTCCAAAGGGGAGTCGAGAAAGAAAAGCTGGGGCCAAAGCAAGACTGAAATCCATCAGGGAAAACATCAAACCCTGTGATTTCATGTCCAGTATGCAAAATACACAGAATGATGGGAGCAACCCTAGAAAAAGGACTGAAGGAGATGAAGGGATTTCAACCCCATAGGAAGAACAACATCATCAACCAGCCAGACCCCCCAGAGCTCCCAGGGTCAACCCCATAGGAAGAACAACAGTATCAACCAGCCAGACCCCCCAGAGCTCCCAGGGACTAAACCACCAACCAAAGAGTACACATGGTGGGACCCATGGCTCCAGCCACATATGTAGCAGAGGATGGCCTTGTTGGGCATCAATGGAAGGAGAGGCCCTTGGCCCTGTGAAGGCTCAATGCCACAGTGTAGGGGAACAACAGGGCAAGGGAGGTTGGAGGGACTGGGTGGGTAGGTGGGGGAACACTCTCATAGAAGCAGAGGGAGGGGGGATGGGATAGGAGGTTTATGGAGGGGAAACCTGGAAAAAGGATAACATTTGAAATGAAAATAAAATATATCCAATTAAAAGGGGAAAAAAGAAACTATCCATTTTTTAAAGAGCAGCTGGTGCCTTTTAATCATGGCTTATGTTGTCCATCTATTTTTGCATATTTTCTGATTTTACGTCAGAGTTCCCTACCTATTAATCTTAGTGATGCCAAAATCGGCACCATATTCAAGTCTAGTTGTAATAACCGTGTAGTCCCTTCTGACTATTTCTAAGATAGACCTAGGAGGCCAGGCAGTCTACAGTGAGAATGAGATTCCTGCAGGTGGGTCCAGAGGGGTCTGCACAGAAGTTGTAAGAGGGATGTGGAAGAGATGATGGAGACACCAGGATGTTGAACTGGGGGCTGAAACCATCTCTCCAGATCCCAGAGTACAGTGTGGGGTATCTGCCGGTTGCAGGTGGAAGCTTCTTCTGCAGTGGGTAGATCTTGCCTGCTGCTTTTTGTTTTTGCTTTTCTCCAGATTTCACTGTGGAACACGACCTGGCAACCTTAATTTTATGGAGGGTTGGAAAAAAGGCTACAAACATTCTAGTTTCAAGTTTTCTGTTTGTTTTTATGTTCTTATAAGGAAGTGCAGTGGTTTCTGAGCTACACACCTATCAGAGCTAAACCTGCAAGTCTAGCGGTTCATTTCAACCAATTTAAATATAAAAGCTGACAGTTAAATAAGCTACTGGAAATTTCTTGGTGTGTTTAGAACAATTTTAGTATTGGAACCTATTTCTTTTTCAATAACAAATTTTATTCAATCCATACACAGATTATATGTTTCTAAGGAAAAGTTTTCATTCAAATTGATATAGATTAAAATATAAAATACATATTCCAGGTGTTAGGATGTAAAAAGAAGGTAAAGATATTAATATTTTTGTTATTTTTACATTGCAATAATTTTTTTAAAACGACTTTATTTTACAAAACAAAGATAAATGTACAGATTTTAAACATTTTTTGCTTAAAGCAATAATTTTTAAAATACATTATGCTAAATAAAAATATTATATCATCCACTCCTTTTGCAGAAAGAGGGTCAGAGTTCAGTTCCTAGAACCCACACAGCATCTCACAATAGCTTGCTACTCCAGATCCAAGAGCTTTGACGCCCTCTTATGGCTTCCATGGGAATTAAATATATGTGGTGTGTATACCCATAAATACACACATAAAACTTAAAATTATACTTCATGTATTTTGGTTAGTTTTTTAAAATATGACTATTAAAAATTTTCACATTGCATGCTGTTCACACATGCCCATGTCTTCTCCCCATATTGCTCTATAGTTTAAAATAAGTATCTTTGGCTTATTAGAGTATACCTTTGCAATACATTATAACATTTACTTATTGTTTGTGGGTTTCGATGTTTGTGTTTGATTGTTCTGTTTGTGGGTCTTGGGCTTTGCTTTTGGTTTGTCTACACATGGTCTCACTGTGTAGCCCTGGCTGGCCTGGAACTCTCTATAGACCCGGCTGGCCTTGAGCCCACAGATCTATCTGCCTCTGCCTTCCAAGTGCTGGGATTGAAGGTGTGCAGTCTTCCTTGTTTTCATGTGTAATTTGAAACCTTACAGTATTTGCTCCACATCCTCTTGCCCTTTATGTTATTATTGTCCTGTATTCCGTTTCTGTGTTCTAAACACTACGTTACTGTTTTCATTTTGATGGGCAGTTGTTCACTGAAGACCTCACACATTAGAAGACATGCCTTTTTTAACTGATCCACATGTACTCTACTTCCAGCCTTGCGTTTCTGTGAATGAATATGGTGACATCACTCCGGTTTCTCCTGGAAACCATCCTGTGCTGACTGACTCTCATCATGCAGTTCTGCATCTCACCTTTAATTATCTCATCTTTCCTTTATCTGAAAATGCGTCCTAATTCGGCTTTCATTTCTAAAGGATAATTTGACTAGATGGAAAATTCTAGGTAGACAGGGCACTTCCCCCTCTCCTTTCCCTACATGGAAGCTGTTGGTTGGCTTTGAACTGACAGAATTGCTGATGGTCTTCAGAAATTACAATCTTTGCTTTTGCCATTTTTGTCTATATGTGTATAATATCATTTTTCTAATTTTCCTCTTCAGGTTGATGGTGACTCTGTTTTTTTGTTAATAAATATGATATGTGTTGAAGTGGTTGGTGTATGTGTGGGGAGTGGGGTGGGGAGGACCTTGTTTAAGGTTCACTGACAGTCTTTTTGTGTTTAGTCTTTGAGGCAGTTTCTCGCTAGGTAGCCCAAGCTAACTTGTAACTTTTGATCCTCCTGTCTTTGCCTTTTGGGTTCTGTACCTTCATAGCTGAGCCACCACGCCTATTGTTTTTCTTTGCTGCTGTTTGTCTGTTTTGTAGGGGTGGCATCTGACCCAGGCGCTGACATATTTTGACCAAGGTTCTGACATATTCTGGGCCATGCCCTCCCACTGAGTCACACCTTTCACCCTGAGACTCTTCACTCAGTGTTTGCAGCCTTCACAAACAGCAGACAAGGTTGAGCCACTCATTCTTTCCCTGTTCTGCCCTATTGGCTTCTATTGCCTTCTGTGCTATGTGGCACAGTATTCTGAGAGCCACTGAGACTTACACTGAGACTTGCCCACCTGATGCACTTTGGGCAAATTCTGCTGCGATGTCTTTCTAAACAACATTTCCTCCTGGAGTCTCTGAGCTCTCTTAGTTGTCTCCTAGGAGTATGCTCATGCCTGCCATATTGCTCATCGTTTCTAGTGCTCTCTGTATTTATCCATTCTATTTTTCTGTTGTATTCATTTTTCTTTGCATTTCTGGGCACTGTGTATTTATAGTACCCGATGTAACATTTTCCTGTCAGATTTTCTCCTGGTAACCTTAGTTTTCTCCTGGCATGTCTGGAATATGTCTTGTCTTATTAGAAACTGCAGGTTGGTACGTACACATTGTTGGTTGCTAGAGTTCAGTTTTTCCACTGGGCAGAAAAAAGGATTCTTGAACTATATTCTTAGCTGTGGTTACTGGATGACTCAGAGCTCCCACTTTCTCCAACAAAGCCACAGCTACTCCAGCAAGACCACATGTCCCAATAATGACATTCTCTATACAATTTCTTATGTGTTCTAGGTTTCAACTTTTTTATTTTAATCACTAATGTTTTCACAAAAAATCATCCACTTCCTTTTTGCTATAAGCTTGACACATTGTTGTGAGGTATCCACCTGAGAAGACTATTTGAGCATGAATTTGGGCCAACAGAAAGTCTTTATAAGCCAGTCAGTGAGAACACTGTTTGGGACCTCCATGAAGGCTTGAACCTTTCTCAGGGGTGAGCTTGTAAGCACAAAAACATATCCTGGGTGCCATCGAAGCAACAGGTTTCTTCCAGTGTCTTACGGAGACCTCCTGGTCTCATAAAGAATGGGTCCAATCCTCTTTGATCCTGAACAACATCCTGGGCTAAGGAATATAATGAGGCTTCCAGATAGAGAGAAGAATTTTCTAGATGGCCCAGGTCTATATCTACTGGGGCACTGATTTCCTTAAAGTATCATCCCCCATAACTAGGTGTGAAGATCCAGCTACAGCGGAGCCATGGTGCCTGTCCCCACCAACAGTGGATTGGTGATGGATATAGCTTGCTGCATACGAGGAAGCCCAGGATCTAGATTTAGGTAGGCCATGCCTTTCTTTGTCTTTATAGATGAACACTTGTGATATTATAACTATTTAGAAGTTGTGAAACGGAACCCAGTATGGTAGCCAGGTGGCTAATAAGAGCATTCTGATGACTGGAACCCATGTCTGGGCAGTCTCCTCTGGTGGGTCCCTGATAGACACACTGCTCTGCTTGTCCTCTCTGAGTCTGTGGTTGCCTCCACTGTCTTATGTTTGTTCCTCTTCTTTCTCAGTGAACTTTCTTTCATTATCCTTTCTACCTCTTATGCTATTTCACATGTCAACTCTGCCTCAGTCCATTCCTTCTTTCTGGTTACTTTGATGCTCACTGTAACTCCTTACGGTACATACTAAATTAGTTTACTCTTCACTTTTTAAATGATAAAGATATTTAATGTTAAGTTTTGCTTGGAGTACTCATTGTGTTCAGCATCACGGATTATAGTGGAGGATGGTTCCTGTTTAATAGAGGTGTGTGTGTGCATGTGTGTTTCTCCAAGGATTATCTTTTCATTTTATTTTTTTTACAATTTTATTGGATATTCTCTGTATTTACATTTCAAATATTATGCCCTCCCCCCACTCCCCTCCCTTTTTCCCTTTAACTTGCTTCCATGAAGGTGCTCCCTCTCCCAATCACCCTCTCCACCTCAGTGCCTTGACTGTTGATGGTGTTGTTCTTCCCATGAGGGTGCAAACCCTTCATCTCTTTCAGTTCTTTCTCTAGCTCTTTCATTGGGGTCCCTGTGTTCAGTCTGATGTTTAGCTGCAAGCATCATCATCTGTATCTGTATGACTCTGGGAGAGCCTCTGAGAAGACATCCATGTCTGGTTCCTGCCAGTAAACACTTCTTGGCATCAGCAATAGTGCTTGGATTTGGTGGCTGTATATGGTGTGGTTCTCCAGGTGATGCAGTCTCTGTAGATCTTTTCTTCTATCCCTGCTCCTCTATTTGACCGTGTATTTCCTCCCCTGTTTTGTTCTCCCTTCTAAGAAGGATTGAGGCATCCACATTCTGGTCTTCCTTCTTTTTGAGCTTCATATGTTCTGTGAATGGTTTCTTGGGTATTTAGAGCTTTTTTTGTGTGGGTAGGGGGGCTAGTATCTGCCTATAAGTGAGTGCATACCATGAGTCACAAAAGAACACTCACGAACTCCTTGTTTTTAATAACTGAGTAGTACTCCATTGTGTATATGTACCACAATTTCTGTATCCATTCCTCTCTTAAGTGACATCTGGGTTCTTCCCAGCTTCTGGCTATTATAAATAAGGCTGCTATGAACATGTGTCCTTGTTAGATGTTGGAGCTACTTTTGGGTATATGCCCATGAGTGGTATAGATGGGTCCTCAGGTAGCACTATGTCCAGTTTTCTGAGGAACTGCCAGACTAATTTCCAGAGTGCTTGTAACCAGTTTACAATCCCACCAACAGTGGACAAATGTTCCTCTTTCTCCACATTCTCCCCAGCATCTGCTGTCATTTGAGTTTTTGATCTTAGCACATTCTGACTGCTGTGAGGTGGAATCTTAGGGTGGTTTTGATTTGCATTTTTCTGTTGACTAGGGAAGTTGAGCATTTCTTCAGGTGCTTCTCAGCCATTTGATATTCCTCCATTGAAAAGTCTCTGTATAGCTCTATACCCCATTTTTAAGTAGGATTATTTGATTCTCTAGAGTCTAACTTCTTGAGTTCTTTGTATATATTGGATACTAGCCCTCTATCAAGTGTAGGATTGGTAAAGAGTTTTTTCCCAATCTGTTGGTTGCCGGTTTGTCCTTTTGACAGTGTTCTTGGCCTTACAGAAGCTTTGCAATTTCATGAGGTCCCATTTGTCAATTCTTGATCTTAGATCATAAGCCATTGGTGTTCTGTCCAGGAAAAATTTCCCTGTGCCTATGTGTTCTAAGCTCTTTCCCACTTTCAGTTCTATTAGTTTCAGTGTACCTGGTTTTATGTGAAGGTCTTTGATCCACTTGGACTTGAGCTTTGTACAAAGAGATAAGAAAGGATCAGTTTGCATTCTTCTGCATGCTGACTCCCAGTTGAACCAGCACCATTTATTGACGAGGCTGTCCTTTTTATATTGAATGTGTTTAGCTCCTTTGTCAAAGATCAAGTGACCATAGGTATGTGGGTTCCTTTCTGGGTCTTTGATTCTATTCCATTGTTCTACCTGCCTGAGTCTGTACCAATACCAGGCAGTTTTTAATCACAATTTATCTGTAATACAGCTTGAAGTCAGGGATGGTGATTCACCCAGAAGTTCTTTTTCTTTCTTTCTTTCTTTCTTTTTTTTTTTTTTTTTTTTTTTTTTTTTTTTTTGGTTGAGAATAGATTTTGCTATCTTGGGTTTTTTTATTATAACAAATGAATTTGGAAATTGTAAGAATTATCTTAAATGTGTTTCTTAAAACAATTGGTCATATATGTCTGTTAGTTCAATAGATACATATTCAGTCAACCTCAGACCACAAAAACTGTCTGCCTTGATCAAGTTTGGACCTTTTCTGACCTCTGTTTCCTAAGCAATACAGTATACCAGCTATTTACACAATGTTTGCATCATACAGAGCTTTTTATGAAGTTTAGAAATGATTCAAAATATGTGGCTTAGATCCAACTATGATGCCAGTGTGTATAAGGGACTTGAGCATGGGTGGGTTTTGGTATCCATGGGGATTCAGGGACTGCCCTAAGATACTAAGGGGTGGTTGGGCCTTTGTTTAAGATTTATTCTTATATTAATTTGCATGTATGTGTGTGGGTCTGTTCCAGTGTGTGCCTCATGTGTTCGGTGCCTGCAGAGACTAGAAGGGAATATCTGATCTCGAACTGGAGTTTCCAGGCAGGTAGGTGTTAGCCATTCCATGTGGATGTTGAGAACTGGTCTCTGGTTTGCTGGAAGAGCAACAAGTGCTCTTATAACCACTGAGCCATCAGCCAGCTTAGAATAGCTGTTCTTAATTTATCATATCACGGTCTAATTCATGAGGACTATAGTTAGAGAAGATGGAGTGTTTCTGCATCTCTCTTTTTGAAAGAGGGTAGTCCAGGGTGGTCTTGAATGGCTCATAGCCAATGCTAGCTGAGAATTTCTGATCTGTCTGTTTCCACCCCTCAAGTGTTGGGATTACTCATGTCCCACCATGACCAACTTCTAATTCCTCCTTCTCCTCCTCTTCTTTTCCTTTCATTCTCTCTCTATTCTCCTCTTCTTTATAAGTTTATGGCTTTCTCTAGGGTCAATTACACAATCAAAGTTTATAAACATCACAGAGTATATTCTGTATTCTCTTTTGACGAACTGTAGTTTCTAAGTAGTATCTATTAAATTGAGTTCACTGATCACAATGCCTAATTTCTCCAGATTTTTTTTTTTTTTTTTTTTTTTTTTTTTTTTTTTGTCTAATAGATTCAACTAGAAGGACCCTTGGGGCTTTTGCAAGCCTTACACCCACCGCTTATGGTCAAGACTAGGCCAAATTCCATTCTTAACCCACAGTTCTCAGGAGGAGCAGAAACATTCTTGAAAAACCACAGAATGTACTGACTGATAGTCACCTCACCCTCTGGTTTGAAAGCATGTCTGTCATATTCTTGCTTGCCAATAGATTCAAAGGTCAATATGCTTAGCCAATAAGTTTAAACTGTAACCTTGATGATGTAACCTGTACCCCTAAAAATGTATAAACTGCTTGTTATAGCCATTTGGGGCCACCTTCCAGTCACTTGTCACGAGGAGCTGATTGAGAGTCGACCCAGACACACTGGAAAATTAAGTCCCTTGCATTTGCACCAAACTTTTGTTGTTCTCTATTATATTTTTATCCCATTTCCCTGCATTTCTTCTCTTTCTTTTCCTCTTTATATATTTAGCTGCTGATATTTTTAGTACACACTAATTTTTTCCCATAAAGTAAACATTTTAATTTTTATCTTGTTTGTTGGTTTTAATTTCAGTGCCATTACTCTGGAACAACTGATCTTCATAGACCACCTGAGAGTTCTCTTTTCAGTTGTGACACAGAGTAGAATTAATGTCAGATAACACTACTCTTACATGTGAAGAGACAAAAGATAGTTCAAGTACATAACAAACACAACGCCTGGTCTGGGAGAAGGGGAGTTCTCTTGTGGCACCAGGCATGTTACCCCTCACACTGTATTCTCCAGCCAGAGAGCTCCTGCAAGCTTCCCTGACCATCATTCATTATATAGGCAGAATTGATTAAATCACTAGCCTTATGATTGAAGTTAATCTCTAGCATCCTTCCTCTCTCCCAAGGTCAAGTCACTGAAAGTTCCAGCCTTCTAATCATGTGATTGGTTCTCTGACAGTCACCATTTTGAAGCTATCTAAGGCTTCCACCAGGAGTTGCCTCATTAGCATAACAAAGACATTCCTATTACTCAGAAAATCTCAAGGGTTTTGAAGCTCAGTGCCAGAAATTGGTGACAAAGACATTCTCCCGTGTGTGTTTGTGTGTGTGTGTGTGTGTTTGTGTGTGTGTGTGTGTGTGAGTGTGTGTGTGTTTGTGTGTGTGTGTATGTGTGAGTGTGTGTGTGTGTGAGTGTGTGTGTGTGTGTGTGTGTGTGTGTGTGTGTGAGAGAGAGAGAGAGAGAGAGAGAGAGAGAGAGAGAGAGAGAGAGAGAGATTCAGTGTGAAATGTACTGGCTGATAGAGCTGACTGCCTTGCTCTTGTATTTAACAGTGCACTTGAAGCTTCTTTTCCGCTTCCTAACGTTGCCAGTTGTATCGAATTGTTGTTTGTTCTTTTTTTGTCTTGTGTTAATTGGTTTTATTTTTCAGTACACTTAATGATGACTACCTTCTCTTTCCCAGAACTAGTAATCAAAACATATTGTTCTATTTATTTTTCTCTGTTTAAGGAGAAGAAAACAGGCCTAAACCTAAGGTTCTACATCACCTAACCAAGCCTTAAGTTGTTTGCTTTGTAACAAATCAGCTACACTCTCTCCCACAAAGTAAATAATATCCTTTATGAGGAAAGCAAATAAACACCAATCTTCTTAGTCCTCCCTCCCCTTTTTGGTTTTCCTTTTCTTTAATCGAGAAAATAATTTTTCTCCACCATTCTGATCACAGTTTCCCATCTTCCAACTCCTTACAGATCCTTCTCAGATCTCTCATCCACCCAACTCCATACTTTTTATTTTCATTAAAAAACAAACAGCAAAATTTAAAGGAGAAAGAAAATTTAAAAATAAAAAGATATATGATATACAAACAGTAAAACCAAACCAAAAAAAACAAAAACAAAAACAAAAACAAAAACCAAAAAAACAAAACAATATGAGACAAAAAAATATCATTGAGATCATTTTATATTGGGCATCCACTGGCATGGGTCCTCCAGAGGGTTCACTGAAGAGAAGGTATTCATCCTTCAGAAACAGATGCCCATGGAGCTAACTTCTTAAGGAGGGGTGAGAGATCATGGCACCCTTGGCTTTGCTTTGTTGAACCTTTTCTGCATGTAAAGTCTACTCCCTCAAGCAGCTCCCTGGGGTTCAACCTTGTAGACAATATGTTTTCCAATGATGAATTAATTACTAATCAGAGCTAATTAGACCACTGAAGCTCAGTGTTTTGTACTTTTGTTCTCTGGTACCCAGTGAACTGCTTCATCCTATTGTTTCCTCAGTCTTAAAACCAGGGAGAATGAAAATAATACTGCTACTGTTATCCCCACCTTCACCTCGTAGGCCATCCCCTCTAGCTTACCCAGACTTTTAGAAAATCTGTACTATAATTTTCTTTGCAAAATGACTCTTATTTTGAGTGTCCTTAGCTATTACTTAAAACGTACATTTCCAGAGACTACCACTGTTGCATTTTATTAAAAAGAGCCAGCATATGTTTAGTAGAGCTCGGTATGCTATGGAAGGGGTGCCTCGGCGGGTCCATCCTGAGGCATCCCTTGCCTCTGAGGTACCAGCCATGGGACATGTGTAGTGTAGAATAGAGTTTATTTAGGACATGGGAAAGGGAGTTGAGGAGGGAGTAGAGGCAGGAAAAGACAGACAGACAGACAGACAGACAGACAGACACACACACACACACACACACACACACACACAGAGGGGGCAGGGGAGGCAGGCCAGGAACATGTAGAGAAAGTGGGGAGGGGGAGGAGAGGGAGGGAGAAAGGGGCCAGGGAGAGAAGGCAGTCAGAGATGGGCAGTGAGAGCTATGAGGGACCAAACAGCCTCTTTTATAGAAAGACCTACCTAACTGTCAGGTAACTGTTGAGAGAAGCCTAGAAGGAATGCTAACAACCACAATCCATTTAGTTATAAATGTACATGCATGTAATGGGGGCTAGATAAAGTAGCTTAGGGAAGGGACACAGAGACCTAGAGTTCAGTTTTCACTGAGAATGCCTTACCCACTTTCTTTTCAGCATAATGGTAGTGATTTAAATGAAACATCCCCCACAGTCTCAGGAATTTGAATATGTAGTCCCCTGTTGGTGGAGTTGTTTCGGTAGGATTAGGAGGTGTGGCCTTGCTGGAGGAAGTGTGACACTGGGGGTAGGCTTTGAGAATTAAAAGACTCACAACATTCTAGTACTCTCTTTTCCCCCTGCTTTCAGTTTAAGGTGTGTGCTCTTGGCATCCGTCTCTAGACACCATGCCCCAGTCTTTCCATCGTGGACTCTTAGCCCACTGTAACTGTAATAACTATAACAATAAACAATAACATAACTAATACAATACTTTGTCATGAGATGCTTATTTATTTATTGTTTTTAAACCTTCTGTCTTAGTCTATTCAGGCTATTTCATCAAAATACTTAGTACGAATGAATGAAGAGGTCACGCCTGTATGAGAAGGTATGATCCGCAGCTGAGCAGTCCCACAGTGGTGGACAAGCTGGAGAGCCAAGGAAAGCTGCAGCCCGACGAAAGAACACGGAAATCTCACCGGAGAGAGAGCTGTGATGGCGCTGGACAGTCCCTGTTCTGAAGGGAAGGGCTGGGATAGGGGAGCGTGGGTTTCTCCTTTGTGAGTTTCTTCCGTTTGCTCAGCAGTTCTTTGGCTGGCGCTGCCCATGCACCGTGGTCTTTCCATTCAGCATAATGATCCAAATGCCAGTCTTCTTCAGAAACTTTCTCACAGACATAGCCAGAAGTATGCTTTACCAATCCTGACACCCACAACGAATCATGACACACTATGAACTAGGTAGATATGTAAAAGCAGAAGAGCATTTTGTACGATCTGAAGGCTGCAAAGTCCAAGATGAAGGTGCTGTCACATTTCCTGCCTCAAGAGGGCCCAACTTCTTCCTAATGATAGATGTAGGAGCGGAGCACCGCACAGGCCCAGCCTCTGATATCCATTGGGCGGCCTGGCAACCCACAGCAACGAATGGGTGGGCCCAGGGAAAGGTCGGGGTATGGTTGTGTCAGCTGAGTGTGACAGCAGCTGAAAACAAACTCAGATACACACTAACACCCCAACACAGCCAGCAGGCTGCTTTTGCTGCGTGGGAGTCATGAGGCTAGGGTTTCAAGCCTTTTCCCTTCAACCTTTCCCAGTTTATAACTCTGGAACTGAGAATTCTTCCAGATTCTGGTGGTCTTATGTTTTTCATTCCCAGGCCCAACAACTGTTTATTAATCTCTTTTGTACATGCATCCCCCCAACACACACACACACACACACACACAGAGCGGATCAGAGCCTACCAGATCCTACATAAATCCCTGTAGATCCCTGTAGCACTTCTGATCCGAGTTGACCTCTCGGTGCTTTCTGGGAGAGGAAGAACAAAAACTTTGGAATGTCTCAGAATACTCAGGAAGGGAGGAGAAAGGAAACTGCTTTATCTCTCAAGACAGGACCCTTATCCCAAAACTGTCAAGACCTGCTAATCCGGTTGCAAACAGAGGAACTTGCTCCAGCCTTCAACCCCTGCTAGACATGGACCTATTCCCCCTACCCTCCACAGATCTGTAGACTGGCTCTGGAAGGAACTGCCCTCTGCTGGAGCTTGTGACACTGGGCACCCCAGACCTGCTGGGACCTAGCGGCACACTCTCGGCTGCCTGCTTTTACCTCCTATTCTACTCTCCCCTTACCCATATGGCAAATAAAGGTTCCCTTGTCTGTTTTCCCATTCCTCCCACCCACTCCATTCTTGGAGGGAGAGAAGACAAAGGCCAGACTGGAAAAAACTGTCACTATGACCATACATAATTGAAAGACAGGAATGACTCTAAGTTCTCTTTCACCATACCATTCCTAAGAACTTGAACCCTCTCAAAATTGATGCCATTGTTTGGCAACTGAGATTTCGGCATAGGAGTTGGGGAATAAGCTTTCTGTCACAGTACCTTCTTCAGTATCTTCTTTAGGTCCCAGATGAAGATGACACGACCTTTGACTCCTGAGCATTTGCAAGAATCTCTAAGTAAACAGTAGCTTGGCCACGTACGAGTCTCACATCACAGTCCTGCCTTAATTGTCTGCCATGGTTATTCCACAGCCGCAGCCCACTATGCTTCAGAGGGGAAGTCTGATGCGATTATTTTACCTTTATCTTAAAAAAAAATAAAACCAACTTCATGCCAGGCATGCTGCTGCACACCTAAAATCTCAGCACGAAGGCAGTTGGGGGAGAAAGGATCTCCCAAGACTGAGACCAGCCGAGCTAGCACAGCTCGAGAGTGTCAAGACAAGACAAAATGAAACACAAACAAAAACAGCTCACCCTTTTCTTCGGATGATGAGAAGATTTGTCTACAGCCCTCTGGTTCTGTGTCAACTTGGCACAAGTCAGAGTTGTCACAGAGAAAGAAGCCTCCCTTGAGGAAATGCCTCCATGAGATCCAGCTGTAAGGCATTTTCTCAACTAGTGATCAAGGGGAGAGGGCCCAGCCCATTGTGGGTGCTGCCATCCCTGGGCTGGTAGACCTGGGTTCTATAAGAAAGCAAGCTGAGCAAGCCAGGGGAAGCAAGCCAGTAAGTAACATCCCTCCATGGCCTCTGCATCAGCTCCTGCTTCCTGACCTGTTTGAGTTCTAGTCCTGACTTCCTTTGGACTACAATGTGGAAGTGTAAGCTGAATAAACCCTTTCCTCCCCAACTTGCTTCTTGGTCATGATGTTTTGTGCAGGGATAGAAACTGTGACTAAGACACCCTCTGATTGAAAAATATCTAGAATCATCTTGAATTATTTTCTTCTGTCTGTATTATTTACTTTTCTCATTGCTGTGATAAATGCCCAACATGGGCCACTGTAGGAAGGAAAGGTTTATTCTGACTCACAGTTGAAAGGTCCAGTACATCATGGTGGGGAAACCACAACAGCAGGAGCTGCTCAGCACATTGCCTACACAGCAGGAAGGAGGGAGAGAGAGAGAGAGAGAGAGAGAGAGAGAGAGAGAGAGAGAGAGAGAGAGAGAGAGAGAGAGTGCAAACAGAGAGAGTAGAGAGAGAGGCAGACAGACAGACAGATAGAGAATAAGCTGAACTTGGTCATGTGGTAGTCTTTGGTGGGCTTACCTTGTAACAGTTTTTTTTTTTTTAATTGGAGGTATGATCTCTTGTGTTTAAGTTGTTATTTTTCTTTTGTTCTTTTTTTGGCAAACTGTGTAATAAATGTCTTTTTCTGACTGTTTACATATTCTTCTTCCTCTGGTTTCTAGCTCGTCATTAGAGCACTGTTCATTTCTCCTGCTCTCCTGAAACTGGCTAATTCTCATTTTTATATCTGCTATTATTCCAGTTTCATTCTGGGGTCATGATAACATGCCATGACTAAGAGCAACTTGGGGGAGGGCAGGGCCATTTTCATGCTATAGGTTCCAGTCCGTCAGTGTGGGAGGGCACGGTGGAGATTTGCAGCAGGAATGCTGTTCGGATGGCTGTCGCAGAGACTTGCTTTCTTAGCCTCTCAGCCCATGGAATGGTGCTGTCCACAGTGATCTAGGTCCTCCTGTGTCCGTTAACAATCAAGACATTTTCCTGGAGATGTGCTCAAAGGCAAGTGTGATCTGGACAACACCTCAATAGAGACTTCCTTCCAAGGTGGCTCTACCATGTACCAAGGCTAACTTGGACCAGCACTGTGGGTGGAAAATTTGGCACCAACAGGAGACAGGAAGGTCCCTGACACTTTGGGTTGGTGGAGCATTTTATATGGCAGCTCTCATCAAAGCACCTAGTGACTCTCTGCTGGGACAATGTTCCAGTCCAAGTTTGGAGAGAATTCATCTGGGATGCTCAGCAGTATCATCTCTGCTTCTCCTGTTGATCCCGTGTGACAATCATTACACCTGCTAGGCATGATGTATTAAGCTACACAGGTCCCATTTCCTGATTCATAACTAATCAGTAATTGGTAGCAACACTGTTAGTAGGTAATAGTATTTGCTCTTCTTTTTAAAACTTGAAACTAGTTTTAATGACTAATGATTTTTTTCTGAGATAAACCCTCACTATGTAGCCCTGGTTGACCTGGAATTTACTATATAGCACGGATAATTTTTGCTTAATTTGCTTATTTCTATGATTTTCACAAAGTGGGCATTTGGTGACAATTGTTCTTTTATTCCTTCCACGTGCTTCTGAAGGAATCTTTCTATAGTCCATCTATTATTGGTGGCGTGGGAAAAAAAGGGCATTTTAAAAAGTGGGTCATAATCCATTGTTCCCATTATTTATTTTGATGTTCAAATTCAGAACGTGGCCATTGGGGGCCATTTCAAATCGTCTTCCGGAGCTTTTTTGTGGGAAATATTTAGAAACCAAGATTTGAGCTTTGGCTTATTCAGCATCATTAGTATCATCATTTGTAGGCCACACAAAGAGTTGAGACAATGTTGTAATTTTGCATATATTCCAATTTCATGTATATAATTCAATATCAATTTTATAAGCATTATAAACTTTCAACTTGTGATTTGAAAATTCAAAAGACCCCAAATAGCTAAAACAATCATTCGCAGAAAGAACAATGGTACATAAAAAATCATTTCCAAGTCCCAGTTGTATTATAGAGCCATCATGTGGTCCTGGCACAAAACAGTCACATAGGCCAATTGAGGAGAAGATCCAAAAATAAACCCACAGCTATAACATCCTAATGTTTTCTTGTTTCAAAGCTGCCAAATATAAAAATGGAGGATCCAACTTCCTTAGTAAATGGTTCTGGGAAAGTTGGATTTCCAACCATAGATGAGGGAAAGAGACCCATATCTCTTACCCTGCAAAAATACCAATTAGAAATGGATCAAAACTTTGTTTGTAAGATTTGGAACTGTATGTAAGAACATGTCAAGATATACAAGATATAGGCATAGACTAGGATTTTCTGAACAGGGACTCCAACACTACAGGAAACAGCCCCCCCCCCCCACACACACACACTGACAGATGGGATTGCATGAAATGAAGATGCTACTAACAGCAAAGGAAGAAATCACCTTAGCAAAGACACAATCTACAGATCTCTGCCAACTACCGTAAGAAAGAAAACTAATATTCGAGATAAATAAAGTATACAAAACATAACCCCCCATGATCAATCAGTAAGTGTTCTTATAAATTAAAAAGACAATTCTGCAAATAAGCGCAAATGCTGAATAAGTATTGGAAAACATGGTTACCATCCTTAGCCATCAGAGAAAGTAAGGTTAAAACTGTGGGGATTTCTTCTTCCTCTAGTCAGACTGGGTATATCACCAAGAAGACAGATGACTGCAGGGGCTGGGGAGGACACTGGGAAAGGGACAACTCTGTTCCCTGCTGCTATAAATGTGAACTAGTGCAGCCACTGTGGAAACCAGTATGGAGGTTCTTCAAAACACCAAAAACTAGAACTGCTCTGAGTGCGGTGCAGGAGCATCAGGCAGGCATGCGCTCAAAGGATACCACGTCAGCAGTCTTCAGACGTTCTCACTTTCATGTTTATAGCCCCGTGTTCACAATAGCCAGGAAATGGAATAAGCCTGGATGTCCATCAAGAGGCGAATGAATAAAGCAATGGTTCACATACCAAATTGGACTTTATTTTCACATAAAGAAAAATGAAATCATAACATTTACATAAAAATGGATGCCTCAAGAAATTACTGAATAAGCCAGACTCAAATACTGCAAATACTGCACTGCAAGCTTTCTCTTTTATGTAGAACCTATATTTTAAATTTTATGCATGTGTAATTAATTATATTTTATGTTTATAGCTCATGAAACTACAAAGGAGATCAGGAAACAGGAAGCAGAGCCCTTACAGATGTAAATACGGTATAAAATATACACAGTGAAGAAAAGGAAGAGGGCTGTCTAGTTACTTTTTGTGCTATGAAATTACCATAACCAAGGCAATTTACAGAAGAAAGAGATGACTGGGGGCTGTAGCATGAGTCCCTGACCAGCATGTGGGGGAACATGGCTGGCAAGTAGGCAGAGCACTGAAGCAACAGCTGAAAGCTCACAAAGCATCTGCAAGTAGGAAGCAGGAAGAGCTAACTGGGAATGGTGCGGGCTTTTGGAACCTCACAGCCCACCCTGAATAATGTACCTCCTCCTTCAAGGCCACACCTCCTAACCTTTCCCGAACAGTTCTACCAACAGGAACAAAGTGTTCACATGTATGAGCCTATGGGAGCCATTCTCATCCAAACCAACACAAAGGCCACATGGGAAAAGTAAAGGAACTCGAAGAAGAAAGAGGGCAGGGCAGGGGGTGGGGTGGGGAGGAGGAGGAGGTAATGGAAACAAAGAGACCAGGTCGGATGGCACAGATAGAGCCACAGTGAAGTCCATTGTTCTATACATTAACTTATGACGTTTAAGAACGAGAAAAACCTGGGACCTCATTTAGACCTCATTCCAGTCTCACGGCAGTGAGGATTTTCCATCCATTCTTGTAACTCCATTGTCCTAGGCTGCCCAACAACATCAAATATCTCCTCTTTGCTGAATCTCACAATATTTTTTCTCCTTTACATTAGCTAAACCCCCTAGGACAGTGTGAATTCCCTAGGAGATAGTATTAATAGATATCTTTGTTTTGTTCCTGACATAGAAGTGACTTTAAAGCTTCCTTGGCAAAATATTAGTAGCGGTGACATATGTTCATTTCATCCTGCCTAGGCCATGGTCATTAATGTATATTTTCATCATTTTTATTGATTTATCTCTTAGAAATAAGGAATGATTTTTAGTTCATTGAAATCATTTTTAAAATCCACAGCAATAAAGCAATTTTCCCCTCAGGTATGTTAACAAAAGAGTTAATATCATGTCAGATGATGATAAACCCACTTAAATCTACAGCTATATGAACAAAACGCTAACAACAATTAGATTTGTCATAGGTTTTGTAAACGTGACGGCTTTCCTTGATATTTTGCTGTGTATTATACTCTGTCTGGTTGCCCTTCTCAGCTCCTGGCTCCTGCCGTGAGTGTAACTATTATACAAGAGCAGTAATTAGTATTATATAATAAGAGCAGTAGCTCTTCCCATTGAGTGCAGGATTGCTCAACACACGTGACAGTTTTTATTGGTGGTAATCCAACTTGCAAAGTTTGTCTAAACCGTGTTATGCTTCTGGGGTGGGATATAGATGTAAGAACTGGATATTGCACTAGCTCCCACCTTTCTGCTTACCCCCATTAGTAGTCTCCCTCTTTCCTCTCCCTCTCTCCCCCTCCCCCTTCTCCTCTACTTCTCCCTCCCCCTCCCCTTCCCCTTCTCCCTCCCCCTCCTCTTTCCTCAATTCCCTCTCCCTATGCCCCTCCCCCTTCCCTTCCCCTTCTCCCTCTTCCCCCTCCCCCTCTACCTTCCCCTCCCCCTCCCCTTCCCCCTTCCACTCCCCCCGCCAGTGTCTGTGTATGTGTGTATGATGTGTCACTACGTGTCTAAGTCTGAGTTGGAGTTCATGATGCTATCTCCTGAGTGCTAAGACTACAGGTGTGATACTACCATGCCCACCCAGATATTCTATTTTATTTTTACTGTGCCCAGCATCTATAAGGACTGCAAGGAAGTGGCTGTTTTCTCACTGTCTACGTTAGTCATCTCTTGCTTTGTAACAAACAACCAAAACAAATTCAGTGGCATGTAACAGTCCAGATTTGTTTTCCTATTGAGCTGGTCTACAAGGCCTGCCAGGAGGCTGCACTTCAGTCTTTACGAACCAGTCAGGAAGTTTTTAATGTGAGAAAATAATACGGATGTACAGAGTACCAGCTAAGAACCAGCACTTCTGCTCCCAGCATTACATGCAAGAAATATCAAACTGATAAAAATGTGAAAATGAGAAAAGGTTGGTATCTTATGAAGGATTCATTAAAAATGAGTAAGAAAATTTTCTGTAATTGTAAGTAAAAAAGATAACTGTAAAATGATTGGGGGAAATGATTCTCTTAAAATAGAAGTGGATAGAATACATGTGATATGAAAGAAGAGGGCAAAGGATACTGGGAATTAAAGGTTTAGTTAGAGATGGGGGAGAGGAGATGAGAGAGAGGATGGGGTAGGGTTTGGGTTAATTTAAATATGTATATATTATCTTAGGTTAAATGCACATTATATATTATATATACAAATCAAATTATATATTGTATATTTATTGTTTACGTTATACATGTAATATACATGCACATATGTACTATATATCTATATACGTGTGTGTGTGTGTGTGTGTGTGTGTGTGTGTGTGTGTGTGTGTGTGGAGAAAGAGAGAGAGAGAGTTTAAACAGAAGTACCCTGCATATGTGGACAGTGCTGCTCCCAGAAGACATCGATGTTTAAGTGAAAATATCAGTGCCAGGCATGGGATAGTTCCCTGTGAGTTACTAGTCAGAGAGGCATCAGAGATCTCTAAAACAACAAACTATTGCCATTGGTCTTTGCAGTCCACAAAAACTAGATGTTTAGATCTTATTGCTGAAGACACCACACACTTTAGGTACAGGACATAAAGAAATCAATCCTAAAGTGACCAGGAAAATTTCTACTGGCTGAGTAGCTTTCATACTACTGGAAGGTGTTTTATAGGCCATGGAGGAGAAAAGACACAGTGGCCTTAGTCGGTGCTGGATCTGATATTCAACAATACCAACTTGCTAAGCAAAAATGTCCCACTGGCATAATAGTGGCATCAAAGGTTATAAGGGTAACCAACCTGCTTTCTGACTGGATTTGAGAACTGGACCATAGGTGGGGAAATACATGTAATATTGTAAGCCTGGTCAAAAGGCCATGGTTTGGAGGTTCTAGGCCCTAGATGGTCATGTTGTCAAAATGTCTTCTAAATGTCGCTATCCATATTTCTGTGCTACTCTCAACTTTAGTGAGAGGCTTCTTTTCGCTGTGGGCAGTGGTTAGCACAGAGACATAACTGGTTAGAGTGCTGAGAACAAATGGCTGTTGAGTGTTCAGCACTAAGTGGGATAGTGAGGACTCACCCACAGCTAAGGATCTATGATGGCTGCCAGGGAAGTCATGTTTCTTTGACGGTGTTAATCCTCGACAGACAAGAGTAAAGACCCTTACCCAAATTCATTGGTTAAATTATGCAAGGTTTTTTTTGCTTGTGTTTTTTGGGGGGCATTTTGTTGTTGTTGCTGTTTTGTTTTATTTTTGGTCATACAGAATTATCTCCCTAAAAGCTGTGTTTGAGAAAATGGCATTGAACACAGGAGACTGTGGGTCTCTACAGCCCCAAACTAGTGTAAGACTAGGGATTTTTTTTAAGGGTTGGGAGATTTCTAGAGGAATTCTGGTTACAAAGAAACTTGTCTGAGCATTTCAAAAGTATTTGGCAGAACATCTTATCAGGGTGGGTGTTAGGGTATAGGGTACAGAACACGTCAAGTTCTAGAAAATGGGTCAAGAACTAATCAAATCCAAATTTCCCGAAGCACAGGAATGAACTTATTTTGACCTTGTAATAAGATGACTTCTAATCTTAAGATGGAGTCAGACTTGTCCATCAGGTGTAGCTCTTAGTAATTTGCCTATCCCTCAGTAAATGACCCCATGCCTGTTTGTCAAGCACATATAGACATCACTAAGTAGACTTCAAGGGACATTCAAAAGAAAAGAATGTGATGTTGAGAGGGAGATGTCATAAAGGAGTCCGGGGGAGAGTGGAAGGGGAAAACAGTGGATGCATATACACACCATTCACTGAATCCATGCATGAAAATCTCAAGGAACAAATAAGAATAAGTTTTTCAAAGACCTAGAGAAATGCACTCAGTTGGCAGATAAACTTCATGCTCTGATAAATGGTAAAGTACGAAGATGAATTTTCTTTTTACATTTATTTTTTAATTAGCATACACAGCAGCAGATCTCCCAGTGACATTTTCATGCACACTTAGTTTTAATTGGGTCCCACACCTCGAACACCTCACTTCCTTGCTCCCCACCCCCTCCCGCCTCCTCAGTGTTTCCCGAGGACCCTTTCCAGTTTCACATCTTCTACTCAGTCGTGCCCACATACACACAAAGGATGGGATCCACATGAGAAAGAACATCTTTGATCGCTCCGAGCCTGAGTTACTTCACTTAGTATATTCCAGTTATAGCCATTTTCTAGCAAAGTTCAATTTTTATTTTTTTATTTGTTTACATTCCAGCTGTTGCCACCCATCCCAGCCCCACAGTTCCTCACTGTACTTCACCTTCCCCTCGTCTGTGAGAGGGTATCCCCCTTCCCTGGGGCCTCAAGTCTCTCAATGGGGATTAGGCACATCTTCCAGATCAGGCAGTCCTGTGCTATACATGTGTCTGGGGCCTTGGCCCAGCCCGTGTATGCTGCCTGATTGGTGGCTTCATCTCTGAGATCTCCCAGGGGTCCGGGTTAGTTGAGACTGTTGGTCTTCCTATGGGGTCCCCCTAGGAACCCAACTCCTTTCATCTTTCTCCTAATTCCTCCATAGGGGCCCATTCCTAGAAACTGCATATTTCCATTCATTCTCTTGGTCTGGATTTCTCTCCGGTCCCCTCCCTATACCTGATCACATGCCGCTTTTCCCCTCCCACCCTACTCTCCCACTCATGTTCCTCCCTCCCTCTGCATTCTGTGTTTTGTTTCCCCTTCTAAGTGGGCCTTCCTGCTTGTTAAACTTCTTACAGTCTGTGGGTTTTATCCTGGGTATTCAGTATATTTTGGCTAATATCCGAGTATCAGTGAGTATATACCATGTATATCCTTTTGGGTCTGGGTTACCTCACTCAAAAGTTCATTTGTTATACCTGAATCAAATACTATTGTGTAAATATATAGTATAACTTCATTGCCTGTTCATCAGTTCTTGGGCATCCAAGCTGATTCCTAGCTATTATGGTAGAGTAGCAACACACATGAAAAATGTCGGTGCAATAGGATACAGAGGATTTTCAGTATATGCCCAGGAGGGTGTAACTGGGTCATGTTGTATTCCATTTATCTCTCTGATAATTCTCCACAGATCCCACAGTTACTGCACATTTATGTTCCCACCAACAGTGAATGAGTGTGTTCCTTCCCTCCGCACCCTCATCAATGGTGTTGTCAATTGGTTTATGACAGTCATTCCGACTGGCATGATAAGGAATCTCAAAGCAATTTTGTTGTGTGCACACATATGTGCAATGGAAGCCAAAGAACAGCCTGAGGTGTCATGCCTCATGAGATATAACCTACCTTGTGTGTGTGTGTGTGTGTGTGTGTGTGTGTGTGTGTGTGTGTGTGAAGGGAGCTCTCATTGCACTGGACCTAACCAGGGAGCTTTTCTCTACATTCCCAGGGCTTGGGTTATGAGCATATAACACATCTGACTCTGTGTGTTTGTGTGTGCACTAAAGGTTGAATTTTGGGTCCTTATTCTTGCACGGAAGTTTTAGCTTGCAATTTCCTGATGTCTAAAGATGTTGAATACTTTGAAAATAATTACTGGCTGTTTGTAGTCCTTGAGAACTGTCATTTCAGTCCACGGACCCATTTCCAAATGGGCAGTTTTGGATTTTTTGGCGTTTAGTTTTTTCTGTTCTCTCGTTGTTCTACTCACCCCGTATGAGGCAGAGTGGGGAAGATGTCTTCCCATTCTGCAGGCTGTCTGCTCTGTTGATAGTTTCTCTGGCTATGCAGAGACATTTTAACACCATGTGATCCCACTCTTGTGCTACTGGAGTTCTCCTCAAAGGTCTTGCCTGTATCTCTATCTTGAAGTGTTTCTCATGTTTTCCTTCAGCTATTTATGCATTTTTAAATCAAGTTCTTTGGTTCACATTGAACTGACTTTGCTAAAAGTGAGAGATACAAATCTGAACTTATTTTTCTGCATGAGGAAATTCAGACTCACAATCACTATTTATTTAATAGGCCATCTTATTTCCAGCATATTTTGACAACTTTGTCAAAACTTAGGAGGTCATAGCTAAGCAGTTTAGTTTCTGGGTATTTATTTTCTCTCTTATGTTCCATTTACCAAGGTATACATTTTATTCTATTTATATACTATCTCTGTTACTAGGGCTCTGTAAGAGTTTGGTTTAGTTTTGGAGACCTTGTCTTACCATGCAGGGCCTGGAACTTGTTATGTAGATCAAATTGGCCTCAAGCTCAGAAAATTGTCTGTCTCTGCCTCCCAAGTACTGGGATTAAAGGTGTGCACCACGACCTGCTAAGTACAGTTTGGCATAAGGCATGATGTGCCCACCTGGCACCGTTCTCTCACTGCTATGGCTGTATTTCTATATGAACTCTGGAATTGTTTTCTCCGATTCTGTAAAGAACATCATTAGATTTTTGACAGGGATTACATTAAGTCTATAGATAAGTTTGGGTAGAAGAGCTGTTTTCACAATATGAAGTCTGCCAATCCAACAGCATGGAAGTTTCTGACCTAGTGTCTTATTCAATTTCATTTTCAGTGCCTTAATATTTTCATTGAAGAGTCTTCCACCTCCCTGGTTAGGTATATTTCTTGATATTTTGAAACTATTGTAAATGGAATAGTTTCCCTGCTTTCTCAGCCAATGTGTGTAGCCAAAATACTATATAATAAAAAAGATGTTGATTTCTGTGTGTTGATTTTGTGCCCCAAAACTTCACTGAAATAGGTCTAATAGTCTTCTGTTGGAATCTGTGAGGTCTTTTAAGTACAGAATTATGTCATCTGCAATAGAAATATCTTTACTTCTTTTCCATTTTTATCTGTTTTATATATTTCCTCTGTTTAATTGTTTGGCCAAGAGTTTGAACACTATTTTGAGTAAGAATAGAAATAATTGGGTACCTTTGTCTCATTCTAGATTTTTAGAAAAAAATGCTGTCTTCCACACTTAGTATAATATTGGCTATTCCGGTTGTATAAATATGTTGTGGGACACTCGGCAACTCCAACTTTCTTCAGGGTCTTATATCACAAAGGTTTGCTGAACTTTGTCAAATGCATTTTTCTGAATCCATGAAGATAATTGTAGATTTCTGTCTTTAGGTCTATTCACACTGTCATGCTGTATTACATCTATTTGCTTGCATATATTGAACCAGTATGACATTGCTGGGCTGAAACAAAGTTGGTCATGTTGTATGATCTTGATGTGATAGGTTCTTGAGCTCAGTTTTCAAGCATTTTGTTGGCATTTTTTCCTGTGTTCATTGGGGAGATTGTTCTATAGGGTTTTTTGTTTGTTTATTTTTCTTTTGTTGTTGTTATGCTGTGATGCCTGAGTTTGGTGTCAGAGTAATGCTGACTTCATGAAATGAATTTGGAGGTGTTCATTCTTGTTTCTGTTTTGTAGAACATTTTAAGAAGTGCTTTAGATTCTCCTAAAATTCAGCAAGAAATCTCTTTACCCCCGAGTTCTTTTCCTGAGATTTTTCAACTACTCCAATTACATTGCTAGTAATGTCTGTTTTCTGGCTTTAGCTCTGGATGGCGTGGTGGTTTGAATGTGAATGTTCCACACAGGCTCTGAGGTTTAAACGCTTGAATCCCAGCTGATGCTGCTGTTTGGCCAGATTCAGGAGGTGTAGGCTTGCTGGAGGAAGAATGGCACTGGAGATGAGCTCAAAGTTTTCAAAGCTATGTGCCATTCACAGTGTGCTCTTGACTTACTGTTTGCAGCTTGAGACATGAGCTCTCAGCTGTACTGTTTCCTGTGGCCCTGATTCCCTACCACGATGAACTCTTACCCTTCTGGAGCTAAGCCCAAATAATTTCTTTCTTCCACAAGTTGTTTTAAGTTATGGTCTTTGTTATGGCAAAAGAAAACAAACTAGAACAGTTGGTTATGTGTTTAGAATTTTATGTTTTTCCAGGTTTTATTAGCTCTCTTAGTTTGTTGCATTTCCTTTCTTTCTTCTTCCTTTCTCCCCCACCCCTTCTCTCATATATGGTGTATGGTGTACAGAGTTTTTCTACAAGACAAGCAACTGCCATCATGTAGACTTTGCCTGTGCTAACTTGCAAAAGATTATCCCTGCTGGGCTGCCTGACTATTGACATCCCCTCATAAAATGGCACAGGAGGTCACTAGACCCTCAAATGAGTGTCCAGCTGTCCCCTTCTACATGTTTGCAACTCTGCTCTAACTACATGTGGATAGAGTATACAGGCTGAAGAAGACTAGGGGAGAAGGGCTCAGTCTATGCGGCTATGGAAAGACATTATTCCTCCTAGATTTAGACTGCCTGGTGTGGCAGGGAGGACACCCGCAGGAAGAACACCTCACATGTGCAATGTAAGCCCAATAAACTCAATGGCTTCTCAGTGCGATTGCACCTGCTTGTCACTGGACCCTTAGGAGGAAGGTTAGACATTGTTTGCATCTCCTGGGGAAGACATTTTAATAAAATGTGTACGTGAGGGGTATAAAGGTATAGATGCTCATGCACATGCGTGAAGGACTGAGCAGGGCACTGGGTAGCTTCCTCTATTGCTCTCTACCTTACTGGCTTGAGACAGGATTTCTCGTTGAACCTACAATGTTCTGAGCTAGACTGGCTGACCAATGAGCTCTCTGGACCTGCCTGTCTCCACACCCCAACGGGGTTGCCAGCATGCACAGCTGTGGGTGCCATTCCATGTGGGTGGTGAGGATCTGAGCAAGTTCTCCCACTTGTAGAAAAAGTACCCACGGAGCCACCGAGCCAGCCCACACGTGCTCTTTCACCTCTAAATGAAGTCATTTGGGTCTTTTCTTTCTTTTGGTTTAGCTCAGGCTGTCACTCATTATCTTTCAAACAACCCTTTGATCAATTCTACGCACTTATTTCCTGTTTGATTTGTTTCTGCCACAATCCTTATGATTTATCACAAAGCCTGTGATAAATCACTAGGTGTATCACTAGGTTATCTGAAATCTGATCATCTATCTATACACGTCTCTCTTGGGACTGACTTGGTTGCATCAGGTAGATGGTTTTATTTAATTTTAGGAATTCTTTAAATTCTCTTCTGATTTCCTCAGGGGCCCACTGTTCATTCAAAAGCATATTGTTCAGTCTCCAAGTATTTCCCAAGCTTAGTAGTGATGATGACGTTATCGGGTCTAGCTTTTAGACAAGAGTGGTTCAACAGGTTAAGTAGTCACAGGAATGAACTCTACTGGGAGGTCACAGTGAAACACTCTGGATTTCATGACTCACTGTTATCCTTTCTATTGATTCTTTGTTGGGTGCAAAAGTAAAACCTGTGTGCATGAGAAGTATGTGAGTGTATGTGTATGGGTGCCGGTGAATGTGTTTATGCATGTACGCATACGAGTGTTTGGGGGTTTACATGTGGCAGTGTGTGCCTATGAATATATATGTATGTATGTCTTTGTATGTGTGTTTGTGTGTGTGAAATGAAAACTGAATATAGGAACACTTGAGGTATTACTGGAAAGGAAATGAGAGATTAAATTGTTTTTAAATGTTATAGTTTAAAAGTTTTAATGGGAAAGACAACTTATATGTATAGACCTTTAGAGATAAAGGGATGGGGCTCACTTTCCTTAGCTGTAGTCAGCCTTTTCTTCCTGGAATGAGATTTCAGCTGAGCTGCACCTGTAACTAGTGTGGCTTCCTGTCGTAACTTCCATTCGATTGGCTGGACATCAATTTTTAGCATGATTATGAATCTGTGCTTTAATGCCATTGATATGTTAGTGAAACACAGGGAGAAGTTTTAAGTGGCTATTGCCAGTCAGGGGATCACAAAAAATAACCAGTTTCTCCATTTTCAGGCTTTATATCTAAGTATGCAATCCATTTTCAGTTTATCAGTGATAAACTATTGCTTTCCTCATACTGGCAGGTCGTCATTCCCATGCCATTCCAAGTGACATTTGCGTGCCTCAAATTGTTCGCTATGATGTGGAAGAGGAGTAGGGAAAGATCTTTCTCAAGGTCCTTGTTTCCTAAGGAACTGACTGAATACCAGTGTGCCCCTTAGAAACCTGTAAGGCATGTGAGGAGCCAGCCTGTCTCCATTTTCATTTTTGTTACCAGGAGACATTTTGATACACTAGCTCAGTTAGGTTTCTCTTTGCTGTAAAACTGATTCCTCGAATCTGACCTACTTTGACCTGGTAATTTATCTGTAAATCTACTCTCTGGGGGATCTGTTTCCAATAGGTGCTTTGTTGCAAGCCCCCCTACCCTGTGGTTTTGCCCCATAGAGAAGAATTGGGAAACCGGCTGATCTCTTGAGCCCACCTTAGGAACAGACAGCTGCCAGCCAGCTCCCATGTACACAAGCTTGATTTGATTGGAACATAATTTGGGTTGGTGGTCTTTCTCCTCACATCTGTGGGATTAACAGAGGTATTTATCCTAACTGTGGCATATGTTAGCTGACATGTTACCCGGGCCTGGTGTGCTTTTACATACATGTAGTCAGGGTTCACTGCATATACCCTCATGTCTGTAATCATTACTCCACTTTCAGGTGGATATTCTGTGGCTTCTGCCCCTGACAGAATAATGTACTTACCGTCTTGTGTATTGTTTACTTAACACAGTAACCTCCAGTCCCTTCCACTTTGCTGAAAATGATAAAACTTCATTCTTCCATGTGGTGTCCCTGTAATATACTGTGTTTCCTTCACCCATTCACGTTTGGACACCTAGTGTGAGTCCACTCTTAGCTTCAAGACAGCTGTGGAAAGCCAAGGCTTTGCACACATGGTGTGACGGACTACAGCTTACATGGCCTTGCCACCAACACTCTTTTTCCAGTACTTCTCTGTCCCAGGGACCGCTCACAGGTTACGCTGTGCCAGCCAGGAGCTGCGTACTGAAATGAAACTGAATTTGCAGGTGGAGGGAAGAATAGTCTCAGGTTTCCTAAAGTCACACCTGGCAGGCCTCCAGGCCAATCAGCTGTCTTCAAGATCCCAATTCTGAGGAAAGAAGGGCAGGGAGTCCCGCTGGTGCATGCCGATGGATAGAGAGCATGGGTCAGCCTAAGTGTGTCCCCCAAGGCCTCCCCACCCTGTCTTCACTCAGGTCCCCCTATTCACACAGCCAGACCTTCTAGACATCAGTCTGGTGGAGGGTAAGAAAACTAGACTCAGCAAGAAAAAAAAAAAAAGCAACACAACCATTAACAATAAGAAATTTATTATTGTACAAATTTAGGCAATCTGAAGCCAAAGGGCTTGCCCATATAAGCTGTGCATTCCTTTATCACAGTAAAACTTCCAGGAGAAAAAAAAATAGAATTCAGAAAAGACTAGCGTAGAAATTCCAGAGCAGAGACTATGGCCAAAGATAGCCTTGTTTCCTGGAAACTGTCACTCTCGGGGCATGAATCAAGCTAACTGGTGCTGAAAACTGGACCCAGTGCTGGGCTGGTTGCTAAGGAACCAGTGGTGCGGAGGTGGGGGATGCAGGCTGTGAATGGCGGGCAGCAGCCTTACTTCTGGGAAAGTAGTATCTGCAGGGATGGTTAAGGAAGGCACATCTCATCACTTTAACTCATCCTGACCCAAGCTACTGGTGCTCGGATAGCACTACAGAACACTTCAGATCAGAAACTCTTCTACTACTGTTAGAACACGTGATTGTCATTGTCCTGACACTGCACAAGCACATAAAATGTGACTTCTTTACTAAGGCTTTAAAGGCACATGAATCCTTTAGGGACCACACGTGCACATATTTCAGTAAGGATCTAGGTAAAAAGATAGACTTTCTATATATAGAACCTAGAGGTTAATTCTGTTGTTTCTAGCCATTTTGGACACAGCTTACAATTTAAAAAATGCTGGCCTACAGAGGCAGGTCTTGGGAAAACAGGTATTATTGTAGTGAATGTAAACAGAAACTATACTCACAATGGATTTCGCACTGAGCCTTAAGAGTACATCAGAAAGGGGCTGTGGTGTAGCCTGTGTAAGCACTGCAATTAAAATGAAACACAGAGAAGAATACATCAAAAAGGCTCTAAAACAAAAGTTGACTTGTTTAATTTAACCTTAGTGAATAGAATTATTAGTTCTCTACTATAGTCCTCTATTGATGGGCCTGGAGAGAAGTGCCCAGGAATGACGTCATCAAATGTACAATGCAACCTCCCCTGACATTTATTATTGTTATGTTTATATATTTATGTATTTATTTATTTTTCAAGACAGACTTAATCTGTGTGCCACTGGATGTCCTGGAACTAACTCTGTAGATCATCCGTCTGTCCCCAGACTCAGAGCTGCCCCTTTCTGCCTCCTGAGCACTGGAATTAAAAGCATTGCCACCACACCCAGCTTCCATATGTCTTATTTTACTGAGAACACACCTAGCAACTGTATGTACTGTGTGCATATATGTGGTGTGTATGGTGCATGTGTGTGTGGTGCATGTGTGTGTGGTGCATTGTGGAGGTCAGTTCTCTCCTTCCTTTTACCATGAGGACTCTGGGGATTGAGCTTAGGTCATCAAGCTTTAAAGCAAGCATCTTTATCTGCCTTTCCATGTCCTAATCTGTTTCTACGCATCCAGAAATGCCTGGGTATATTTATTTTCTTGGGTGCATACTCTGGATCATACAAGCTACAAAGTGTTCTCTTAGTTATGTGTCACTGAAGAAAGACAGAGTGAAGGACAGGACAGAAGGCAGCCTTGGATCAAATAGAAATAGAAAATGCAGCACGATTTTCCTCATTGTTTGAAATGCGTGTGATCAGACCACAAAAGGATACATGAAAGTTGGGATGCCTCGCGTAGCCAAAAGTTTCCGAATAAGTCTTTCAGTACCATACCAGTTAAAACCCTTTGTAGCATGTCCAATTCGTGGAAGATGAACACTTGCTGTTGAAAAGATTATGACAATAATATGCTAATTACAAAAAGAAAACATAAAGTATATACGGGAGAAAATCATTATTGATGGCTTCATGCAGAGTACACAATTACAATGTCAAAAATATTCTGTGTAGGAAGTGGAGGTGTAGAGAGAATATCTGATGTCTGTGTGGATGTGGCGCCTGTCAATAACACATCTGATGGCCAATGGCTTAAGCGGGAAACAGGAGGTGGGACATCCAGGCGGCAGAAAGAATCCTGGGAGTGTGTCAGGAGACTCACCAAGAAGATGTGACTGGCAGATGCATGACACCTAAGCGCACACTGGCAGTCACGTGGCAGAAGGTAGGTTAAAGTAAACGGGATATCTGAAGTTCGAATTAGCAGAGCCTCCAGGGAGCATGGGGCTGGGAGGAAGAACCAGACCTAACATCTACACGGAAGAGGGGAAAAGTAATTTGTTCTCTTAACCCACAGGCTCTAGAAGTAAGTAGCCGGGATGGGCACAGATTCTGACTGATGGGTAATGCATAAGTTAACTAGCAAAAAATCCCCCCAAAAGTTAAGGAATTTCATAAACACTGAGGCACACTAGGCTTGGACAGACAGGTGAGGAAGCTAAGGGCTGCTTCGTAACCATGACAACAATGCCCACTGGATGGACACAGCCCACAAAGGAACGGGGTATGTAAATGTAAAGTAATACAGGTGCGACATCTGATTTGATTTTACTGGGCATACCAAGAAGAGTCTTGGCCTTTCTTGCCTCCTTTCAAAAGTCACAGCACATGTCTGGACAGACATTCTCATCCTGAGCACAGAGGGAAGGAAGGCTTACCATTCTTTTTCTTTGCTGCTAAAAATATCTTCTTCAGGCCGTCTTCTAGGGCTACCATCTTAATGCCAGACAGGACATTGGTGCGAAGATCGCGGTGCTGAGCCACAACCAAGGCCAACTGAAAGGGTGAGCATGGGAAACTGATGCGACACAAGACAGCGGCCACCAGGAGACACAGGCCGTCACAGCGGAGCAAGGCTCAGCCCTACCCTTTCTGGACGCTGCCTGGACAGCCCGTCATAGCAATTTATGTAGGTCTTTCTTTCTTGTTTCAAGACGGGGTCAAGCCAGAGTCCAGAACACGGACTTTCCTAACTGTTCTCCGGGGAGGAGAAACTGGAATCTTGGCTGATATTGTCCGAGTTCTGTATTTCAGCCCTTAAACTGGTGCCCATCAGCTTCACAGTCCCAGGACAAGAGTCATCCCAGTGCCAACCCCCCCAGAGATCCTCCAGGGAACCGCTGAGGCCACCGCAATCCACACAGACAGGCTGCTGGACACTGCAGCCTTCCCTATGCAGTGCCGGGTAAGACTGAGCCCAGGCTAGGCCAGCATGCTGGCACTGCCACAGTCACAGCCACCAGCCTGAGCCACTGGACCGTTTCTTATGCACAGAATCTGTTGTCCTCTTTCTCCCACTTCATGCAGCGTTGTGGAAATTACCGAGTGGAGACAAGGAAAGCACTTGGCGGTTAGCCACACGGGTCTTTGCGTGTGAGCCACGACTCTTGGTCTCACTGCCTAACTCACTCTTTTTCTGAGTCAGCACTGATCTGGCTCAGGATTCATGGATTTGGCCCTCAGAGACAGGTGGATGTGGTAAAAAAAGAAAACTCCCTACAGATCCTCCAACTGACGAGGAGGAGCCACTGAAGATGCAAAGCGCGGAGGTGCGGGCTGCTTCCTGTCTTCTGCCGGCTAGAAGGCATAATCCTTCACACGGAGTTTTGTATAAACAAAAATGATGAACCCTGAGAATTTTATATCACACAGTCTTAGGATGTAAATGCTTTGGGGCATATTCTAGGAGCCAGCACTTTGTGGAGGACTAACGATAAAAAGAACAGAAAAAGATGGCTGCGAAGCCTATGACCCGAGCTTGATCCCAAAGACCTACATGGTCGATAGACAACGGGTGTCTACAAGTTGTCCTCTAAACCAACATGCACACACATGCACAGCACAAAACAAATAAAAATGTAATAAATTATAAGCTTACACAAAAAAATTAGAAAAAATAAGGATTCCCCATATACAAAGGGCTTGATATTTAGGCCAGGGAAAGAGCAAGGAGCTGTTCCAGGGACCGTGGCCTGATCTACCTGCTTGGTATGAATGGATTGTGCCCTTTCCCCATTTGTTATGTGGGGGATCCAAACCCTTGGGATCCAAACCCTTGGGACCTACACTGGGACTACATATGGACAAAGTCTTTATGAGATTAGGTTCCAATGAAGTTGGCCTTAATCCAGGCTCATGCATACTTTTAAGAGAAAACTTCGGAGACTGGGACAAACTTGAGAGGCAAGGGAAATTGGCCCAGGCAGCAGAGTACTTGGCATCTGAGTTCATCCCCTGAACCCACATAAAATGCAGGGTGCAGTGGCATGCACTTTAATCCCAAACTGGGGAGCTGGAGACAGGCGAATCCCAGGGCTTGCTGGTAAGCTCCAAGATGGAGATCCTGTCTCAAAACAAAAAGATCTGAAAACTGACAAGTGAGGCTGGTGTCTGGCTTACATGTGCACACATGTATACTTGCATACACACACACACACACACACACACACACACACATACATGAGGAAATTAGGACATGTAGAAAGGCATCAAATACATGCACACACAGAGGACAGACTATGAGGACACGGTGAGAAGGTGGCTGGTCCCCAGGCTCCTGTCTGCAAGCATAGTGGAATATCATTAGCAGTGTCTCTAGCATTGGATGGGTCTCAAGTTGGGACAGTCACTGGTTGGCTGTTCCCTCAGTCTCTGCTCCATCTTTATCCCAGCACACCTTGTATGCTCACAAACAGGAACCTAGCATAATTATGTCCCAAGAAGCTTCATCCAGCAGCAGATGGAGGCAGAAGCAAAGACCCACAGCCAGATATCAGGCGGAGTTCAGGAAGTCTTGTGGAAGAGAAGGGATAGAATTGAGCAAGCCAGAGGGATCAAGGACACCACAAGAAGACCTACAGAGTCAACTATTGGCCCATGGGAGTTCGGAGACTGGGCCGCCAACTAGGGAGCATGCAGGGGCTAGACCTAGACCCCTACACAATTGTAGCAAATGTGCAGCTTGGTCTTCATGTGGGACCCCTAACAAGTGGAACCGGGGCTGTCTCAGTCTCTGTTCCCTGTCACTGGATGCCCTTCCTCTACCTGGACCGCATGGTTGGGCCTCAGTGGAAGAGGATGTGCCCAGTCCTGCTAGGACTAGATGTCCCAGGGTGAAGTGGTACCAAGGAGAATTCCCCTTCTCTGAGGGGAGGGGACAAAGTGGGAAGGGACTTGTAAGGATGAGAACGGGAGGGCTGTGACCCAGAAGTAAAGTGAATAAAAGCAAAACAGACTGCTACCCCACGAGGCCATGCTGTCTCCAGCAACACTCCCAATACGTTTCTAAGGCTGAAGCCACCCAGTAGGTGGCACAGATGTGGCAGTCCTAACAAGCTACTGTGCTCCTGCAGAGGCTGGGCAGTGGGCATGTACGGGCTGGACAGCAGAGGTGTCAAGAGTGGCTGAGCCAGGCTTTAGTCCCGGTGTGTGACAGGTTCTTCACTTACCAGATCTTGCCCCTTGTCTCGTGACTCCTTATCATCGATGGGAAATAAGAGGACATCGCCCAAACTCAGGTCTGAGGTTTGAAGAGAGAGTAAAGCAACATTACGTTCCTGAAGGGTTCGTTTTCCAACTCCAATCACATTTTTTTTTTTTTGTCATTTTCTTGCTTTCTGAAATATGATCTCAGTCTATAGCTCAGGCTATAGAACTTGCAGCAATCCTCCTGCCTTGTCCTCCCCAGTCCCAGGCCTATAGGCATGGGCCACCACGGCTCGCTCCGATTACGTTTGGTGCTGCACCTCCCTCTGAATTTTCCCCCTGACTTGTCATCTTTGGCGGGTTCTCGGCTGCTTCCCTCCAAACTCTGGTCCTCATGCGTTACCAACCTGGTGCCCCTGTGACCATCGTGATGATTCAGAATGACGGCCAAGGAATGAAGGTGGGTGAGTTCCTGTTTGTCTTTAATCACCCCACACTGCACTCTACCATTTCACCTGCATATCCCCCTCTCAGGAAGGCAAATCAAGCCAACACTCCAGACAAATGGGCCAATTTAGTTCTGAGCTGTACAGACCCAGTGTGAATTTTCTGTTCAGACAAAAATGTTAAGTAGCCCACAAACCCTAATCTCTCAAGTCATTCTCCAGATCAGATTTCCCAAATAAGCAGATGACCTGCGAATGGTCGGTCGCTATGACGGGGGCTAAGCTTCCCCTCCCCCTCAGATAGCGGCTCTACCCTGGGCTTCCTGGGGCTGTCACTGCCTCGGCCCTCTAGTCACTGGGAACGCTAAGTGTGGGGCAGATACAGAAGAATGAGTCAGTGCTGGGATCTACAGTCACCCCTCTCCAGCAATGTGAGCTCCACTTCTGCTCAGAGCCGAGGCAATGTTTCCCCGGTAGCTCTAGCCCGGGCTCATCTACTCTGTGGCCCAACCTCAATCCCTCTTTAGAGATGATGCACGGTTCATCTCTAGTTACGGTGACCATTACTCCGGGCATCTCCTCCAGTGTCCCAAGGAGATATGGCCACTGACAGGGGTGAAGCCCAGTGGCTTTCTGATTCTACTTGAGTGCTACTGTGGGTCTCTTTGCCTTCACCACCATCTCTTTAATTGTACGAAGTGGCTATCTCTAATCTAGAAATCCAAAGTCAACATGAGCCAAAAATGGAGCTTTGAATTCAGGTTCTCACAGGACACCAGAAGAGGAAGTAGCCCACTTGACTTCCTGTGGTGGGTACATCACGCCGCTTATTAGATGTATGTGAAACATATATGAAATTTGTACTTAGGCTTGGATCCCAACACCAGACTCATAATGTACACAAGAATATTCCAAATTCTTCTTTTTCTTTTAATCTGAAAATTGAACCGTTTGTGGTCCCAAGCATTTTGGATGTGGTCTACTCAACATTAACTCAAAACGCTACATTCTCAAGTTCCCTCTTTTCTCTGACAATCCCTTCCTCTTCCTGCCTCAGTGACTAAGTGGCTACGTTTCCCAGGCTCTGTCATCTGTGATCTCGTTTCTCCCTTGTGACTATAAGCGAGGATTTTACACAGGGTCTCTTCCATCCACACCTCAAATTCCACCCTCCCGCCCTCCCTCCCTCCCTCCCTCCTTCCCCCCAATCTCTAAGAGCTCTGGCAGATGTTCCTCTCACCAGGACTCTTACCCCTCTGCCAGCTCCAGAAAGAACAAGGAAGCCTTCATCCCTGACACCACACTGTGACTGCTGCACATAAAAGAAGGTGCCTGTTCCCGGCTCTGGTACCAAAGGCTAATACTGTCCACCCAGCCCCCCCCAGTCCCTACACAACCCTACTTCAGTCTGCAGGGAGTGTGGCATCCCTCCTTCCCCACGGCACCAAGCCCGGGCTGTCGTGAACAGTTTAAAAGTGTGTCTGATTTCTCTCTACTAGGTCTGAAGTTCTTCTAGGGAGATGGTCAGGAAGGTGAGCAGGGACTCAGTCTTCAGCCAGAACGCTTGCATCTAGTACTAGGCTTATTACAGCCCCAGGGAAGGTGGTGACAGTGTCAGCCACAAGTTATGAGAAAATTGGTACTGAGGGGGGATCTGTGTCAAAGTCACACCCAATGAGCAACCGATGCAGAAGCTAGGCCCCAGCTGCATCTTACCTTTCATTTTCCCAGCCAGCTCATATATTTTTCTTGGCTCAGCTGACCGTGCTTCCAGAGCTGTGAATAAACCACCTCTGCCCCAGCGGCCAGAATCATCTGAGGAGAGAGAACATTTCCATCTACAGGAGGCAAGTCTAGTCCATGACTCAGGAAGCCAAAGGCACACGAAATAGGCTCGTGGGAGAATGACTTTTTAGACAAGGAAATATATTTAACCTCCTAGGACTCTTCTAGAAAGTAGAGTTGAATATATTGTGCCACGAATGGTCAAAACGGACAGGGATGTCAGGAACGAAGTATGTGAAAGAGAAGCTCTGGCGCCCATGGCTGTGCTGGGGGCGGGGGGGGGCAGCGGGCGGGAATTGGGGCGGTTGGGGAAGGGGGACTGAGGGGGGAGGTAAGAGGCAGGGTGCACAGTACAGAGCAGACAGCAGGATGAAGTGGACACCGATAAGCCCGAGGTGCACACTTGAGTGCACACGCAGTGAAAGGAAGGAAAGTAGGACTCAATTCAAGCTGGTCCTCGTCCACCGGCTAACCCTATACCTATAACCATTTCCTCTACACACTGGCTCATACACCTCACGTGTCAAGCACCGTTCAGAGCAGAGGCTTAGGTCGGTGAATGACACAAAAGTCCCAGCTCCAGGAAGCCCACTTTCCAGTGCAATGAGACAGTTAAATAAACCAGTGTATGTTTTCACGTCAGGTGAGGAAATACACGACGGAGGAGAACAGAACAGAATAAGATAGATGGCAAGGATGGAGACCTCGTCGCTTACAGGGCCAGGAAGCAGACGCTTGCACATGCTCAGTGTGGTTACCAGGCAAAGAGGACTCCAGGTGGAGGAAGTTAAGGTGTGCTGGCCACAGGAAGAACACACTTGGGATTTTGCTGTTCTTCACAGGAGGAATTTACTTTCCAAGGGTCACTTCATTCCACCCTCTTAAACACATCGTACAGAGAATAAAACGGATACCAACAGCCCTATGCATAAAGAAGCTGGGCCCAAGAAGGTTGACTAACTCAACCCAGTAGAGTCAACTCTCACAGCTAACGGCCATGCCTCCTGACCATATAATGCTGCGCTGGGATGAACACTTTTAGGTCACATTTGACCTTATCCTTCCAACTTCTTGGCATCATAAAGACGAGATATCCCCAGGGTCCCGGCCCACGACTCGTACCTACACAGTGCACAATGACAGCATCCTCTTCGCCAGCCTGGGGGTGGGTAACATCACCGCTAACGTAGTTAATGGAGGCTGGGTCTAGACCTTCATAATCAAGCTCCGCAGAAGTCTCATCTCTGTCCTCTAGGTCCTCGAGCTCGCTGTCCTCTGAGGGCAGGCAACAGGACTGATAACCATTGGATTCCCACCAGGCCATCCTTCAGCAGACCAGAGAGAGGAAGGAATTAATAATGACCCCTTGGAGCATCTACTCACAGGAGGTGACAAGTAACCCCCCCCCCCCCGAACTGAGGTCTCCTACCTATGTGTAAGTAAGCAACGTTTGCTGATTAGTCTAACTGCCTCCCTCCTACACTCACAAGAAGCCATTAAGTGTCTCAGAGCCTGACAACCTGAGCTCAATCCCAGGAAACAGTAGTGTGAAGAAAAACAGTCTGCAAGTTGTCCTATGATCTCCTCCTGTGTGCTGTGGCTCACACACACACAAACACACACACACACATACACACACACACACACTATAAATAGATAAATAGATACATAGACAGAAAGACAGACAAGATTCTTGTTGGACAGCATCTTTCCTTGGCACCGAGGGCTAAATGTAAAAGGTCTAATCTTTAAGACTGTACTTTGACTCCAGTCAGAGCTGCATAGCAATCAAGGTTTCCTGGCCTTAAAGCCATGTCTGCTGTGGGCTCTCTACACAAGACAGCCCCCCACCCCCATTCTGATATAATGCAGACAAACTTCTTCCTGTGTTCAGCCTCCTCCTTTTCCCTCTTCTTTTTCTCCATCAGTTTCTTTCTCTTGGCTGCTGCCTCCTGTCTTTTCTTCTGTCTCTCCTCCAGCTCTTCCGGGCTTAGAATCTTCTTCCTTTTGATGGGCCCTTCTGCAAGGCCTGGGATAAGAACCTTAGAGAGATGAGGAGCCACAGTCAGGAAGCTCAGGCCTGCCTGCTCTCCTGCAAGCTCCATCGAAGGCACTCTGTATGGGAGCAACGGAAACAGCGCATCCCCACACTGCCTGCGTGGTGGGCCGTGACTGTGGGTCACTGTGGTTTACTGCTAAACACGACACCTCTGGAAGCCAAACTCAGCCGAAGCACTGAGGCGGACAGAGGCAGTCACAACCACTTCACGAAGAACAACGCACTCCCAAAACCTTTCTTCCTCAACTAAAATCAGCTTATCGGATGCCAGTCCTAGCTTGAACAATTTTAGTGCAACTTCCTACAAATCATTATGATTTGTTTTTTAAACCAGGTCATTTCAGCAGCCTCTTACTTAGTGACAGGTCTAGAGAAGGTATATGAAGTGCCAGACAGTGGAACATCACATGTCATTTATGACTGCCATCCTACTAGTGAATGAATGAATGAGCCAGTGAATGAATGAATGATGACTTAGGGCCACAAAGGCCAACAGCAGGCATGGCATCTTCTTGTAACGTGATCCCTAAGGGGTGGCTTAGAGGACATATGCACCATCCTAATGTATATTTGGAGGCAGGGTCTCATATAGCCCAGGCTATCCTTGAGCCTACTATAGAATAGTCTGTCCTTGAACTCCTGATCTTCCTGATTCCAGTTCCCAAGTTTTGGGATTATAGACATGCACCACAGTGCTCAATTTCTTGACTTTTTTTAAAATGTATTTTTATTTTATTTATTACTTTGTGTGTGTGTGTGTGTGTGTGTGTATGCTACAAATGTGATGGTCGGAGGACAGCTTTTGGGAGTCTTCTCCCATGGTTCTGGAATCACACTCAGGTGGTTTGGTTAGGCTAGCACAGCAAGTCTCTCACCTGCTGAACCACCCTGTCCTTAATGCCTTTCAAAGATTTTAGTTCATATTTTACGTGTATGAGTGCTTTTCTTGCATGTATGTATGTTACCATGTGTGTGCAGGCGCCTGTGGAGGTGGTAGAAAAGTGTGGGAGTCCCTAGAGCTGTAGTTACAGGAATGTGAGCAGCCCTGCAGATGCTGGGAATTGGGGACCTCCTGAGAACGGCAGGGGCTCCTAAGCAGTGTGCTCTCTCTCCAGCTCCTCTCCTGTCTGACCGATGCTTTGATACCACCTCACAGAACTACGCCACAGTGCAGCTCATCTATTACACTCGATCAACGCAGGCGTGCTCCTTAGCGGTAGCAGTTTGGGAGAACTTCTGGTTTTATAGGAAAGTCATGGCTCTTACGCTGTCTTTATTTCGGAGGGACCGGCCTCCAGAACTTGTTTTCTCTAGAAGAGTTTTCTGAAGATTCACCAGCTGTTCAAATGACTTTCTGTCTTCTTTACTGGGTTCCTTAGAATAGTCTCTGCCTTCAAATAAGTACATATGGTTTTCTAAGAACACAAAACCAAAGAAAGAGATGTCAGGCACAGGGAAACAGATTAATACTACTCAAAGCAGATATGGGGGAGAAGAAGGAAATGGAACAAGAAAACAATTTTATAATCTAAAAATGAGGCAAGACCAGCTTATGACCACTCTGCTTTCTTTCCATCATGAACACCTTTGGGTCCTGTATGGGAATCCTGTATGTCTTTTCATAGGACAGAACACAGTTCATGGCCCCATTGGTCCATCCCTGATAACCAAGGACTGGGAATCCCTTCACCCTGCTAAGTCTCTATCCAGAAGGGGATGAATACACCATTCTGCTCCTTAGCGAGAATCTCACTGACATGAAGGTTCCCTAGTGAATTCCCAATTTAATGTCAAGCACACATTTAATACTCTGCCGGCTCCCAATAATACTGAAAGAACAAATGGCATATTGTGGAGAAAATGAGGCATTGCAGAAATGGTCCCTGCATTTAGAGCTCTGAAGCTCCCACGCTGCTCCTTCCTGCCTCGCATCTGCATCCCGGCTAACAGACACTTGCGCAGGGATGGAGGGGTCCCTCAGTTCCCACAGCCGACTGCCGAAGGAGGGACATGCGGATTCTGCCCGAGTGCTCTGGACAGTAGATGACTATGCAGAAAAGACACTCTTGAGCAGCACTCATTCTGGGAGGTCTGTTTTATTTTTAAGACATGCATCCATGCATGTGTGGGTTTGTACACCTGAGTACTATGCCTGTGGGTGCCAGAAGAGGGTGTCAAATCCCCCAGAGCTGAAGCACAGGTGGCAGAAACTGAACTAGACAAGCAGCGAGTGCTCTTAACATTTGAGTTTTGTAACCGTGTAAAAGGACAAAGCACGCATTTACAGGGTCGTTTTATAGATAGACAGAGGCTTGGTGAGGATGGGTGAACATTCACCATCAAGAATCAAGCAAGAATCATCTGGGATCGGCACCCACAAACAGGTGAGGACAAGAAACGGAGGTGCACTTAGCGGCTCATATTACCAAACCATTATTTTCAGAGCATTGGGAAAGTCAGCTATAAGTATGTTTTCCCGGGAGAGTACAAAAGCAAAACATTTTCATCCCCAAGAGATCAATTGCTTCACACTTGTACCAAACTCTAACCAGCTGTAATTCTAATTGGCATTTGCTAATTAAATCAGCAGGGGGCTTTCAGGGAGATGCTCCATCAACACGTGGAAAAGAAAATAAAGACCTGAGAAGTGTCACAACACAATCAACAGATGTAGCTACATACACCACGAAATGCTAACTTCTAACATAAATGAGCCTTTTAAAAACCCTGGCATTCAAGATAAGCCAGTCATATTTGGGATTTGCCACTGGGGCTACTTTAATGACTAGTCTTTCATGTCCACTGATGCCGTTTTAAATTCTGCACCCCCAGGCTGCAGCCAAGAGGAGGCAGAAACCACACCCCAGACCATAGGTCCTCAACCTGGGTCTCAACCCTATTGGGGGTTGAACGAGCCTTCCACAGGGGTTGTTTCTCAGACATCCTGGCCATCAGCTATGTATGTTACAATTCATGACAGCAAAAATTACGGTTATGGAGTAGCAACAAAAATAATTGTATGGTTGAGTCACCACAACATGAGGAACTGTATAAAAGGGTCGCAGCATTACAAAGGTTGAAAACCACTACCCTAGACCCACATATATACCCTGCTAGTTCAGCCACCTACCACATAGGGAGTCTAGACTCGTTCATCAAAGACAAGCTTCCAAATGTTAATTCTATGGGGGATATTTTTCCCTTAGCAGTTGGCCTGTTTAGAAATATATAATTTTTTTTAGCAGTCAGATTGACTTAGAAGTGTAATGATCTTTCTGAAAACATGGCAAATTTATTTTGTTCTGGCAAATGTTGGAAAAATAAGTTGAAATTAATCTAAGTGGGTGAAGAAATGGATGTAAGCTTTGGTATTTAAGGCAATCAAAGGTAACTTAAAAATACAGCCTCACGCATCTATTTCTCCCTTCACCTGAAACCTCTAAATGACAGTAGCAGGGCTTTAAGAGAGATATACGAGGTGACGGTGAATGGAAACACTCGGCACTCTTTGGAGGATGCAAAATGGCTGAGGGGACAACAGATTAGCATGAGCCAAGATTAGCCACAAGGACAGACCCTCTCCACCCTCCAAACGCTTAGAATTCACAAGTGCAGAGTATCACAGGTGGGGCCATAAGAGAGCATCCGAACCCCCAAAACTGCAAACAGCCACCGTTACCCCCTTACATCAGAGAGCTTCTGTAAACCTCCACTCTTCTTGGATATTAGAGAACTTTACACTGGCCAATGAAACACTTCAAATACGAGTGTGTGCTCCCTCTGTGCAAAATCTGGCTCACCCATGTGGGGTAGGGCCCTGGCAGCATCTATGTGCTTACGGCAGCTGCCTGTCAGTCTCCTGTCACCGTACTGGCACCCTGGCTAGACTGTCAGCGGATACCAGGCATATTGTAGGAGACTGTGAGCAAGAATGAAAAGATTCTAAAACAAAATTGAGAAGGGGGGTCAAGGGGAATAGAGTGGAACAAGAAGAAAAAGAAGCAATGCAGTGGACAAGTGGGCAGGATACCTTTTATAAAAATACAACAAACATCCTTCTGGTAATACATGTTCTAGACTTGCAACAAATGTTCTCGAAAAAGAATCAGGGACACCCTTGAAACGACAGCAGAATACAATTAAATTAGAGAACAAGAAAGCTTCCCAAGGAATACAAATGGGATGCTATCGTGTGAAATCTAAAGATCAAACATGACAAGGGTCAAAGAGCGGTGTCCCCTGAAGTGACCAGCTGTCTGTCCTCCAAGTTCTCCACACATCCATAAGAATCCCCCTAGTCCATGCCTGCTAGGAAGTCAGGAAGAAATATAAACTCCCATTTACAAGTGAATCCAGTGCCAACAGCTGCAAAGCCCGGGCACACTGCACAGGCAAGAGCACAGCAGGCTCTAGTAGCATGAGAGGTAGTGTGACAGGCTAAGGCCTGGAGCACCAGAGCAATGACCACAAAAGGAAAATGAGGAGCCTGGGCAGTAATGTAGGCAGGCAGTCTGGAAGACACTGTGCTCTGTGTGTTGGGGCTGTGGGGGGTCACTGTCCCCTTCTCACCATGCCACAGCATAGGAAACAAGAAGGCAAGGGGTGGAGGAGCCAGAAGAGGTGCCCAGCCTACCTGTGGCCCCAGGTTATAAGGGCCCAGTTCTCAGGAAGAAGGTGGCCTGAGCGAGAAACATGGACTTCCCGTTGCTGCCAGTACAAGAAAGCAGTCACTGACAACAGCCGTGAGACATGGGGAGGCAGGGGGTGGGTATTCTTCACGCAGAAACACTCCAGTGGGCTGGAAATGCAGCTCAGTTGGCAGAGTACCTGCCCAGCTTACACATAACACTGTGTCCAATCCTTAGCATCCCAAAACCCAGCATGGTGGGCCATGCCTACAATCCCAGCACCGGGGTTGGGGGTCGAGGGTGGACACGGGAATATCAGAACTTCAAAGCTAAAGGTCCTTCATTACAGTAGTGAGCTTGAGGCCAGCCTCAAACTCTTGTGTATCAGGAATACAGAAGACCCCAAATAAACGAATGAACAAACACTTAAATCCAAAAATTTGGGACACTGTCCACAGTTGGGGTGAAGGGATAACCATGTAAACACCAGTGTCTGGTGCACAACAGTCTGTCCCGATGATCCACACAGGTTGGGTTTACAAGGTGAACCATTCAGGACTGAGAAATGTCCTGTTCTTCCAGCGGACCTGCTTCAGACCCGGCGTTCACATGGCAGCACCAACTGTCCGTAACTCCAGTTCCGGGGATCCTGTAACCTCAGGAGGTGTAGGCATGAGGTGCAAAGACATACATAAAGGCAGGACACTCACACACAGTAAATAACAAGAAATACATCTTTAAAATAAACTAAAAAGTAAGACGTTCTGTTTGGAGTAAGAGGGTAGACTAAACGGCCTTCTCTGTGTGACAAAGTCATAGAAAGAGGAAAAGACTTTTCCATAAAGACAAAACTAGAGGAGGAGCCTTGGAAATTCAGAAACAAGGTGAAAGCCTTCCAGGAAAGAGCGGAGAGGAGAAAGCTGCATGGAAGAGAAGCAAAGCAAGCCCCCAGCAGGTGGGGGTGCAGGGAAGTAGGAAGGGCAGAAACCTTGGCACAGAGGTAAGCTAGCTGACCCTCGAGACAAGCCCACGGCTCCTACAAACTCAGATAAGGCTTTGGTAAAACAGTAACTCCTCCAGCTTCAGCTCAGCCTCAGAGAGAGACCCTTATATCACACTTGGAAGGCAGCAGCCTGAATGCCATCTTGAGATTCGATTGATAATACAAACAAGCAACCTATTCCACAGGTCTGAGATGAAGGGACATGCATAGGTGGGGAGCTTCAAGTTGGCTTGCCACGACCCAGGTGAGGGAACACCCTGAGAGGCAGCTACGGCAAGCAGGAAGGCCAGTCACTGACAAGCAGATGCATGCAGGTAGCAGAAGGCTGGAGAGACAGCCCTGCCCTCGGTGGCAGGACAGATCTCATCAGCTGAGCTTATCCCAGATGGACAGCTCTGAGGTCAGCTGGCAGATCAAACTCTGCTACGTCATCTACTACGTCATGGCCCAAGATATCAGAACACAGAACGAAGACAGGAACAAAAAAGGTAGCATAAATCTCCCAACAATCACCATTCAGCCACTGAACTCAAAACACTCAACGAAGGGGAATGCCAGAGAAAGATTCTGAAGGTGGGTGGGTGATCATGTGACCTAGACAGGGCTACATCCAAATAGATGAGTCAGTCCGGGACCGGAGGGGAGCCAGAGACAGGAGGGGAAGGTTTGGAACCAGATGAGGAAAGCAGCAGTGTGGATTAAAGAAAACTGAGGAGAGATTTATAAGTCAACGAATCAAAGTAAAGATACAGTGGGAAGAGGACTCACTAAGACACCCAGCAGGAAGAATCTCAAAGATGGCAGACAGAGTCAACAAACCCAGCATCCAGGGTTGGGGACATGGCCCAGGGATTAAAAGCAGCTGCTATTCTTCCGGCAGACCAACGCTTGATCCCCAACACCCACATGGCAGCTTACTGCCATCTGTAACTCCAGTCCCAGGGGATCCAATGCCCTTTTCTGGTCTCCTTGGACATGTGGTACATAGAAATCCAAACATATAAGATAAAAAACTAGTCAAGCATGGAGATCTGAGTTTGATCCTAGCACTTACAGAAAGGCTGGGCATGGTCCCCCGTACACCTGTCATCCACACACACCTGTCACCCCACACATGTGTTACCCCACACACCTGTTACCCCTGCACACCTGCTACCCCTGCACACCTGTCACCCACACACATGCGTTACCCCTATACACCTGTCACCCCTGTACACCTGCTACCCCTGCACTTGTTGGGACAGAGACAAGAGAACTGCTGGGCCTTGCTGGCTTTCAACCTAGACAGAAAGGTGAGCTCCAAGTTCAGGGAGAGACCCCGCCGTGAAGAAATAAGGCTGAGGAAAAATCAGGGAGACACACAATGCCCTATTCTAGCCCCACGAGTGTGTCCACACATCCACGTGTACCATACACACACACATACACAGGGGTGGGGGAGTGGGAAGCATGGAAGATGGAGAACATTTCAAGGCAACATGGCCACCAAGCCAGCACTGCAGAAGATACTTACAGGAATACTCTACACAGAGGGGGAGGAAGAGAGTCTGTCATGAACACACAGAAACGAATAAAAGTCCTGAAAAGAAGAATAAGGAGAGCAGGGAAGGAATCCCTCACACCCAACGCAGTGCACAAGCAAAAACCTTAATACTAACAGAAGACAGGGAAGAAGAACACGGAGCCAACAAAATTACAGAATAGTAACTATCTCAGAAACAACTGAAGTGCAGATGAACTCAGCTCACCAAAGACTCACAGATGAGCTGGAAAACCAAATCAAGTCAAACAGATCTAACTATCCACTGTCTCCAAGAAACGCCCCAGGCCGAGATACCACAACTATGGGTGGAAGTGTGGAAGATATCTGTTGGGGAAGCAAACCTAAATCAGTCAGAAGTCTACAATCAGAACAGGGCTACCGTATACTTCTGAGGAGAGCCACATATCGGAAAGATAGACGATTTAAATATAAACACCAGCACCTCAGCTCCCGATTTAATAAAAACAAACAGTACCAGACACACAGGTCAGACAGGACCTGATTCGGTAACAGTGGAGATTTTAGTAACCCACTCTCATCTCCAGAGAGGTCGACCAAACTAAGAAACAACAGAGAAACCTCGGAGTTAAATGTTCCACAAAACAAATGGACTAGTTCTTCCAATAGGAACAGGATACATCCTCTGCAGCCCACAGGACGGTCTCTAGAACTGAGCCATCCTAAGCCACAAACCAAATCTCCCTGCTTGTTCGTGGTTGTTTTTGAGACAAACTCACTTCCTTCCTCTTGTTCTCTGCTTCCTCCTTCTGCTGCTGTGGGCAAAGCATCAGGGGCCCACTGGCCATCTTTGGTTTCTCCCAGGATGGATTTCAGGTCTACTTCATCGATGGAGCTCCCCTCAGAGGACAGCAGCTTATCCAAGCCGAATTTGAGGATCTCACTTAACTTTAACGGAGAAAACAAAAGTCTAGTTAATTCTGATGAAAAGACCCATGGAGATGTGGGTGACTTGCTAGTGGCTAGGACAAGATCCTTCTCTGATGGGCAGCCAGCATTTCCTGTCCATCACAGGTGACGCCAAGCAGGCTCTAACGGCTGGACGCTGGATGAACGGATTATCAGTTACTGACTTTGCCAGACTCCATAACTACATACTCCAGATAAGCTTCCAATGCTGTTTGTACGAATAACCGTCACTAAAGGCATTTCCTACAGTGCTTCCCACCGACTCATCCTCACAGGCTTTTCCAGGAACCTCAAGAGAAGCCAGACTCAGCTGGGCCCTCCCTGCTAAGCCTGTGGGTCTCACCATAGTTGACTCCTCGGCTGGTCTGCTCTCTGTGCTCCACGCTCACCACTGTGGCAAAGGCCGGTTCCAACTCCCGGTCGGAGACTCTCAGCTTCCTTCCTCCACCTTTCCTCGAGTCCCTCATCACTCACTGTGACATCCACACAAGGCTCAGACGGCGTCTCCTAGCTCCCCACTCTGTGTATTTTCAAACTGTGACTCAGGCTCATTTGCATCTTGCCCTTTATGGCTGGAGTGTTTATCTCTAGCCCTCTGTATGGGAAGCCTTTAAGGTTTGCTATAATGACTTGTAAACGCTTAGACAGCCCGCTGAAGCACCAGCATCTGGATACATTTATATTTAACGCTGCTACCCATAAGCAATGCAATTGGCTTTGCCGTTGGCACCAAAGCCCAAAGAAAGCCAACTACTTGTGACAGGATTCGGAGGGAGGGATCTGCGCTCAGGCCTCCGGCTACCCTGGAAAAGCTCATGTTGATCGGGTTCACTGAGGTGGGAAGAGCTGCACCAAGAGTGGGCACAGCACTTCCTGCATTTGTATCCTGGACCAGATAGAAAGGAATTATGCACATACATCGTGGTTCCTGCCTTTCTATTGTGGATATGACGGCACCAGTTGCTTTGGGCTCCAGACGATTTGACTTCCCTGCCATGCTGAATTTGAACCATGAGGTAAAAATCAACCTGTTCTCCTTTAAGCTGATTTTTTTTTCCTGGTGTTTTATCAAAGCAAGAAGAAAAAGAAACTAAGACAGACTGACTGCTATGATTACCTTGGTTTCTGTTTGTTTATAATCCTCTGATTTTCAGTGTGCTCAGACATAACTAATGGAACCTCACCTTGAGAAGAGCAAAGAAAGTAGATCCCCGAAGCTACGGTATCTGCTTAAAGCCGCACCACCAGTGCTTGGGTTAAACAGGTTAGACAGCCCAGCGCCCATCCCCCCAACTCTTTCTCACTACATGTCATGCTCAGTTTTACACCTGCACATAGCAAGCACTGAGGCAGGCACAACTCAGCCAGGGCCAAAGGAAGAGAACCGATCCTAACCTGGAAGCCAGCCTCGGCTGAGGGCTTCTGGGCTCCTAGGGTGAAATGGCCTCCTTCTATGACCATGTTGGTAAGCTGCAGTTTGGAGGCCGCCTTCCTATACACAATTTCTTCCACGGTGTCTCGGCCAATCAGCCGGATGACTTTAACAGACCTGTGAGCAAGTCAAACAAGAGCAGTGTAATAAGCGTGTACGAAGTCAGGAAGAGATAGATACCTGAAAGGAAGCAAAAGCAAGCACTGGGCATTATTAGAAGGGCACTCTGACTGGGCCCTGAGTACTTGCAAGTCACAGCTTGCCTTCAGTTACTTCGGAACCTTCCCAATACTGGAGGCAAGATGGAGGTATGACCTGTGGCCAAGGAAAACCTCTTAGGTGTGTTAGCATCCTCAGGTCCAAGGCCCTGTCTTCTCCCAGCTCCTCCCCACCCACCAACTCCAGGCCTTCTTTCTCTCTTAAAAAAAAAATGGGAGAAAAACAAAAAACAAAGAAACAAAAACAAACCAGAAAAAAAGCCGCACAAGAAGCACATACATATGTGCGTATGCATACACATACTCACATACATACACAAACAAATAAAACCCATAAAAACTCAAGATTGGAAACCATAACATATAAGCAAAAGACCAATAAGATTAAAACTGCCCAAATAAAGCAACCTGGGACAAATCTACAAAAACACTATTGAGTTCATTTTCTCGTGGCCTTGGTCATATGTATTTATTTATTTTTAGTGAGGTGGTTCTTAGCTCACTGAATAAATAACTTCTAAAGATTCCCTTCTAATACTTTCATAATCTGGCTTTTTGTTCAACAGAATGAGTCTGGACTACAGTGTGACCCAGCCGATGCAGTGGTAGGAGCCGGCAGGGAAGCTAGGCTCACACTGGGCTCTCTCCATTCCTCACTTGGTGCTGTCACCAAGGACTGTTTCCCCCTCCTTCCTAGCCCAGGAGTGTCTAATAGACCAAGGAAGTAGAGAAACCACGGACTCACTCACTTGTTCTGGCCAATCCGGTGAGCTCTGGCAGCCGCCTGCAAGTCATTCTGAGGATTAAAATCGCTGTCGACAAAAATAACGGTATCTGCTGCTGTTAAGTTCATGCCTACTCCGCCTGGAACAAGGTGAGGATTGCGTCACTCGAGGCACAGACAAGGGCGGGAGGATAGAGACGTCCAGACAGGCTCTCAGGATCGGCTGAGATCAGTCAGACATGTTCATCCACAGCTCTAGAGCTGTGGTCACACTCGCTCCTTTAACCTCCTACAGCCTGACCTGGGAAATGAATCACCACACACAGCAGAACGGGGGAGTATAGAGAAACAACTGCAGAAGATGCTCACATCAGGAGTGTGAAGCAGTTTTATATCCCTCCCCACCTCTAGAGCTGTGGTCACACTCGCTCCTTTAACCTCCTACAGCCTGACCTGGGAAATGAATCACCACACACAGCAGAACGGGGGAGTATAAAGAAACAACTGCAGAAGATGCTCACATCAGGAGTGTGAAGCAGTTTTATATCCCTCCCCACCACCCCAGTTTAAAACATTTGGCTGCATTTTGCCTAGGACAGTCTGCAGAGAAAAGGACATATGCTCCTTCAGAGAGGAGCTGTGAGCACTGTGTGGGTGTTTGTAAGGTGAGAGCCCAAACCCACACTCACAAGCCAGGCTAGGCAGCGAGATCTCTGATATGTTGACAAGGAGGGGTGTTGCTACTTCTCGGCAGAACGAGAGATTGTGTGCCGCGCCCACATCCGGTGCCCCCCACATCCTGTGTTGTGTCCCCCCCACTCCCTACAGAAAACCTTAGCCAGGTAACTATGTCCGCTCTTTCCAGATGCAGCGTGACAGAACCACAGTCACTTTCTGGGTTTTCTTTGGAGCTGCAGGGAAAGGGGTGAGACCCAAACATGGGTTCCGGGAATTAGAAGAACCGTGAAAACACATTACAGCCCTTTCTCTTTGATTAATGTGAAAACCAATACAAAAACGGACCAGCACTTGTCAGGGTCATTAGAGATCACAGATGAAACAAGGGAACCTGCAGGGCTTGTTCCGAGAGCTTGAATTAAAGGTTACTTCTCAGAAGGACGACTGACTCCGAGCTGGGTCTCAAGACAAGCCAGGCAGGAATATTCTAATTAAGCTTTCATATAAAATCAAGCCTGGGACGAAGTGGATAGTGACTGATTACTGAGCAGAACCAGGTTACCTAGCAGGGCTAGTACACTGGGGCATCATTTGCTACTTTTGAGCAGTTTGCACAGACCCTCTCTTATACCCCACACCACAGCCTTATGGGCTCCAGCCTTTCAACATCACTTCTTGTTGCTAAGGAGATGGAAACACAGAGAAGTCAAAACACTTATTCAAAGTCACACAGCTAGAAGATAAAAGACCTAAGATTGAGTCTTCCATGTGTGGCTCTTGACCCTGTTAAGTCTGTTTTCTGGGCTTTTGAGGTCGCCTGTGGAGGTTTTCTTTTTTTTTTTTCTTTCTTTCCTTTTTTTTTTTTTTTTTTTGAGACTAGGTCCTATTGTGTCACCAGGGTTACCTCAGGCTTCTAGGCTGAGACAATCCTTTCTGCTGTGCTTCCTAAGCAGCCAGTGCTGGAGGCTGCTCCCTCACCCCAGCTCCAGAGCCTGTCTTTGTTCACCACACTTTGAACGCCTCCCTGGTACTTGTCTCACTTAGAAATGTGCAGCATCACCACCGGTGGTCTGGCGATTACGGCCTCACATTATACTAAGACGTGCGCCATTTTGCCTGGGTTAAGGCTATCAAAACGCAGCTCTTCTCAACAAGGGGTGAGTTCCCCTTCCTCTGCAGTGCCAGGAAAGAGCCTAGGGCCCCGTACCTACCACACAAGCATGTACGCTACACTCGAGCCCAAGAGTGGTATCTTTCTAATAAGTCTGCTCATAATTGAGACATATTCGTGAACTGTGGCTGCCCCCTGGTGGCAACATGACTCATCCACAGAGACATTCATTCATGAACACTTGGATGGTGAATGCTAAGCGAAATGTTGCACACCTGCAGCAAACACATGACAGCAAGTACAATGGCCTCTGCTTCCACAAACCGAAGTGCCCCGTGCTTCCGCTCCGACAGGATCTGCTCGGGGCTCTCCAAGGAAATCAACTATAATGTGTTCTGCTCGTCCGTCATAACCTCAGACATTTCAAACAAAAAGCTGTTCTCTGAGCAGGGAAATGGTGTCATCTTTAAATATCACAAATAGAGCCGCCTTCCCACTATAGTTGACCTGACCCTTTCAGTTTCTCTTCAGACTACTAGAGACAGATGATGATAAAAACCAAGAACTGAGATGCAGGCTGTGGCCTTGGGAGGAAGGGAGGCCCAGAGGATCTGATTACTACATCATACATTATTATCTTTATTAGATAGATAAGACATACTCTGGCCAAATAATCTCTTCTCCACGGATTCTCTCTAGTGCTTCTTCTATATGCCCATATTACACTAATCACTCAGTGAATGCTTCCTAATAAGACTGAACCTTTTCATTGAGATGCTGATCTCTCTCTAATAAGAGGAACACGCAGCTCTGTATTCACCACGTCTATTCCAGAGGATTTCAATAGATCAGAAATAAGGTAATGAGCGGCTGGAGAGGTGGTGAGGAGTGTGCAGTGCTCCTGCGGAGAACACGCTCTTGCTCATGCACATAAATCTGAACTCCAGTCCCAAGGACCTGACACCCCCGTCTTTCCTCCAAGTGCACCTGCACGTACATGATACATGTAGAAACAAGCAGGCATATGTACATAAGTAAAAAGGTTTCTTAAAGAAATAAAATAACCAAACTAAGACTGTGAGTTAAAAAGGTATTTAAAAACAATCCAAAATCTGGGGGAAAAAGAGAAAAAAAACCCAAATCTCTTCCAAAGCTAATGTCAAATTATTCAATAAACACATAGAAGGCACCCTCTGCCTGATAACACACCACAAATGTGATAAATAACATTTACGACTGAAGTTATACATATAAACACTAATATATAATTCTAAGTAGCTACCACATTTTGAGCATTTGCTCTGTTAGTATTCCTGGAGAAAGGGAATGAGCAGAGAGGCTCTCTCACTCCCCAGTTAGAGCAGGGAAGGAGGTCCGCATCCATGCATGTGCAAAATACTTCCCACAGAAATCTCTCTGGACACCCCCAGGGAAGGAGCCAAAGCAGGTTAAAGTGATTTCTAAGGACTTGGGCTTCAGTCCCAGCTCTTGGTGGGACCCCAGCTTGGGTACAAGGTTTCATGCTACAAGTCCAGGCCCTCCATGGACCTCACCTCTCAGAGACGTGGGAAATGTACTAATGGCCAGTGTGTAAAGGTTCTACCAGACCAGTTGCCTGCTCTCAAGACCTGTGTGGCCTACCTGCCCGGGTGCTCAGGAGGAAAACAAAAATGGGCTGTTTTCCAAAGTTCTTGATGGCCAGGTGTCTCTCCTCTCCTCTCACAGAGCCGTCCACACGCTCATAGCTGTAGCCTTGGCAGAGGGGAGGAAACGAGCAGCCTATTAATTCTTTCCAAGGACTCTGGGAAACAACAAAATCGGTCACCCCAAAAGCAGACGCCAGCCTCACCGTTTTCCTATACAGACAAAAGCCCTAGTTCTAATGACTCCCAAGGGAACTTAGGGAGGCAGGACTATCATTTTCCAAGAGAATACATCCTAACAGATTCATGTTCTTTTAAACTTACTATGTAGCCTTGACCGATCCCACATTCATAATCCTGAATGGTCATAATCCTGAATGGTCATAATCCTGAATGGTCATAATCCTGAATGGTCATAATCCTGAATGGTTGCTCCACAGCAGACTCCGCTTGGCAAGCAGAAGTCGGGGGGCAGGTGAGGGAAGGTTTCTGGCTGCTCAGTGCTTGCCTTTCTCTGAAGCTGGGGGGGGGGGGGTTCCTTCTCCTGTCCTCATGCTCCAGACCCAGAGAGCACTCTGAACAGGAGCTCTGCTTGTACTCCAGGGATATCTGAGAGTACCCTGCCGTAAGCACCCCTATCTATGTATGTGAGGAGCATCAAGTACAGTCAGAGGCCCGGTCTGGACTTAACTGCAGTTGAACTCAAACTGCAAGGTCTGGGGCTGACCCTTCTTCACCAGGGGGCTTGAGATCAACCTAAGTTACAGCTGTTTCCCATTATCTCAGTAATAACCCCACCCCTTAGTGTTAAATGGTAAGAACTGGCCCAGCCTCTCCTCTGTTGATTTGTGGGGTGTCTATATTTACATCTGTCTAATGGTTCTGAGCAAGGGCTCAGCTGCTGAAATGAATGTTTCATGACCCTGAAAGTCGCTGCCACCGAAACCTGTGTATTATACATATTATGCATGTAACACTCGCAGAGCATTCGCCCCACCCATAACCACAAACCACATAACCAGTGTGCATGTGGCTGCTGACTTCCGGCCACACATCTCCACATGCCGCAGTGTTTGCTCCACACGTGTCCTCTGCTTTTGATTCTGAATAATGTGTGGCACCATTTTCTCTTTGTAATTCCCACACCTCGTATGACTGACTGGTACGTATGTGATTCAGGGAATGTAGTGGCAAGGGGAATCACCTCTGTAATCCATATAGTCTTGCAGAATATCCAACATGTGGGTCATTTGGGAGAAAAGTAAAACCCGATGGCCCCTGGCAAGGAAAAAAAAAAGAGGTGACAATTCTAGGAATATTTAAGGCACATTTCCCTCAAGCAAAATTTGGTGAAAAAAAAAGAATCCAAGTTTACAAATAAGTGAAATACTAAGTTATAATAGAATTAAAAGCCTTCTTCAGAAACTGTAAGAATTTTATATAAAGAATGTAAGTAAACCTGGTGCTGTCCCCTGCAAAGTGGCAGTTCTTAAACTATAGTGGGGAAATTCCCAGGGGCATCTGTCAATGCACCACAGGCTATAGGGAGCCCCAGATGAACAGAGACCTCACTGGAATGTCAATTCATTCAACTGAAAGAAATACAAGCTCCCATGTCAAAAGCAAGATAAAACATATTATTTATACAGAGCAAAATGTAAAATTCAAACACACACACACACACACTCTAAGGCATTAAAGAGCATGGTCAGCCACCTATCATTAATCTACACACACACACACACACACACACACACACACTAAAACCTTAAAAACCATGGTCAGCCACCTATCAATCACTAATCTTATTTGGGAGGAAGTCACTCAGACTTAGTTATTTTGGTTAAAAACTCCAGAGATGATTCCTTTTGAAATGAACAAATGACACTTCCTCTCCCAAGATACATGACAGAAGAAGAAAAAAGGTAAACAATGGCGTAAGAATGATGTCACAGGCTGGAGAGATGGCCCAGCAGTTATGAGCACTGTCTGTTCGTTCTAGAGGACCTAAGTTTGATTCCAAAACTCCATAGAGCAGCTGATAACTGGCAGTAACTCCAATTCCAGGGGATCCAGCACCCTCTTTTGGCCTGTGTATGGCCACTGCACATACATGGTACACCGTCTATAACATACAGGCAGGCAAAACTGACAACACATCAAATAAATATATCTCTGAAAATAAATAAGGAGAATGACGTCATGGGCTGGGGAAGGTTGGGGGTGGGGAGATGGCTCAATCAGCAAGGTGCCCACCTCACACATACCAGGACCAGGCTTGTTCTCTAGAACCCACGTAAAAACTGTTGGAGGTTGTGGCATCTCAGCCCCGGAGAGGCAGAGGCAGATGTACCTCAAAGCTTGCTGGACAGCCAGTCTAGCCTAATTGCTGAGCCCCAGGCCAGTAAGAGACTGTGTCTGGAAGAACATAGGCAGTGTTTCTGATGACACCTGAAGTTATCCTTTTCTTCATGGAGAACAAGGTAAAAAACCAAGCAGCAAAACACTACTACACAAGATCTTTTGGTGCCCAATACTTGTCTCTGAGAAAATGTCCCCCATGTTCCCCTTGAGTTTGAACCAGGACACAAAGAGGAAGGAATTACTGACTGAGCCCTTGTGATGCATACAGAGTGAACACAAGCTGCCAACAGGAAGATCAGTGCTGTCTGTGTCCTGGTGATTGAACAAGGTCACAGGGATAAGGACACCACACACTGGGGAGTCCGGAAGCACATCAAAGGACTCCGTCAATGCTGACTTAGGATCCTGATAGCTACAGGCATCCTAACAGAAGGAAGACGGCTCAGGGGTAAAGGGGGATGGGATGGCAGGGACCAGGAGCAGTTGCAGGGAAGGCAGAGCCCTCATCAAGGCCCTGAAGGAAACTTGGACCAATCTCAAGAAATGGCTCTTCATCATTTAGGTTTTAATGGTTACTAGCTCAACGTGGTAAATGTAAACCCACTGCCTACCCAGAGTACAGAAATGCCAGCAGCCTGTCCAGCAGGTGAAGTTTCCCGCTCGCCTCAACCAGGTGCTCTCCAACCTCAAAGGGCTCTGGTTCCACACCTAGGAAAGAAAGAGCCCATCTCCAGTCATGTGCCTGGCTAGGAGCAGACTCCCTGACAAGAAGAAATGATCTGTGGGGAACAAACAAGGAGGGAGGAAGGGAGAGAGAGAATGTGAGGAAATCTGCATAGATGTGTCAAGTAATACTGATACAACAAACTGACCATAAGCCTGCACACTCACAGCAGCCAAAGACAGGAACAGCACACCTCGACCAAGGGCACACCTCGACCAAGGGCACAACTCACTGAGGGGCACACCTCGACCAAGGGCACACTTCACTGAGGGGCACACCTTGCTGTAGTTTTGGTGGCAGACTGTTAAAACAGTGAGAAGGGACTGTGCACTACCCTGCTCACCATCAAACAGATATGGGTGGTTCACACACTTCCGAAGCTGCATCAGGATGTTCTGGAGTTTGACTTTCTTGGCCGCCTCATTCTCAAATGCATCTGAAATCATAAAGACAGTGGGAGGAAGGAAAGATTACCAAAGCCTCCCTCTGCTCCTCCCACTGGACCAAACGTGTGTGACGCCTGCTTAGCCATCCCTCTAGTTTAAGAAGGAACACTGAACTAACTATCCTTTTTCCAACCCTTACACTTCCCACTGTAACTGTTTTGGAGCCAGGGAAAACGACAAGATGAGAATCAAAAAATGCTTCCTTTCTCACTCCCCATGCCTCCCGGTAAGTTTGAGTCAACAGCAGTTTGCAGTTCCTTAAGCATCCAATGGGCTGGAAAGATAGAGGGCAGGACTGGGGCGCTCAGAAGTGCTGGCTTCAAGGTGCAAAGGGAAATGGGGCCAGAGGAAAGAACAAACCTTAGCCACCAAGCCTAAACTACTCCAAAGCGCCACAGCCACACTGCAAGCCCAGCCCACCTAAGGATCCCACCGAATCTAAGACTCTGCCCCTTCTTGTACTTCTGGTACAGAGGGAGCCTGATTGCTGAGCACTTCCTGCCTGGAAGCCACCTTCTCTCAGCTTCTCCATACCTAGGTCTTTCATCAAGATGGCCTTGTAGTACTTTTTCTGCAGTGCTGACATGCCGTGGTACATCACCACCTCTGTCTTCTTGGGAAGCTCTGTGGCTACCTGAGCTTTCACTCGTCTCAGGAGAAATGGCTGCAAGAGCCTGTGCAGCTCACTTGCTGCGGAAGAAAAGAGAAATAAGGGTGCAGAATGGAGACTTTCCACGGCTAAAAGGAAACGGTCTGGGTCGGGGCGGTAAATTTTCATACTGCAGGCGCTCCTGGACTCACAATGCGGTTCTGACCCTGTAAACCCATCGCGAGTTTAAAATATCCTAAGTTGAAAAATGTGTTTAATATTCGAATCTACCAAACATCACGGCTTATCCTACTCTACCTTGAAAATGCTTTAAAAACTTTTCAGTTAGGCGAAGTAAAGTTAATAAACACAGCGCTGAGAGCCAGCAAGACAGCCAACGGGCAAAGGTGTTTGCTGTCAAGTGTGATGGCCACAGTTGATCCCAGAATCCACGTAGTAGGAAAAAAACACTGACTTCCACAAGTTGTCCTCTGGCCTTTACGCATTTGATACAGTATACACACACAGAGAGAGAGAGACAGAGAGACAGACAGACAGACAGACAGAGAATATGCATGCAGTTCACTGGCAGCTCTATTCAAGCAGTTTTGGCAATGCAGGTGCCGTGAAGCCCCAGTCTCATGGCTGACTGGAAAGCTGAGTGCTTATTCCTGTCCACCCTGAATGGAGACAATCTTTCCACATCACTACCCCAAGAAAAGACAGATTCTTTGGTGGTTTTTACAGCTTAGCAGTATCCTGGTAGGTATTTGTACCCACAAGGATAACCTAGTTCTAGCTTGCCTACTATGAGGAGGCTGTGTGTGGGTGTGGTTCTGCTCCCTTCGGACATGACGTGGAGCGTCACGATGGCGGCTGTGTTTTTTAGCTCTCTAGGGCACTTCAGTACTGTGTTGTTTATACTGATTTCTATTTATCCCAGCATTCTCCACACCCTCACTGGCGTTTGTGATCTTGGAGAAGAGAGTGAATGGTACTTCCTTGTGTGTGTGTGTGTGTGTGTGTGTGTTTTGTATTTTAATATTTATTTGAATTTTGTGTGTATTGGCATTTTGCCTCCATGTATGTAAAGGCACCATGCATGTGAAATGCCTAAAAAGGTGAGATGAGGGTGTCAGATCCCCTAGAACTGGAGTTACAGATGTTGTAACCTGTCGTGTAGGTGCTGGGAAGCCAACCTGGGACCTCTGGAAAAGTATCCAGTGATTTTAACCACTGGGCCCAATCTCCAGCCCTCATTGTGGCTTTGGTTTGCATTTCCCTAGTAATTACTGACACCGAACACTTAAATTTATATAACATAATGCTCAAAGTAGTAAGAAGAAAGCATTTTTATGTAAACCTTTACTGATTTTCTTCTCTGACAACTTCATGCACATATACCATGTGTTCTGGCAGAAGACAGCATTTGAAAACATTCATCATAAAGCGACGATGATATACCAGTTACCTGGGCTGGTTACTTCCCAATGTATTCAGCAGTCAACACACTACGCTGTGCCTCTTAAACCGGTACAAATTCGAGGTGTCCACAGCAGGTCAAAATTTGCACACATTTTTCCATTGAGTGTGCATTGTTCCACAACATAAACACTCCTAGCCATACCACGAGGGGAGAACCGTCTGTACTCCCCCTCCAGCTCTTGGCTGCTTCAACTGCCATTAGCTCTTAATCCAGGAACTGGGAACACTTAAGAACTCCATTCTTACTAATAACCCTGGGTTTGGGAGGCACTACTATCTGGAGGGAGTTTTGCATCTGCTCCTATTGCTCAGAGTGACAGCTCAGAAGAGGCAAGCAGCGGTGCCCATGTTAACGTCAGTCAGGTAGGGCTCCAAGAGCCAAGCCTCTCATTCAAGGCCACAGAGCCAACCGCCAGCGTTGTCAGCATTCAAATCTGTTTCTTTTGGCATCGAGCCCTTAGTTCCCTCACCAGGTATCTTGAACTTCAAAAGCCATCCTAAATCACAACCACACTACACGTTAGGACTGCCAGACAGAGGAAAATAAACATGCAGGAGAAATACCCAGCTAAACTGGAATCTCACTTGACAGTATGCAACACTGTAATACGGGGAGGCTGTGGAATATCTGACTGGATGTCTAAACATGTATCTGGCAACTCTGAGCATGGGAATTGTGCAGGAGAAATCTTTAGTCTGCAGTCTAGGAGTTCTGATGGGAAAAGCCCCTCCGAACCATAGGAAATCAATACATGCAAAGTCATACTGTATAAGCATCCTAGGGTAATGTCACAGGGACAGTCAGATAATGCTATGGGACAGAGAGGCAAGGGCACAAGAGAAAGCTGCTGCTTGCATGAAGGGTAAAGCTTGCCCCCATCCCCGACACACACAAACACTTCTCTCTCAAGCTCGTGATTCTGCTGCATAAATGCCAGCATTACAACTGAATGATGGTGTGACCTGTGGGAGACACCCTCCGACCTCTTCCAAAAACGAATTAAATGAGCCCCAGAGTCAAGCATATGAAACAAATGAAGACAGTGAAGTATATAGCCCGGGCCTTCTGTGAGTGGCTCCCTGCCTCCTGGGACTTCTGTGTGTGGCTCCCTGCCTCCGGGCCTTTGGTGAGTGGCTCCCTGCCTCCTGGGCCTTCGGTGAGTGACTCCCTGCCTCCTGGGTCTTCTGTGAGTGACTCCCTGCCTCCAGGGCCTTCTGTGAGTGGCTCCCTGCCTCCTGGGTCTTCTGTGAGTGACTCCCTGCCTCCAGGGCCTTCTGTGAGTGACTCCCTGCCTCCTGGGTCTTCTGTGAGTGACTCCCTGCCTCCAGGGCCTTCTGTGAGTGGCTCCCTCCCTGCCTCCTGGGCCTTCTATGTGTGACTCCCTGCCTCCAGGGCCTTCTGTGAGTGGCTCCCTCCCTGCCTCCTGGGACTTCTGTGTGTGGCTCCCTGCCTCCTGGGCCTTCTGTGTGTGGCCCCCTGCCTCCTGGGCCCTCTGGTAGTCTCTCTTCTTCTCTATCTACAACAGTTCGATCAGGTGGCAGCTTCTAGGCCAAACCCTCTTGAGGATGATTGGGAAGAGAGAGACCTGCCTGATTTGGACTCTTTCTCAATGTCCTGGTAACGCTGAACAAAATCTTCCACCTGCTCTCTGCAGAAGAGATCAGGCTCCGCGACACTGAGGAGAGAGTAGAGCTCCTGGAGGCTGTTCTGGATGGGAGTTCCGGTGAGCAGGAGACGGAAGACCACTGAGAACTCAAACACACAAACCAACAAAATTAACCCCCCACACACGGGAGGAAAGACCGGGTTACCCAACCGAGCCGTGTGTCTCAATGGTAATGACTAAAGTACATGACTCAGGCAGGCTCGGGTTCCGGCTGCATTTCTTTACTTGATAAAGGAAGTGACTCCAATTTCAAGACGGAAAAGGAGGAGGAGGAGAAAATAGTCCTACAAAGAAGACAGTGTTGTAAGGACGCGTAAGTGTGACAGATGGGACGCACTACTGTTACTCGGTCTTAGAGAGTTAAATTATGGTGGCATCCTACTGGGAAGCTCACTAAGACAAATGAGACACGTATGTACGTGCACTTAGAGATGGAGAAGGGAAAAGGTAACACATCGGGCCCCTCCACTACAGGTAAGAAGCAAGATCGATACTAAAACAATGTCTTTTGTAAGAACTTTATGGCGTATCAAGATTTCTGGATGTTTCCAGACACTATGCCACATGATATTCCTGAACAGTCAGGAACAAATGAGAAAGCCAAAAACAAAAAAAAAAAAAATTCCTTATCGGTAATTAAATACTAGTAATTAATGATGAAGTTAAAAGAGAAACAGGAACATCGGGTAATCCTCCCTTGGGACACCCCCTACTCCTAGGAGTTCTTCTACAGGCTTCCTCAGTAGATGGGTTTGCTTTGCTCAAAAAGAGGAAGAAAAACATTAAAAGGAGATATTAGGTCAAGGTTGGTCAACCCCTAAGCTGACATAACAGGAGCTATCAAAATTAATGTAACAAGATAGAAAAGCCATATGCCATATACGTCAATTATTTTAAATGTCAAAATACAGTGGGCACTATATAGATATTCACACACACACACATGCACATACAAGACATATGGAAGTATTAATGCAGGAGTGGGCCATGGCACCTTTCCCTTTCCTCATCCTCCTAGAGTTTGGCTCTGGGTAGATCATAAAAGGACACACTGCTTTTGTAGTAAGAAAAGGTGACATGTTATGACCAGTTAAAGCTTACCACAGAAGTCTTAGCAACCTGCTTTTGTTCCATCTACCCATCAGCCCCCGTTCTGTTTGTTAGACAATGTTTTAAAGAATTTCAACTCTCTGACCTGATGTTTGGCTTTTTTTAAGTACAGTAAGCAGAGTTCATAAGGTATATTTCAGTAAAGAGTTGAGAAGATCAAAAGCTGCAGGCTCACACAGGTAACTACTAGTCACAATATTTAGCTTTTCCTGGGATATGCGTTAAATTTTTGACTCAATTTAGAGACCTTTTTTTGCATCAAAACTTACAACTGGGAAATAAAAATCAGAAACAATCTGCCTTTATAGTACTTCAGAAGGTCTGTATATAAAATAGTCTGTAAGTACGTTCCTTATTAAATATTAAGTATTTTTCCACATAATGGCAGCTTTGGTTGGTAAATGAACTGTAAGTATGACATAAATTCTGCTGCTGTTTTCATATTTAGATCACTTCTGACTTTCATAAACAAACTGAAAGCAGTATTAAAAATAGACAGACATAAAAACAGACAGAATCCCCTTTCCCACCTTTCAGTTCAATAAATAAATGGTTTTACTTGGTTGGTTATTTTTTCTCTCCTCTCCTCTCCTCCCCTCCCCTCCCCTCCTCCCTTCCTCCCTCTCTCTCTCAAGACGGGGTCTGACTATAAAACCCTGGCTGTCCTGGAACTCATTCTGCTGGCCTCAAACTCAGAGATCTGCCTGCCCCTGCCTCCCAAGTGCCACCATGCCCCACCTAAATAAACAGTTTTCTTTTTAACCATCCAATGATCTGTAATCTGAATCTCACCTAAAAGGATCTAAAAGGAGTGCTGACATGTCCACAACTAATCTCCCCGTGTCAGATTCACAAGCCCAGGGTGGCTTTACAGTGCCTGCCTCCTCTCACTGTACGTCAATAAACTGGCACAGGAGTTGATGAAGCATTCTCTCACAGGGATAGAGACCAAGAGTATGACAACCACTATCACTCAGTGTGCTCCCTCCAAAGGGCATGCCGCACCGTGGCAGTACTAGGAGGAATCCCTCTAAGAGGCAGTTAGACCATTGCAGCTCCTTTTGAACAGGATCAAGAACCTTTTTTAAAAAAATCATTACGCTAGCTTTCTCTTCTCTCTTGTCCTTCTGCCACATGAGAACACAGCACAAAGTCCCCAACAGCTTGACCTGCCTTTCCATCCTTCTCTGTGAAACACATAAATGTCTTCTTATTCTGACCCAGCCTGTGGTACTGTGGTAAAGCAACATAAACAGGCTAATGTGAAAACCTCCTGGGAAAGAAACACTATTAAGGGTCCCTGAAACAAAGGCAACGGTACCAGAGAGCAAGAGGATGCCCTACGAGGGGGGAGCAATCTTCACAGAATGTATCTGCTTTCAAACACCCCAAAATGCAACCTCTAGGCCGGTAACTACAGAACGCTGATCAAAGGTTTTCCTTCAAATGCCTCTCTGAACGTGATTTGTCATGGGATGGAACCAAACTTCATCACCACCAAAACGTGGAGTCTCATGAATAAGCCTTTCAACTAAGAGAAAGACCACTGTTCACAGGCATCTCAGACAAAAACCTGGGAAGTCATCCCCTTGTTTCCAGAATAGTGTGAGAGGCCAGGAGAAGGTGAGAGCAAGGCGTCATACTTTATAACAGACAAAGACTGCAGGGGACAAGGTCATACTCAGTGGTAGGAACTACCTTCATGTGGGCTACTAAGCTCTTGAAGCAGGTACCGTGGGAAAGAGGTACACTAAGCCCGACGTATCTGCTACAGAAAGAGATTTATAGTGAGGACATTTCTGCAAAGAAACCAAGACGATCAAAGAGAGGTGAAATGCTTCCAGAAGGGGCGGGGTCACGTTTGATAACCCGACTTTAATAAACACTGCCTTACAAAACATAAAAGGAAAGACATTACGTATTCTGTCTGCCCCGCCCCACCCCCAAGTGATCATTTAGCCCTGCAGTCATCTGAAAGAACAAGTGTCAGTTAAGTCTACACTATTCGGGTCTCACTAGTTTTTATAAAGGTCTGACTGTGCAGCCCTCTCCCATCACCCTCCAGAGTACTGTGATTGCAGACATGCACTGGCTAACGTTCTTTAGTGGGGGTGGGGGGGTGAGGAAGCAGGGCTCCAGAGGACTGTCAGGGTGAACCATCACCATGCATGATACTGCAATGGCGGGTAGATGTCATTATATGTTTCTCCCAACCAAGCAGCATCTACAGTGTCAAAAGCGAACCTGTGAGTTACAGACTCTGAGAGATAAGTCTCAAAACGGTTCCAGCATTCGCAACAAACCCACTGCTCTGATCGGGGGATGTTGGTAATGAGGGAAGACATGAATAAGGGGGCGGTTAAGGGGCGTCTCTGCATCTGCTGCTCAACCCTGTGAATTTACCTCTGAAAGTGTCCTATGCAGCAGGGAGCTCTGGTTTTTCAATCTGTGAGCTTCGTCCACAGCAAGAACGCTCCAGGAGAAGCTGTGAGAGAAATCCACTTTCAGCTTCGTGCAACTCACATGCAGCTCAGAACTCGCACTGCTTACAGAGCGGCAAGTACTGTTAGAAAGACCACCACAAGCCTGGCCTTAGAGACGCGTCTGAATCACCTCCCTCCGGACTGGACAGCAGCTGCTTCACAAGGGGGTACATGCAAGGAGCTGACCCCCAAGACAGAACCGATGGCAGGAAGGAAGAAGCCAAAGCCAGAGAGAGAGAAGACATTTATAACCAAGTGCCAGGTACTGAGCTTGGAGCTCTGTTTAGTCCAAAAAAATAGACGGGATGGGGCCGTTAGGGGGACAGAGGCTCAGAAAGGTTAGGTGACTTGGCCAGGCTCACCAGAGCAGAACCGAGAGTCAAACCCGTAAGAAACAATAAAAGGGACAGCTGTGCCATGGAAGACAGAAAGGTAGGATTTAAATGAGTCCTGACAGAACCAGGCACTGCAGAGATGGCCCTATCGTCTCCTCCGTTGTTGACCCTCAGTGACTCCTTCGAAGTGTGATCTGCTGTATATGTAGCTAGAACAATTCATCAGTAAGACATGTGTGTGTGTGTGTATGTGTGTGTGTGTCTATACTGCGTGTGTCTTACTATGCAGCTCCAACAGGCCTCAAATTTGCAATCCTCCTGCCTCAGCTGAGATCACAGGCATAGATCACTACAATACTTTGGCTATAAAAACACATTTTGACAAATACTTTGGGAAATCCATTGCAGTCTTCCCCAAACATGATAAATATATATTCATGGTATGTTCCAAAATATGTTATGTAAAACTCCTAGAGTTGAAAATAAATACATATTAATAGGTAATAAAGCATATGGCTATATGAAAAGACCTATGTGGTCACTGTCATACAAATGTCAGCTGGGTGTGGTGGAACACATCTGTAAGCCTAGCACTTGAGAAGTAGGTGTACAAAACTGTGTGGCTAGCCTTAGCTACACAGTAAGGCTAGCCAGGGCTACATGCAAAACAGTCTTCAATCAAAAAAATTAAAAACCAGCCAAACAAGACGTGAACAGTATGTCCTTGAAAATTGCAAAAAAAAAAAAAAAAAGTCAAACAAAAGGTAAAATGTAGAACATATTAAGACTTAATTTTGCTTGTAAACATCATAGAATATCACATTATATTCTAAGTTTTTAGACATATTTATCAGGGGGTGGCACATGTGTGCCGTGGTGTATGTGGTCAGAAGGCCAACTTGCAGGAGTTGATTCTTTTCTTTCCCATGTGGGTTCTGGGATAGAGTTCAGATCCTCAGGCTTGGTTTGCATAGGAAAAGTCTATCCCAAAACAACAAACCACAGGGATGGAAAGAAAATTCCACAACAGATGGAGAAGGAACACAGGGGCCTGTGTCCTTTGTCTCATTCATCTCACGCAGATGGAGGAAGGACTAGAGACCCAGGGAGAGCCCAGGAGCCCAGGAGCAGGGTGCTGTAAAGATGGATAAAGTGCATGCACTTCCACGGTTGGACAGCGGCCATGAGAGGCGTACCAATGCCCATAGGACAGTGTCACATGATAGAACACATCTATGCTGTGGGGGGTCAACATTTTAAATGGCCCTCATTTATTATGTCCTTAAACCTTCCCACCAATGTGCTTAGAGCAGATTCTCTGAGACAGAAAGACTGTTTCTCCTACGAAATGTGACACTCGGTACAGCCAGATAAAGGGAAGGTTGGCAGCACCGGGCGCTGTCACTGAAGCCCTGCTTCATTAACATTTATTAACATTAGTTTTAAAAACAGCTAATCTTGGTTGCCAACTTAACACATCCGAGAAGGGGGAACCTCAATTGAGCCATTGTCCCCATCAGATGGGCCTGTGGCCAGGTCTGTGAAGCATTTCTTAATTGCTCATTGAAATAAGAAGGCACTGCGGGTGGTGTCAACCGTAGGCCTGCTATATAAAAAAGCTAGCTGAGGAAGAGTGGGCCGTAAGCATATGTCCTTCAGTATCTCTGCTCCAAGCTCCTTCCTTGTTTTCCCTCTGTAATGAGTGGAAAACTGTAAGAAGAAATAAGCCCTTCCCTGTCCATGTCGCCTTTGGTCATGTGTTTATCACAGCAACAGAAACCAAACTTGGCCTCTGTGGGTTACCTATCCTCTTCTTCATCTGTAAAGTAGAGTAACCCACCTGAGAGGGGTTTTATGAGTTCTTAAATTTGTAGTGTGTGTGTGTGTGTGTGTGTGTGTGTGTGTGTGTGTGTGTGTGTGTAAGAGAGAGAGACTAACTGACTTATGTGCAAGCAAATACATACCATGGTACCATGGTACACCTATGGAGGTCTAACACTCAGCATTTAGGGCCTAGTTTACTGTCCTTAAAGATTTCACATGTTGCCTGTCTTTTAATTACATGTATGTGCACATGAGCGCAGGGGCCTGCCAGGCCTGGAGCATCAGATTCCCCTGCACCGGGAGTTAAAGTTATGGGCAGCTGTGAGCCAGTGGTGTGGGCTGCGGGTGCTCATTCAGGTCTGCTGAAAGGGCAGCAAGCATGTTCACTACGGAGCCACGTCTTCAGACCCTCCGTACATCCCGACTCCTAACTGGACTGTCTTTGTAGGCTTGCTCTCTGACCAAGTTTCCTGGTAGTGCTGAGCTTTCTCGGAGTTCCTTTCCAGTGACAGACCATCAGAGGGGTGAGGGAGCTGACTCAGCAGGGAAAAGCTCTTGGTGTGCAAGCCTGGTGGCCTAAGCTGGGTCTCTGCAACCCAAGTAAAAAGCAGGATGTGGTAGTGCATCTGTGGTGCCAGCACACCTGTGGCAAATGGGACACTGAGAGACAAAAATCGAACAGAAACTCAAGGGTCAGCTAGTCTGGAGTATGCTGCACATGGCAGAAAGAACAGAATCCGCCACAAAACTGTTCTGGAAGACAGTCTCAACTCACACACACACAAGCAAGCGCACAGATCCAGACACACATGGTGGGGAAGGTGAGGCACTGAGAACTCAGTGAGTACACCTGCCTAGCATGGGCGGATCCCTGGCTTCAGTCTCTAGTAAAACTATATGAAAATAGACAAAAGCACCCATTCCTCTCGTGGAAAAGATACTATGCTTAAATAAAAAACGATAAACAGAAGCCGTAAGATCTGTTAGCCATCAAGACTTCAAAATAAGACAGACAGGGGAGAGGGCAGAGTCCCACAGTATGACGGGAACAGTGACTTTCGTGCAACCGTTCCTGAGGGGTACAACCTACTCACGATTTTAGAAATGAGGCATCTTTCAAGCAAATCTGAAAAAGTAAAAAAAAGGCAAGTTAGAAAAAAGGCTGGTGCTGGGAGATCCTGGGGCTGACAAGCTACTGTCCTGTCTTGGAGACTCTTCGATGGAGACTCCCCTATTACAACAGCTCTGCCTTTCCTTCCCTAGTGAGACACACAGCTCTGAGCGTCCTTTCCAAGTCCAAACGAAAGGGAGTGTGGCTAAGGGGAAGACCTCACTTACAGGTGCCCAAGTCTTCACCTAACAAGAATTGACAATGAGACTGTAGCTAAGTGTGCTGCTGGCTCTGCGTCAACTGCACACAAGCCAGAGTCACCGGAAGGAGACAACTTTAGTTAAGATAGTGCCCCCACCACAGTGGCCCATGGCCAAGTCTGGGGTATGTTCTTGATCAATGATTGACATGGGGAGTCTAGCTCGCTGTGGATGGGGCCGCCCCTGGGCTGGTGGTCCTGGGTTCTTTCTGTAAGAAAGCAAGCTGAGCAAGCCACAAAAAGCAAGCTAGTGAGCAGCATTACCCCGTGGCATCTGCACCAGCTCCTGCCTGGACTTCCTGACCTGACTCCCCTCAGTGTGGACCAGTACTTGACGTACAGGATGAAATAAACCCTTTGCTCCCTGTGTTGCCTTTGGTATTGCTGTCATCAGAGCAAGAGAAACCGTAACTAAGACACTAAGTATCCCCCATTCCCGTGCTCCAGTTACCAAACTGGAGCCCCTTTCCCTCGACACTTCCATCCATCCAACAAGAGGCATCTTAAGTGCATCCCCCAAAACCGCTTCCCATGAAGCAGCAGGGATAACAGAGAAAGCAACAAACCAACACAAAGCCCTATGATCCTTCACTCCTGTGGTTACATAGTCCCTTTGAGGATGTGAGGAAGAGTCATGTCCCTCCCTCCAGTCCCACTAAAGTATGTTCTGTTTAAATAGAATCCCAGTGGTTTTACTAATGTCTTTGGCCCATGTTAGGAATTCCTGCCACATAAGCAGATGGCTACCTCATAGGTCGTCAGCAGCACATGAAAACCTGACTCCTGTCTTAAGTCCTGCTGAAGACGGGCTCTTTCTTCCTTGTCACCTGTGTATGTCACACAGGAAAGGCCTGGAGCAAATCTGGAGCAAAGAAAAGAGGTGAACAGGGCAATATTAGAGTGACTCATAGGACAGTGTGGGTTCCCAAGCAAACCACACCTCACGAGACAGTGCAACATGCAGATCCTAATGGGCCTGGCACCCAGAAAGAGTCCTGGGATCTCCAAACTGTGCCTAGAGTCATAGCTAAGCCCTGATGTAAATGTTTAGGCATTGTCTAAAGGCACTGTGTTGGCTTCTAAAAGGAAACTTTGCTCACATGAGTCATTCCATTCATCAATATGAAAAGGATGGCCTTTCTTCAGTGCAATAAACCTCATTCATTAAAAATAAATACTGATCTTTAAGTTGCCAAACAGGTATCCTGGATCCCCGGTGTCTACCTGCCTTGCTTCGATTCAGACCTTTCTAAAATAAACTCATTAACTGTAGAAGGCACTATTATTTTATCATATTTTTTATACCAGCCAGAATATCTTAAGCAATGCAAAGAATGAAAGCTCATTTAATTTTTCTGTACCTTTCCATCTCTTCTTTCCAGTTGCTCAAAACAGACAAGGGACAAAGAATGAGAAATGGCCCTTCATCATTCAGTCTCCCCACCAAATAAATGAGGAGAGCAATAGTCTGGAACAGAGAAAAAAAATCAGTTCTGATCACATTTCCTCGTGAGAAATAACCACAAAGTCCTCACAACCACTGGAACACGTGTGAGCATGTGCAGGCGCACACACACTCACACACACACACACACACACACACACACACACACAGTAAGAGCCCTGACTGTCAGGATTATGAAATGCTATCCCTGCTTGTGCATCCTGACTACCCTGTCTTTAACATTCTATAGATTAGGACCTCCCTGCCCCGTGTGATTAACTCACAAGGTGTGATGCAACCCAAACCCACCAATGACATGTCAACCCAAGGCAGTTTTGCTCATCATCCTGGCTCAAGTGTCAACATCAATACTCCGCCTGCCTAACAGCGTCCTAACAATCAGACTCTCCGGTCTCTACGGTTTATGCTGCTTCCTTTAATACCGCTAGTTAGCGAGTGAATTTAAAAATCACGGGGCACTGCATTCACACTGAGCTATCCTGACAGAGACCCAGAAAGCAGAATCCACACACGACGCTGCTGAGGACGTCATAATCAACGTGATGCTAAGGTAGGTAAATTATTTTTTTATAGAGAAAAGTCTTGGACCAGGGTCATTAGCTGCTCTAATTAAGGTATACCTTCTTCCAAACATGTTAAAAAAAATTCCCTAAAAACAGGCCAAACAAGAGCAATAGAACAATTTTAAAAACTCACACTAGAAAAAGCAGCTGTAAGCTCACTGTCCTCTAACATGCTACCTTGTGTGCTTTATCCCCTAGTACGAAAGACAGCACTGCCATGAGCGTGTAAGTCATGAGCTGTGCAATGAGCGTGTAAGTCATGAGCTGTGCAGAGGGAGGCGATCTGTGCTCAGTCCTCAGTAGATACCTGGCAGGTCTTCCCCAGGCCCATCTCATCTCCCAGGATGCAACCATTCTGGCAGTGGAAGCACTGGACGAGCCAATTGACTCCCTCCAGCTGGTAAGAGCGTAGGTGAATCCCTAGAAATAAAAAAATAAAATAAATAAATAAAAAATAAAATCAAAAAAAGAGACAGAGAGAGAAAAGAAAATGGTAGCAGTCCGAAGGGCAGAAATTCCGGCAAGCTACAGGTTCCATGGCGGCCTCATCCCCCACGCTCCAAATCTGACCAGCCGCGGAACTCACTTCCCAGCTTCTTTTTATGCAGACTTGGTCACCACCTTTCATTCATTCAAACTCCTAAAGCATGTTGTCTTCGCCACCTGATCCACCTGACATTTGAAAGTCCACAGAGTCTCGCATCCCTACTGCTCCGTCCTGGAAATGAGCGTTACTCAAGCAGCTCACAGACAAACAGCACACGGGGCTGTGCATGCTGAGGAGAGAAGCAGAGGGACTACTTCACGCCACGCTTCAGCGTGGAACAATGCATCGACATCGAGAGGATTTCACAGCGCTTGGATGTGAAATGTCTTCCACTGGCTCATTTACTTGAACATTTGGGCCCCAGCAAGAGATACAATTCAGGTGGGTGGAAGCTTGAGGAGGCTAGGGGGCTGGAGGAAGTGTTAGAAGGCACTACAGCCTCACTCCACCCATGACCCAAGCTCCCCTGTGCCACAAAACCATGAGCTGCCTCCTCCTACCGCCATCTCTGGAACACGCTCAACCACCAAGCCCATCCTGCAGTGGACTTTATCTCCAAATCATAAGTCTGAATAAATGCTTCCTTCCTTAAATTACTTTCATCAGATATTTTGTTTCTGATAATTGGTACCAAGAGATGGGGTCACTGCTGTGATCAATCTGGCACTGTGGGTTATAGAACTAGTTTGCAACAGGAAAGTTAAGAGCCTAGAGCTGTAGGCTAAAGAGGCCCTAGTAGCCCATAAGCTGGATGCTACTGGGCATTTAGAAAACTAGAATGCCAACAGGAATACAGGAGTATGGACCACAGAATAGATGTTTCAGGGGGAGAAGACTCGACCTGGTGCATGCTGGCAAACTAACCCAGCTTTGTTCTGCCGGGGTCCTGAGGCTGAATTCAAAAGTAACGTTCAAAATTCTCAACAGAAGGAATTTCAACACAACTCAGCATTTAGACTGTGGCACAGACTCTGCTTACTACTTTTAGTCAGATTTACAGCATGAATCCAGAGATAAGAGAGGTGCAGAAACATGATAAATGTATAATTAGGCAAAGGAGAGTAAGTGAGCGAATTTAAAATTATAGATAAGGCAGAAGGTAAACCTGTGGAAGCATCCAGGGTATAAAACTAAAAGCTCATTTGAAAAACTCGGATTTTGAGACTCTTATTCCTGAAGACTACCAAAAGACTTAACAACTCCTTCAAATAAGCGGAAGGCATCATTACTTTCAAGTAACAAGCTTCAGTTTATCCCGTCAACCTGAAAAAGTATAGCTAAATCTCTTAGAGTATCTGTGAGGGTTAATCGGGGTGGGAAGATCCACCCTAGCACCAGAGCAAATAAAAAAGAGAAAGGTACTGGGCATTAGCAACGACTACAGAAGAAAGAGCCAAGAGATACAAAGTTACTGGCTCTACACGTAGACCCAGTGAGCAAGTCTGAACCATCAGCCTCTGGATGCTAGAAAGCAAGGAAATGTTTCCCCAACAGGACCACAGGCCTGCTGGCGCCCTCTTCTGTGCTGTGGAACATCCACCAAACTAAAGGCCAGCAGAGAAGCCTCAAAGGATACAGAGGAGCTGACCACAATACAGCCAAATTGGAAACTGCAGACTGAAATGTAACAAGGAAGGACCAAGATCCAGGAAACCAAACAACATACTTACAAATCTTCTAAATAACCCATTTCATAAATCTCAAGGGAAAGAACTACACTAGTGTGAATAAAAATAGAAACCTAATGTGTCATAACTTATGGAACATAAATTAAGGCAAAATAGATCACAGGCTCAAATATAAAACTGCAAATGTTGGAGGAGGGGCACGAAGTCTTGAGGCTCTACAGACAGACCACAGGTTCTTTTTTCCTTTTTAATTTGTGCATAGGGTACATGCATATATGCATTAGTGCAGGCACATGAGTGGAGGCACTTGTAGAGGTTAGAGGACAACTCTTGGGAGCCAGTTCTCCTACCACTACCTTGTGGCACCAGGACGCACACTCAGGTGTTTAGGTCTCTACACAAAAGCACATTCACCCACTGAACCATCTCACTAACCCAAATCCTTACACTCGACACCAAAAACAGGCAAGCAAAAAATTACACAAAACAAATCTGATAAATCTGAGCAAACTGATTGTTTTGCAAACTCATATATGTAAGAGAAAATCCTACTATCTAGCATATAAAAAGAACTCAAAAATGAAGTAGAAAAAAATTCAAATTAAAAACTGGGTGAAAAAACAAAGAGATAAAGCAAACGGGGATACTCACATTCAAACCATCACTATTAGAAAAACAGCAAAACAAAACACCCTGAAAGGTAAAGGACACAGTGGCATCTATGGTGAGACTGAATCACTCAAGCACAGCAGGTAAGAATAAGAAACAACACTAAGACTTTCTTTAAATATGCATGCGGCCCCTGACCCATGCACAGAACTCCCTAGAGGTGATCACAGGGAAACAATGACTTATATTCCCTTCAAACCAACACACAAAGGTTTTCAACACTGGAGGGAGGGAGGTAAAAGCAAAAAAAAAAAAAAAAAAAAACCTAAAAACAGGGCTGGAGAGGTGGCTCAGTCATTAAAAGCACTGGCTGCTCTTCCTGAGTTCAATTCCCAGCAACCACATGCTGGCTCACAACCATCTGTGATCAGGTCTGATGCCCTCTTCTGGTGTGTCTGGACACCGAGTACTCATATACACAAATTAATAGATTAAAAAAAAAAAAAAAAACTAAAACCAATTCACATCGATCTCAGTGGCTAGATGGTAACCAGTCTGGTAAACCCATAAGAGGAAAGCAGGGAAAAGTCAACCTCCAGAGATTACCCACCATGTGACAGACTCATGAATGTCACTTTTCAAATTGACAAAATTATAGAAAGACGGAAAGAAAATGGAGAAGACTGGCGTGGGAAATAGACTGGGGTTGTAGCTTAATGCCAGAATGCTTGCCCACCTGGGCCAAGCAGCCATAGGTTCAATCCCTAGACTGAAGAAAAAGCAAGGGAGGGGAGAAAGGATCAAGTAAGTAGTGGTAATCAGTATAGCTATCACCAGGCAACAGGAGGGGCTTACGGCAGAGGAAATGTCCTCCATCTTGGCTGTGTAGATTGATGTCAACTCCTAACTGACATCTTATTTGCAAGTTGGTATCACTGGGGAAAACTGGAGAGAGCCTACAGAGAGTTCTCTGTATGACTTCCTGCAGCTGCATGTGAATCTGTGGCTGCCATAAATAAAAGTTTACTTTCCTTATTTTAAAAAAGATTTATTTTGAATTACTTGTGTGCTGTGTGGCTGTGTCTGGCTATGTGTGCACGCGTGCAGGTGACCTCAGAGGCCAGAAGAAGGCATTAAAACCATAACATGGAGCTGGACTAGTAGGCAGCGGCAAGCTACTTCGCTGTCTGTGCTTGAAGAACTGGGGTCCTCTGCAACGGCGAACATGCTCTATCTGTAGGCGTTCCCTCCAGCCCCTAAAAGTGTAATTTTAAAAAGTGAATAAAATTATCAATACAGAGATAACAAAACTAGCATTGAAGAGTCGAATTCGGAGACAGAAATTATCCTAAGTAGTTTAGACAGAAAAAAGAGTTTAATACAGAGAATTGGGTCACGGTAAAGCTGTTGGAAAGACTGAAGGAAAGGCCCTTAGGTTAGCATCTGGGTAGAACAGTGAGTCAGTACCACAGAGCTGGCCCGCCATGTCTAACTCCATGAATGCGAAGCCAGAAAACACAAAAACAAACAAAAGCCCAGGCCAGTCAGCGCCAGAAACTGATCATAATCCACACCAACAGATGCCCCACATCCTAGCCAAAGCCCACAGGTAAGAGCCAAGAGAAAAGCTAGAACTGCACATCACACCCACTCCTGGCTTTCCTACTCCAAATTACACGCTTCCTTTCATACAACCTAGTTATAACAGAACCACGGGGATCTGGAAAATGCAGTCTGTTTTCTAACCTCTAGGCTCCAGGTTAGTCCCTCACTCTCCGGCAGAGGACCAAAGTGGCAGAGCAAACATACACACACACACACACATACACACACACACACACACACACACCCCCCAAAAAAGTCCTAAGATTCTTTTTAATCCAAAGATCCACAACCAAATTTCCGCCATTACTAATAAGCAAATAAACATTCCAGTAAACCATAAAAAAGCTATTTTAACTTCTCAAATTAGAAATGACCAGTGTTGCTCAGTGTAAAGAAACATACAAACATTCTGCACTCTGTATTCTAGATACACTGTGATGAGGATTTAAAGGTCCACAGCTATGGGTTAGAGAGTTGGCTCAGGGGTTAAGAACGCCTGTTGCTCTTGCAGGGGACCCAAGACTCCCAGTACCTACATGGAAGCTCACAACTCTCTGTAACTCCAGTCCCAGAGACTCCAATACCCTCTTCTGACCTCCATATGTACTAGGCACTCATGCAGTATACACACATACATGCAGGCAAAACACTCGCACATAAAACAATGAATCTAAAATATTAAATTCATAACTATAAATATTTGGCTGTGATAAAATATACATTTGGTATCTATCCCATGCACTCAAACCTGCAACCTCCTGTCTGCTCACTTTCTTTTAACGAGAATACCCCTACACATATAGGCTCCTCCTGGGGTATTACATGCTGCTGGATTTGATCCGCACAGATTTAAATCAGATACAGACAGGGGGAATGGTAAGGGAGGGGCACTCTTTTGGGAGGGAGGAGAAAGACCTGCTCAACCAGAGGGAAAACATCCCTGCCTCATACTGAAAACCTAGCTAACTACTTGGAAGGAAAGAAGAGGGTAAAAAAAAAAAAACAAAACAAAACAGTACGGTATCTTTAAAAAGCCACAAAAAATTATAATATTAACTATCTAAAACCAAAACAAACCTATAATAATGTAAATCTCTGTATAAATATACATATGTAGCTTTAACAAACTTTTCTCATCTGGGCTGACAATGCTCCCTCCCAGAGCCCAAGACCACCTAATAAAAAGCCCAAATACAAGACACAAGAAGCCCTCTTTTGAGCTGTTAGAATTGTAAACTAAAATTTCTTTTTTTTATAGGCATAAATTATTTCATGAGCACATATTGGAAAGAAAGGCCAGAAGGTTTCCAGTGGATTGACATCTCTGAATACTGCATTTATTCTAGTAAACAGAAAGGGCGACCATAAGCTTCTGTCAAGGCTGTCCAGGAGATTCCCAAAACATACAGTCCATTGCTACTGACCTCGGCTGCACACCCGGAGGTGGAAGAAAACGTCCCTATTGCTGACCGCACCATGGACTTGAGAAACAGGAAGCAGAGAACCCTGAGCTGTAACTGGCCTGAATATCGCCTTCCTTAGGGCTCGTTTTTATGGTACCAGAACACACTGTGCAAGTGTCCAAACAGGAGGAAGCTACTAACAGTCTTCCCCAGTCATGGCACCCATGAATCACATGGCACAGTCCCCTAAGGGTAAAGGAACGCCTTGGTGGTACTCAAGAGCTCTCTAAGTGGACTTAAGACCTGCTCAACAAGAGGGAAGCCATGCCTCATACTAGAAACCAAGCTAACTACTCAGTGCTACTGAAGTACTGGTTATTGGAAGAGAAGGTGCATCCAAAACCAGCACAAATAAACCCTAACAATTACTAATGCTTGTCCTGGTACCCACCAATGACTGCAACCCTTCCCCCTTATCAAGGAAACTTTTCTTTGCCATACATGGAGATCAAGAGAGAAAACCACAGCAACCAAAATGCAGAGTTGTGGAACCCAGTCCCAATAGACACATCCACAAAACACCCCCACACCTAAGGCTCGGATGGCATTGTGGAAGAGAGGGCAGAAAGCTCGGAAGAGCTGGTGGTCGGAGACTTTGCTGTGAAATTGTGTCTCCAAGTAACACCAGACATTCCATCCACAGTCTCACCAACATGACTGCCCACAGATGTGGATAATTAATACCAATAAGCTTGCCAAAATGCACAGAGAGAAGCCCTTGAGGCCTCAACCCTACACAAAGACTATAGGCAACTAGAAAAAGCTGATAAAACATACATACAAGTGACATTAAACACACTTAAGTTATATTTAGGAATATTTTGTCTGTAGTTATATGCATACAATAACAAGTGGGGGAGGGGCCATAGATTTGAAGGTGAGAAGGGAAGGGTGAGAGTGTTTGGAGAAAGTAAAGGGGGAGGGTGTAACTATTATCTCAAAAATAAAAACATATTAAAGTTGAATATAAAAGAAAAATATTGATGACAAACTGCTTGTCTTTCTCTTCAACCTCATCGTCATCTGTCCGTCCTCTAAGCCAGTAGAAGTTTTCTTCTTTTTTTCTTTTCTTTTTTTTTTTTTTTTAAGATAGGGTCTCTCTATTATATAGCCCTACGTAGAGCAGGCTGGCCTTGAACTCAGAGATCCACTTGCCACTGCCTTCCAAGGGCTGGGCTAAAGGAGTGCGCCACCGCCTGGCAGAAATGCACAAGGTGTTGCCTTTCCAAACTCCTTTTGGTGGTACTTGGCACGTCTAAGTCAAGTGCTTCCTTATACTTTCAAAAGCAGTTATCCACTAGTTAGGAAACTGAGTCCTAGGGCCGGTGTTTATTTTCCTTATCTGCTCCCCACAGCCTACAGTACGCCCTGGACCGCAATAAATAACGACCACGTGGTGACAACTGGTAAGCCATTTTGACTTTCCGTTAAACCAGCAGCACCATTCTCAGAAGATGCATAAGGCAAGGAGTCTAGGGGTGTTGAGTAGAGAGGACGCCGCGGGACGCGATGGCCCCGGGTCCACTGGGGTCTGCACGCTTGGCGTCTCACATCTGGAACCTACAAACCTGAGGTCTCCACATCTGCAGCCTACACACCTGGGCTCTGAACACCTGAGGTCCCCACATGTGGGATCCCCACACATGGGACTCATAGTGGGAAGTGGCCTTAACACGAAAGCACTAGAGGTAAAGGACAGAACAAACTTTGCTGGGCAACGCGTCCAGCGCAGGTTTGAGAGTTCAGTAGGGAATCGCAACAAGTGAGTGCGCATGCCCAGTCGGCGCGGAACCGGACACCGGGAGGAGCCAGAGTGGCGCTGCCGGGCCGTCCCTCCGTAGGCCTGCGCCGCCGCGCGCCTTCCCGGCTCCCGCCCGCTCCTGGGCCTCTCCGGCCGGCTCACCAGTCAAGCCCCATTGCTGTAAGTCCTGCTCCAGCACCCGCGTCCGCACCGGCTCGGGTCCGTGCTCGGCCGGCAGCGCCTGCAGGAAGCGCGGCGAGCCGCCCGCCATCCCGAGAGGCTCCGCCCACAGCCCCGTACGCGCCGATGCAGAGCGCCGCCGCCAGAGGGCGCAGCTCGCGCGCGTCCCCGTGCCGCAGAAGCGCGCAGGTGCGGAAGACTCTGGTCTAAGTGTGTCTGTGCAACTAGGGCTTAGAGGCTGCCTTTGCTAAAAGCTCTGACTCCTAACTTGGGTTCCGTGGGTAGCTAGAACAAGAACAGGCTCAAAGCTTAGCAAGCCCCCCTCTTAATTCCTTATCTTTCTCCTTTAAACTTTGGGTCAGATTCCTTAGCAACTTTCCGTGTTTTCAGTTAAGACGTGTATGCCTAAAAGCTGGTCCTATATTTATCTAACATTTTCCTCATTTATGACTGAAAACGCCAAAATAGGATTAACTTAATCTCTTGAGATACATTAGTGATAAGACACATTCAAAGAAAAGAACCTGGTGGTACATTCTTGTAAGCTCAGCACTGGGGAGGCTAAGGCAGGAGAATTTGTGAGTTAAAGTCTAGTCTGGCCTACATAGCACGAAGGTGTGAATAAATAACATCAAAGCTCAAACAGAATGCGTGCCTCAAATACACCAAGCTTTCTGTTTGATCCCCAGTGCCCTGTAAGTTGGGCATCAGGGTGAGCACCTGTAATCCTAGTGCTGGGGAAGTGACAGCAGGAGGACCAGAAGCCCAAGGTCATCCTCAAGATTCACAAGTTTGAAACCAGCCTAGGGTGCATTAAACCTTGTCTTAAAAATAAAGAACTTTCCCAGCTCAAGACTCCAAGAGTAGCCATTCAAACGCAATATCTATGTGTGATTAGAAACAAACAGAAAACCAAAACCTAATGGCCTCACTGTCCTGTGAAAGACCAAGGCTGGCCCCACTATGCAGAAGTAGCCCTCTAATGACTAAGGGTCTTTACCCATCCTGTATACAGACTTCTCCAGGAACACACTGAACCAGACCCTGGCTACTTATCAGTCAGATCAAGAGGGAAGGTGTCAGACACACCAAGGTCACTGCATCCCTCTGGAGTCAAGTCAACACTAGTATTACATCGATTACACTGGGGTTAAAGACTAACTCAAAGCAAAGAAGCTGCTCTCTGTATGAAGTGAAGTTTGAGATTTTTTTTTTTTTTTTTTTTTTTTTTTTTGAAAATTCAGATGAGAGAAGTGTCTCTATTTAAAGTTAAAATATTTTGGCCTTAAGTGTGATTAAATTGGTTATTTGGTGTAGCTCCCCTGAGATGGCTCAGAGGGTGAAAAGGGTTGCTGCGCATGCCTGGAGACCTAAGTGACATCCCTGGAACCACATGGTAGGAGGAAAGAATTGACTCTCACGGGGTTAACACAGACAGACAGACACACACACACACACATACACACTCACACTCACATACACAGACACACACTGTGTCATGCTTTACTCCCCACAGTCTAATAATAAATAAAATACAGAAGGTGATTGATGCTGAGCAATATCGATCAGAAGGGCCTAGCGGGGCTGGACTGATTCTGTAGGCAGCTTGTCTCTGGCTCTGCTTATGCAAACCTTGTGAGGAACGTGTGACTTTCAAGTGCTTCTCTGGAGTGACTTTGCACCACGTCTGTCTGTCTCACGACGCTTCCCCCACCCCCCAGGTTCTAATCTGCTAAATATATCTGCTGAAGCATTGCTGCCAACCACTTGACACTTGATCAAATTTTTTTTCTTACTTCAGGGAATCCAGAGATAAGAATCTAGCTTTAAACCAAGTAGACTGCTGACACGTGGAATCTGGCATTCAGAACACAGCTAAGAAAAAAATCGCAGCTGTGCATGTGATAACATGCAAGCTTTACTCTGGATCGTATATGACATGAGTCTATAGGAGGCGGGGTGGGAACAGAGAGACGGTTAGGAGGCCATTGCAAAAGCACGAGCAGAAGGTGGTTTACGGTGAGTGTGATGATGAAGGGTAGATACACTGAACAGGACAAGCCAATAGGAGTCATCTATAGAGAAATGGGATGCAGAAGGCGGGCTTTGGGAATTCAGCCTGCACACATGGTAGAAAAAGTCACATGAAGGGAAGAGGACAGGATGAGGAATTCGGAGACTGTCAAGACTCCCCATGTGTCCTGGAAGTGCGTGAAGACGTAGGGACTCCCATTCACTATTGGTGGGAGCACAGATTATCCCGATCATGAAAATGCTGAGTTCTGTGTGCAGTCGAGGACTAGAACAGTAATATGGCAGAGCAGTTCCCCTACTGCGTATCTAAAGAATGAGAGTCGGCGTCAGAGCATTGTCTACACCTCCGTGCTTATTGCAGCCGCTTTTCTCACGAGAGCCAAAATGTGGACTTGGACGCCGTGCAGGAGGACTGCAGTGGGCAAGTGGAGGGGTACAGCCACCGGAGCTTCATCTCTGCATTGCTTTTCGCTGCTGCCGGGCCTCCTCGTGCTCATCATGACTGTATTTCTCATGTATTTAGGGCGGAGTGAATGGATCTGGGGAGACCCGCACTGCCTATAGTCTGAAGTGGTCGCCTCCAGAGACAGCCCACGCAACGGGGCAACCTCCTTACAGATCAGTATAAAGATGGACTTCCATAAAATTATGCTGGTTAGATGAATCAGTGATTTTACAGCATTCCCGAATCTACTTAAATGCTTTGGAGGAAGTTAGAGGACTTGATGGAGACGTTAAGGAGGTGCTTGAGGTCGTTTCATGTGTGCCCGCCCCCCCCCCTTGTAGCACAGCAAGGGCTGCATGGGCTAGAAAAGGACCACAGTGAGTTCACATGCATTACAAGCTCGGGAAAGGACTCGGGAGCAAAAAAATGGGCTCGGGACAAGTTAACGATCAAATACAGTGTTCATTCTAGGTTGGATTTGAGTTCCCTGATCTTGTGACCCAGGGATGTGGTCACAAGTTTTGGTGTGCACCATGAAAAGACTGGATTATGAACAAAGAATAAATCAATCTACAGTTAGTGTAAGAACGGAGAATAGATGATTAGCCAGCTTAGCTGAAGAACTCCTCAAAATAAGGCCTAAGATAGAAAATGGGATGATTCTTACTAAATACAAATTAGTGTCACGTGAGCATAGGAAAAAAAAACATTGCAACTGTACACGGGCTTGCTTAAATGTTGTTAGTCAGTGACAACAGAATTATTGCTTTGGGATTAAAATGAACTTGTAGAGAGAAAAATAGATGGGAGATGTTAAATATGAGCTTCAAAAGAATACATAATAACACTATTGTAAATTCCTTTTGTAAAAGTAATTGCATATTTTTATTTATTTTTTGTTGTGTTGCTTTATTTGTTTTTTTTTTTTTTGGATTGGATAGACTCTGCATTTACATTCCAGATGTTATCCCCGTTCCCCCCAATACCTTTTCCCCTCCCCCTGCCATTAACTTCATGAAGATGCTCCCTCTCCCAACCACCCTCTAACCTCAGCACATTGGCGTTCCCCTACATTGTGAAAAGGGGCCTTCCCTGGACCAGAGGCCTCTCCTTCCATTGATGCCAGAAAATGCCATCCTCTGCTGCATGTGCACGTGGGGCCATGGGTCTCTCCATGCCAAGTCATTGGATTGTGTTTTAGCCAATGGGGGCTGTGGTGGGTTTGGTTAGTTGATAATTTTGTTCTTCCCATGGGGTTGCAGACCCTTTCGATTCCTTCAGTCCTTTCTCATTAGGGTCCTCAGGTTCAGTTCGCTGCAAGCGTCAGTTCGATGCTTAGCTGCAAGCATCCTCATCTGTATCACAATGGCTCTGGCAGAGCCTCTGAGGAGGCATCCATGTCACATTCCTGCCAGTAAGCACTACTTGACATCAGCAATAGTGCTTGGGTTTAGTGGCTGCATATGAGGTGGATCCACAGGTGAGGAAGTCTCTGGATGACCAATCCCTGCTGCTCTAGTTGTCCCTTTATTTCCTCCCATGAGTGTTTTGTTCTCTCTTCTAAGAATCACTGAGGCATCCACCTTCTGCCATTTCTTCTCTTTGAGCTTCATAAGTTGTGTGAATTGTTTCTTGGGTATTCAAGCTTTTTGGATTAGTAGCCACTTATAAGTGAGTGCATACCATGAGTGTTCTTTTGTGACTGGGTTACCTCACTCAGGATGATAGCTTGATAGCTTCAAGTTCCATCCATTTGCCTAGGAATTTCATGAAGTCATTTTAACAGCTGAGTAGTACACCATTGTGCATATTTAGTGGGATTGTTTCAAGTTTCCAACCATTTACTTTGATGTTGGCTACTGGTTTGCTGTATATTGCTTTTACTATGTTTAAGTATGAGCCTTGAATTCCTGACCTTTCCAAAACTTTTAACATGAAGGGGTGTTGAATTTTGTCAAATGGTTTCTCAGCATGTAATGATCATTTGGTTTTTCTTCTATGAGTTTGTTTATATAGTGGATTACATTGATGGATTTCTGTATATTGAACCATCCCTGCATCCCTGGAAAGATGCCTACTTGATCATAGTGAATGATCATTTTGATGTGTTTTTGGATTTAGTTTGCAAGAATTTTATTGAGTATTTATGCATCAATGTTCATGAGGAAAATTGGTCTGACGTTCTCTTTCTTTGTAGGGTCTTTGTGTGGTTTAAGAATGAACATAATTGTGACTTTAAAGACTGGTTGTGAAAGACCCCCCAAATTGGGGAAGCCCCTCACTCTAGTACGGGGAGAACTCGAACCCAGAAACTCACAGAGAGCCTATCTTGCTGCAATCAGGCAAGAGGATTATTCCGGGATTGGGGAGAGGCCAGAGCTCTGGGGACAACACATATCTCACGCAGGAGATAGAGTAGACCAAGAACTCAATTAGGGGGACATGTTTTTAGGGAAAACTACATAAGCAGTTAGCAACAGGCACATAGCAATTTTATTGGTTTATTCAAATTGGCATTGTCTGTCTGCTTTTGGATATGATTCAACTCCAGATCACCCTGTTTTGGGGCACACTGACCTTCATACTAGTTTTTCTCAGGATTGCAGACCCAGACCTTATTGAGACCAGGTGGTCTGCGGTTTTTGTTCTCAGCCTTGAGACATACTTGTCCTCAAGGCAGGGTTAGTGGGGCTAGCTTAAAATTTTAACTTTTTCAGTTGGATAGTTTTCCTTCTGCTTCTATACTTGTGGAATACTTGGAGAATATTGATATGAGGTCTTCTATGAAGGACTGATAAAACTCTGCATTAAAACCATCAGGTCCTGGGCTTTTTTTGGTTGGGAGGCTTTTGATGACTGCTTCTATTTCTTTAGGGATTATGGGGCAGTTTAGATAGTTTATCTGATCCTGATTTAACTTTGGTACCTGGTATCTGTCTAGAAAATTGTTCATATCCTCTAGATTTTCTCGTTTTGTTGAATATAGGCTTTTGTAGGATTTGAATTTCCTCAGTTTCTGTTGTTATGTCTCCCCTTTCATTTCTGATTTTTTTAGTTTGGATACTCTCTCTGTGCCCTATAGTTAGTATGGCCAAGGGTTTCTCAATCTTGATTTTCTCAAAGAACCAGCTCTTGGTTTTGTTGATTCTTTGCATAGTTCTTCTTCTTCTTCTTTTTTTTCTATTTGTTGATTTCACCTCTGAGTTTGATTATTTCCTGCTGTCTACTCCCCTTGGGTGTATCTGCTTCTTTGTGTTCTAGAGCTTTCAGCTGTGCTGTCAAGCTGTTAGTGTATGCTCTCTCCAGTTTCTTTATGGAGGCTCTCAGAGCTATGAGTTTTCCTCTTAGCACTGCTTTCATTGTACCCATAAGTTTGGGTATGTTGTGCCTTCATTTTCATTAAATTCTAAAAGTCTTTGGTTTCTTTCTTGACCATGCTATCATTGAGTAGAGCATTGTTTCGGTTCCATGTGTATGTGGACTTTTTGTTGTTTTTGTTGTTATTGAAGACCAGCCTTAATCTATGGTGATCTGATAGGATACATGGGATTATTTTGATCTTTTTTTTATATATATTGAGGCTTGTTTTGTGACTGACTATATGGTCAGTTTTGGAGAAGTTGCAGTGAGGTGCTGCAAAGAAGAAATATGCTTTTGTGTTAGAATGAAATATTCTATAGATGTTTGTTAAATCCATTTGGTTCATGACTTCTGTTAGTTTCACTGTGTCTCTGTTCATTTTCTACTTCCATGATCTGTCCATTGAAGAGAGTGGGGTGTTGAAGTCTCCTACTATTATTGTGTGTGGTACAATATATGCTTTAAACTTTAGTAGAGTTTCTTTTGTGAATGTGATTGCCCTTTTATTTGGAGCATAGATACGCAGGATTGAGAGTTCATCTTGATAGATTTTTCCTTTGATGAGTAAAAAGTATCTGTCCTTATCTTGTTTGATGACTTTTAGTTGAAAACCTATTTTATTTGATATTAGGATGGCTACTCCAGCTTGTTTCTTGGGATTATTTGCTTGGAAAGTTTTTTTTTTCCAACCGTTTACTCTGAAGTACTGTCTGTCTTTGTTTCTGAGATGAGTTTTCTGTGTGCAGCAAAATGCTAGATTCTGTTTATGTATCCAGTCTGATAATCTAGGTCTTTTTATTGGGGGAATTGAGTCCATTGTTTTTCAGAGATATTAAGGAATAGTGATTGGTGTTTCCTGCAATTTTTGTTGTTAGAGGTAAAATTATGTTTGTGTGCTTTCCTTCTTTGGGGTTTGTTGCAAGAAGATTAATTTCTTGCTTTTCCCAGGGTGAATTTTCTCTCTTTGTGATGGAATTTTTTATCTATTATCTTTTGTAGTGCTGGATTTGTGGACAGATATTGTATAAATTTGGTTTTGTCCTGGGATATCTTGGTTTTTCCTTATATGGTAATTGAGAATTTTGCTAGATATAGTAACCTGGACTGGCATTTGTGTTCTCTTAGAGTCTGTATGATGTCAGTCTAGGATGTCAGTCTAGGATCTTCTAGCTTTCGTAGTCTCTGTTGTAAAGTCTGGTGTGATTCTGATTGGTCTGCCTTTATATGTTACCTGTCCTTTTCCCCTTAAAGCTTTTAGTATTATTTCTTTGTTTTGAACATTTGTTGTTTTGACTATTATGTGTCAGGAAGAATTTCGTTTCTTTTCCAGTCTATTTGTGGTTCTGTAGGCTTCTTATATGTTCGTGGTCATCTGTTTTTCGGGTAGGAAAGTTTTCTTCCATGATTTTGTTGAAGACATTTACTGAGCCTTTTAGTTGGGAGTCTTTCTCTCTTCTACACCTATGATCCTTAGGTTTGGTCTTCTCATTGTATCCTGGATTTCCTGGGTATTTCAGGTTAAGAGCTTTTTGATTTTGGCATTTTCTCTGACTGTTGTGTCAATGTTTTCTATGGTGTTTTCTGGCCCTGAAATTCTCTCTTCCATCTCTTGTATTCTGTTAGTGATGCTTGCATTTATGTCTCCCAATGTCTTTCCTAGGTTTTTCAACTTCAGGGTTGTCTCCTTTTGTGATTTCTTCATTGTTTCTATTTGTTTTCAATTTTTTTTTTACCTGTTTGGTTGTGCTTTCCTGTAGCTTTGTAAGTAATTTTTATGTTTTTTGTGTTTCTTCTTTAAAGACTTCAACTAGTTTGTTTGTGTTCTCCTGGCTTTTCTGTACTTCTTTAAGTGTGTTATTTGTGTGCTTCTTAAGGATTGCCATGATCATCATAAAGTATGATTTTAAGTCTAAATCTTGTTTCTCTGGTGAGCTGGTATGATGGTTTGCATTTGCTTAGCCCAGGGAGTGGCACTATTAGAAGGTGTGGCCTTCTTGGAGGAAATGTGTCACTCTGGGGGTGGGCTTGGAGACACTCCTGCTAGCTGCTGAGGATGCTCAGTCTGTTCCTGGCTTCCCTTGGATGAAGATGTAGAACTCTCAGCTTCTCCTGCACCATGCCTGCCTGGATGCTGCCATGTTCTCACCTTGATGACACTGGACTGAGCCTCTGAACCTGTAAGTCAGCCCCAATTAAATGTTGTCATTTATAAGACTTGCCTTGGTCATGGTGTCTGTTCACAGCAATAAAACCCTAACTAAGACAGTTGGGATATCCACTATTTGCTGTGGTGGGAGAACTGGATTCTGATGTTGCCAGGTTGTCTTGGTTTCTGTTCCTTAGGTTCTTGCTCTTACCATCTTGTTATTGGTGCTGCTAGGCAGTCTTGTTTTCTCTGACTGGAGCTTGTCTCTCCTGTGGGTCTGTGGGCCCATAGTCTCCAGAGGGAGATTGCTCCTGGGTGTTCAGCTTTCTGGGTACGCTGTGAGTTCTGATGGCATTGCCTGGTCCTTATGAAACTGGGCCAGGTCTGGACTTGGGAAGAAGTGTCTCTTCCTTGGCAGCACTGCTACCTGGGCTCTGAGAGTTCTGGGAAGCCTCTCCCAGGATAGACGGTGGAGATGTATTGTGGACTTGCCTCAGTGCTCAGAAGTGAGAGCCCTCCTGTGGCTCTTCCTTGGGGACAGGCCGCCAGTCCTGATTAAACTGGGCCAGCTCTGTTGTTCTTTTTGGCCTCTCAGCATCTGTTGCCTGTTCCTAGGTTAGTTGAACTGCCTTTTAACTGAGACATCACTTCATTTTTTTCAACTACTTTAAAATGAATTTAAAAAATAACTCATTGACTTGGAGAATCGTTTTGCTGGCTCAGAAAGACGCCTGCCAACTGTGTTGTCTGAATGACAGGAAACAAAGCAGACATGAAGAGCAGGAACTTACGGCACTCTACCACATGGTGGGTGCGAGGAGCCTATGATAGTCTACCCCACAGCTGAGCTGTGACCACACCGTGTTACAAAATGTGTACAGAAGGGGGGACCAGCAGGGCCTGTGTTCCACTCAAGGCTGTGTGTGAGTTCTGGAAGAGTTTCAAACCCACATCCAAGAAGCAGGGGAGCATGAATCTTTAAAGTATCCTGTAGCCAGGGTTCCCTTTGTTGTGGGAAGATTTGCTATTGCTTTATAGAAGTATGAGTGTTTTGACTGTATGTAGGTCTGGACACCATGTATACACCCAATGTCTCCAGAGGCCAGATTATAGCTGATCTCCGGGAGCTGGAGTTCCAGGTGGTTCTGAGTTGGCATTTGGTTGCTGGCAACTGAACCCAGGTCTTCTGCAAGAGCAGCCGGCGCTGACTTCTGAGTCGTCTCCCAGGCTCTCATTATGCCTTCTAACCTCCTGCTTCTTGTTGCTCAACCTGCATTTTGCTTACATCTATTCAATAACTATCCCCTTTGAAGGCCACTTCCTGGAAGCTGGTCTCCAGGTAACGTGGAGTGAGTCTGAGTCTTGACTAAAGGATAGATGTGGAAGTCAGTTGCCTCACATGCAACCTGACTTACCATTGGGACTTATCTGTTACAATAGTAAAGTTTATAACAATCATGAGTGTCCAGGGGACACACACATACACAGAGAACAATACCAATTTTATGTGTGCCACGTTGTAGGTACCTGGTACCACAGAGAAGGGGAAGGGTAAACTCATAAGGACACAGAGAGATAGATCATGGACACTGTGATAGCCTGAGGACAAGATCCTCAAAGTGTACACATCACAGCTCCCTACAACCTGGATGTTACCTTATATGACACAAAGCCTAGTGGCTGGGAGTAAGCTAAGTTCCTGCTGCAGGAAGATCACCTTGCACAACCTGAGTGCTTCCCCTGCAAGGACAAGGATGCATTTTAGAAGGGCGGAGTGGGTGGGTGGGAGATAGTTGACTACAAGACCAGAGGACCCTATGGACAGTGGAAGCAGGATGCTATGTTACTAGGATCTACAAAGGATGCTAGCTTTGAAGGCAAAGAAAAGCCGTAGGAACCAAAGCAATGCAGAGACTTGAACAAGCAAGGAGACATCTCTCTCCTGCCTCCCGACAAAGAGTTGATGCCCCAAAGGTGCTGTCCACAGTAACAATGTTTTAAGTTTGAGAGAAAGGTAAAGCTATCACTGTGAGCATAAAGTTTCAATCTCTGCCCCAAAGTCAACTGTATCAGTATAAAAAGGGTTCAGTAGAGAGGCAGAGGGGCTGGGGAGGGAGCTTGGTGTTAAGAAGACTGGCTGCTCCTGCCCTCTTCTGGCCTCCATGGATACTAGGCAAAACATTCATACATATAAAAGTAAGTCCTGGTTTTTTAAAGAGGCAGAAAATAAAAGCAACTGTTTTGTATGGTCTGGAGAATGGTTTACAATAGCCACATTGCAGTTTTTCGAATGAGTGGCTATATCAAGTATGTGGTGTGCCAAAGTCAAAGACTAGATTATGAGAGATAGATAATAAAAACCTGTCAACATGGATGCTCAAAATATCCAACAGAAGCCAACTGGGAAAGCGCCACTAAATTAGCCAGCTGGAGCTTCCAATTGAGAGTTCAAAGTATTCTCTTTGAGGCAGATAACTAGAGTTATTGATTAACTTTTTTTTTTAAAGATGAGTATTTTATGGCCGAACTGTTCATTTTTAAGTGTATTTTTATGTTATGAGATTAATAATAAGAGCCTTTATTGGGAATGGCTTATATTTTAGGTTTTTATGTTTTCATGTTGTGTAGTGCAGATATTTACATGTAACTATCTTCTCTCTCTCTCTCTCTCTCTCTGTGTGTGTGTGTGTGTGTGAGAGAGAGAGAGAGAGAGAGAGAGAGGGAGGGAGGGAGGGAGGAGTGGGAGGTTCACTCTCATGATCATTGCCAGAAGAACTGGAGTGGGAACTCAGGGAGCGCAGGGCAGCCAAACACTTGAGTGTAATTAGCAGGACATGGCTCATTTTTCTTCTTATAGTTCTTTATAACTCTGTTATCACAGAGTTATACCTCATAGCCAGCATGCTCAAGGTTATATAAAGCACAACAATGCTATTTGTCTGAGGTACAGGAACACCTTTCTCCTAACTATTCTCTAGAAATTAATGAAGGCTGCAGGCATTCCTGAGTCCTCCTTATGTTTGTTAGAATTCCAAATTCCTTCTTGAGAAATACCTACATCAGAGGATCCATACCCATCATAAATACATAATATCCTCAATTCAAACCGCAACAGTGGAGGCCTGAGGCTTATGCTGAGAATCATCCTTGACGATCTTCTACTTTGTCCAATAGGGCAGGGTCTCTCGGGGAAACCAGTTTGCTGGTATGGCTCATGTTGCTGGCCGCTTGCTCTGGGAATCCCGGCTCTGCCTTCTGAGGTTGGAAATACAGGCAGACCACCATGCCATCCTGGTGTTTACATGGTTTCCAACCCTCTGACTAAAATCTCCCCAGCCCCTTAAGGTTGTTTTAAAGGCTTGGTGTTTTTAATTTTGGAGCTGGTATTGTTGTCTTGTTACAGAGTTAGGGGGAGAAGTCTATTTCCAGACAAGGGGCCTTGGAGGACACTTTGATACAAACAAATGGGAGTTGGGGACCATGTTTTTGGAGGAAGCTTTTTAGTTTAATAATATATATTATTATAAATAATATAATGTGGTATATAATGTATATTATATATCATATAACAAATATTATATTTGACCCTTCAATTGCTCATGCATTCTTATACTGTGTTCTTATCCCTGTTCCTGTTTGTTCATTTACTTGGCGGCATAGAGAACACTCTGCCCTGTCTGAGACTCTATCAGGAACGACAGCCTTAGTGGAGCTTCTCAGTCCATTTCTGCTAGTTGTTTGTAAGCCTCCAATTTGATGGTAACTTTCTCCCATTATTTGCAGTCACGGAAGAGCCTTACCCTGCTGAAAATCCAGTTAGATAATTTGCCGGGTTTTCCCCAGTTGATTTCTGCCAGATACTTTGAGCACCCGATTTGACAATGTCTTACTATTTTTATACCTCTTACTTGCTAATCATTCTTTTCCTTCAGTTTGCCATTGTGGAATTTTGAATGAGTATGGCCCCCATGGGCTCTTATATTTGAATGTTCGGTTCCTAGTAGGTACAACAGTTTTGAGAGGGATTGGGGGGTTGTGGCCTCCCTGAAGAAGGTCTGTCACTGGAGGTTTTAAAAGCCCAGCTCTAGACCCAGTCTCTCCTTCTGCTTTATGCCTGTGGATCTGATGGAAGTTCTCAGCTGCTGCTCTAGGGCCATATCTGCTGCCGGGCTCCCTGGCATGACGGTCACAGAGTCATCCTCTACATCAGCTATGTACTTGAGAAACTCAGAAACAAAATACCTATCATACATCGATCTGTCATATATATTAAAACCAAAATGGCCCTCACAAATCATTCTTCAGACCCCACAGAACATAGCTGGCATATTATGATTTACGAAATGCCACAGATCTTTAAATGTCACCCCATAATTGTGGTTTTAGACACTGAAGACATTTGTCCTCCCAATTCTTGTAGTGAACACGTGGAGCACCAGGTGTCTGTGGGTACACCTCTGCTCCTTCATCACCAGCTTCATCATCCTTCCTCACGCCCCTTCCATTTTTAGAAAGCATTTTGTTGAGTTATTGTTTTATGAGTGCTCTATCTGCGTGTACACCTGCATGCTATCTGATCACACTATAGATGGTTGTTAGCCACCATGTGGTTGCTGGGGATTAAACTCACTGCCTCTGGAAGAGCAGACAGGGCTCTTAACCACTGTGCCATCTCTCCAGCCCCTCCCACTTTCTGTGAGTTACTTCTTTAAATTAGATACAGCCTCTTATAGATGTACAGATATTTTTAATCTGCCACATTGTACTATATAATTTAGAATCAACCTTTCTTTACAAGAGACATTGAAGAGTACTGTAGAAGATTATGCTTTTGATGAAAAGAGCAAATATTTTAAGTAAAGATACATTTTGTGTAAGATTTTTGTCTTAAAACTTAAAAATAACAACACTTTCCCCAAAGGTATGAAGCCAATTCACAGGAAATCTAAGTTATACAAGGTTTATAGAGGATGAAACTTAAAGATAAGAGATGGTTAATGATTAAAGGTTATTAAAGTTCCTAAGATTATATTGTTCTATTCATGGTAACATTTACAAAAACTGACTTAAAGATGTAAAAATATATACCCAATAAAGATAATTACTTGTGTTTTTGCTAAATGTGTTAGGCTTTTGAGCCACTCAGGAAAATAGTCCAAGAGCAGCAACAGCAAACAAATCAAGATTTTTTAAAATCAAAACTGCATTTAAATATTACATACAAGCTAAAGTACAAAGTGACAGACGGTTTGTCTGCCAAAGCTCACGGGCTTACCTCACGGAGATGAGTCAACGAAAAAGGATAGCCGATAAAAACTTTGACCTCTGGGATCAATCAAGACCCAGGGAACTATGGGGCCTCTCTGGTAAGTCACTTGCCCTCTTAATCAGGAGGTCATGGAGTCTCCAAAGACTGGACTTTAATCAGTACACATAGTATAGGGAGAACCGTCAATAGAGAGGAAAATGTCTCCTAATTGTGATCTTAACTCACTTAGAAATGATCAAATAGCATCAACAAATACCTGAGAGTACATAACTACTTGAGAGTACTGAGAGCACTTAAGTACTTAAGAGTACTGAGGGTACTTAAGTACTTAAGAGTACTGAGAGTACTTAAATACCTGAGAGTACTTAAGTACTTGAGAGTACTAAGGGTAGAGAGTACTAAGGGTACTCAAGTACTTGAGAGTAACTCCAAAATCTCAACTCAACTGACTTTTCAGTTTATCTGTGGCCATCTAGATGGTTCTAAACCCCTACCCAAACAACCAAACAATAGCTGTCTTTCAGGGAACCACTTTTAGTCAATCGAAACAGACAATCTGTCAAATTCCATAAAGTTATTACCTGGGTTCCCTTGTCCAAAATAAAACCCTGTGATACAAAATCCATTCAAAAAACAAACAAAAGCAAAAAAAAAAAAAAAAAAAAAGAAAAAAAGAAAGAAAGAAAAAAAGAAAGAAAGAAAAAAGAAAGAAAAAGACCTACTAAAACAATAGACCAGTTAAACACACATTCTCTGCAAAAGTCACACTCACCCCAAAATGTGTGTTGCCTGGGCCCCTCTGCGGCTCAGAGGCTACGCCTAACTTACTACGCCTGAGGCAGCCCTGTCTAGTTTCTATTGATGGTGCAAGTGCCAGCACTGTCTTCCGGCAGCTTGCTGTAGACTCAATCCACTCCTGACAATGCTAACCACAATTATCACAGAAAACACCAACACACATGGCTCTATGACTTTCATCTACACCAAGCAGAAAGTGTAAGAAAGTAATGGGCTCCTTGACAATAGCAAGCAAAATTAGAGTTCCTGTGGCTATTCCAAAAAGAAACATTCGAAAAACTGTCTGAGGAAACCAGTAAACTCTGAAGGTCATAGAGCAGGATTTATTGTATTCCCAATCAGGAGCTTTAATACTGTGAAGATAATCAAGTCTCCCTTTCTTCTAACACGGTTTGGTAATGTCAAGTTAGCCTCGTTAAAATTCAAATGGGATTTTTTTTTAAATGTACTTGATGATTATCAAATGTTATAACGAGGGTTTGGGGAAAATGTACTAAAATACTTTTTAAAGCAAAAACTGAAAAATAAAAAAGTGTCTCAAAAGAAACCATGCTGTCATAAGCTAGAAACCGTGTGATGCTGGTGTGGGCAAGGCAAGCGGATAATCAAACTGTCAACCACGTGCTCATGCATGAGGGGCTCGGGCAGCAGTAAAGCTGTTGAAAGTCCCTGGGAGACAAGATGATTGCTCCCTAATTGGGAAATAAGTTAGATTTTGATTTTTGAAGAATAAAAACAAACTTGAGAGATAAATGTTTAAAGCAAAAGCCCCAGATGAACAACTACAGAAATACGGATGTAATAAAAAGCTTTTCTTACTAAAAGATAAAAACTATAAAAAGATTTTAAAAAGAAAAAACTGTGAAAACAGTTTTACACACAGAAATCCAAACTTCTACACATAAGGGATGCTTAACAAGGGATAAAGCAAAGCAATGTCATAATTTTGTACCTGGAAACATTTTTAACATATTCACCAAAGGATTAAGATCTTGCTTGATCATAACAACAACAAAGAAGTATATGGATAGCTATTTTTTTTAACAAAAAAAAGCTTGGCCAACCAGTTTGTAAAAATGGTGTTAAATTAGATAAGTAGCCAAAGAAATTTTAGACCATGAGATATGTTTCCCTCTTAAGACTACAAAACAAAAGGCTGGTTTATTCAGAGCTACAGAAGTGATCCAGAATGTTCTGGCTGTAAGAGGAGAGACGTGGTGTGCTTTCCGGAGAAAGACTTACCAGCTTTTATCCCAGGTGTAAGCTCCAGTTGCCCATCACTTCCTTCGCAAGATTCCTGCAGAAACAGCTGCACAAACTTGTGAGTGAAACCGTACACACCGCAACTTGCAGGTGAGCTGGAGTTCAGCTGCAGTCGGCAGACTATGAGGGCTCTACCACTCGGTAGTTTTCAGGAGGTCATTTCTGAAGTGAGAGGTAGAGCCCACTGAGACGGCTCAGTGCAGTAGAGGCTCACAGATAAGCCCGACAACCTGAGATCAATCACGGGGACCCATGCGGTAGATGGTGAGAGCAGATTCCCGCAGGTTGTTCTCTTACCTCCACGTGTGCATGGCATATGCACATTAAATGAATGAATGAATGAATGAATGAATGAATGAATGAATAAATAAATAAATAAATAAAAATAAATGTAAAAAACCCAAACCCAAATCCAACAACCTTGTAAATGAGGAGTAGGGTGTTAGCTACCTGAAGCAAATATGTGACCTGGCATGTACCCAGACTGGCATTAGCAGTGAAAATCTGAAACTGTTCCATATATATTCAACATGGGAAATGACTCTATCATTGTGATAACCATAGTAATTCCAGAGCTATATGTATACATATTTATACCTTTTTAGTGAGATAAATATATACTGGCATAGGAAAGTTTTACCAGCATGGCCCTTACTGCTTTGGATAGTTTGTTTTTTTTTTAATCTAAGTAGCATATTTAAAACCTCAACTCATGCTATAGTAAAATTGTCGCGTTCCCCAAAACTCCAGCAACAGACCTGACTGAGAATAAAGAAGGAATGAGGAAACCACAGACAGATGGACATAGGAAAACTGGGTTTGGATGGACTGGGCTCTCTCATGGAGAAACTGCAGTACCCCAGAAGCTTGCCATGTGCCTCATAGAGAGTTAAACAGAGAGGCTACTGCCTGCCACAGCGCAAGGAGGCAGGACTCAGGACACACAGTTGCAGCAAGGAGACAGGTGAAGCTGGCTAATCTTGCTGGGAGCAGTTTCTGTGAGGGGCAATCTTCAGGCCATAAATATCCAGAGAGAAAGCTTCTGTGGACATTTTCTGCAGGCACAGTTAACATTCACACATGAACCATAAAGGAAGATCTTGCCATTTCCCTGAGTCTAACCCACAGAAGGCTCGGCCATTTTCCCCTGGATCTGAGACTAAGGGTCCTTGACATGACTGTGCCTATGCCAACAGCACACACTGACTCGAGACTTCATTCACTCACTTCATCCCTCTGTTCCCTACATACCACATATTCATCCATTCACATCACAAAAAAGCCAAATCCACAGGCTTGTCCTACTGGAAAACACTAGAAGTTGCCGAAGTTGCATGAGTGAGGGCTGGGATACTCAACCACATCACAGAGGAGAACATGTACACTTGAAAATAGGTAATGTGCTGAATCTGGCTATCCATGACCCCATCAGTGTGTGTGTGTGTGTGTGTGTGTGTGTGTGTGTGTGTGTGTGTGTGTGTGTGTATTCAGATCCACATCTATAGGCTATAAAAACAGGGAAACTACCATCTCTATGGACACCCTCCTTCCAGTTAATGATATGTCCATTGAACCTCAACAATGAGCTTTAATTTCCAATTTCACTATGTTCATTGGTAAAATTCATACACCACGTGATTCTCAACTAAATCTTTGGATTCTTCACAGTACCCTTGGACATTCAAATTCACTTTTAGTTTGTTATCAAAGATTTGTTCACCTAATATGATAGGTAACATTATTTCTCCTCATTTAAATGACTTTGTCACATGGACTTTTTGAAGCCTTTTTAATTACTGAAACTACATGATTATAAAGATTATAGTACACAGTACTTCTGGACAGTTTTGGGAGTATAGATGAGAGCATCCCTGGGCTTCACATTCTGGTTGTGTCTTAGGAAAATAAGCACATATGTACCAGGCATGTTCATTTATCAAACCTAAGACTCAGGCATCATGGAGTAAAGGCATAGGGCATCTCAGGGTTCCTGCTTATTAGGAAAAAGGAAAAGAGGGCTGGAAGAATCCTTAGGACTGTGGTTTTGGTTAGAGAAACAAGTGCCCAGAGACATTTGGGGACCATTTTGCCTTCGTGGAACCTTATTATTTAGATAACCTGTTCTTTATGAGGAAATATGATTGAAAATCTAAATTCCCAAGTCAACAAACTCAGGCTTTTCAGTGGCTAGTAAAGTGGACCACACAGACCACTTATTGCTCAACAAAGAGCAGAAAGTGTGAAATTGTACAGAACTAATCTGATGGCCAGGAATGACAGTCAAAGGCATTGAGGGAGAAAAGAAACTGGGCAGATCAAAGTCCCGAGGGTAGGTCTTAGCTCAGAGCTGCCCACAACATCCAGGCTATGTCCTTGAACATTTACGTGACGACATTACAGTGCAGGGCCGTTACTAAAGAGGATCAATTCTCTGAAGTGACTGGGTTTTTACAACAACTGCTGTTTTCTACAACAAACAAGATTTGGCCACTGATGCAATAGCGGTATGAAGGTTGCCAGGGTAACTAACTGATTTTTTTTTTTTTTTTTTTTTTTTTTTTGGATTTGAGGCCTGCTCTACAAGAGGGAATTCACACTTGGTCAAAAGTCTGTGGTTTGGTATGTCAAAAGACCCCAGTGGGAAATGTAGGAAACTGTCACCCTGCTAAATGGTCACATTGCTAAACTGCCCACTGTCTAATGGGCAAGGGTTCTGTGAAATGCTATCTTTTGGATATGGTATGGCCACTGCATTCATGAGCTCACTGCATAAGACCAGCACAAGGGGAAGTCAACAGGATCACTGCATTCCATCAGGAAACACTAGTTAGACTCAATGGATCTCAAAAGGAAGAAGGAAATAGAGAGGGAGATGTCTTGGTATATGGGAGGGGGTATGATTAAGGTGCATTGTTTACATGTGTGAAACTATCATAAAATAAATAAAGACTGTAAGTTGATGTCTTTATGTAGGAAGTCAGGTAAAAGATAAAACAAGGTCTGTCATTGGACAAGAAAGATGGATGGGCAGGAATAAAGTTTTAGAATGAGAGGGAGGAGCAACAGCTAGGAAGAGAAGCTAGAAGCTACATGGAGGGAGATGTAGACATTCCTCTCTGCGCATCTCTGCAGAGATACAGGTTATTAGGAATATTTTATAAGGAATGGGTGTGTACAGGATGATTTGTGCTGTCTAGATGGAAAATTATACCATACCAATTAGATCAGAGTCTATTGTTTGGTGTTTTCCTTCATGTGGTGACTTAATTGAGTTCAAGAGAAAGTACAGTAGTGGGACACACCAAACGTGCCATGGAATTGAGAAGCGTGGGCCTGGTGTGGTAACAACTCGCCAAGAGAATTGTGAGCAGGGGCATTATGGCCAGGTGCCATGCCGGAACAGCTCTCGGACTGCCCAGGTCAGAGAGAGCCGGGGGCAGCATGGAGCCAATGAGATGAATTAATGTAGTTCCATTTATTTATTTATTTATTCATTCATTTATTTATTTATTTATTTATTTATTTGTTTATTTATTTATTTATTTATTTATTTGCCTCAACAAGAGACAGCCTATTAAAATATGTCAGCTGAATGTGGTGGAGCACACCTTTAATCCCAGCACTCAGGAGGCAGAGGTAGATGGATCTCTGTGAGTCTGAAACCAGTCTGGTCTACAGAGTGAGTTCTAAGACAACCAGAACTATGTAGAGAGACCTTGACTCAAAAACAAACCCTAAAATAAAAACAACAATAAAGACGAACAAAAAGACTCCCCCAGCCATCCAACTAACCAAACTACATTATATATTATTTGATGCAGAAAATGTACAATCACGGTAAAGTTAGAACGTGGTGTTCCCTTTTTTTTTTTTTTAAGAAAGAAAACCAAAGTCTCTTTCATTCACTGTAGGTCACTGACATCATCTTCAGTTCAAAAGGAAAGAACTGTACAAACTTTTCTCGGTGGTTGCAGCCTTTAAAGCCTTGTGTCTGCCTCACTGGATGCTGGGAGTGAACTACTGTTACCCCATAGAGCAAGGACACAGAGAGCAAACATAACCTGTAGGTGACCTGTGCTTAATCATGCTTGTTTTGGTAGGAGCTGCAAATGCTATGGTTATCAAAGAGGTAATTTAATGACTGCTAATTTCTCTGAGTTGCTGTTGCCAGATGCTCGCCTTTATCTGTGGAGGAACGACAGGAAGAATGAAACTGAATATGATTGTATAGCCCGGGTTAGGACTTGCCTTAACTGTCAGTTAAGACTGACTGATGAGAAGCATCATCATGTTCCTTACGCTTTCTGTACCGTGACGTGCCCACCCGGGGTATATATTCGTGCCCACCCGGGGTATATATTCCTTGTGTGTCAAAGTTTTAACAAACACAGGTCTTAAATTTGAAACTGCTTCCAGGCACCTGGTTCAAACATTTGGGTACCTACTCTGGGGTAGGCACTGTTTAGTAACCGTAATGTAAACCTAACCAATAATACGTTGAGACATTTCAGTGGTGCATACAGTGTCTAATGGAGGAAACTTGCATTTCCAACACCTCAAACATCTGCTCTTTGTGTTGGGAACATTTATAATTATTTCTATTGGCTCATTTGAAATCTTCAATTAATTTTTGTCAAGCACTGGCACCTTGCTGTGCAAAAGAACATTAAAGATTGTTCTTCCTATGTATCTGTATCCCTGTCCCTCTAACTACCCTGACTCCATCTTTACTCCATCACTTTTCTATGTGCCCGTAGGAATGGAAATAGCCCATACAGGCTCCCAGCTGGCAGTGCTATTTGGGGAGGTTTTGGAGGTGTGGCCTTGCTGCAGGAAGAATGTCAATGGAGAAGACTTTGAAGACTCATGTTGCTAATATGATAGATCTCTCTTTGTGTTTTCACTTCGAGATGTGAGTGGTACCTGCCATGTGATGGTGATGGATTTTTATCTCTCTGGAACCAGAATCTCAAGAAAAGCCATCCTTCTATATGTTGCCTTGGTCTTAGTGTTTTATCACAACAACTGAAAAGTAACTAAGACACTCTGGTATCCACCATTCCACCCTCCATACCCATGACACCAAGATTTTTGAATGGGCTCATTCATGTTGCTGTAAAGGACAGGATTTCATTCCTTTAATGACTGAGTGATCGTCCATCATGTGTGTGGTGGTGCATGCCCCCAATCCTGACTCTAGGGAGGAAGTGAGGTCATGAGTTCAGAGTCAGCTTAGGCTACACAGTGTGTACAGCAAGGGCTACACAGCTAGACTCTTGTCTCAAAAAGCCAAATACATATATGTACATATATATGTATGTGCACACATATCTATATCTGTATGTTACACATGTATACATATATATTATAATTTGTATGTATATTATGCCACACACACATACTCAGTGGATAAAGCAAGCTTCAACAAGGTCTAAAAACTTCATTTTACATGCACACACTCACACACACACACACACACACACACACACACACACTCACACACTCACAAATTGGGTAGATGGAGAAAAGCACCAAAAAAGGGCAAGATTCAACAGGCAGACTTAAACAACTTTATTTTTTCTCTTAGACTTTTTATACCATCTAAGAAAAGAAAGTTCTCCATGTAAGAAAAAAGATTTCCTCAGAGCCACAAGTTATTCTCTCTAGAAAACAACCACCATAAGAACACATTCTTCAAGAACAGATTAAAATCATTACACAGAAAGAAATTACAAGTCTCCTCGTGGCAGCCTGCCCCAACTTGCTGGGCTCCAGGAAGAGCCACAGGAGGGCTCTCACTTCTGAGCACTGAGGCAAGTCCACACTACCTCTCCACTGTCTATCCTGGGAGACGCCTCCCAGAACTCTCAGGGCCCAGGTAGCAGTGCTGTCAGGGACAGACATTTCTTGCCCAAGGCCAAAACTGGCCCAGTTTCATCAGAACCAGGCACCACCATCAGAATCCACAGCCTACCCAGAAAGCCGAACACCCAGAAGCAGTCTCCCTCTGGAGACCACGGGCCCACAGGAGAGACAAGCTCCAGTCAGAGAACACAAGACCACCTAGCAGCACTGATAACAAGATGGCAAGAGGCAAGTGCAAGAACCTAAGCAACAGAAACCAAGACAACCTGGCAGCATCAGAACCCAGTTCTCCCACCACAGCAAATAGTGGATATCCCAACTCACCAGAAAAACAAGATTTAGACTTAAAATCATACTTCATGATGATGATGGAGATCCTTGAGAAGCACATAAATAACATATTTAAAGAAATACAGGAAAACCAGGAGAACACAAGCAAACTAGTTGTAGCCCTTAAAAAGGAAACACAAAAAACAGAAAAATCACTTAAAGAGCTACAAGAAAGCACAACCAAACAGGTAAAGGAATTAAAAACAGAAATAGAAACAAAGGAGAGATTACAAAAGGAGACAACCCTGAAGTTGGAAAACCTAGGAAAGACATCAGGAGTCACAGAAACAAGGTTCACCAACAAAATACAAGAGAAGGAAGAGAGAATCTCAGGGACAAAAGACACCTTAGAAAACATTGACACAAAAGTTAGAGAAAATGCAAAAATCAAAAAGCTTCTAACCCAAAACACCCAGGATATCCAGGATACAATGAGAAGACCAAACCTAAGGATAATAGGTACAAAAGAGAGTGAAGACTCCCAAATAAAAGGCCCAGTAAGTATCTTCAACAAAATCATAAAAGAAAACTACCCTAACCTGGGGGGGTGGGGGGAGATGATCTTCCTCTGCAGGAACTTAGCTTACTCCCAGCCACTAAGCATTTGGTCATGTAAGGTAAATTCAAGTTGTAGGGAGCTGGGATGTGTACACTTTTGAGGATCTTGTTTTTGGCCTATCACAGTGCCCATGATCTATCTCTCTGTGTCCTTATGAGTTTACTCTTCCCCTTCTCTGTGGAACCAGGTACCTACAACATGGTAGACATGCAATTGGTATTGTTCTCTCTGTCTGTATGTGTCCCCTGGACACTCATAATTGTTACAAACTTTACTATTGTAACAGAAAAGTCCCAATGGTAAGTCAGGTTGCATGTGAGGCAACCGACTTCCACATCTATCCTTTAGTCAAGACTCAGACTCACTCCACGTTACCTGGAGACCAGCTTCCAGGAAGTGACCTTCAAAGGGGATAGTTATTGAATAGATGTAAGCAAAATGCAGGTTTAGCAACAAGAAGCAGGAGGTTAAAAAGCATAAGGGGAGCCAGGGAGACGACTCAGAAGTCAGTGCCAGCCACTCTTGCAGAAGACCTGGGTTCAGTTGCCAGCAACCAAATGGCAACTCAGAACCACCTGGAACTCCAGCTCCTGGAGTTCAGCTATAATCTGGGGTCTGAAGACATAGGGTGTATACATGGTGTCCAGACCTACATATGGTCAAAATAGCAGGAAACAACAATCACTATTTCTTAATATCTCTTAGCATCAGTGGACTCAATTCTGAAAAATAAAGATCTAGACGATCAGACTGGGGACATCAACAGGATCCAGCATTTTGCTGCACACAGGAAACTCAGCAACAAAGACAGATATTACCTCAGGGTAAAAGGTTGAGAAAAAAATTTCCAAGCAAATAGTTCCAAGAAACAAGCTGGAGTAGCCCCCATCCTAATATTGAATAAAATAGATTTTCAACTAAAAGTCATCAAACAAGATAAGGAAGGATACTTTTTACTCATCAAAGGGAAAATCTATCAAGATGAACTCTCAATCCTGAACATCTAAGCTCCAAATACAACAGCTCCCACATTTATAAAAAAAAACTCTACTAAAGCTCAAAGCATATATTGCATCACACAGAATGATAGTGGAAGACTTCAACACCCACTCTCATCAATACACAGAGTGTGGAAGCAGAAACTGAACAGAGACAAGGTGAAAGTAACGGAAGTCATGAACCAAATAGATTTAACAGACATCTATAGAATATTCCATCCTAATACAAAAGAATGTTCCTTCTTCTCAGCACCTCACTGCACCTTCTCCAAAATTGACCATATAGTCACAAAACAGGCCTCAACAGGTATAAGAAGATAGAAATACTCCCATGCATCCTATCAAATCACCGTGAATTAAGTGACTGGTCTTTAATAACAACAAAAACAACAAAAAGCCCACATACCCATGGAAGCTAACCAATGTTCTACTCAATGATAGCATGGTCAAGGAAGAAATAAAGAAAGAAATCAAAGACTTTTTAGAATTTAATGAAAATGAAGGCACAAAATACCCAAACTAATGGGATACAATGAAAGCAGTGCTAAGAAGAAAACTCATAGCTCTGAGTGCCATCAAAAAGAAACTGGAGAGAGTGTCCACTAACAGCTTGACAGCACAGCTGAAAGCTCTAGAACACAAAGAAGCAGATACACCCAAGGGGAGTAGACAGCAGGAAATAATCAAACTCAGAGGTGAAATCAACAAATAGAAAAAAAAAAAAAAAAGAACTATGCAAAGAATCAACAAAACCAAGAGCTGGTTCTTTGAGAAAAATCAAGATTGAGAAACCCTTAGCCATACTAACTATAGGGCACAGAGAGAGTATCCAAACTAAAAAAATCAGAAATGAAAGGGGAGACATAACAACAGAAACTGAGGAAATTCAAATCCTACAAAAGCCTATACTCAACAAAACGAGAAAATCTAGAGGATATGAACAATACCAAAGTTAAATCAGGATCAGATAAACTATCTAAACAGCCCCATAATCCCTAAAGAAATAGAAGCAGTCATCAAAAGCCTCCCAACCAAAAAAAAAAGCCCAGGACCTGATAGTTTTAATGCAGAGTTTTATCAGTCCTTCATAGAAGACCTCATATCAATATTCTCCAAGTATTCCACAAAATAGAAATAGAGGGAACACTACTCAACTCATTCTTCAAAGTCATAATTATGCTCATACCTAAACCACACAAAGACCCTACAAAGAGAGAACTTTAGACCAATTTCCCTCATGAATATTGATGCAAAAATTCTCAATAAAAGTCTTGGAAACTAAATCTAAAAACATATCAAAAACAATCATCTACAGTAATCAAGTATGCTTCATCCCAGGGTTGCAAGGATGGTTCAGTATACAGAAATTCATCAATGTAACCCACTATATAAACAAACTAAAAAAATAAACCAAACAAACAAAAAAACAAAAAAAAAAAAAAAAAAAAAAACACACAGGACCATCTCTTTATATGCTGAGAAAGCATTTGACAAAATTCAACACCCCTTCATGTTAAAAGTCCTTGAAAGGTCAGGAATTCAAGGCTTGTATTTAAACATAGTAAAAGCAATAAACAGCAAACCATTAGTCACCATTAAAGTAAATGGTTTGAAACTTGAAGGAATCCCACTAAAATCAGGGACAAGACAAGGCCTGATTAAAAAAAAAAAAAAAAAAAAAAAAAAACAAGGGACTAGACACTCACCCTACCTATTCAATATACTATTGGAAGTACTAGGCAGAGCAATCAGACAGCAAAAAGAGGTCCAAGGGATACAAATTGGAAAGGAAGAAGTCAAAATATCACAATTTGCAGATGATATGATAGTATACTTAAGTGACACCAAGAATTTCATCAGAGAACTCCTACAGATGATAACTTCAGCAAAGTGGCTGGATATAAAATTAACTCAAACAAATCAGTAGTCTTCCTCTACTCAAAAAATAAACAGGCTGAGAAAGAAATTAGGGAATTCACAATAGTCACAAATAATATAAAATACCTTGGTGTGACTCTACACAAGCAAGTGAAAGATCTGTATGACAAGAACTTCAAGTCTCTGAAGAAGGAAATTGAAGATCTCAGAAGCTGGAAAAATCTTCCATGCTCATGGATTAGAAGGATCATCATAGTAAAAATGGCCATCTTGCCAAAAGCAATCTACAGATTCAATGCAATCCCCATCAAAATTCCAACTAATTCTTCACAACAGGAGAAAAAGCAATTTGCAAATTCATTTGGAATAACAAAAAACCCAGGATGGGGTAAAACATCCTCAATAATAAAAGAACTGCTGGGGGAATCACCATCCCTGACCTCAAGCTTTATTAGAGATTAATTATGATAAAAACCACATGGTATGTTACGCTTTGTTTAACATGTACTTTATGCTTATTGTAAGTAGTAAGATTTCAATGCATACTATCAAACCTTTAAAAAAATCAAGTACTGACAAAACTATATTCATATAGTTTTATGCCAAAATGCCTTTAAAAGTCCGTACATGTATCTCTGGGTTTTTTTTTTTTTTTTTTTTAAATAAAGTTGTAAGAAAAAAAAACTGCATGGTATTGGTACAGAGAATGGCAAGTAGGTCAATGGAGCAAGATTGAAGACCCAGAAATGAACTCACACACCTATGGTCATTTGATCTTTGACAAAGAATCTAAAAACATTCAATGGAAAAAGGACAACCTCTTCAACAAATGGTGCTGGTTCAACTGGCAGTCAGCATGCAGGAAGAATGCAAATTGATCATTCTTATCTCCTTGTACAAAGCTCAAGTCCAAGTTGATCAAAGACCTCCACATAAAACTAGGTACACTGAAACTAATAGAACAGAGAGTAGGGAAGAGCTTAGAACACATAGGCACAGGGGAAATTTTCCTGAACAGAACACCAATGGCTTGTGCTCTAAGATCAAGAATCGACAAATGGGACCTCATGAAATTGCAAAGCTTCTGTAAGGCAAAGGACACTGTCAAAAGAACAAACCGGCAGCCAACAGATTGGGAAAAGATCTTTACCAATCCTATATCTGATAGAGGGCTAGTATCCAATATATACAAAGAACTCAAGAAGTTAAACTCTAGAGCATCAAATAATCCTATTTAAAAATGGGATACAGAGCTAAACAAAAAATTCTCAACTGAGGAGTGTTGAATGGCTGAGAAGCACCCGAAGAAATGCTTAATATCTGTAGTCATCAGGGAAATGCAAATCAAAACACCCCTAAGATTCCCCCTCACATCAGTCAGAATTGCTAAGATCAAAAACTCAGGTGACAGCAGATGCTGTCGAAGATGTGGAGAAAGGAGATCATTCCTTCACTGTTGGTGGGGTTGTAAACTGGTACACCCACTCTGGAAATCAGTCTGGTGATTCCGTAGAAAATCAGACATAGATCTACCTGAGGACCCAACTATACCACTCCTAGGCATATACCCAAAAGAAGCTCCAACATCTAACAAGGACACATGCTCCACCATGTTCATAGCAGCCTTATTTATAATAGCCAGAAACTGGAAAGAACCTAGATGTTCTTCAACAAAGGAATGGATACAGAAAGTGTGTTACATTTATACCATGGAGCTATTAAAAACAATGAGTTCATAAAATTTCTAGGCAAATGAATGGAACTAGAAGCTATCCTCCTGAGTGAGGTAACCCAGTCACAAAAGAAGACTCTTGGTATGTACTCACTGATAAGCGGATACTAACCCTAAAAGCTTGAATACAATTCACACAACTTAAAAAGGTCAAAGAGAAGGAATGCTAGAAGGTGGATTCCTCAGTCCTCTAGAAGGGAGAACAAAACACTCATTGAGAGGAAATAAAGAGACAAACGGAGAAGCAGGGATTGGAGAAAAGATCATCCATATACTGCCTCATCTGGGGATCCACCCCATATGCAGCCACTAAACCGAAGCACTATTGCTGATGCCAAGTAATGCTTACTGGCAGGAATCTGATATGGATGCCTCCTCAGAGGTTCTGCCAGAGTCATACTGATACAGAGGAGCATGCTTGCAGCTAACCATCAGACTGAACACAAGGACCCCAATGAAGGAGCTAAAGAAAGGACTGAAGGAGCTGAAAGGGTCTGAAACCCCATGGGAAGAACAAAATTGTCAACTAACCAAACCCACCACAGCTCCCAGGGACTAAAATTCCAACCAATGGGTTCACATAGAGAGACCCATGGCCCCAGGTGCATATGCAGCAGAGGATGGCATTCTCTGGCATCAATGAGAAGAGAGGCCTTTGGTCCAGGGAAGGCCCTTTTTCACAATGTAGGGGAACGCCAATGTGCTGAGGTGGGAGAGGGTGGTTGGGAGAGGGAGCATCTTCATGGAGGCAATGGGAGGAGGAGGGAGGAGGGGATTGGGGAAATGGATAACATCTGAAATGTAAATGCAGAGAATATCCAATAAAAAAATATATATATATAAAAGAACAATAGGGAAGGGAGGGAATAGGAGAAGGGGGAGAGCTGGGGCAGAGGTAAGCCGGTGCTGGTGCAGAGCCTGCTGGGTTACAGGCTTGGCCTCCCTGCCTTGCTCAGTGTTTTCCACCTGCACACTGGAGCTGATCCTAGTAGTGCTTGCCTCCTGGGTTTGCTGGGAGGGTTACATAATGGATTCTTTTAGACCATTTGAACCATGTACTAGTAAACCCTCATGTTGCGCATGAAGGGAGATACTGAGCTGTCAGAGCCAAGGACCTGCGTTGGTTGCCAAAAAGCATGTTAGGCAAAGTCATTACACAGAGTAGTGTTTATACAGGGCCAGTAACGACTCAAGGCTTCAGACACAATTTGTGATGTCTACAAATGTACACATCTGCATGCTGCTGCAGTGCGTGAATCCTATAGTCGATATATTGTCAGTTTTACCTGATTTTACATTGGAATTTTTAAGGTACATTTCAAAATGGAATTTGGGTGAGAAATCACTTTTTAAAAAGTATCCATTTTATTGAAATTAACTGCATATGCGTTAATTTCCTGCATTTACCAGGAAGCTCTTCTACCTAGGACGCACAATGCACTTGTCACTATCCCCCAGTCACCCCCTGAGCAAGCTGCAGTATCAAATTCCTGCTGCAGTAGTGGGTTCAAAGATCTGGTCTCTGAAGTAGAGGAGAGGCCAGGACAGAGCGCCTGTTTCAAGGGACTTTAGAAAGTGAACTTTCTTCTTCACATTGGAGCCAGGGTTGCTTCTGAAGGGCTCAGATTAGCTGGCCCTGATCACGTTGAAACAAAAACAGGAAGTTGAAAGTAAACAGGGAAGGAAAAGTGGGAAGGGATGGAGCCTGGAGGGTGGCTCTCCCTATGCTGCTGAGAAGCTATGGATTAAAACATATATAATATCATTGTTTTCTTCCCAAAGCGTTTTGAGCTGTTTCCTTTGCGTTTAAGAAGAGTGCACGCCCTTAGATGGGCGGAATAGGAGGTGGGACGGTACAGTCCCTCCCCATTGGCCACCACAGTGTTTATCTGAGGCGCTGAGACAGTACCTTCTCTTGCCACGGCCCAGACACACCTCTTGTTACATTTGTTTGAGTGTCTTGGCCCAGAGTGTTCACTCTTGTCATTCTTTCTTTAGGACAGGTGACGCTGACTCAACCAGCGAAACTCTCTGGCGACCATGGCCAAGAAAAGGATTGCTGTAATTGGATCAGGAGCAAGCGGACTCACCTGCATCAAGTGCTGCCTGGAAGAGGGCTTGGAACCTGTCTGCTTTGAAAGGTCTGGTGACATCGGAGGACTGTGGAGGTTCCAGGTAAATCTCCTGAGTCCCCAAGACTTGAAGGAGTTCTTGCAACTCCCGAGAGACTCCTCTTATCTGGAACGGGCTGCACAAGGAAGTTACTTGAGTTCCGCAATGGCAGCGGGTCAGATTTTAGGCCGGTTCCTCTCTGTAGGCTGGCTGCAAAGTGAAATGCCACATATTTCTCTTTTCTGTTGCCACACAAACGGCACACAGACCAGAGTTTTTGTTTGCTTGTGTGTTTCTGAACTTCGCTGCTATTCAGAAACGGGAAACAAACCGCGAAATGGTGGAGTAGCAAACATTAGAAGTTCCCTTCTTGTCCCCAGCTCCTGAAATGGATATTGAGCCTAGTGTCTGTTTAGAACACCTTCAGTCTTTTCTATTGAAAGCAGTTCCTAGAGTGGGGCTGGAGAGAAGACGCAGCAGGTAAGAGCACTTGTTCTTTCAGGGAACCCCAGTTCAGTTGCCAGCACTCACCAGCACCAGAAGCCCAGCTCCAGGGGACCTGACACCCTCTTCTGACCTGAGACACCAAGTGTAAACATAGCACTTAAACATGTGTGTAGGCAAAGCACTCACACATATAAAACAAAAATAAATAAATCTTTCCCTTCTTTTGTCTTGGGGCTGGGGAGAGATGGCTTTTTTTTTTTTTTTTTTTTTTTTTTTTTTTTTTTTTTTTTTTTTTTAGAAAATGCTAATAGCTTGCCCCAGGAGCCGGGAAGATTTGATCTTAATCCCTAGTATTCACGTAAAAAAAAAGGAAGGGAGGAAGGGAGAGAGAGGTGGAGAGGGGAGGAAAGGAAAGGAAATAGGAAAGAAGAGGAAAGGGAAGGAAGAAGCTTAGTGGAGCAACAAGCTCTTGTAACCCCAACTGTGGGGACAGTAGCAAAGACGGGAATAGTCCTGAGACTTCCCAGCTACAGGGCAAAATAGTCTTCTGGCTCCAAGCTCAGAAAATGTCCTGTCTCAAATAATAAGTGAGGACTTTATTAATTAAGGAGAAGACCCAACATTGACCTTTAGCCTTTACGTGTACTGCCAACACACACAGAGAAAGACAGGAAGAGACAGAGGGAACACACACACACACACACACACACACACACACACTAATGCACACAAATTTCCTTCTCACTTGAGGTAACTGACAATTCTAGTCTTAGAACAGAACATAAAAATATGACTGCCCTGTTTGCTTTAAACTTTTCCTTCCGTGGAGAAGAGAAGGTCCAATCGCTTGGCCTTTGCTCCTGTCTCTAGCTCTCTCCTAGGTACACTAGGTTTCATTTGACCCCTATGCATATACAACCAGGCAAGGTACCAGTAGGAGTTTAAAATACCAGCTGCGAATGGTGCTGGATGTCCTTAATCCCAGCACTGGGGCAGCACAGGCAGGCTGATCCCCATGAGGTGGAGGCCAGCCTGGTCTACACATGAGTTTGAGGTCAGCCATGACTGTGTAGAAGGACTCTGTCTCAGACAAACAAACGCTGACTTCTGGAGTGACTGGTGTGTTTATTACGTGAATGTCAGCCACCGCCACTGGCTTCCAACCTGGCACGCGCTGGGCTTGCTTCTTGAGCTCATTTTCAGAGTAGTGTCAAAGTTCCATGACTGTGTTTCATTTTTCACAACTTTTAGCAGTGCTGGCCATATCCTTAAAAGCAATGCCATGCTGCCCCACAGTTAAACAGATGTGCAGCCCGCCTGCACTGTGGCTCTGGACAGACTGTTAGCCACGGACAATGCTGGGTGATCATTGAGGCACGCCAGATATTACTCAGTAGGCATGGATTGGGACCTACACACTTAGTACCTCTGCTAAGCACCAGAGCCAGGTTTAGTAATCATGAAACAAGCATGAAATCAGTAGATGAAGGGCAGACGCTGGGAGAGCATCCAACGTCATGCCAGAAAATCAGGTTTGTGATTTTTATTGCTAAAGCGTCTTGAAATGATTGTTGTCTAGAGGACTAATGAACTTTATTTTCTGATTGTCCTCTTGGCAGAATGGTGCAAACCTTATGTAAATCAGTAAGCCATGTTTTGTTATAATATGCTGGCTTCTGTTAGAACAGACACATCTGCATGGCTCAGAATTATAGTCCAGAGTCACTCGTGTTGCCTGGCATGTATGAGCTGGCATGTGTGATGCCTGGCATGCATGTATGAACTTCCTAATGTGTTTAAATCAGTTTCTGAATCATGTGTAATGTCCCACACCCCTTATCCCAGCACTTGAGATGCAGAGGCAGGTGGATTTCCGTGAGTTTTAAACAAACAGACAGACAGACGGACAAAGAGACTTTAAAATACTAGCTAGGCACAGTGACACATGCCTTTGATCTCAGCACTCAGGTGGCAGAGACAGGCAGATCTCTGTGAGTTTGAGGTGAGCCTGGTATACACAGGGAGTTTCAGACCAGCTAGAGATACATAGTGTGACCCCAACTCAAAAAATATACATATGGGCTGGAGAGCTGGCTCAGTGGTTAAGAGGTCCTGAGTTCAAATCCAGAGGTCCTGAGTTCAAATCCCAGTAACCACATGGTGGCTCACAACCATCTATAATGGAATCTGATGCCCTTTTCTGGTGTGTCTGAAGACAGCTACAATGTACTTATATATAATAAATAAACCTTTTAAAAAGCATACATACATGCATACATACATATATGCATACATACATAAATGCCCCTGAGGGGCATACTGTCCTTCTGTCTGCTTAGAATGCTCCTGAAGGCACAAACCTTCATTCTCACACTACAATCCATCACATAGCTGTAGAAGAAGGTACTAGACATTCATGGTTTGCTAGACACTTCACATACTTGGTGGTTTCCTGAAAATTCCTCTACTGAAGTTGTCACCCCCTTGCTTATTATTTGGAGTCTTGCTGTTCTCTTGGTGCCATTAAGTTAATTGATCAATTAATTGTAGATGTCTCATATAGAGAAACTCGATCCTAGCACTTTGAGGTTCTACCCTGGGCACCCTGTATCCAGTTAAGAATGCTGGGGTTCCCTTCTCAGTGATGAACCCCTGAGATTCCTTCCACCCCTCTTTTTCTGACTCACCTAAACTAGGATTGCCTTCTTCATGTTATAAATTAACACTTTCTGATACTAATTTTTATATGTTTTCTGCCCCAACTTGCTTCTTGCTCATGATGTTTGCACAGGAATAGAAACCCTAAGACAACTGGTGTAAAGTTCATCTTCTTTTCTGCCTTGGGAAGAAAGTTACTATAGCCAGCCGCACCTAAGGACTAATGGCTATTTCCAGACATCTCTAGAATCCATTTGTTGATATCTATACAGTGTTTGCTGGAATGCTGCCAGGGACTACTCTGTGTTTTCAGGGCAAGCAGGAGGAGCTGGATCTTCACAGTACTGACTCTTCCAATCCATGAAGCTCTCATTTATGTCTCTTTGATCTCTTTATCTATGATTTCTACTTTAGTCATATTGCTCTAGATATCTTTTTAATACCTAAGCATTTAAGACAAGGATGGGCTATTATTAAAATTAAAATTTTCAGTGGTTCATTTCTGACATACAGGTAAGTTGCTAACTTGTTTCTTTTTTGAGGGTCTTGCTCTGTAGCTCAGGATGGCCTCGAATTTAATATGTAGTTCATGCTGACATTGAACATCAGCAATCTTCAGGTCAGTTTCTGAGTACTGAGCTTACAAACATCAAGCCTGGTTATGTAACTGGTGAGTGTGTGTGTGTGTGTGTGTGTGTGTGTGTACAAGTGTGCATGTGTATGCATCCTTAAGTGTTGCTTTTCGGCATGGTCCATTTTTATGAGAGTCTACTTGCTAAGAAAATGAGCTTGACTGACAGCAAGCCCTAGGGCTCAGCTGTGTAAACCTCTTTGGTGTTGCAATTGCAAGCCCATGGCACCACACCAGGCATTTTAAAAAAGGTTTATTTATTATGTACACAGTACTCCATATACATGTGCCAGAAGAGGGCACCAAATATCATTATAGATAGTTATGAGCTACCATGTGGTTGCTGGGAATTGAACTCAGGACCTCTGGAAGAGCAGCTTGTGTTCTTAACCTCTGAGCCATCTCTCCAGCCTGCCCCATCAGGCATTTCTTCATGTAAATTCTGGAGATTAAACTTGAATTCGAATGCTTGCAACATGAGCACTGAACCAACTGAGCTATCTCCCAGCCCTGCAGCGCCCTGTGTTTTCTTTCTGATGTATGGCCTGGCTGTATTCTATAGTTACAGGGTTAGCATTTCATTCTTTGGGATTTGTTTCACACAAACATTCAGGGAATTGGCCTCAAAATTGGTTTTTATAACCTCTTTCATGACTTGTAGGCCATACAACTAGGACTTCGAGTACAATGCTCTCTGGAAGTGTCCCAAAAGAGCATCTTTGTGTTCCCAATAAAATCAGAGCACAGTCTTCTACTGTTAAGCATGCTGTTATCTACTTGCATGTTTTAAATTGTTTTTATTGACTTGAGGAAGTATCTTTCTATACTAGTCTGCTAAGGGTTTTACTTCCTCATGAGTGTTTAATTAACATTTTAGTAAAAATGAAAGAAAAATTCCACCTTTGTAATAAATGATTTCCCTATTCAAACTATGTGTACAAATTATATATAATTAATACAGTGTACTCAAAGGAAATATATTAAACAAATGATTATTATATATTAATTAAATATATAATATATATTATGCATATTAAACAGAGAGATTATGAAATATGTGATTATATAAACAAATATATATAATATATACTAGATGACTAGGATGTACACTTAATTTTATGGTTCATATATTATTTTCATTTAAAGTTATAACAGGCCACTTTTTCTTATATAGATTTAATGCTGTAGGTGTGTGTATGTGTGTTTGTTCACTTAGATAAGTTTTTAGATAAGCGTTGGCTCCTTATATTTTGTGAAGTTGATTCCCGGGTTGCCATTAAGAGCTTCTTATTTCGCACAGGAAAACCCTGAGGAAGGAAGGGCCAGTATTTATAAGTCCGTGGTCATCAACACCTCCAAGGAGATGATGTGTTTCAGTGACTACCCTATTCCAGATCATTACCCTAACTTCATGCACAACTCCCAGGTCCTAGAGTATTTCAGGATGTATGCCAAAGAATTTGACCTTCTCAAATACATACAATTCAAGGTAGGAGGTTTTGTTTTCTTCCTGTTTGAACTTGTTCATCGGGCCAGTGAGCCTTGATGCTTATTGACCTGTGTTATCTGTCGAGATTAGCTTGAACTAGACACAGATTTATGCGACACAAAGACTCTACCCATGCCCTCTTGGTACTTGGGAAATGTTTGAGGAAAGCCCTCCTTCATACACATCTCGGCTGAAGAAGCAGGAAATCTCTGCACTAGTGTTTACCATGTGTTCATCTCCTGCTGGCTTTTATAGAAACTGATGAGGGAAGGAGGCTGGAGTCAGACCTTTAAAAATCTCCTTGTCCGCTATCACTTAGCTCTTTGCTGCTTTACAATGTGTTATTTTATGTACTCACAACCCAGTGAAGTGGTCATTGGGAAGTCAGCGGGGAAGCAGAGAAATCAGCTCTGAAGAGAGGGGAAAGCACTGAATGAGGAGCAATGCATTGATTATGACTGATGATTGCTTCATGGTTGATTAATGATACTCCTTTCTCTACCACAGATTAGCTTGTGCTCTTAGGCAAGTGCGTTTCTCACCTTCAGTTTCTATAAATTCCCTTGCTTACAAACCAACATGAGTATCGAAGCTTGTTTCTGGTTCCTTCTTTCTCTGAAGTTTTCTGGCATGTTTCTATAATTTGAAATCATGCCCATTTAAAAAAAAATTATTTATGACAACTGGCAAAAGCCCAAGCCTTCCTGACTGTTCTGCTAAATCATGATCAATGTGATACTCAGTGGTAACTTTCAAAGCCTGGCATTTGCAGCCCATGGACTGTCCTTTGTGCAAGAGAGACATTTCTTGAATAAGCTTGGCTCTGAGCTAAGCAGTAAAAGTGCGGAAACAAAAAAACTAAAGCAAAAACAAACCAAAAAAATCAGGGAAAATGATATTAAGTAGAGATTTGATAAAAATGAAAATGGAGAGGCACATGCTGAGGGTTCCCTGTTGCTGCTCAGAGGAGGTAATTCCTGAGGACATGAGGTGTCGGCTCCAGGGAAGCTTGATTTCAGAGCAGAATATGTCTGGGCTGCGTGAAGAATGAACGCGAGTCTGCCAAGTGAAGAAAAAGCAAAAGTGTGATTCGAGCAGAGGCCCTGGCCTTTGTAAATGCTCAGGACAGAGAACGCTGTGTGGGCCAAGATGTGGGAGCTGGGTGGACTGTCTTTCAGTCCACTGAGACCCTACACCTAGGGCCTCAGAAACATTGAAACACATTCTTGGTGCACTTAAGCTGCGCAGAGGAGCCCGTATTTATTTAGTTAGTTTTTACAGAGCTTAAAATTATGCCAGTCATCTTCATCTCTCGGCCCTTTAGAGTCGCTTCTAAAACAAGCATCTCTAGAAGGCAGAGGAGAGCCACTGCGATGGTGTTCTAGTCCCAGGGAAGGGAGAGCTATACCTTCGCATGTGTTAAAGGCCAGCCACTCCTGCTTTGCACTGGGAGAAGCAGACATGGAGGTAGGATATTAGGGGATGGAGGAGCCATTAGTGCATATGTCACTAATGCTTGAGAGAAGCCCCAAGCTTCCCCCCACCCTGTGGAGTGTGTGAATCAAATATTCATACAGAAGCCCTGCACGTGATAGTGCCCGTGACAACCTTTTCTGTAGCATTCTGCAGGGAGTTGTCTCAGGGGAGACATATACTCTATAGGTTGTGGCTACAGATCCCTGTCACTTTTTAGACCACAGTGTGCAGCGTGAAGAAGCAGCCCGATTTCTCTACCTCAGGCCAGTGGCAGGTGGTCACTGAGCATGCAGGGAAAAAGCAGGAAGACATCTTCGATGGAGTCCTGGTTTGCACAGGTCACCACACGGATCCTCACCTGCCCCTGGAAAGCTTTCCTGGTGAGTAACCCACCCTGAGGGCTGACGCTGCAGCCATGCCTATGGTATGACCTCAGGAATGGGAGGGCTGTGGTCTGGGTGATTCTTAATGTGGGATTTAAAAATAGTCTTACCCTAATTAAATACACTCCCCTCTGTTTTGTCATTTGTATTACTGCCATTTTGAACGTGGGGGAAAAAATTACAGTTTGGAAGGCTAAAGGAAGATTAGAGGTCTGTCCACCGTCATGAGCCACAAATGTCATCTGTGTCAAGGAATGACTACATGTACAATGTTAGCCCCATAACACTGTAGTGGAACTGAAAATATCCTGCTGTCTAGTAAGGACTTAGCCACTGTGATACCGAAGCAGGAGACACTATTTGTGGTGATGCTGGTGTACCAATCTACCGCGCTGTCAAGCTACTTAAAATTGTAGCGTGTATACCTGTTACATTTATAATACTGGGCAATAAGTAACTTACCGGTTATACATTTACAGTACCATATTTTGTATAACCGCATGTATTTGAAATTTGTGCTATACAATCATAGACCATACCATACCAACAACAGCCTCACACACTCATGTTCACTGTGTCTTTTGACTGAACCATGCCATCTAGGTGTGCCCAGTGATGAAATCCGTCTTCAACCTGCTTCTCAGAATGACTGTATTCCTGTCTACAGCACATGACTGTATTTAAGCTCGTGGTGACTGTTTTCCCAAGGACCAAAAGGAAGGCTGGAGTCCCTGATTTGCGCTAATTGGAATATGAGAGTTTTCTTCAATTGAAGAAGAAAACCATGTAAATTTTGAATTTCTAAGAATGAAGCAAAAGCTTAAAGCATTTTATTTCCTGTTTCAGGCCTGGACTTTTCCCTTTAGAAATACATTCTACAGCGTGCACATGGAAGTGTGGGGTTGAAAAGATAAAGGAGAAGGGAGGTTTTCTTAGGCTGTCTTTGTCTGCATTTGCAAATTCAAAACGCAGGTGATTCATGGCAGGGGAATCACAAAAGCAAGGAGAGGAAGAGGCGGAAGTGTTCAGAAAGGCAAGAAGAGCTGTTCAATGAAGGAGAGTGTGGGAAATATAAGTTTGAACTTTAAATTCCACAAAGAGAGAACAAAACGCATGCTTTGACAAATACTATCCTTTATACAGCCCGGCCCCTCCCCATCAGTATTTTTCTTCTCTTTTAGGAATTGAAAAGTTTAAAGGAAAGTACTTTCACAGTCGAGAATATAAGAACCCAGTGGAATTCACCGGGCAGAGGGTCATTATAATTGGCATTGGGAACTCTGGAGGAGATCTGGCTGTAGAGATCAGCCACACCGCCAAGCAGGTCTGCATCAATGACAGCTTTACATCAATGTCGGCTTTACTTGGCTTCATTCTTACCAAGGAAGTAGGCCCACCAAGAAATATAGGGACCTACACATCCCCCACCAGGACAGAAGCAAACACGTGAGGCTGGTTCGCTGTCCAAGTTTTAGATTTTAGGTTGATGCTTCATATAGATATTATAAATCAGAACTTTCAAACGGACTGATGGATTTCAATGTATCAAGGAAGTTAAAGATTTAATTTTATTATAGTGAGTGTGTGTATGTGTGTATGTGTGTAGTGTACACATGAACACAGAAGCTTCAGATTCTCCTGTAGCTGGAACCACAGGTGAGCACCTGATGTAAGAGCTGAGTGCCAAACGTGGGTCTTCTGTGACAGAAGCAAGTATTCTTAACCACTGAGCCATCTCTCCAGCCCAGCATCATTTTGTGAGGAGAAACATCGTCTTGGGCTTATGTAATCATCTCCTAAGAAGTGTAGAATTAACTCACGGGGTAACGTAGGAAACAACCTTGATGATTAGGCATGGAGACAGTGCTGAGAAGAGGTGTCATGGGGCAGCCTTGCTGAGCAAGTATCATTTAACAAAATTGTGGCTTTCAGGGTTTTCTTAAAGTAACCCGTAGCATATTTGTAGAGGACTGTATTGATTAAATAATTTCCTTATATAGTTCTTTTAAAGTAAGGTTTATAAGTATGTTGCTTACTGTAAAAAAGGTGGAGATGGGAAATGAAATTAAAGTGTAATGGGCACTAAACATTTATCGAGTGCCTCCTGTGTATCACTGTTTACAAAAACACCATTTCTCACAATAACCTTGGGATATATGTTTTTGCTGCCACTGTTGAATAAATAGGGGGCTTCTTAATTCCACCTCTGAGCACTGACCTTGCTTGTCCAAAGGTGTGCAGCTTATACACAAAACCATCTGGTTCCTAGGAACATGCATGTGCTTTCACCTGTGACATGCAGAAACCTTTGATACACAAGCCCTTGGGTTTCTCCCCATTGGGGAAACTGTATGTGAGGAGGAAAGGATCCTCCCTCCGCAGACAGGCAGCCCACTGCTTGAGAGCCTAGACAAGAGACTCTGAGGCAATGTACACTTCCTACAGCTCTGGAAACCACACCCAGAGGGAGATGCGGACCAGGATAAGTAATAGTCTTTCTGGTAATTGAACATAGCCTGTAGTCAGTCTTTCTGTGTTGCCCACTGGACTTTGGCCAGTGGGAACACAGAAAGACTTCTATAGTTCCTCCAGCAGTCTGCATGTCCTTGACAGTCAGGGAAATAGTTCTCAGACACGGTAGGAAAGTCAGCTTTGCTGTTCTCTAGCTATGACCTCAGGCTGGGAGCGTTGCTCTCCCTGCGCCGCTCATCCGTGAAGTGGGGCTGGCAGTGCCTTCCTTAAGAGTCACTGTGCCGATTAAAATGTGTAAGACTGGTCACGGCGGCTTACTCAGAGGTAACAGATATCAGTAAGGAGTGATACAGACATGCTGGGAGATGGTGCACAGGCTGTTGCTCTGCAGAAACACACTCAGAGGTCAAGAGCTTAGAAATAAGCGAGATAGATATTTTAACAGGGCTCTTGGTGACAAATGGTATAATACGAACTATACGAATGATAAACAAGGTTTTTGTAACACTGCAAGCAATGTCAGTGGCAAAAATGACTGAGGGTTTGGGATTAAAGCAGTTACTTTCTGATTTATGGTTTTATATACATATATATATATATTTTTAAGCTGCTTTACAGTTATTTGTTCTGTGCGGGGTAAGAGTGGTAAGCATGAAGCAATGTGTATATGGGGGTCAGGAATTCTCTCTTTCCACCATGTAGGTCTCAGGGATAGACCTTAGGTTTCTGGGCTTGGTTGCAGGGACTTTACCCACCGAGCCATGACTCCAGCCCCGCCTCTAGACTTTCTAATGAGTTCTGTAGATGGCAAGTGCTAGGAAAAGTTCAAGAGATGGAGAGAAATGATCACCTTGATCAGTGGTGTCCTTACGGGAGGAGATTGGATCTGAGATCCAAAATCATAGAGGGTTTATAACAGTGGTTCTCAATCTGTAGGTCACAACCCCTTTTGGCATCAAATGACCCTTTCACAGGGGCCATTCTAAGACCATCATAAAACACGGAGATTTACATAATGGTTCAGAACAATAGCAAAATTACAGTTATGAAGTAGACATGAAAATAGTTTTATGGTTGAAGAGGGCGGGTCACCATACCATGAGGAATAGTATTAAAGTGTTGCAGCATTAGGAAGGTTGAGAACCACTGCTTCATAAGAAAGGGGCTGGTTTAGCAAGCAGTAGGTGATCACAGCAAGCTGTATCCATGGCCAGTGCACGCACCAGCTTAACTGTAGGAGTGTATGGGCAGGAAACAGCAAGGTGTTTTGCTTTCAAGGCTGTGGGACCAGTGAGTTTGAATTTACCCTTCAGGAGAATTGGGCTGCTTTTGAAGGACTGTAAGCCAGACTGACAGACTGACCAAAAGAAGCCGTGTTTCCCATGCCCCAGGTATTCCTCAGTACCAGGAGAGGAGCTTGGATCTTGAACCGTGTGGGGAAATGTGGATATCCGATAGATATGCTGTTCTCTTCTCGAATCAAGTACTATTTGTCAAATATCCTTGGTCCATCAGTAAAAAACAGATATATGGAAAAACAGATGAACCAAAGGTTTGATCATGAAATGTTTGGCCTGAAGCCTAAACACAGGTATGTTTTCAGGGTGGGAGTGGGGTTGGAGATGGCCAAGGCACAAAGACAAGGGCCACTGACGTGAGTTCATTAGGAGCACCGCCTTGACCCTGGCTTTAAGAACATCCATAGACTCGGACGCTGCTCTGTGGGATTTCAGTGTATTTGTTCTCTCCTGTCCTCGGTTCCTCACATATGAGCCTCAGCGACGACAACAGTCGTGGAGGACAGGGCCTCATTCGATCACTCATCCAACAAGCCTGCTGTGAGCCAGGGGTTCATCATACCGGGCATGAGATATGCAGGGAAAGGAGTGTATTGGTGATCCTAGTCAAAACACTAACTCCTTGCCTTTGGGGGGACTTTCTGTAACTGTAGAGCTAAGCAAGTCCTATGCTCTCTTTCCGACCTTTCAGCAGGTCTATTTTAATGCCCATTTTGTAAGTAAAAAAAAAAAATTAAATCTTATGAAAACAGAGTAACTTGTCCAAGGTCAACACAAAAGAAATGACACTTATTCCAGAAAATCGATGTTCCCTTGGTCAGTAAGAACAAAAATAACGAAAATAATTTTGAAAATTCGTACGGAGACAGACCTGGTGGTGCAGGATTATTATGGCTACAGAGAAGGCTGAGGCAGGATGATGAGTCCTAGGTCAAAGCCAGCTGCCTGGGCACCCTAATGAGAACAGGTAGCAAACACAAACTGGCTGGGAATGGAGCTTGTAGTGGATGAGTCACCTAGTATGAGTGAGTTTGCACTCAGTCTCCAGGACAATAACATGGGGGTGGGCGTGGCAACGGCGAAGCATGGAGTACAGTGGGAACACGGTAAAATTAGAATACAAAGAATGGGCTTGGAGCAGTGACACAGTGCAAGAGTAAAGACACGGCTGCCAAGCTTGATGATCTGAGTTCAAATCCCAGGACCCACACAATGGAAAGACTTGACATACAAGTAGACCTCTGACCTCTATATGTTACTGTGGCACACAAAACCACACACACACACACACACACACACACACACATACACACACACACACTCACACACCAATCAATCATTGTTAAAACTTTATGAAAACAATTCTGCAGACTGATTTTAAGTGCTTTGTTTTTGCCCTTTTTATTTTACCTATTTATTTGGCAGAGAGGCGGAGTCACATGCAAGGTCCACATGTCTAGGACAGAGGATCTTTTTACTGTGTGGGTTCTGAGGATCCAACTCAGAGAGAGCATCAGGCTTGCCCCAGAGGTATTTGCCCCCCTGAGCCATTCCCCTGACTTTTGATTTATTTTTGTTTAAGTGTTCAGATCTACACAAAAGTTGCCCAATTAGCAAATACAAAGCCCACTCATGTACACCTCTTACCTAGATTTCCTTCTTGACCAGTTAGCTAGATTTGCTCTCTTTTCTGTCTCCTCTTGAACTATCAATAGATTCATGTCTACACAGCGTGCACACATAACAGCCTGAGAGATTGTAATCACTAAGGCATAACACCTAAACTATTTCAGCATACATCACATAAGGAAAAGAATGTTCTTTGGAATATCCATAACACAGGTATCACAGTCAGAAAATCTTAAATTGATAAATACATTTAAAGCATTAGCATATTAAAGTTACAACAGTTTTCCCAACAGTTTTATTTATAGCATTTATATGCTTTCTAAAATGTATTGCTCACACTACTGCACTCTGCCATATATTTATAATTTCTCTTAATCTGAAATAATCATTTCAATTTTCTTTTTCTAACACAGACCTTTTTAAAAACAATACTGATCATCTCTGAATTCTGACTTGCATAATTTTCCTTTATTCTATTAAATTGAAGATATTTGTGTTCACGAGGCATGAAAGCTTATTTGACCTTTTAAATAAGATTTAGTGTGAAACCGGGGCAAAGCCATTCAAATACTTAGGTGTTGCTGGAGAAAGATGATGGGGAGGTTAAGAGTACTTTCTGCCCTTGCACAGGACTCAGGTTCTGTTCCCAGCACCCACGCCAGGGGCTCACACTCCCTTGTACCAACAGTTTCAGAGGATCCAACGCCTCTGGCCTCTACAAGAGCTACTTATACACATGGTGCACACACGCACACACACACACACAGACACACACTTCAAATAATAAATCAACCTTTAAGAAAAATATTAAGAAGCAGGTAGCACGATATTTTTAAGAATCTCCATTCTGTGTGCCAGAGGGATGGGTCAGTTTTTAAAAGCACTGGCTGTTCTTCCAAAGGACCTGTGTTCAATTCCCAGCTGCGCATGGCAGCTCACACTCTCTGTCTAATTGCAGTTCCAGGGGACCTGACCCTCTCACACAGACATGCATTCAGGCAGAACACCAGTGCGCATAAAGGAAAAAGGAACAATGGATTATTTAAAAGAATTTCCATTCTAAAGCCGGTGTGGAAAGACAGCAGGGTGACAATGCACAGGCAACTGTAACATTCCAGTGAGAGACTGGGAAAACCATCCAGGGAGGTCAGAGGAGGGACTGGCATTAATAGTTTCGTGGTTCGCACAGCTGTGTAGATAGATGATTAGAGATAAAGGATGGGGAGCAGTTTGGAAAGGAGGATGAGATAAACAATGTTGTGATGTAGAAGAGTCTTCATATAGGGTAGAATCTGCAGATTAGTTGTAATAAAGCAGGTTTTTAAAAAATACTCAAGAAGGGGCTGGAGAGATGGTTCAGTGGTTAAGAGCACTGACTGTTCTTCCAGAGGTCCTGAGTTCAAATTCCAGCAACCTCATGGTGGCTCACAACCATCTGTTATGGGATCTGATGCCCTGTTCTAGTGTGTCGGAAGAGAGCAACAGTGTACTCACATACATTAAATAAATAATGTTTTAAAAAAGAAAACATTTGAGGAGCTGGAAACAGACACCTGGCATCTTACTCCCTGATCTCGGGCAACTCTCCGTACCCTGTCAGAAGTATACAAAGCTATTTTGACAGACATTCTAAAAGCTAAAGCATGTAACACTTGGACGTCACACAAGTTCTCCAGATCTGCTTTCCCATCTATAAACCAAGAATAATGACATCTGCCCAACTTCCGTGATGAAGACTGAGAGTTGAGTAATTTAATGCACAGAAAAACCACCTACATACAGACTATAGATTGCTGCACATAGTGGTTTGTTTGTGGTTTGGAAAATGATGATTTAAGTATATCTCTTGGAAATAGGATTGGACATGTTTATGATCTGCCTCTGCTGTTTCTTGAGAGTTGTCTGAAAACTGTTGGTCAGACCTGACCATACCTCAGAATATTGCTGTTACCTGAGAAAGCACTTATACACTCCTCAGACAAAATTCTTTGCCCCTCATTCCTCCAATACCCTCTCTTTCCAAGCTATCTGGTACTAATGTCCTGATCTATGCCAAGCAAGTGTAAGGCAGACCTGCAGGTTCCTTGGCCAGATGGAAGGGTGAGCAGGTGTGCCTTTGACCATCAGAGCAGAAGCTTACATGCTGATTTCTTTCTTCCCTCCTTCTTCACGCTCACCTCACCTCTTTGTCCACCTTCCCCACTTACAGACCTCTGAGTCAGCATCCAACGGTAAACGATGACCTGCCCAATCGTATCATTGCTGGCTTGGTGAAGGTGAAAGGAAACGTGAAGGAATTCACAGAGACGGCCGCCATATTTGAGGATGGCTCCAGGGAGGATAACATTGATGTGGTCATCTTTGCCACAGGCTACAGCTTTGCCTTTCCTTTTCTTGAGGACTCTGTCAAAGTAGTCAAAAACAAGGTTTCCTTGTACAAAAAGGTCTTTCCACCCAACCTGGAAAAACCAACTCTTGCAATCATCGGTTTAATTCAGCCCTTGGGAGCCATTATGCCGATTTCAGAGCTCCAAGGGCGCTGGGCCACTCAGGTGTTCAAAGGTAAGTGATGTTATACATGGACAGCCTTGTGACATGCATTAGCTCTGCCCATACAATACTCTTAAATACCAACAGGGCAGATATGGTTTGAACAGTGTCAGAAAATTCATTTTCAATGAATCTAAAGTAGTAATTTATATCTGTAAATAAACATCGAAGTCACATAAGAGATTTTTTTCTTAACGAGGCATGCTTTAATCCCATTTCTTGAAATGCTCAGTTCAGAGGTGGAGTTACCGGAACATCATTGAGAGAAAAGTGTTCTCCAGGTGACTCCAATGTGCACTGCAGACTAGAATCTGCTCATCTAGGCTGGAAGCAGCTGGTGCATAACTCTTTTGTTAGAGGCAAAGTCAAAGATAGACTAGCATGACTTAGTTTCAGCCATGGACAGCGGTTCTTAGCCTGTGGGTTAACCCCTTTGGGGGTCAATGACCCTTCCACAATAGTCTCATATCAGATATTTACATTATGATTCATAACAGTAGTAAAATTACAGTTAAGAAGTATCAACACAAATAACTTTAAGGTTGGGGTCACCACAACATGAGAAACTGTATTAAAGAGTCACAGCATCAGAGAGACTGAGAACCACTGAACTAAGAAATGCTTGGAGAGCCATCCAGAATGTGGAATATTTGATTTCTCAAATCCTTGCTCCTCCAATCCCTCGTAGGCCCTTCTTCCAGCTTCAGCTCTGTGTGAAAAGGCTTCAGCATTTAGGATAATAGATTTGGTGAGAGTCAGCCTTGCTTGAAGACCTCCTGAGACTCAGCATCATTATGAAATCCTAATGTCCAAGGATAACAGAACTGTTCTCTTCTAATCAGATTAAAACCTATATCTGAAAATAAATTGGGGAAAGAAAAACAAGCAAGACAGTAATGCTGGAATGGGGAGAAAGATTTTTTTAAAAAAGGCTTACACAGGGCTGCAGAGATGGCCCAAAAGTCAGGAGAAAGTTAAGAACATCTGTTCCCCTTGCAGATAACTCTGCTTCATTTCCTAGTACCCAGAGTACTGGTTATAACCACGCACATGTCATGTACACACACACACACACACACACACACACACACACACAGAGAGAGAGAGAGAGAGAGAGAGAGAGAGAGAGAGAACAACCAGACACATAAAATTATTGGACTTAAGGGATTTGAAAGCACACCATATGAATGTATAACAAGTAGCTAGAGAAGTTTAGGCTACAGAAGTTAAAGCCTGAGGAAGGACAAAGGTTTTTCTTCACGTCATTCAAATGGATGACCCACAGAAGAAGTAGATTTACTCAGTATTGGTTTGAAGGGTCCATCCGGAACCACGGAGTGAACTTTTGATGGATGCGTAATATCAGTTGGATAAGAAGAACCAGTCAGGCAGTACCATGTCAGGATGAAGCAGGAGGCTTCTGAAATCACGAAGAGTGCAAGGAAACCAGAGAGGAGCCTCTGGCTTGCTGGCTTCATTGTGTGTGGGGATGATAATGCGGTATGGAACAGAGGGCCCACTAAGGCTCTTTATATGGTTGTAATATTACAACTGATTACCATTGCTGTTGAATTTAAGTTAATTGAGAGTTTTTGTTGAAATTACAGCTTTCTCTCCCTACTGAAAACTCATGGACATTGATTGATCAAATTTTTCAATTTCTATCATTTCGCAATTCCTCCCAGTTCTATCCAGTGGGCCATGTGCTATTTGATCCACAAAATTTAAATATGATTTTAAAAATTAAGTTTAAACACAGGAATGCTTGAATTAGAAATGATGAACCAAGAAAGAACTACCTCATATTATTCTACACATCTTGGTCTGTCTCAGCTACAGAACTTTGAAAAATGAACTGGCTGTCTCTCAGTCAAGAAATAGGTCTTTAGAGTGATTTATTCATGACTAATCTCTCCATTCAAAAGCATGCAGTCTTAATGTACAGTGATGAGAAACTGTTATTTTATGATCTTTTCATTAAAAGCTTGATTGAAAAAAAAAGAAAAGAAATAGGTCTCTTTCCTAATGCGTGCCAGTATTAAAAGTAAAGCCTCTGGTTAAACCAGGAGAAGTGACCTAGAAATCAACTCTTCACATGAGTTCCTTAAACACCCTAAAGACCTGTGGTTGAAGCAGAAACATTACAGTGTTTCCTCAATATCTGAACTGTAAGGGACAGTTCCCATGGCTCAACCAAGAAGACACATAGAAAACACAGAAGGGTCTTCTTGGACACTGAGTTTCTGGATTGCATGTTTACAGAGACTATCAGGAGAGTGGTATGTTCAGAAGAGGGAACCACAATGATGGCAGAGGACGTGAAGGCTGTTATAAAGGGGCTTAGGATTGACCTAATAGTGAAATGTCATAAAAGAGTTGTAGTTTCTTGTTTCAACCCAGAAGCAGAGGTAGACCCAGTGTTTCAAGTGGTGTAAAAGTAGATTTGAGGGTTACTACAAAGACTGTTCCAGCAAATAGAACAGCCAAACAATTGTACCATGCTTGGGAAATAGATAAGGTCTCTATGACCATACATGTTTAAGTAGAAGTAAGATAATTGCTTAATACCAGACTTCTAGAGGAGACTATTGAACTAGGGAAGCTCTATTACAATCTAAAATTGTTTCAGAGTTTTATGGAGTGTGCGTTGTGCCAACTTTTCTATGAAGACTGGTTGCTCCGGAGTTATTTTGGCTTAAATACTATTTGGACTTTATCTAACTGGTACCATTGGCATCAATTTCCTGATTTTGGAACTGTTTGCACATCAGAACTTAAACTTACTTCTGAAGATTGAGGTTATGAGTTGCCCTTGATTTTACCTCACCTCCTATCAAGTAACAGAACTCAGCGAGGCTGACCTTCCATAGGACTTCAGCATGAAATATCATGATGAGATGTTCACCTCCACCTTCTCCTGAAGTATAAAACTTGTTTATCATCAAGATACCCGTGCATGGCTATCTTCCACTCCCTTCCACATCCCTTAAGATAGCTTGGAAAGACTGTCATTGCCCGAGGATCAGGGAGTTTTCTGTGAGATCGTGTCTCCTAGTAATGTCAGAAGTTGCACACAGAAAGTCTTACCAACATGAATGCCCAAACATGAGCTGGACAAGGACAACATTAATGGACATGCCAAAGTGGAAGGAGAAGGACACAAGACATCAATCCTACAGAAAGACAACAGGCAGTGAGAAATGCTGAGAGCAGGAGAGATGGTCTTCCTTAGGGAGAGCACACCAATTGCTTATGCAATACTAAATGGTCAGCCCTGAAAACACAAACATACGGGTAACATTATACAGACTGAACGGGTTATATTTATGAACATATATGCATATGTATATATGTATGTAATAATAAATGGAAACAGAGGTCATAAATTTTAAAGAGGAAGAAGTGCTGGAGAGATGGTTCAATGGTTAAGAGCACTGACTGCTCTTGCAGAGGTCGTGAGTTCAATTCTCAGCAACCACCAGGTGGTTCACAACCATCTGTAATGGAATCTGATGCCCTCTTCTGGTGTGTCTGAAGATAGTGACAGTGTACTCATATAAATAAAATCAATTAATCTTAGAAAAAGAAGAAGAAGCGGTGTATAAGAAGGTTTGAAGGAAAAAGGAAATGTAATTGTATTATCACAAAAATCAAAGCAATAAAAAATATCTTGCAAGACAGATTAAAGTAACCTATGCACATCGGTAAGTATACTTAAGAGGAAAAAAAGGGGGGTCCTTATCTGAAATGCTTAGGTCCAGAAGTATTCCAAATTTCAGATTTTGGACAGTTTGAATATGTTTAACAGGTTATCTCTAAGCTGAGACACATGTCTAAACATGAAATGAATTGCTTTTTCTATATACCTTTATGCATAGCCATTTTATGGGACTTTATACTGCTGTGCCTGTCTTTGAGTGTGACCTGATATGTGAGAACATTGTGGAGTAATTTTTTATAGCATCTTCATATATGGATGTGTGTGTGTGTGTGTGTGTGTGTGTGTGTGTGTTAATGTATACAGCCCTCTGCCCGAATGTATGTCTGCATGCCAGAGAGGAAACCAGATCTCATTACAGATGGTTGTGAGCCACCATAGGGTTGCTAGGAATTGAACTCAGCCAGTGCTCTTAACCTCTGAGCCATCTCGCCAGCCCCTTAAGACATCTTCTTGGTGCTCAAAAAAATTTTGGATTTGGGAGCATTTCCAATTTCCGCTTTCCAGATTTGGGGTGTTCAACACATTTACCATCACATTTTGGTAGTAGGGGAGTGAATGCATTTTATAATCTCTTCCAAGCCCTGTAGTTCTTTGAATTTTCCACAGTGTGGTGATTGTCACAAGATTGCTGCTCATTCTCAAGTAATTAAAGCTTCTATTTTAATTGTTTCTCTTTAGGGCTAAAGAAACTTCCCCCCCAAAGTGAAATGATAGCAGAGATAAATAAGGCTCGAGAGGAAATGGCAAAGAGGTAAGAGATGCTCCCGGGAAGACATATGGGCACTTGATGTATTTCTCAGTGGCAAGCATATTGCTCTCTACTTAGTTTCAGTGTGTGGGCTTGAGGGTTTCTATTACACTGTGACACTGAAGGGATATTGGTACCTGTGCTTTCCACGTGGACAGAGGAGAGAGAATCTGATGGGTCATGTTTCAAGGCTGTGCTTAGGGCCTAAAGGAAGTTGAGGAGGAAAAATCTATCTTGAGGAAAATCAGATGTACTGTTTGGTGAGGGTCACTTAAACACTACCTGGGCTTTAGCCTGTTGACTCCTGAAGTTGTGGGTTGGAGCAGCTGGGTCCTGTGCTCTCATCCTTTGCCCCACCCCCACCCCGCCACCCCCGAATTATAACTCCCTCTGACCCCTGAAGCTGCTACAGCTCTCTTATCTAATTTCTCTTTACATTTCCACTTTCCCATGCAACCCAGAATATTTACCTAAACACGTATCCATGTCTGACCTTGAACAGAGTGTTTATGCCTCAGAGTCTAGAACATCTTAAGGTCCTTAAGCAAGGCAACAAATGTCCTCTTTTCACAGTTCTTACCATGATATCAAACCCCCAAATAGACGCTCACAAAGCAGCGATGAGCTCACTGGTTGGTTGCCTTGCTGTTTGCATGAATTGCCGATAGCCTAGGACTTGTGTCTTCTTTGCTTTAGGTATGTGGACAGCCAGCGTCATACCATCCAGGGAGACTATATAGACACCATGGAAGAGATTGCAGATCTGGTGGGCGTCAGGCCCAATCTCCTGACTCTGGCCTTCACGGACCCCAAGCTGGCTTTACAGTTGCTACTGGGGCCCTGCACACCGGTCCAGTATCGCCTACAAGGCCCTGGAAAGTGGGCGGGAGCCCGAAAAACTATTCTCACTACAGATGATCGTGTACGAAAGCCTCTGATGACAAGGACGGTGGAAAGGGACAGCTCTGGGGAGTCACTGGTGACAGTGCGAGTCTTCCTGCTGGCTGTCGCTTTCTTTGCTGTCATCCTGGCTTATTTTTAGATGTGGCAACGCAATGCTCCGGCTTCCACAGGAAAGCGCCATCTACCGGCGCCTTCAGAACTGACAAGACGGAACCCAGCTTCACTGCCCAGGGATCAGTCACAATCAATCTCTCTCTCCCTCTACCCCCTCCCTCCCTCCCTTTCTCTCTCCACCCTCAATCATTAATCTTTCTTGTTTTTCCTTCTGTGATACTGGGTTTCCATTAATTAATGCATCTCCTCCCTGTCTTGAGCCTCTCGTTTCTCCTGGTAATTCCCAGACGGTGAGCTCAGGCCCTCTCTTGTCATCTTTGTATGTCATTAGCAGAGTTCTAGTTCTAGACACTTGTATCCCTAATACTGCACAGCTAGACCTCGTTGGGTGATAACACATCTTGAAAAGGCTGCTCACATTAACAAGTGCATACTGGCTAGAACTTGACCTTGTAAGCAGAGCCCACATGTCTGTTTCAAGAATTCCCACAGAGGGCAGTCCAGAAAGAAGGACCATCTGGTGCTGAGGGCTAGAAGTCCAAGATCAAGGGTGCAGACATTGAGGAACTCTCCCTTCATGATTAAAACAGTGAGGGTACCACATGGGCAAACAGAGTCTAAGTCCCGACACTTGGCACATGCTGAATAAATACTCATTGATGTTTATGAAACAAGGTGGCTTCTCTAAGTAAATCTAATAAATGGATGACTCCATAGAACTCTTAATGTGATCCATTATATCAATTTTATAACTTTAATTTTATAAATTAACTAAATTATTCATCTTAGTAACTGACTATGCCCGCTTTTAAGGTCGGTGCTGGAGATTTGAACTCAGATCCACTTGCCTTCACAGCAAGTGGTCTTACTCACCAAGCCATCTCCCTATCCCCCTTTTTTATTTTCTTAAAAAAGAAATGATTAGACAGGGCATAGTGGCACATGTAATGTAATCTGTCATTCCAGACCTGGCAAAGGCTCACAAGTTCAATACCAGCCTAGTTTACATTGTGAGCTCCAGGCTTGCGTAGCAAGAACTTGGCTCAAGCAACAACAAAAAAATACAAAACAAGAAAAGAAATTGCTCTTCTGGGTTTAAAAGTCTTTTAAATAATTTGCTGTCTCCCAACAGATTGATTAAAGAATTCGATTAGCTTTTAGTTAGCTGTCCTGGCTTGATCTTGAAGGGCTAACATTAGGATCCAGCTGAGGAAGTAAGTAAACCTCAACAGTGGAGGTGGGGTTAGCAAGTATGATTCACACCCCCTGCATCCAGCCCCTCCTTCCTTCAGGGTCTCCTGAATAAGAACCAATGAGTTCGGCCACATTTTAAGTTAGAACTAATATTAACTAATATCAATATTAACTAGGGGCATTCTGCCTAGACCAGTTCTTCCTGTGTGCTACATGTAGTTCAGAAAGGCAGGAGCAGAGTTGAACTGCAGAAGTTAAGAAACGTTGGCTGTCAGAAGCACTTGGACTCCCTAAGGAGTACTGGACATGCCAGGAAGTGTATCTTCCAAAGAAAACACTGCTGTGTAGTGTGTCTGTGAAGGGACGCCTGCCAGGATTAATGTGGGGGATAATTTGACCCGCAGCAGGAACAGCATTAGAAGAACATGAATACACGTAAGCAGATTTGTGAGAATTCAAACTCTTTCCTAATTATAGTTATAATTATACATATCAGGACAGCTGCCTGGTATTTTACCCAGTGTACTCTCTGCGAACTTGAGCACTGAGCCCTGGTCTGGTTCCTGAGACGCTTTTCCTTCCCTAATCCTTTAGAAACTGAATGTTTGTCATTATTAAAATGGGCTTGGGATTTTTTTTTTTTAATCTGAGGATTGCTTTTGTTCAAAAATAAACAGAAGCCCTGTGTCTTACCTTTTCTTCTTTTACAATGTGAAGTTCCTCTCATTTAGCTTGTAAAGATAGTCAAACACTATTCCAACAGGAATGTAGTCTCTACTTATTGGCATCAGTACCACAGGCTTCTTTCAAAGCATGTGCTCTTAGATCGATTCGACTCTCTTCTTCCACTTAGAAAACGTAAAACTACAAAAGCATCATTGATTTCTAAACCAGGCTGCAGATAAGACAGGGACAGGACCTTGAACTGAAAACAACTGAAGATACCAAGTGTAGTTACTGATGAACTCGGACGATTTACACGGTTTGCTCTTCTGGCCACATTAAAAGATTACATCACTTACCCAACTATTATAAATCTGATAACCCAAGAGACGTATTCTTGTAACACCACAGAATAAAGAAATGGCCCAAATGGACCGAACAGCCCATGTCAAAGGGACATAAAATCATTTCAAAGTGGCCCCAGTGGCCAAATTGGGAAAAAAAAAAAAAAAAGAGCAATAAGTAACCTAGTTTTGGATAATAACATGAAACAAAAGGTACCTGAGTCTGTGCTGTTATAAATGATTGGAAACATTAACAGAATGGGATAAGTAACACTCCCACACAAAATTCCAAATAATTTGTGTTCTTGCCCCTCAAGGAAATGAAAGCAGAACTCTCTTAGATGTACTGCATAGATGAAGTTCCTCTAGAACCTAGTGAGGGAGGGGGTGAGGGAGAACTGCAGAGAAGAAACAGCCAGGTGCCCACATCAATACAAGCACCAGCAGTCATTGGGAGCTGTACGCATGAGACAACCTCTGTAGTGTTTCTCCTCCAGATGTTAGCCCAGGCTAGACATGAGGAAAGTACCAGGCAACCTCAGGCTGATCTACAAATACCTTACTCCCTTGGAACTGTAGAAGTCATCCAAAGCAAGTCTAAGAAAGCTTCCTAGTATACAGGGGCCTCAAAGGTCCCAGAAAAAGAGATACTAGGTAAAAATCGAATTGACTAGTAATAATTGTGTAGCCTGGATAAAAAACGAAGTATCAGTATCAGTGTTAAATTGATAAGTGCACCACTCTGACACGTGCTCATGAGGAAAACAGAGTGTAGAACATGCAGAGCCTCTCTGTTAGCTTCACTTAAATCTAAAACTGTTGCACAAGATTTGTTGTTCGTTTGGATAGTTTTGTTTTTACGTTCAGAGTTTGACCGGAGTTACAGTGGACTAAAAATTTCTCAGACCAGTGTTGGATATCAGAGACGGCTTAGTAGTTAAGAGTACTGGCTGCTCTTGCAGAGGACCTGGGTTTGGTTCCCAGAATCCACATGGTACTTCACAACTATCTGTATCTCCAATTCTAGGATATCTGTCTCCCTCTTCTGGCCCCCATGGGCACTGCATGTGTGTGGTGCACAGGCATGGCATGCAGCTACACATTTATTTTTTTACTCTTATCAGAATTTTATTTGTACCTTTCGAAGTAAATCATATGAACCTTACTATTGGTTTTTTATTGTGGTGGTGGTTGTGGTTGGTAGTGATGGTATACAAGAAGATAGGACAAAGTTCAGTGTAACCCAAAAAAGAAAACCACCTTCAAAAACAAACAAACAAAAAATAATGTAAAACATGTACACAAACTCTTATAATTGTTGTTCCATGTTTTCATATCAGTGGATCATATGCAATTAATCTATTGCTGATGCCAAGAACTACTTACTGGCAGGAACCAGATAGAGAGGCCTCCTCAGGGACTCTTTCAGAGTCATATATATACAGCTGAGCATGCTTACAGCTACCCATCAGACTGAACACTGGGACCCCAATGAAGGTGCTAAAGAAAAGACTGAGGGAACTGAAAGGGGTTGCAACCTCATGGGAAGAACAACATTATCAGCCAACAAAACCCTCCAAAACTTCCATGGTCTAAAACACCAACCTTTGAGCACACATGGAGAGACCTATTGATCCAGTTGCATATGTAGCTGAAGATAGCAGTGTCTGGCATAAATGTGAGATGAGGCCTTTGGCCCAGGGAGGACACATTTTCCCAATGTAGGGGAATGCCAAGGTAATGGGGTGGAAAGGGTGATTAGGAGGGAGTGCACCTTCATGAAGGTAAATGGAAGGGGGATGGGAGTGGGGCGGGGGAAAGTAGTAACATCTCAAATGTAAATACAGAATATCTAATAAAAATATATGCATGTACATATGCTTATATGTATATAAAGTTTATGCATATTTTAATACACATATTTGAATAAATTCTGAATCCACAGTAATGTCATAATTATCAACTTAGTAGAATAGGTTTTATAACTCATTGGAGAATATATCTTAGAGCATTTTTTAAAAAATATAAGTAAATACTAGATTGGATAAAGATCATAAATACTGCAGATTCACTTCTAGGATTTATACTAGCAACAACACTCTTAATGGATAAAATAAAAATAAATACTTTTTAAAAAAAATATAGGCTGGGACCATTTGTTTAAATAATTGTTTCTTCAATTGTGCTCAAGTTAAGTTGCTCAAACAAACCATAATATAACTTACTACAACAATTTGTTTCCTGTGATAGATAAGTATAAACTGGGGGCTTTAGTAAAATCACTTAGATAAGTTGCTCTTCAAGGCTGACACATTAAACTAGTAGCCCCCACCAAGAAAACGAACATGAAGGGCAGGTTACACACAAACAAGGCAACTGTATTTTCTATTAGTTTGTCTCTCCTAACAGCAGCATGGACATAAGCCCACTCCAGACTTTCGACCTGGAACCCCCCAATGTCCTCATTCTCCGCTGTACTGTTTTTTTTAATAAATTCCTACTTTTCAGCTGAACAATAGCCACATGTCTTCAAGATGCAGTTCATCTGTTCTCCCCTCCAGGAACCGCTTCCTGACCCCTGTGACCTCTGTGTTCTCAACTCATCTCGTAGATTCTGGTATATTCAATCCTCGGTCACATTTTTTCCAAGTTTTTTTTTTTTTTTTACCCCGGTTAGGTTTGGTTTGGTTTTCAAGACAGGTTTGTTTTTGTTGTTGTTTTTGGTTTTTTCTGTGTAGCCCTGGCTGTCCTGGAATTCATTCTGAAGACCAGGCTGGTCTCAAACTCAGCGTTCCACCTGCCTCTGCCTCAGGAGTGCTGGGATTAAAGGCGTGTGCTAACCACTGCCCAGCTCTCAAGTCACATTTGGTGGATGTCCTAATCACAGGACACAAACCCAGAGATTCCTTTATCTCATCTTCCTCTGAATTAGTAATGCCTTGTAATTAATCTGTATTCCCAGTGTCTGGTATAGTACCTGGAGCACAGTGGGGCCTCAATAAACTAATGAAAATTAATTGAATGAACACACTTAGCAAGAGAGGTTAAAAAATGAATATGTTTTGCAAGAATTAAATCGAATAGTGACTCTCACTCTTTTAAAAGGACTAAAGAGTGCTTATTTGCATTTAGAACCAATGCTGGCCAAACCTTTCGCAGAAAACTCTCTGGAATAGACCACTGATGTGATTCTCTGGCAGGTCTAATGCACTGTATGGTTTGAAACAGGCTTTGGTATACAACGTATTTTTCCAGTCAATCGGGTCTTAAAAGGCCAAGCTCTTAAAACAGGAAACAGGGTTTATCTCTTCCTCGATTCTCACAATGCACAGAGTCCTGATACTGTTTCTTCTTGCTTCTCCAGTTCTCAGCCCCTTGAAGCACCCACTACCTATCCTGGCTGTAGTTATTTATAGTCCTGTTTATTCCCCCTTCATTCAGTGAAGACTTAGCCTCATCTCACCAACCTACACCTGGATACCGAAAGACCACTGAAACCTCAGTAGCAAACGAGCTACTCTCACAGGACACCTCCCACTGTCTCAGCGTCTCCTGCGCCGAGTTCTTTGACCTCACAGCCTATTTTGTCTTTACTTCTAGCCGACTGGTTTCAAACCGCTACTCCAACAGTATATTCCCAGCCTTCCCTCTGCTCTGAGTTCCCCCGTTGCCTCCTCGACCAAACTTCACTCATTAGCTGTATGCATGCACCCACGCCCCTAATCACAGTAAGAGAAAACACCACTTTGATGAGTTGGGCACCACATAGAAGCCAGCCTTATGTCAGTACCTGCCATCACGTGTCTAGTCAATTTTCTGTCCCACTCTTTATTTCAAACCTCCTGGGACAACTAAAAAGAGGTTACTTTGTAAAGGTGTACGGTACGCGGAGTATGAAAACCACTCGAATGTGGATCCGCTATGCATCGCTATCAAGCGGTTTGCGGTGACCACAAAAAAGTGCAGATTCTAATTCTGTACCTAGGGCACGGGGAGGTCTCAGATTCAGCTTTTCTAATAAGCGCCGTGTCCCATGGATACACAAACTGCTCAGGAAGACAAGACACCGGGACATCAGCCCCAATCCCAACCCCACCCTCGGCCCCTCCCCAAACCGGAGCTGCGCGCGCACCCACCACAGAGGCGGCCGTGGTGTTTGGTGGCTAGAGAGGCAGGGGACCGAGGCCAGGGAGGGGACGAGGCTGGCGCGCAGGGGGCGGAACAAGAGGCCCGGTGGGCGGGGCCAGAGCCAGAGGCGGTACCGCGTCGCAGGCCTTGTAGCCATTTTAGGAGGAAACCCGGTTCGCTAGCTTGGGGCGCGGCTTCAATTTCAATAACTTTATTGTTCTCTTTGTACGGCGAACAGCCGGCGTGCGTGTAGCCACGCGAGCCCGGAGCGCATCGCCAGAGGTGAGCGGCGTGGGGGTGTGCGGGACCCGGGCTTTGGGCAGCGAGGGCTCTCGGAGCCGGTTCTCCGAGCTGGGGCGCCAGTGAGGCGGGTGAGGGAGGGGACCCGGGGCGCAGTCTCCTGCGGCGGGGATTCCCTTCCCAGGCGCAGGGGCGGGGCCGGGGCGCCCCTGACGCGGCCGCGGGGGTGTTCCCCGCCTGGTGTCATTCCTCGCGGCAGGTTGCCCCCGACTCGAGCTGCAGCCATGGGAAACACCACCAGCGAGCGGGTGTCCGGGGAGCGCCACGGTGCCAAGGCTGCTCGAGCTGAGGGCGGCGGCCATGGCCCGGGCAAGGAGCACAAGATCATGGTGGGGAGCACGGACGACCCCAGCGTCTTCAGCCTGCCCGACTCCAAGGTGAGGTAGCGGGGCTGCGGGCTGCTCCGCCCTTCTTGGTTCTTCCTCCTCATTCTCAAGGGTTATGGGCTTTTTAATTAGAAGACTATTCCGCGGACAGAGATGTTGGGTGCTAATTCCTCCTAGATATTACCTCAAATTAGGATAGAGGCACGGAGTTGTTTTCCTGCTGCTCTGAGTAATCTGTGGGCCAACCTTCTAGGACAGGTACCAAAGACCCATCCCCTGCCAGCCCCATTCTTGCTTCTTCCTGCAGGTTGCTTCCAAGATGTATAGGTTGTGAGCGCGGGTGGAAACTTCGGAGGGTGCGTTGTCTGAGCTCTTGATACGGGCTCAGTTTCTCACATTGGCCTCAAGATAGATAGATGATTTCTTCTCTCTGAAAATGTCTCTGTGTAGGTCTCGTTCTTGCTCTCTTAAGTGCTCTGCATCTCCTCTTCGATCCTCGTTCACCTTTGCGTGGCTCTGAGCAGCCATCACTTGATTACTTGAATACTTTCCCCTAGTCTTGGGGATCAATACAGGACATCATTTGGTTAATGGCTCAATTTAAAAAAAAAAAAAAAAAAAAAAAAACTTGTCGTTTTAAAACGTAGCAGTGTGTTTTGCACATCTTGCTGAGCTTCACAGGAGAGCATCTTATTTCCCTTCACTCCTCAGAAGTATTTCAAAATATTGCCCAAGGCTCAAAACCACCCTCTACTGCCCTGAAGACTTTTGCTCTCAATTCCATAGACTTCCAGCCAGAGACCACTTTTGGTCACCCAAAAGAAGAGCCAGATGGAGCTGACAGCAGTGTGATTGCTACCCTAATGTTCCTAGTCACTTTTAGAAGTGTCAGCATTAAATACATTTAATTTCTCCTGGTAGGCTTTCTGGAGTAAAAAAAGAAAAACTGGTGAGGGGTGGGGTGGGGAGTGGAAGGGTGGAATGTGTTTGGCATTTATCACTTCCCAGTGAACTGAGCCTTAGGCCAGTAAATAGAGTTTTATTTACCACTTTGACAGGCATGAAAATTGAATTATACACCTTATTTTCTTGGGTCCTGATTAAGAACACTGTTAGAAAAGCGATTGTCATCAAACTGGCCATTTCCTGGAGTTCCCTCTTCCCTGTTTCTTCTCTAGGATTCCTCATCATTTGGGCCCTGTACTCAGCCTAGATTTTCTTCTCCAAAGCTTATCCCGGATAACAGACAGGCCATGTATTTTTGCTCAATCCTACATTGATGACTCAGGATTTGGGTACAGTCAAACTGTGACTGCAGTAATTGGTGTCCTGAATAAGAGCCAGGCTGCTCTGTGTGAATTTAGGCCTGTTCTGGATCATTCTTTCCTTTACTTCTTGCCGTTTGTGAAATGAGAAAAGCTGTTCAAACAATCACCGATGTCTCAACAGACTGAAAACTTTACAGTTCATGTACCCTCCCCCTCCACACTGAATTTCCTTACACATTTGCAGGCTGGGATTTGAATTGCCAATTTGCTGCTGTTCCTGATGGTGTTGCTGATGGTTTAACTCGAGTAAACAGTTTTTCTGCTAGTCAGCTGCATTTGCTCCTACCACAGAAATGTCATGTCATAAGTGGAAGGGCTTTGCTCCAAAGCCAGGCATATTAATAGTTTGGAGATTTCAAATCCTAAACTGAAAAGCCTTAAGTCATAAAAGTAATAGATCAGAACAGTGGGGTTGGGGGCATCTTTACTTCAAAGGTCAGGCTTATTAATAGACTTACTTGGTGGTTCTCAGTCCTCTTTGTATGACATGATCCCCCAAGAATGCTTTAAAAACCTTATGGGAAATCTGACAGACCTATAAAATGAACAGTGTATTGAACTGTGTGTATGTCTCCTGGTTTAGGGGTTGCTGAAAGGTCATTAAATGACTGTTACTCTGTGATCCAAGCCACTCCCCTACTGACCACTCTGAAACAGATTTCAAACAGGTCAACAAATGGTATTTCTAACATTTTAGGACTTACCTCCAAAGGTGACTGTTTAAAGCTGATCCAATAGTGCCTCCCAGCTGTGATTTCAGCTGTTCCCGGGTGGGACGAGATCATTGCCAGTCCAGACTAGAGTGAGAATTTGACCCCCTAGAAAAAATAAGAAATGCTTTTCCTTGTTTATTGTAATGTGACAAGAGTGTTGGTACCTGACAGCTTTTATAAAAAAGATATTCCCAAGATCCTATGCGGGAATCAGAATCTGAGGGTTGTTTTGAGACATGTGGAAACATTCACAATGCAACTGTCAGCTAGTCCCAGTGTGTCGCCTTGAAATTATGGAGGCCAAAGTTTCACCTTAGTCCTCTGAATAATGTAAAGGTCCCTTTCTTTTCTTTCTCCATTTGCTTTGGTTTGTATTTGTGCTGTAGTCTTAAGGACTACCGAGACACAGAATGGAAGGTAAACGTTTCTCATTTTGGAAAAAGCAGGGAAAAGCCCAAATAAATAAGCTAGACTTTCCTTCCCCTAACCCTCATTCTTTTATTTGTAATTCCTGACCGGGTACCATGCAGTCTCGTTTACCAGTCAGTGAAGCCAGTCCAAAGGAGGGATTAGCAAACTTTTTGTGTAAAAGGCCAAGTAATACATAATTTAGAGTCTGTGGGTCATACAGTCTGCCATAATTTCCCAGGTCTACATGGTAGCAGTGAGCTGTAGATGACAGGTGAACACATGGGTGACCGTTTTGAGGTGAAAGCTGTGTAAGAGCAGTCTGGCTCATAGCCGCAGTTGGCACACACCTGTCCAAAAGGATTACCTTGGAAAGAAACTAAGGGATTTGTTTTTCTCAGAACCCTGTAAACCCCATTAAGTCACGATCTGCTTCTGCTCAAGGAAGCTGCTTTTGATCTTGTGCTCCTAGAGCTCCAGGATGTCTACCCTCCTGAAGTGACTTTAGGAACTTTGTCTAGGTAAGCAAGTAAGGTCCCATAACCACTTCAGCTGTACTGGATCAGTGATGTGGTTTCCGAATACATGCTGATTGATGGATGATGGGGATGTAGATGAAACTCAGGGCCTTGGGCTTGGTAAGAAACTATGTCGCCAGCCCATTAAAATTTTAATGCCCTATTGTGTAACCAAGTAGCCAAACAGCATTGTTAACTACGTAGAAATTTTGGTATCTCTAACTTTAATTGTAATTGCCAAAGAACCACTTGCCTCTGAAAAACATAGCTAGCTTGATTTTCTTATAAGAACCATAGTTGGCTTTAATACAGTTTCTTATGAGGTGTTCAGGAGCATATCCTAATTGTCTGCATACAAGCTAAATTGGTAATATGAAGGAAGGTTTGGAGGCGTTTGTTTGTTTGAAGGGTGATCCAAAGGTTCTACAAGGACAATGATGTATGCCATAGTACTTTTCCATAGTCTGTTCATACTCTGATTTAGTTGCTGAATTTGGGCTATCTGACTTTAGTTGAAGCCTAATTTAATGCCCCTTAAAAGCCTTTGGGACGTCTTAAAAACCCTTGGGTCATAATTTATTCTAGGGATGACCTACTCCTTCTTACAGCTCCCTGGGGACAAAGAGTTTGTACCCTGGCAGCAGGATTTGGATGATTCTGTGAAGCCCACCCAGCAGGCCCGGCCCACCGTTATCCGCTGGTCTGAAGGAGGCAAGGAGGTCTTCATCTCTGGGTCCTTCAACAATTGGAGCACCAAGATCCCTCTGATTAAGAGGTGAGGACAGGCATTCTGTTGAGTCTACAGTGTGCAGGAGCAGATACCTGATTGCCTTTCTTTAGGAAGAGAGTGGGCCCCGAAAGTTTCTAATAGCACTATGTGTGCTCGGTTCAGGACTGCGCTTCTCAAGCCGTTTCCTGTCTGGAGGAAGTCTAGAAACAACGAACCCTGTTGCTTTGGTTTCTTTATTAAAACAAAATACCTTGTGACATTATAGGTAAGATGCCAGTTTATGGCTGGCAAAGCAGTAGTGAATGATTTAAGTGGTTGTCAGAGGGACCCTTTCTATAAATAAGTCATTTTCCAGAAAAGGCTCACCAAACTGTGGGAAGAGTAAGTACCCTGAAGTATTTCCCAACCCAGACCTGTCTTTTATGTTAGTCATACTTGTGAAGACTCTGCTTTGTGTGTATGTGTGTACATGTACATGCATGTGTACCCATATGTGTGCATGTGAAGGCCATAGCAAGGCCCACGTGTCTTTCTCTATGACTTTGAGCCTTGTTGCCATGAGACAATCTCACTGAACCTCAGTTTCTCCCTTTCAGCTAGTTTTACTGGCCATCAGTTTCTCAGGGTCTGCTTGCCTCTGCCTCCAGTGCTGAAGTTACAGGCATGTGTAGCCATGTCCAGCTTTTCCCATGGATCCTGGGGATTCACATTCCGGTCCTGAAGCTCACAACAAGCACTCCTAGTGACTGAGCCCATCTCCTAACACTAAGAAATCTAAATGTTTTGTCAGTCACACACACACACACACACACACGTGATCAGGCACATGTATGACTGACACAGAGGAAGAGAATGATTTGCACTGTTCAAAGGTGGGTCGAGCACAAGGGCTGTAGCTTAGGAATGTTTGAGGTCATGCGGTGGCCCCATCCTTTCCTTACTTTTTCACACTCTGTCTTCTTTAAGGCACTTGTCCTGTCTGACCTTCTGTTTTCTTTCTAGCCATAATGACTTTGTTGCCATCCTGGATCTTCCAGAGGGAGAGCACCAGTACAAGTTCTTTGTGGACGGACAGTGGGTTCATGATCCATCAGAGGTAAGGCCTGGATTTGCAACGGAGCCTCAGTGGCCTTCACGACTCACTGCCCTCCAGTTCAGTGGGCAACAGGTTTTCTACTAGAGACTTGTCATAAACGTGGAGGGGCAGTTGGGTGATGGTATAGATTTAAAAGGGAATCCAATTTCATTTATTTATTTGTTTGTTTGTTTGTCTATATTTCTTCACTGTTTCAGCCTGTGGTTACCAGTCAGCTTGGCACAATTAATAATTTGATCCATGTCAAGAAATCTGATTTTGAAGTATTCGATGCTTTAAAGTTAGACTCTATGGAAAGTTCTGAGACATCGTGCCGAGGTAACACTGTCTTATCGCTTTCTCTGCCTGTGTCCTTCCTACCATGCAGGTTCCTTCCCCAAACCGGCTTTTTGCTTTATTTTGCATTTTCATGTTTTCTCAGGAATCCTATAATCCCATGGTGTGATGTCTGCCTTTCTTACTCTGACACTGTTCTCCATTTCAAATGCTGTTTCCAGTAAGATCTCACACTTTCCATGAGCATCTGGTGATATTACCTGCACAGGCTGGATACGTCTAGTTTGTCTCATTAACCTGAATCAGCTAGTTTGGGAGCTCAACTGGCAATTAAGATTTTTATGAGAGCCTAAAACTATAATTGTCACTGAGGGAGTGTGAGAAGAAAAAAAGAATAGCTGTTCTACACAGAATTGGATCTACAGGGAAAGTTCTGTATACTTTTGTGCAAACTACTTTCCCCAAGGTCTTCTCAGTGCCTGTTCACTCTTAGCGGAGGCACATTGTGCAAACTCCCCATCGTCACTGACTTGTTATTGTGTGATGGGACATGTGCCTGCAGGGAGAGCGGCACACTCTATCCACTGAGCAGATGTCTTGTTTGCAAAGAGAATGAAACATGGCCTCTGCTACTAGTCCTGCATGTACACCAGCTCCCAGCAGTAAACTTGAGGGCTCGGACCCTCAGTGAGCCTCAGACATAATAACTGAGGCAGAGCTCATAGCATAATCTCTAGGGCAAGCACCAAATAGCCCATAGCACAGTGACTATCCTTAGAAAGTAGATAAACTCAGAACGTTAACACGAGCATTCTTACTGGCTGGAGGGCAATGATCTTAAAAAGTTTCAATTCTGAGGCCACTAGATGTATGACATTATGATCTGCAGTGGGAGCAAGCATGTGACAGTCAGTCTTAAATGTGTAGCTGGAGGACAGCACACTTCAGGTTCACTCGGTTTCCTCACCCAGTGATCAGGCATAGAGCATTTATTAGGAATATGCAGATAGTGGGTGTGGCCATGCGTTTGACTTTTCAACACCCAACTTGTATTTTTTAGTATAAAGGGGGAGTGAAGATTGTTATGTGTTATTTCCCAGTAGTGTTTTGTGGATAAAATGACCAGAACAACTGAAAGTTCTTTAAAAAGTTTCCTGTTCTATTTTTAAGGTTTTGTTTAATAACATAGAATTGTTTTGCTTTATATGTTGAAGCTTATCTGAGTTATTAAAGTAAACTGTTACTAGAATGTTTTCTGTGGAGCTATAAAATATAAAAATTTTAAAGCAATGAAAACATAGTTTATTTAATTTTATAGATTTAACCTTTTCATTTTTTAAGTATAATCCAGATACCATGAAACACATCTTTTTAAATTGTATAATCTATCCATTTTTTTTTTTTTTTTAGTATATTGAGTTTTAGAACCATTGTCACCTCAAAATAAGGACTGTCTCCATTGCTTTCTTCTTTGCCCTGCACCTGTCATAAAGCTTCTGCTGTATGGATTTGCCTGTCCCCCGGACAGTTCCTATAAATGTAACCATACATTGTGTGGCTTCTTTCACTGTAGCAGGCTTCCGGGGCTCATCCTTGTTGGAACATGTATCAGTACTTCTGTTTATGGCTGAACAGAAGTCTACGGTATGACAGTTCCTTTTCGGTTCTCCATCCTTTGTTGACAGACATTTGGGTTTTGCTTCCTCTTTGAAGCTCTCATAAATGTTGCTTATGAACTCTCGTGGTCAGGTTTTTGTGTGGGCTTATATTTTATCATAGGTCATACACCCAGTAATGACTGGGTTATAAAGTTTAACAGTTTAAAGACAACCATACTGTTTTCCAAAGTGTCGATACTGTTGTACATTTCTGCCCACAGTGAGAATACTGTAGCTTGAAGTGTCAAGTTTCTCTATGTTTTTGCCAATCTTTGCCATTTCAGTGGCAGCCATCCCAGTGAGGACGAAGTGTGGCACCTTACTGAGGTGGACGTCTGCACTTTCTTGACTACAGCTGTGTTTGTTCTGTCTGCTGCAATCATTATAGACTTAGCACATGTAACGGTGTTGTCTGTGGATTTGGTAGGGAAAAAAATGAAATCTAATCTTTTTACACGGAGTTCACACCATCATTTTAACCACTCTCACTTTTATTTTCTCTGAAGCATTGATACATTAGGAAGATATTTATCTGTGGATGAGCAAACTGACCATAACAAAGGGATCTGTCCAAGGTCATGTGGCTGAAAATGGTGTTGGTTTCCTGGCGCCTAGGTCCTGGCAGCTCGCTCTTCCTTACATCACATTCCCTTGTTGGGAAGCTTCCTGGTGCGTGTTTAGGTTGATTCAGACATTTCCTTTCCAACCTGACAGCTTCAGCTCCAGCTGGCCACACGTTCTGATGCTCAGACTTGGACTGCATTTAAGATTAGTGACTGCAGTGCAAGCTCCCCCTGTGCGTTCTCACTAACCTTTCAACTTTCCTTCACACTTGCATAAATGTTTTTCAGACCTGTCCAGCTCACCCCCAGGGCCTTATGGTCAAGAAATGTATGTGTTTCGATCTGAGGAGAGATTCAAATCCCCACCCATCCTGCCCCCTCACCTACTCCAAGTTATTCTTAACAAGGACACTAATATTTCAGTGAGTATCCTGAGCAGGTTGCTAGAGCATCTTGGGATCTCAAGGACCATCAAGGCCAAAATGAGTAACTTTGGGCTAGAATTAAAATTCCGGTAATAAGCCATGCGCACAACAGCAGCACAGTGGAATCCTTTTTCCCAGACTGAACTGTAACTTCTTTAGGTACCAGTGGCAGAATGTATAGATGTCTCTGTTTCTAGTTAGATCAGAATCAAACTGATAGAATCGATATGTATTGACTTATATTACAACAAAAGTTAAGGGGTACTCTCATTGGGGGATATACAGAAATTTACGTTATATTAACTATTTTAAATCATGGTTTCACTTTTCACTTAGTTGATAGTTAGTAGTTCCCAGGAAGATTGTTTTTTTCTCTTAACTCAAACCACCTCTATTTCTAAGCAAGGATTTTGTTTTAATTCTCTTAAAGAAAATGTTGGGGCTTAGCATTTCTGCCCTAGACTGAGGATTTTTTGGTTTTATGATCTGGGAATGCATGACTTGTAGGAGACAGAGTGTCCCTATTTAGAGTTTTCAACAGTCCAGAAAGCTCTGAGGAACAATAAGCTGTTTGCTTTGTCTGCGTTTAATCACATTTGGTGGGGGGTTGTCTTTTCTCCTAGTGTGACCCAGCCTTACTTCCCGAGCCCAACCATGTTATGCTGAACCATCTCTATGCACTGTCCATTAAGGTAAGTGGTGGCCCTGGTCTTCCACAGCCTCCCAAGTGGAAGGGTAAGGTAAGGGTCCCTCAAGCTCTTCAATGGTAACTCTCTTGCTGCTGCTTTTAAAGGTACAGTTGCCACTAACAGTCAGATTGTTGATGAGCTGTCTCTTCCTAACTCGCAGACTGTTGGATTTAAGCCTCAGTCTCTGGTCTGTTCAGGCTGAGCTGTCAGTCATGAGGCCTTTCTGCTTCTAAGCTCCCTTGGGTGACTGGACCCTTTGGCTCATCTGTTTACTTAAGCTTGAGTTCATAGTGGCTGGACCCAATCTGCAGAACAGTCAGGTTTAGCTTCCTTCAACAAATGCTTGAATGTGAGACATAAAACTTTGCCTTTTAAACTGGGGAGTCAAGCTACCTTGCCATGTCCTAGTTGTATATACCCATGTTTTCCCATCTCTTATGTCGTAGGAAGGGAGTCATGTGACTGGAGGTCCCCTGTCTTCCCCACCCCTGCCCTAGAGTCCTTAGTTTCTGCATTGGTTTAATGTCTGTGTGGCTTGGCTGTTGACATAGATGTGTAGTTTTGTGACTGTCTTGAGAACTACTTGGAGAAGTGGTGAGCATTCAGACTGGGTGGTCTCGCCCCAGAGATTGTGCATAAGCACATCCAGAGCACTCCCAGTAGTTTCCCTGTAAGCTGCTTTCTTAGATGTGCAGCTAGAACAGAGATCTAGCCTTACTTCTGATAGAGCTGACTTTAATTAATAGAGTGTGTGGTTATATATAAAATCTTAATTCACTAATTTCATCTTAATGATACTTTGAGGGGTAAGTATTATTTGTAACCCCTGTTTTATAGATAGAAACTAAGACTCAAGGGAGTCTGATTGCCAGTGAGTATGAGACAGGCCTGAGGTTCTGTCCTCTCAGCCCTTGCCCATGAGCTTGTGTGTGACACATTCATCAGGGACAGTACTGGGTGAAAAGAGACAGCAAGCCACACTGGTCTCTGCATTGGACTTTTGGAGTTCTTAGAGATGTGATTGGGTTTTGTCTCCTGTGACCACTCTGTGACTTTCAGTTGGTGTCCCTTGTTATTCATGTCTTCTGTGGCACATCCATACTCTTGAATACATCCTGGCAGTTGGTGCCTTTGCTCCTTTGTGTGGCTTATAGCACAGGTGACAGTCCTGTTGGGTCAGCTTGACTTTGCGTTCTCTCAGTTGTTCGGCCACTTGGAATTGACCCAGCAGATTGGATGTCCAAGAAAGCCTTCTTTTCCTTTAAGGGTGGATAGGAAATTCCACAGTTCCCTCCAGATCAGAGAGGACGTTTACAGTTCATCCTTGGCATTAAGTGGCAATTGGACCTGCTTTGGGGCTTACAAATGCGTGTTAAGAAGGGTCATTTTCCTTTCTTACTACAATTAACACTTTTTTCTGGAAATGGTTGTCAGCATAGTTGTTTTGTTGTTGGTAGGCTTGAGTCCATTACTATGTTTGGAATGGGAAGCAAAATAAAGTAGTAAGTTAATATTTCATGGCCATATATGTGTCCGCTACTTTGTCTGATTTCTTGTATAAGTGTCAGAGCCATCAGATAATAGCTAATGGGAGCTGCTATTCTTTGTATGAAAAAGTTAAAGGTGGGGATAGAGAGACCTAGAGACCATTGAATAAATTATTCAAGGTTATCAACCAACACCACATCAGGAACTTGATTGGAACTGAGATTTGACAGTGAAACCAGCCTCTTACTTCAAGTTGTCTCTTTAAAAGTAAATGTGTTGGTTAGTGCTGTCAACTTGAATTTAGGGCAGCCAGAGATGTGAGTCTGAGCATACTTACAGAGAATTATATTGAACACATAATTGGCATACAGAGATCCGTCTAAAATGTGAGCAGACCGTTCCCTGGACAGGGTCTCCTGGACTGGATAAAGTGGGGCAAAAGTGTGCTGAAAACAGGGTGCACACAGGCAATGCTCAACTGCTTCAGCTTCCTGATGACTTGGTTTCCCTGGCATAATAGACTGTAATCCAGAACTGTGAGCCAAATGTAAACCTTTTCTCCCTCATTGTTATAGTGAGTGACTGTGAAAGACTGAGAGCCAGGAAGAGCCAGCAGCCACCCAAATTAATGTCTAGCTGTGTGCTTCTCCCCTCTGCAGGACAGTGTGATGGTCCTTAGTGCAACCCATCGCTACAAGAAGAAGTATGTCACCACGCTGCTGTATAAGCCCATCTGAAGAAGACATTACTCCTTGCCTCCAAGGATTCTGGAGAAGCATCTCCCTTGCCTTTGAACTGAGCTGGCCTCCTGGCTAGCAGGCTGATTTGTTTTGAGGCTGATGTGTGTGTCAGAGCCTCTGATAGGGGCTCTGCTTTGCATTGGATTGCAGATGAGAGCTTTATGAGTTCATGGAGTTTATTTTAAGAAACACAAAACCATATATATGCATATGAGAGGAAGGTTACTGGGAGCCTCCTGGCCCAGCTACACACGTTCTCTCTGCCTGTGGGTAGTCGCCAGGGCCTGACTGGGAGCTGTGGCTGCAGGATTGGGTATACCGGAAGCTTCTTTTTCTAAAGTGAAAGAATAGCAAACTCTTAGGATCCTTGTTGGGCAGAGGTTCTGGACCACTGGTATCCAAGGGTCAGATGTGTGCCAGGCTACTGCCCTACTTAGAGCTGCCTCATTGCAGGGTGGCTTTCCTTGCATGGATTGATTCTGTATTCCCACACTATGTGACACAATCCACCATGTTTTTATATGACACCAGGTGCCCCACAAGAGCCCTCTTTGTTTTATGTACCCCATTTAATAGCTTCCCTCAGATCTCATACATGACTCAGTAATGCAAAACCCATTGGGTGAGGAGCCCTTTTAAAAAGTTTGTGGGATTAGATGAATCACCTTAAAGACTGGAGGTGCCAGGGTTTCTTTTTTAGTTCAGTGAAGGCCTAACCCAAGTACAATGTAACATAAGTACAATGTAACATCCAGAGAAAAAGAAATTCAGACCTTTGTGCTTCAGTTTGGTCCTGTATGTTGGCTGTATGGGCCTGTTTCCAGTTTTTCTTTATCAGATTCGGTTTGTAGATAGGCTTGCAATTAAGGAAACCTTCCATATCTTTCATCCCTGAAAGATTTTTTATGTGCCTCATTTTTCTTTAATTTAATAATAAAAAAAAAAGCATATCCATCCATTTTAACAGGAGAGTAAAGAACCTCAGGCTTTTGGCAAACGGTTCTTAAGATTTTCCTCTCTAGTCTAGGCAGTTCTTCAGCCTTGGGTTAATATGGCCAGCCGTGTGTGCTCGCTACCCAAGCACAACTCTAGACACAAGTTCATGCAGGCTCATTGGATGCTCATGTTACATCTCCCTACCTTTAAAGATGTGTGAGGCGGGGAACCACCCCTGGTGTTCATAACCATGCCCAGTATTGCTCTTTGCACCAGATATTAATGAAGTGGTTTTTTTCTTTTGCCTCTTCCTTTTAAATGTGTCTGATGATGGAATGGGGTCACTGATAACCACTGACTGAGAAGTATTCCAACCTACTCAAGATTCAAAGAAAGTATTTTTCCAAGTATCTTGACACTTCCATTCTACGGATGAATGCAAGTCAAACATGAAGCACTGTTTCTGGCTGAGAGACTCCATGTCTCCTGAGATGAGCAAGCCACATTGAAAGGGACCTTCTGGTCGGTTCAGCTACCTCCTGGCTTTTCCACACGTTGGTGGCACAGCAGTCCTCTGCACACCTTTGAGACCTCTTTGGTCACAGGCATGGATAGGAAGATGGGGATGTTCCGCGGGGAATGCGGACTGCTCAATGCCTTGGTAGATGAGTCCTGGAGTCCATGCTGTTTCAGCCAGCCCTGCCACCTCCTTCAGCCGAGACTTTTGTGCAGAACCCTTGTGTTTCCGAATAATGTGCCATTTTGAAAACCAAGGTCTCATCTTGGTTTTTAATGAACTGTAAGACTCTTGGGAAGGTTTTATTGATTTATTTTCTGTTTTTCCTCAGTGCGGATTTAATAGTAGGCCACCTAGGAGGACACAAAGTTTTTATTGTTTGATAGTGGGATTGATGTATCTGCACTTTCAGTATTAAGTCTTCACAGAATTGTAGCAGTAGAAGGCAGGGAAAAGCGTTTCAGTCAGGTGAGGCTGTGGTGACAGTGGGGTTGGTGCTGGTGACCTTCAGATCCCTCTCATCTAGAAATGAGAGAGACAGAAGGGCTGGCTGGTGACTCTATAGCGCTGTCCCTGTCCTGGCCCCTGACCCTGGCAAGCTCTGCCCCTGTCACCAGGAAACACGTGTGAAGGGACAGAGTAGGGTACTGCTTTTTTTTTTTTTTTTTTTTTTTTTTTTTTTTTTTAGTTACTTTAAGGGACAGTTTGTTTTCTACAGTAAAAGTTTAGACAGAATTCAGAAATAAGGCAAAACCTTTTTTTTCCTTTCCTGCCTATAGGAATTTTGCAGGGTCACTTGGTAGAGTAAGACAGCCTTAAGGAGAGCAAACACTTAAACACATGAAGTGTAGACCGGCGGCTGTGAGGAAAGGGTGAGAGCAGGAAACTGAAGGGTTGAAGCAGACGCAACCTGGATCCTTAGATTTTATTGTTCAAAAAACTTAGAAGCCCAGAAACTGTCTTCTTTGTCCTGTTGCTCTATTCTCTTACCTTTCCTCTGCATTCTGTTTGACTTCACTCATCAGTAAGACAGGTTCACCAGGGTCTCAAGGTGAATGTGACCTAGACAGTGTGAAGAGCTTTCATACCATGGTTGTTAGCTTCATGTCAACCTAGACCTGAGTAGGAGTTAGCCAGTGTAGGCCACACCCCAGAAGGTACAGCTAGCTTCTTCAAGAGCCCTGGCCTCTTGGGTCTGAAGTACAAAGGAAGAACCCCTGTTTCTGAGAGGAACCTTGGCCCACCCGCCCCTGTAGGTTTTGGTTTCTTGTGGGTCTAATGGATCTTATGTAAACATTTTGAAGTGTCACTATTGCATGCTGCTAAAGTGATGTGACGTGAAAGTGGGAAACAGGGCTTTTAAATGTTTGACCTCAAAACAATATGCAATAGTCTGTGTGTGTGAGTGTGTATGTGCGTGTGCACATGTGTGTATGTGATATTCACTCTGTTCTCAGAGATACTTTGTCATATTCTTGTGATTTGGGGCTTAAGAGCAGATAAATATTTTGTTTGCGTGTTATAACTAATCCTCTAAGCCAAGTTTTTGCTGTCTTCTGTTGGCTGCAGACTCCACTTATGGATATGAGACCTGGAAGAAGTAAGGGTCTTTCAGGACTCTGGGTCTAGGAATTTGTCTAACCTTAAGTGATAGTCACAGATGGAGATTGAAGGACTGATTTCTACAGTGAACATAAGTGTTTGAACTACAAAAGCCAATTATTTTTTCAATTATAGGAAAGGAAAAGAAATCACAAGTCTCTTCTAGGACCCACTGCCTCTAGGATTTCAAACTGGATCTGTCTCAGCGTGGGCTGCTTCTCACCAGTGCTTTGAAGTAGCAAGCTGCATTCAAAATAAAAATGTTTAGTTCTTCCAACATTAGGTGGAGTTGGTTTGAATTAAGTGGTGCAGAACTATTTCAGTAAGTTTGATGTGAATTACTAAATATTAGGGACTTGCGGGTGTCTGATTACATAGTAAGGGGACACCTGCAGTAAGTGTTGTAGCAGGTGTTGCCATCTTGGCTTTTCCTCTGTAGAGCACCTCAACTTTTTAGGACAGCCAGAACTGACAGTGTCAGTTTGTCCTAAATTCTGTGCTTGGTGTTCTATGTGAGACGGATCTGAATTTGGCAGGTGTTGGTTGTTTACACTGTAGCACTTTGAGTGTGTCATAAGCAGAGGTGACTTAAAGTGAAGGTAGTTAAATAAGTGTGAGGCTCTTAAATGGTGCTGTCGTGGCCCTTGATGCTGACATGCAGAGCTGCTTCACTGTTTCACAAACTGGACACAAGTCAAGACTTTAAAGCTTCTCATGTGTGACTCACCACCAGTCTCTGCCTGAAAACTGTATAATGTAACACACAAAACTGTGGGTTTGTTTTCCATAAAACTGTTTAATAAAACCATTATACAGCAATAATATTTGAGTTACTGACTGATTCAATTGTCAGAACCCTGATAAAAACCAAGGTATTATCAGAATCTGAAGAATGAATTGTCATGAAAAATATAGAAACCATCACTGGAGGGGCACAGCTGCCATTTGTTCCCCTTTTTCTGTCCCAGGCCATGCTAACATTAACAACAGTTGAGTATTCACTTCCAACATTTTCTATGAACTGTATATTTAACTCTTGTCCTGTGCTGGATTAGTTGAGATCTTAGGTTAGTGATTGTTACCTGTAGCTGCTCATCGTATCCCTGATGAAGAACCTAAGCCTATTAATGGCTATCCGATGTCGTCAACTGAGTTAAGTGGAAATCTTAGGTGTGGACCCCACAGGTGTGAACTTTTAAAATTCTTGGGTGATTCTAATAGACACAGGGTTGGGGACCACTTTTCTGACCCCTCTCTACTTGCCTGTTACATGTTATACTGTATTCTAACAGCAGGTATCTGATGTGATTTGTTTTAGTTAGAGTTTTACTGCTGTGAACAGACACCATGACCAAGGCAAGTCTCATAAAACACCAATATTTAATTGGAGCTGATTCAGAGGTTCAGTCCATTATCATCAAGGTGGAAGCAAAGTAGCATCCAGGCAGGCATGGTGCAGGCAGAGCTGAGAGTTCATCTTCCTCTGAAGGCTGCTAGTGGAAGAATCCCTTCCAGGCAGCTAGGATGTGGGTATTTAAGTCCATCCCCACTGTGACACACCTACTCCAACAAGGCCACAGATTAATAGTGACACTCCCTGGGTTGAGCATATGCAAACCACCACGTTTTTGTTTTTGGAATGGGATGGACAATATATGGACTATAATGTTTGCTTTCTGTCCCTTCATGCACATAGAGATGTAGGCATATATTGTTTTTGTAAGCCACTTTAATAAGAATTCAACACTAGCTCACCACCCATCAGAGATAGTGGAAAAGAAAGGTTATTAGGATATGGACCTTTTTAGAAATAGCTCTTTGGAGCAATTCCAATTTTTGTTGTTCAAAGTTTAGTCCATTAGCAAACACCAAACACGAATCAGCAGCTGCAGTCCAGTCCACTCAGCAGATACCACACATAAAGCCGCAACAGCAGTTCAATCCAGAAGAAACTGTGAGCCCGGACATTTGGCCAAGTCTGAAAGCTGCAGGAATCCCACAAGAAGTTCTTTGGTGAGTTTCTCTCCATGATATGAAATCTCACAAGCGAAGCTCAGTAATGCAATGCAGGTTGAACCAATACATGCATGTAATCAGCAAAGACCAGCGAGGTGGAGCAAGGCAAACCCGCTTGAGCTCCAGTCTTACAGGGTCATATTTGTATTCTCTCTAACATCATGCAATCTTTCATATATTATAGCAAAACATCCTTACACCTGTGTTTGCTTCAGCAAAACATTCTTTTACCTGCCTGCCCCATCATTATAATCCGAGTCTCCAGAAATTTCCACTCTTTTTTTTGGGGGGGACTCCCTGAATTAGCTTCAAACTGAGTGCCCTCTGCATTTGTTGCTTGAGTCAACTATGGCCAGCTTTCTGAGGGAGACAATGACATGGGAGTGAAGTGAACAAAAGGGAGCAGCAGCATGTGCATGGCCAGGTGTGTAAGGAAAGCCTACATTAATGAGTAAGGTAGTAACCTACACTAAGCGTGAACTCAGTTAACCACACAACAGTCCAGTCTGGAGATGGCCGATAGACTAGATAGCAGGGAGTCTTGCTTGAGAAAGAATGTTTCAAATGTCATATGTCCTGGTCAGAAAAATGACTAGAGGTGGTGCAAAATTCTGTGAGGATCAAACTTGCAGTACCATGTGCTTTCTACAGTGTCTCTGGACTTTGTGGCTTTCTTTTTATATATTTATTCACTTTAATTAGATAGTCTGTATTTACATTTCAAATATTATCCCCTTTTCCCCAACTCCCTTCCAACCCCCCTCTCCTTGCTTCCATGAAGGTGCACTCTCTAGAAACCTCCCTCTCCCACCTCAGAACATTGGCATTCCCTACACTGGGAAAACAAGCCTTCCCTGGACCAAAGGCTTCTTCTCCCATTAATGACAGACAATGCTATCCTCTGTTATATATGCAACCTGAGTCATGGGTCTCTCCATGTGTGCTCATTGGATGGTGTTTTAGTCCCTAAGAGCTCTGAAGGGTTTGGTTGGCTGATAATGTTGTTCTTCCCATGGGGTTGCAGACCCTTTCAGCTCCTTCAGTCCTTTCAGCTTCTTCATTGTGATCTATGTGTTCAGTCCAATAGTTAGCTGCAAGAATCCTCAACCATATCAGTATGATTCTGGCAGAGCCTCTGAGGAGGCATCTATATGAGGTTTCTGCCAGTAAGCTCTTCTTGGCATCAGGGATAGTGCTTGGATTTGGTATATGGGGTAGATGCACTGGTGAGGCAGTCTCTGAATGATCTTTTCTTCAATTCCTGCTCCTCTATTTGTTCCTTTATTTTCTCCCATGACTGTTTTGTTTTCCCTTCTAGAGGACTGAGACATCCACCTTCTGGTCTTCCTTCTTCTTGAGCTTTATAAGGCCTATAGATTGTTTTGTGGGTATTCTGAGATTTTTGGGCTAGTATCTGCTTATCAATGAATGTATACCATGTGTGTTCTTTTGTGACCGGGTTACTTCCCTCGGGATGATAGCTTCTAGTTCCATCCATTTGCCTAGGAATTTCATGAAGTCATTGTTTCTAATAGCTGAGTAGTACTCTATTGTATAAATGTACCACACTTTCTGTATCCATTCCTCTGTTGAAGAACATCTGGGTTCTTTCCAGCTTCTAGTTATTATAAATAAGGCTGCTATGAACATGGTGAAGCATGTGTCCATGTTAAATACTAAAGCATCTTTTGGGTATATGCCTAGGAGTGATATAGATGGGTCCTCAGGTAGTACTATATCCAATTTTTTGAGGAACTGCCAGACTGATTTCCAGAGTAGTTGTACCAGCTTACAACCATGCCAACAGTGGAGGAGTGTTCCCTTTCTCCACATCCTCACTAGCATCTGCTGTTACCTGAGTTTTTTATCTTAGCCATTCTATCTGCTGTGAGGTGGAATCTCAGGGTTGTTTTGATTTGCGTTTCTTTGATGACCAGGGATGTTGATTATTTCCTTAGGTGCTTCTCAGCCATTCGATATTCCTGAGTTGAGAATTCTTTGTTTAGCTCTGTACCCCATTTTAAATAGGATTATTTGATTCTCTAGAGTCTAACTTCCTGAGTTCTTTGTATATATTAGATATTAGCCCTCTATCAGATATAGGATTGACAAAGATCTTTTCCCAATCTGTTGGTTGCTGGTTTGTCCTTTTGACAGTATCCTTTGCCTTACAGAAACTTGCAATTTCATGAGGTCCCATTTGTCGATTCTTGATCTTAGAGCATAAGCCATTGGTGTTCTGTTCAGGAAAATTTCTCCCATGCCTATGTGTTCTAAGCTCTTCCCCACTTTCTGTTCTATTAGTTTCAGTGTACCTGGTTTTATGTGGAGGTCTTTGATCCACTTACACTTGAGCTTTGTACAAGGAGATAAGAATGGATCAATTTGCATTCTTCTGCATGCTGACCTCCAGTTGAACCAGCGCCATTTGTTGAAGAGGCTGTTATTTTTACATTAAATGTTTTTAGCTCCCTTGTCAAAGATCAAGTGACCATAGGTGTGTGGGTTCATTTCTGGATCTTCAACTTTGTTCAATTGATCTACTTGCCTTTCTCTGTACCAATACCAGGCAGTTTTTATCATGATTGATTTGCAATACAGCTTGATGTAAGAGATGGAGATTCCCCCAGAAGTTTTTTATTGTTGAGAATAATTTTCCCCATCGTGGGTTTTTTATTATTCCAAATGAATTTGCAAATTGCTCTTTCTAACTCTATAAAGAATTTAGTTGGAATTTTGATGGAGATTACATTGAATCTGTAGATTGCTTTTGGCAAGATGGCCATTTTTATGTTGATCCTTCTAATCCATGAGAATGGAAGATCTTTCCAGCTTCTGAGATCTTTAGTTTCCTTCCTCGGAGACTTGAAGTTCTTGTCATACAGATTCTTCACTTGCTTGATTAGAGTCACAGCATGGTATTTTATATTATTTGTGATTGTTGTAAAGGGTGTTGGTTCCATATTTTCTTTCTCAGCCTGTTTATCCTTTGAGCAAAGGAAGGCTAATGACTTGTTACGGTTAATTTTATATCCAGTCACTTTGCTGAAGTTGTTATCAGGTATAGGGGTACTCTGATGGAATTTTTAGCTTCACTCAAGTATACTACCATGTCATCTGAAAATAGTGAGATTTTTACTTCTTCCTCTCCAGTTTGCATCCCATTCAATTCCTATTGCTGTCTAACTGCTCTGGATAGGCCTTCCAGTACTATATTGAATAGGTAGGGGGAGAGTGGGTAGCCTTGTCTAGTACCTGATTTTAGTGGGATTGCTTCAAGTTTCTCACCATTTAGTTTGATGTTGACTATGGTTTGCTGTATATTGCTTTTACTGTGTTTAGATATGGGCCTTGGATTCCTGATCTTTCCAAGACTTTTAGCATGAAGGGGTGTTGAATTTTATCAAATGCTTTCTCAGCATGTAATGAGATTATTATGTGTTTTTTTTCCTTTGAGTTTGTTTCTATACTGAATTATGTTGATGGATTTCTGTATATTGAAACATCCCTGCATCTCTACAATGAAGCCTACTTGATCATGGTGAATGATTGTTTTGACGTGTTCTTGGGTTTAGTTTGCAAAAATTTTATGACGTATTTTTTGCATCGAGGTTCATAAGGGAAATTGGTCTGAAGTTTTCTTTTTTTGTAGGGTCTTTGCGTGGTTTTGGTATGAGCGTAACTGTGGCTTTGAAGAATGAGTTTGGTAGGTTTCCTTCTGTTTCTATTTTGTGGAATAGTTTGGAGAGTATTGGTATTAGGTCTTCTATGAAGGTCTGATAGAAGTCTGCACTGAACCCATCTGGTCCTGGGCTTTTTTTTGGTTGAGAGGCTTTTGATGACTGCTTCTATTTCTTTAGGGGTTGTGGGACTGTTTAGATGATTTATCTGACCCTGATTTAACTTTGGTACCTGGTATCTGTCTAGAAAATTGTTCATTTCATCTAGATTTTCCAGTTTTGTTGGATATAGGCTTTTGTAGTAGGATCAGATGATTTCTTGAATTTCCTCAGTTTCTGTTGTTTTGTCTCCCCTTTCATTTCTGATTTTGTTAATTTGAATACCCCCTCTTTGTCCTCTAGTTAGTCTAGCTAAGGGTTTATCAAACTTGTTGATTTTCTCAAAGAACCAGCTCCTGGTTTTGTTGATTCTTTGTATAGTTCTTTTTGTTTTTACTTGGTTGATTTCAGCTCTGCGTTTGATTATTTCTTGCTGTCTATTCCTTTTGGGTATGTATGCTTCTTTTTGTTCTACAACTTTCAGTATGCTGTCAAGTGGATGCTCTCTCCAGTTTCTTTTTGGAGGCTCTCAGAGTTGTGTTTTCCTCTTAGAACGGCATTCATTGTATTCCATAAGTTTGGGTATGTTGTGCCTTCATTTATGTTGAATTCTAAAAAATCTTTAATTTCTTCCTTCATCTCTTCCTTGAACAAGTTATCATTGAATAGACCATTGTTCAGCTTCCTTGTGTATATGGGCTTTTTGTTGTTTTTGTTGTTATTGGAGACAAGTCTTAGTCCATGGTGATCTGATAGGATGAATGGGATTATTTCGATGTTCTTGTATCTGTTGAGGCTTATTTTGTGACTGACTATATGGTCAATTTTGCAGAAGGTGCAGTGAGGTGCTAAGAAAAAGGTATATTCTTTTGTTTTAGGATGAAATATTTTATAGATATCTGTTAAATCCATTTGGTTCATGACTTGTTAATTTCACTGTGTCCCTGCTCAATTTCTGCTTCCATGATCTGTTCATTGATGAGAGTGGGTGTTGAAGTCTCCCACTATTATTATGTGTGGGACAATATATGCTTTTGAGATTTAGTAGTTTTTTTTTTTTTTTTAAATGAATGTGGGTGCCCTTGTATTTGGAGCATAGATGTTCAGGAGTGAGAGTTCATCTTGAAGGATTTTTCCTTTGATGAGTAAAGAGTGTCTCTCTTAGCCAGGGTTTCTTCTATTCCTGCATAAAACATCATGACCAAGAAGAAAGTTGGGGAGGAAAGTGTTTACTCAGCTTACACTTTCACATTGCTGTTCTTCACCAAAGGAAGTCAGGACTGGAACTCAAGCAGGTCAGAAGCAGGAGCTGATGCAGAGGCCATGGAGGGATGTTGCTTACTGGCTTGCTTCCCATGGCTTGTTCAGCCTGCTTTCTTATAGAACCCAGGTTCTACCAGCCCAGGGATGGCACCACCCACAGTGGGCTGGGCTCTCCCCCTTGATCACTAGTTGAGAAAATACCTTACAGCTGGTATGAAGGCATTTTCTCAAGAAAGTCTCCTTTCTCTATTATAACTCCAGCTTATTTCAAGTTGACACAAAACCAGCCAGTACAGTATCCTTTCTTAACTTTTTTGATAACTTTTGGTTGTTTTATTTGATATTAGAATGGCTACTTCAGCTTGTTTCTTGGGAACGTTTGCTTGGAAAGTTTTTTCCCAGCCTTTTACTCTGATGTAGTGCCTGTCTTTGTCTCTGAGATGAGTTTCCTGTATGTAGCAAAATCCTGGATCCTGTTTATGTGTCCAGTCTGACAGTCTATGTCTTTTTATTGGGGAATTGAGTCCATTGATGTTAAGAGATATTAAGGAATAGTTAGAGGTAGAATTTTGTTCGTGTGCTTTTCTTCTTTTGAGTTTGTTGCATGAAGATTATTTTCTTGCTTTTTCTAGGGTATAGTTTTTCTCCTTGTGTTGAGTTTTCCATTTATTATCCTTTGTAGGGCTGGATTTGTGGACAAATATTGTGCAAATTTGGTTTTGTCCTGGAATATCTTGGTTTCTCCATCTATGGTAATTGAAAGTTTTACTGGATATAGTTACCTGGGCTGGCATTTGTGTTCTCTTAGGGTCTGTATGATGTCTGTCTAAGATCTTTTTATAGTCTCTGTTGAGAAGTGTGGTGTAATTCTGATCACTCTGCCTTTATATGTTACTTGCCCCTTTTACCTTACCACTAAAAGTATTCTTTGTTTGTTTTGAACATTTGTTGATTTGATTATTGTATGTCAGGAGAAATTTTTTTTCTGGTCCAATTTATTTTTGGTTCTGTAGGCTTTTTGCATGTTCACAGTCATCTTTTTCTTTAGGTTTGGGAAGTTTTCTTCTATGATTTTGTTGAAGACATTTACTGGGCCTTCTAGTTGGGAGTCTTTACTTTCTTCTACACCTATTATCTTTAGGTTTGGTCTTTTTATTGTGTCCTTTGATATTCTGGATGTTTTGGGTTAGGAGTTTTTTGATTTTTGCGTTTTCTTTGACTGTTTTGTCAATGTGTTTTATGTTATCTTCTGCCCCTGAGATTCTCTCTTCCATCTCTTGTATTCTGTTGTATTCTGTGGGTTATCTTGGTTTTTGTTGTTTGGGTTCTTGCATTTGCCTCTTGGCATCTTGTTATCTGTGACACTAGTTGATCTTGTTGTCTCTGACTAAAGCTTGTCTCTTCTGTGGGCTGGTGGGCCCATGGGCTCAGGAGGGAGATTGCTTCTGGGTGTTCAGCTCTCTGAGAGCAGGCTGTGAGTTTCGATGGTGGTAAGCTGGCTCTAGCTCTGGGCACAGATGGAGGCCAGAACAGTTCGTTCCCAGTCAACATAGTGACATCTGCTCCTTGAGAGTTTCTGGCAGTCTCTCCCCGGATAGTCTGTGGAGAGACAGTGAGGACTCACCCATGGGCTCAGGAGGGAGAGTATTCTGAATCTCCTCTGGGTGCTCAGCTCTCTGTGGATAGGCCTTGAGTCCTGATGGAGTTCTCCTTCTGTGGCTTTCTTTTGTCGTATCCCTTCCAGTCCTCATCCTACCTTTTGCTTCTGTGGCAGTTCCCAAGGTCATGAGTGGCTCAAAGGTGTTATTAGCTCTTTTCTTCCAGGGGTGCTTTTTCATAGTGCTTTTTTGGATCAGGGACATGGTTCCACAGGCAACGGTGCTTGACACCAAGTTTGGTGACCTGAATTTGGTCCTCAGACTCTACACAGAAGGAAGAACGAACTCCTGCAAGTTGTTTTCTGATTTCAACATATTTTGATCTCAGAATGCAGTTTTGGCAGTTCTGAATCTTTCAGGAAGGTCTGTGTGAATGTAAGATGAATTTTCTGAAAAAAATTGGGATTTGAGAGGTTGCACTGAACTTGTCCATCACTTTGAGTAGCATTGGTCACGTGCTGATAGTACTTGTCACTTGGCAGTAGTGCTGATGACAAAGGAGGAGCACATCTTGTTCATGAGCACTAGTTGACCTCGCATTTCTTCCATGTCTTTCTAGGTTCTGTGTTATAGATCTTTGGGGTGCTTTGACTCATATGTTATTCATTTCATACTATCATAAGTGGATTTATTAATTTCATGTAGTAAGATTATATATAAAATTTTTATACAGTAAAACATTTACAAAATATTGATTTTTCTGTTTGGTGATTTTTCTATCTGGTCACTTTGTTGAATTTAATTTGTGCATGTATGTAATCCTTAAGGCTTTCTGTATTTTAGATTTCATCATCTATGAACAGGCAATTTCACTTCTTTTCAAATTTCACTTTTATTCACCCCCCTTTCCCTTCCCTGCCTCCCTGTCTTCTCCTTTAGTGTGTATGTGTGTGTGTGTGTGTGTGTGTCTGTGTCTGTGTCTGTGTGCACTCATATGTATATATACAAAAGCATTTAAAGACTGTCCTAGTGTTGTACACAGAGTGAAATGGTAGATATGGTGGTAATCTAGGAATGTAATCAGGGAAATAAATAAAATAATTTTCGGGAAGTATTTTCTAGATTCATGATTTCATTGCTTCAACTTGGTGAGACTAAACCATCTTTTGATGTTCCACCTGGCCATGGGAAGTTGGAGCTGTGTTCCCTGTGTCTTCCCAGGAATCCATCATATATTCAGGGCTGTCACCTTAGAGAAACTCTTCTTCCCAGATTAAAGTATTCCCATATTTGGGAACAGTTGAGCCATCTTTTTTTTTCTTCTTCTTATCTCTTTTTAAATGCATGAATCTATTTGCTTTGTACTCATATAATAAAATAATACTTTGAGAAAAATTGAGTTCTACTCCTCATACTGCCCCAGGGCAACCTCTGTTGACCAGATAAAAATCGCAGCTATGATTTCCCTGTTGTTGCTTTTTATTTCCCTCCAGGAAGACCGTGTGGCAAGATTTAAAATAGTGTTGGCATCTCCAAATGGTGTGTAGCATCACGGGCCAGGTACCACCGGTGCCTTATTGCCATTGGGTTGTTGCTATAGTGATGACTTCAGGAGCTATAGGTAGATTTTAAAGCCGTGGCTGGGAAGTTCTTTTGAGGAGAGGGACCAGGTGAGGAGCAATGAGAGCTCAGAGCCTGACAAATGTGGCATCGATTTGCCTCACCGAGGGTAGGGCCAAGCATGCTCTTCTGCTGGTACTGTGGACCCTTCTGCGGGGCGTTGCACTACAGGTACACAGACTCAAAAACTCTGTTCTCTATTCAAGAATTAGTAACATGTGTGGTGGTGGATGCCTTTAATCCTATTATTCAGGAGGCAGAGGCAGGAGAATCTCTCTGAGTTCAACACCAGTCTGGTCTACAAAGCAAGTTCCGGGACAGCCAGGGCTGTTACAGAGAGACCGTGTCTCAAAAAACCGAAAAGAGTTGGTAGTGCCCAGATGTTAGCTGTGCACAGGTCTGTGACCTCGGGTCTTTGCTCTTCTAGCTGCAGCAGTTTTGAGGATCTATGACAGTCACGCACTTTCCCGCGATCTCTAGAACTATAGTTGGGAAACCACCGACATCCTGAATATTAAAATGTAGATGCTTTCTCAACTACCACCTGGCGCCAGGAATGAGGTGCGGGTCCCACTTCTACATCGATCTCAGCTATAGTTTGCTGACCTTTTCATTTGAAAGTGGCAAGTATCACCCAGTTTCTCCCCATCTTAATGGCATCACAGGCCCCAGTGTTCCCCGCTCTGTACACGTGCTGACGTAGCCACAAGGGGGCGCTGAGAGAAACTGCCACCAGTTAGAAAGGCACACTGTGCTCAAGCACACGTTTGCAGTTCTAGGCGATTTAATGGAAGTGTCACCGAGTTCTTAGCTCTGACTCTGTCCCATACTCACCTAAGACCAGCGCTGCCCTGACCCGAAGGGCTGCCCGGATCGTTTCGCCCCGTCTCTTGCACAGACCCTACTGCGTTCTGACCAGCGCTGCAATGATGCTCCTCCTCGAGTGGGTGCCGGTCTTTCTTTCTGTCTATGGTTCCAACTTCCCGATGATTTGTGGCCTGGGCTGCGCAGCGTTTGGAGAGCACGAAAGAGAGGGACGTGGACTGGAGAAGCAGAAAAGAGGTGGGGGCTGGAAGAGAGATTAGGGAATCGGGATAGAAACCATTAGAGCTTTCTGGACAATACTGTGGGGAGCGGGGACTACAAACAAAATACAACCTTTTTCGGGGGTGGGCGGGAGAGCGCTTGGGCAAGGGATTGTAGGGCAGAACAAGAGACCAGCTTTATAGGAACAAACGGTCGTGCACTTCTCAGATCCCAAAGTGTTAAATCCACTTTCTCATTCTCTGAGAGCCACTTACCCCGCTACATCCCACCCGCCAAGAGCGGAACAGAACGAAGGTGAGTGTGCGATTCTTCCGATTATCAATTAGGATGAAATCATGGGGCACGATGGAAGCTGAAAATGGATTTGGTCACCTATGGCGAGTCAAAGCATCTCCATTTGTATAGGTTCCATGGTGTAATGGTGAGCACTCTGGACTCTGAATCCAGCGATCCGAGTTCAAATCTCGGTGGGACCTTTCTCTTTAGTCCACACAGGATCCATTTTCTTTCCGTTCATATTCCTGACTTAGGAAGGGAAGGGGAGCAAGCCCTGGCATCACACTTGCTCTAGGTCATTTGCACGCCGCATTTGCGTCCTCTCAGCTCAGAGACACCAATCCACGTCGTAGCTGCCTGAACACCGCAATAGGCTATCCTGTCCTCTGGGTCCAGCCTGGCCCGGGGCTCTCTGCCAATTCGTGACTTCGCGACCCTCAGGTCTGCCACGTTTTCAGGTGAGCTGGGGACGAAAGATCTCCCACACCGGCAAGGCAGCGGACCGCGTCCTTGCTGCCGGCACACCCCCAGCTCCCTCTCCGGTTCCTGCATCCGATGACGGGAATTTAAGCGAGCTAGCCCTTCTTAGCTCCGTCTTGGGTTTGAGCAGTTTCCGTGCATTTCACTTCATTCAACTTCTGAGATTCCATTGAAACCAGCAGAGGCCGCAGTTGTCCCTTAAATTGAGACAAGAGCTGAGCTTGGATCGCAGCGCCCCAGATGGCGCCACCAGTCTGAAACCAGAACTCTGCCCCGGGAAAACTCCGTTGGAGAAGGCCGTGGGAATGTTCACGGAAGGTTTAAATAGCCTTCACGTATAGGCGCCTGGAGAAATTTAAATAATTGTTTTCCTGTGGTGGGAATGTTGGGCAGTTGCGAAGTACCGAAACGTATTACTGCTGTTTTAAGAGTTCAGTCTAGGACCTGAACAGAAAAGAGAGGTCCTAACAGTGGTGGTTGAGAGAGGTGGGGGAGAGGATCAACATTTGGAAAGTAAACTTCTCTGGTTACTTAACGTCTTCAACCATTGGGATCTCGGCTTCCCTCTCTCGGTGGTGGGTGCAGCTCGAATCGCGAGCGTTTCATTTCTTTCTCATTGGATCCTCCAGCTACCAGCGGAGTCCCACCCACCGTGTCTCAGTGGATAGTGGCTGAACTCTGCTCTTGTCCCAAATTCTGGGGTAAACATCCCATTCCCCTAAGGAATCTGACCCGGGGCCCAATCTGTGAAGATCCGAAGTAACGGTCCAGGCCGCTGAGAACTTCCCAAGGCCCCTTTGCTCGCCATCTCTGCACTGGTAGAAAAAAAAAATGCAGACAATAATTACAAAAGATTTTGCATAATCCTCCCTCTTACAGAGTTGGGGACCGGCCTCCTCCAGAACAGACATTTCGAGGGTGTTCTAGTTCGCTTTCCTGTTGCTGAGATAAAACATTTTGACCAAAAGGCAGCTGGGGTGGGAAAGGGTTTATTTCCTTTCATAGGTCATCGGGGTGGGGGGAGGGGGGTCAAGACGGGAACTCACGGCGGGAACTTGAAATAGAAACTGTGGAGAAAAACCTACTTGCTGACTTGCTCTTGGGCTCTGGTTCAGCTTTCTTACTCAGCCCAAGCATGCCTACCTAAGGTATGAACCATCTACTGTGGGCTGGGTCCTCCTACATCAATAAGCAATCAAGAAAATGATCCACAGACTTGCCCATCATACAGTCGGATCGAGGCAACTTTCCAAATGGGGTTCTGTCTTCCTTGGCACACTGTCAAGTTGGCCACCAAGATTAGCCATCACTGGAGGACACTTGAAATAAATGTGCTGGAGTCTGGGACAAGAGAGCCCTTTTCGCTCCCACGGTCTGAATTCAACAAGTATAAACAACAGTCACCAATATAATGTATACTATAACGCTCGCCTGCTATGTGGTTTGCAAAGATGTACTGGCCAGGACTTTCTCCACGGAGCTCTCGGCACTGAGAAACTTGGAACTGCAGTCTGTGTTTCACAAATAGGAGAAAGGAACAGCAAGGACACCGGGATCACATCGGAAGGGAAACACAAAGATCGTGACTTCAATCAACCCGTTCCAGTTCCAGGATGCCCAGTAAAAGATAGCAACTTTGGTTTCCACTGAAGGAAAAGGTCCCAGTAAGATTTGAACACGGATCGCTGGATCCAAAGACTAACATTTGCACCATTAGACCACGGAACCAGAATAGCTTCTGGCTGGCTGTAGGTATGCAAATCCACCACTCACCCCGCCTCATCCCGCCCTCAAGAATTTCCTCCCCAAGCACTTATTCTTGTCAGACTAGATCCAAGCACTAGATACGCAAATTGTCCCAGGCCTAGCTCACATCTTCGCTGTTGCCAGTCCTTTTAAGGCTCCGCCCCACAGTTACCAGGCAATAGCCAGGTCTGCTCCCCCCTCCCTCCCTCCCTCCCTCCATCCTTCTCAGCCCTCTCGGTCTCCCCACCACCTTCTTTGGGCCTTTCTCTGTACTCCCCCTCCCCACACCCTATGTAAACTATTCTATACTGTATCTATGGCTGGTACCTCAGGGGGAAGGGATGCCTCAGCGTGGGCCAGCAGAGGCACCCCCCTTTCACCTCACCATATCACAACTCTACCAAACATATTCCTGGTTCGTTCTTTCTTTCCTTTTATAAAACACAACACTCGCTGCCTGTTCTTTAAGTTTGCCCTTCTCAGAATGAGAACAAATACTTTTTGGGGGACTGGACACAAAGAAGGGCGTTTTAGACCCTTAGCAAGGCCCCAATCCGGTTCGTGTTGCTGGAGCTTTCTGTTCTGATGTGAAAGTCCTGCCCCAAGCAGTCCTTGCTTTTTTTTTTTTTTTTTTTTTTTTTTTTTTTTTTTTTGTAGCCGTCCACTTCCCAACCCTCAAAGGGCCACTGGTGGTTTTCAGAGCAGGATTTGGACCTCCCTGGATTCCAATCTCTCCTATACCCCCTCCCCCGTTCATTTTCAGGTCTTTTATCTCCACTTCCTCGAGGTTTCTTTTCTGCCTTCCCCTTGAAACGTTCCCCACGGCTGAGGGTCCACCCCGTCTTCCTTGACACACTTTTTCTGAGAAATGGTGTGGTGATGTAGAAAGGGCTATGGGAGAAGATGGGGAAGAATGTGTGTTCTCTTGGCCCCACCTTTTGGGTGAACTACAAACAGGCAATGTCCTGTCACGAAAGACGAAATCAACTCTTTTCTTTTTTTTTTTTTAAGATTTATATAATGCATATGAGTACACTGTAGCCATCTTCAGACACACCAGAAGAGGGCATCGGTTCCCATTACAGATGGTTGTGAGCCACCATGTGGTTGCTGGGATTTGAATTCAGAACCTCTGGAAGAACAGTTCTCCCTTCTCTCCAGCCCGGAAATCAACTCTTAAAATTTTAGGAATTTCACAACCACAGAGAGCCCTCTTCATTGTCTGCGGAGGCCCCGGGGAAAGGTATGGGCGCCTCCTAGCGGACAGCTGGGAGCAGCACACAAAATGTGGCTTTACTTGGGTAGGTTCCCAGAGAAGCCGGCCTAGAGGCGTGTCCAAAGAAAAGCCATGGTTGCCTTTATTAGAGAGGAAGGTAGGAGGAGGTGTGGGCACTCAGTTGGCTAAGTTCTCTTTTCTCGCCTCCTGGTGCCTGCAGCCTCCACGCTGCTGTGACCCCCAGGGGCGGGACGGTGGACAGTGTGTGTGTGTGTGTGTGTGTGTGTGTGTGTGTGTGTGCCGAATCTCCATGACCGGGTGAACCAAGAGCTGCTCACAGAGTGAGAGCTGCCAAACCCAAGAAATAGTAGTGGAGGCCACAGTTTCTACGCATCACACTGTGTCCCTGGCATGCTACCCACAACCTCCAGAGTGTTGATCGGGAGCAAGGCATTGGACCTAAGGAGACACTCATGGCCGTCCCTGTCCTCCCCCCTCCCCCCATCTTTTTGCTCTCCCATTTTCAGGATCTACTCTTCCTTCCGCCTGCTGTCTCCTCTCTCTCTTGCTTCGCACGCCGCCATCCCCATCCCCCAGGCTAAGGGTACTGCTGAGGTGACAGACACTTTCCCTTTTGAGAGGGCAGCTTCTAGATTTTCCAGGAAGATTCGGTTCAGACGCTGCTAAGGTTTAAAAGAATACACACTTGTGAAAGCTTTCACGCCCTCCAATTTGGAGATTCTTAAGAATCAAAACTCGGAAAGACTAAGGTGGGAATCTGTTGTTTTAATGTTGATTATTTGTATCTTTGTGTAAGAAGGTGTCAGGTCCCCTGGTGATGAGTCCTCTTACTTACATGGATGCTGGGAACTGAACTGCGGTCCATGACAAGAGCAGCAAACACTCTCTGCGGCTGAGACAACTCTTTAGCTCTCTTAGTGGCATTTTGGTCCCTCAGGACCTCTTTCATGGGACACTTCCTGGATGTTCTTAGGTGTTGAGGAAGACATTGAGCTGTCCCAACTCAATGCAATGGAAACCCATTTTCTCCTGCAAGCTTCTCCAGTTTCATCTAATCAGGACATCAGTTTAAAGTAGGGGATGGATACAGCACCCTTTGTGCTTTTCTAGCCTCCCTGTGTGGCTGTCTAAAGATGATCCATGAATACAGTACAGACTCACTGCTTGCCAACCTTCAACTGTGGGATTCTGTCTCGAGAGATTCTTTCAGATTCTTTTTGCCCCCAAATTCCAGGATCTAGAGTCCAGCGCTGCCTCTAGCCTTCATCCCCGTCTTCTCATTACTAAGTTGGGCCTGTTGATTCCTCTCCTCCTGTTGATGTCTCACCTGCTGGGTTTAGAATTCTAGGCCCCTTCATTGCAGACTGGGTGGTGTGATGGCTGTTCTTGGTTGTCAACTCGATTACAGCTAGGCATGCCTGTGAAAGATGTTTTTCTTAATTAAATCATCCGAAGTGGAAAGACTTACTTCTAATCTGGATTTTTTTTTTTTTAAAGATTTATTTTATTTATAAGAATATACTGTAGCTGTCTTCAGACACCAGAAGAGGGCATCAGTTCCCTTTACCAATGGTTGTGAGCCACCATGTGGTCACAGGGAACTGAATTCGGGACCTCTGGAAGAGCAGTCAGTGCTCTTAACCACTGAGACATCTCTCCTGTCCCTAATCTGGAGTTTTTGAGGTGGGAAGATCCACCTTTAATCTGGACCACACCTTCTGGTCGCAGCCCAAATAAAGGACATTCCACCTTCCCATTAAACTTCTCTAGAGAACTCCCTCAGTGGCAAACCCAGAAGTGTGTCTTTTAGGTGGTTCCAAATCCAGTCAAGTCAACAGTGAAGAACCAGAAATGCCGGGCATGGAGCCTCCACTACAGGTTCGCAATCCCTCAGCTGAGAGATAGCTATGGTTACCATTTTAATATAAGCCAAACTAATCCACTATATGTGTATATATGTGTATTCATCCTATAGGTCCTGCCCCTCTAGAGAACCCTGAGCTAGGGGTAGTATTCAAAGAAAAAAAAGAACCTGTAGAATACACGAACCCTTTCAGTCTGCTGGTCTTTAGAAACCCACCCTATGCAGTATAACAATCAATATTATTGATTGTTATTAACAATTTAATTAAAGTATTAACAATCAATATTATTGTACAATGGGAAGAACTAACTTTTGAAGAATTCAGGAGATATTCTCATAGCATGTCTATCAATGTTTTGGGGGTTTTGTTTTGTTTGTTATAAAGTAACTTTTATTGGCCTGATGACATAATGCTCTCCGCCTGCACCTGCTAATCTAGGCCTAGTCCTGGAGACTTCTAGCCTCCATACACTCTAGTCTAGGTCTAGGACGTTTTCAGTCTCTGAGATTTACTGCTGAATCAGCTCACCCCTTCCTAGTTCTTTCTGATCTCTGACTGGCTGGTTCAACTCAGCTGTTCTGGTTCAGACTCCTCTCAAGCTGACTGATTCAAACTGGCTTCTCTCTCTGCCTCTGAACTGCTCTGCTCGGTCTCAAACTAACTCCAGCAATCGTTTCTAATCTTCTGGCTCCTTCTCATTCTCTTGCTCCCTCTGTCTTTACCTGTGTCTGGCTTTTTCTCTCTTCAGTCTGTCTCTGTCAAACTCTCTCGGTAAAGCTGCCTCCTCCCTCTGTGCTGCTCCACTCTCCCCAACTCTAGGCACTGTCTCCAGGAACTCTGCCGAGTTCCCTACCGCACTCCCTTCTCCGGTACTGTCCGCCTCTCCCCTAAGAAGCTTCCCTTTCCTCTCTTCTAGTGAGTCGGCCATATCCTAGTCTGTCAAATCTTTCTCTGATTTGTTGTTTTGTCTGTTACTCAATTAGACATCACTTTCAAAATGGCTGCTTCCTTCTATAAACTAACTTTACCTTCATTGTGTGGGATTAAAGGTGAGTATTCAGGGTGTATCTATATTCTAGCCAGAACAGGGGTCCTTTCTGTAGTCCTGGCTGTTCTAGAACTCAGTAGAGCAGGCTGGGCTTGAACTCACCGAGACCCACCTGTTTCTGCCTCCTGAGTGCTGGGATTAAAGGCATGAGCCACCACTGCCTGGCTTCTGTCAATGGTCTAATAACCTTTTATTCACTGGGCTTTAATTATGCATTTCCCTGTCTTTCCTACCTCAGGGAATTCAATTTTCCAACTGAAGCTCAAGCCGGATCGCTGACCCAATTAAGGCAGTTAAAAAGGAAGGAAAGAGACATCCTTCTTCCTCAGTCAGATTCTAAAGGCCCTCCTTACCCAGGGTGGCCCTGACAGCCTTCAGGTAGGGCCACCAAGAGCAACTGAAGAGAGCACGGGGTAGCTGAGCATCTAATCCTAAAGCTCAGCTGGTGAAATGACCACAGGACTTCCTTACCCCAGGCTGCCTCCAGGTACTCAGCTCACAGGATTCTCCACCAGGAAAGGGACCTTTGTCCTGGTCTCCTGGAGCCTTCAGGGACCAATCTTGACTGAATAGGAGGAAAGGAGAAACACCCTGGGGTGAGCCTAGGGTGTCCCTACTATTGCCTTCTTACCTGATGTGACTTAGCGTCTGGGCAGCAGGCAGTGGCCTCACAGGGAGGACAGTGTCATGTGGGACACTTATTAGAATGAACAGAGTCTGGGCTAAAAATAGAAGTTTCCCAGATTTTCACACGCTGGCCTTGCTGTGGGTAAGGAATTGAACCATCTCTTGTTTTTTGGCATCTCTAAAACAGTTAGTGCGCGTATTGCATAGGCGCTACAGGATTCGGACCGAGACTGTTCATGAGTGCACTGTAAGAGAGAAAAGGGTCACTCACAGCGCTTGGCTTAAGGGCTTGAAAAACCCAGTAGTGGGATGTGATAGGATGTTGAATATGGTGGATGGCTTAACAGGTCACACAATAGCTCCCCTTATTAAATAAGGGCCAGATGGTCGTTAAGTGGCTCTACTGCACTCATTTCAGGACGGTGACCTAGTGAATCTTGAAAACAAGCTGTGTGTGTGTGTGTGTGTGAGAGAGAGAGAGAGAGAGAGAGAGAGAGAGAGAGAGAGAGAGAGAGTGAGAGATTGTGTGTGAGGAGGGATCATACTCCACCATTCCATGTGTTAACACTGAAGAAGAAAAGAAGAAAACGGAGGAGAAGGAGAAGGGTTCTAGATAACTCTAAATGTCCAGGGACCAGTGGAAGAAGTTTGGGGAAGGGTTTATACAAGTGTGGACCACGAGGTTAGAGCTGCTGGGGTTTCAGAATCAAGGGTCCGGAAAGACAGCTGATTGCAGAGTCTCTGACGTAAGCAAAGGTGGCATGGCTTTAGGGCACTGGTGACTTACAGGAGTCTGACTAAGGTTGACAAAGCAGTGCTTAATCTTTTGCCTCCTAGTAAGATAAAATCAAGAATGGTGGCACTCCTCCTCCTCCTTCTCTTCTTCCTCCTCCTCTTCCTCCTCCCCCTCCTCTTGCCTCCTAGTAAGATAAAATCAAGAATGGTGGCACTCCTCCTCCTCCTTCTCTTCTTCCTCCTCCTCTTCCTCCTCCCCCTCCTCTTATTCCTCCTCCTCCTCTTCCTCCTCCTCTTCCTCCCCCCCTCCTCTTATTCCTCCCCCTCCTCCTCTTCCTCCTTTTTCTTCCTCTTCCACCTTTGGCCTGAGGCCAATGAGAAATAAACACAGAGAACTCCCCAAATCCCACATTCAGTATATGGACTTTTGTATCTTTGTTATATGCTTCATTTTGTATGCTATTGTCAATATTTAACTATCTTGGAAAGGTTTTATATTGAAATTGAATATATTGGCAGTATATCTGCTCTTACATGCATATACATGATAAACTATTGTTACAGTGAGCTATTAGTATATCTGACTTTTTATTGCCTTTGTTTACTTATTTATGTATGCATATGGTCGTGTGTGTGGAGGTCAGAGATAACTTGAAGCACTCAGTTTTCTTCTTCTACTATGTGGGTCCTGGAGATGGAACCCGAGTTGTCACGGTTTGTTGGCAAGCGCCTTTACCCGCTGAGTCATCTTCCAGCTCAGTGAGTCTGTCCTTTCAGTTGCAGTGTGTTTATCGAGAACACTCTGAGCTAATGTCTGCATATTTTGAGTGGAAAACATGAACTGTAGTCCCAGTGCTGTCCTTTGGGCCGCTAGAACTCAGTTCTGTGAAACTGAAGCTTTGCATCCTCCGATGGAGCAGCAGTAGCAAATGGTGCTTTTCTATCTGTAGATTGTTTGGGCAGCTCCATCCAGTCTCCTTAAAGCAGCCTCACTGTCGGCACCAGGCTGGTTTAGGGAACCCGGAAGTGTTTCTGTCGGCTGCCCTGTCTCAACAGAGCCTGTAATTGTGAAGACTGAACTTCAGGGTTGTCAAAATAAACCACTGTTCCTTAGTTTGTAAACATGTTCCCTTCCTCCGTATCAGAGATGTGTTCACACCTAACTTCTTTAAGAAATGCAGTTTTGATCGTCTGCTGAGGCTGTTCTATGGACCACCTTCTTCTTTCTGTGGGCAGTGTCTTTCCCACAAACACACACTGTGCCTGCAGTTTGGTCAGTTTTTCCTGGCTCATGTTCATCTATTTCATCTTGTTGAAGTGAAATCCACGGGGAACTAGGGTTCATACTCCGGCTCTCTGGCAGACCATGGGGGGACTAGGGTTCACACTCAGGCTCTCTGGCAGACCATGGGGGTACTAGGGTTCACACTCGGGCTCTCCACGGGGGACTAGGGTTCACACTCGGGCTCTCTGGCAGACCATGGGGGGACTAGGGTTCACACTCGGGCTCTCCATGGGGGGGACTAGGGTTCACACTCGGGCTCTCCATGGGGGGACTAGGGTTCACACTCGGGCTCTCCACGGGGGGGGGGACTGGGGTTCACACTCAGGCTCTCTGGCAGACCAGCTGAGGTAAGGCACATACTGGGGGACACAAGATGGCAGCATGTCTTCCATATTCTATATCCTTGTTCTGGGAACTGGTACAGAAACAAGAAGCAAGGAAAATAATCTCTTTATACAGTTTGCTTTAATAGCCATCAGAAAGACTGCTTAGCGTCTTCTCACCCATCCGTCTGCACATTATGTTGGCCTTCAACACGTAGCCATAGCAACATATATAAATCTATATTATACATTTATACACACACCCATGTCCTGTGAGCACTGTGGAGACACGGAGTCTTCAGTACAGAACAGGCCTTGCCCCTGCCGCTAAGAGGCACTGGTGTGCTGTGCACTAGGATTCAACAGGCATGATATGGCCACCAGTCCCCAGTTCCCCTGAGGGAAGTTAGAATTACAGGGACAGCAGAGGTTAGGAAGTTGGTTCAGCTTGAGATTGCGTAAGAAACAGAAGGTGCTAGGCTAAGTAAGCACAGGACACCTACAAGTTACCACGTTCGCTGTGTGGACTCAAAGACCTCTGGTGTGGTGGTAGAGGCCAAAGTACTACCAGGCTTAGCCCATAGGGCTGGCCTGGCTCAAGAGTGGGTCTGTGAGGGGAGTTTGGGAGACCCCAACAATGTCCGGCAGGCACTGCTGCTCAATGGTGTGTGCTTTTACAACTGTATGAGGAGCGCTGGCATTGGGACCACACATCCGGTTTGTGGGCAGTAAGGTCCTAGTTCCCCTGAGCTGGCTCTCTTGAGGACAGATGCTGAGGTGAGAACGAGGCGGCACCGTGCTGCTGAAGCGTCTAGAAGCGGTGCCAGGAGGCCTTCTACACAGTCTATGTGAGTTTTGCTTAGTGCTGGGCCCAGGGGCCTAATCAGTCATTGCTTGCCAGGATGCCACTTTCCCTCCTGCCTGTCCCATGTGGACACTTCTCTGAGCCCTTCTGTGGACCTCCAGCAGGGGAGGAGTCAGACCAGGTTTTCCTCAGCAGATAGGCAGCACAAGGGGCGGGCAGGCCCACCCTTCCTGCTCTTTTAAGGACCCCTGGCTTCGCCTCTTTTGTGGCTCCTGGAAGGCAAGGGTCACAAGGCTGGAGTGCACATCAGAGCCCTGAAGGATTTCATCTGCAGACAAGAAGAAAACAAACCTAGTCAACATGAATGTTCAGGCACTGCTGGAGGCTGGAGTAAGAGGCAGATATTGCTGGAAACCAGGAGCCTGGTTAGCAAGCAAGCGAGTACCAGGCGTGGGGGTGCCGGCCCGGAGAAGCTCTTGAAACCCAGATTAGACCTCCTTTCACACTCCTGGACTCTGGCTACTTACACTTCTGTACCCTGAGTGGCCAGACCCCGCCCATCCCCTTTCAGGAGCCAGTTCCTGTTTCAAATCAAGTAGTGTGAAGCAAATTAGCAAACAGAAACCAAGAGGGCCTTTTACATTTCCTAAGAAAGAAGTGCTGAGTAAAAGAGGAGCCCGTGCTGGAGGAGCGACATTCAGCAGGAAGTCCTCCTGGTAAGTGAACCGCCCACTTTTCTGCGAGGGGGCGGAGCCAGCCGGGCCTCCAGCGGTGAGGCAAGTTCTACCTTTACAGCCTTGGGGCGGCGGACTCACAGAGATGAAGGGGCCAGCCAAAGCCACACAGCCAGTTAGTGACAGCCTAGCTCTGCAAGCCTTCAAAGGGCCTAAAGAAACAGGCTGAGCAGCGTTGCAGAGGATGCTGGGTTACCTTTGCTGGGACAGGAAAATGGCTGCACAGAGGCAATCTCGTAAGTGTTGTGCTACAGAGGCTCGGGAAAGAAAGGAGTTGTCAGATAAGAATGAAGGGAAGTTAGACCAAGACAAAAGGGTGTGCTACATCACAGCCCAGCCCCCTCTCCGCGGGGCCTTAGCTCTGAGGTGATTGGGAAGTGTCTGAGCAGATGCAAGTCTACCCTCAGAGAATAGTTTCTGATCTTTAAGCCATATCATCTGCACCACGTCTTCTCTCGCACTGCTTCCCGGGTAAGACTAGCACTTAGCATCTGTGACAGTCCTAGAGAACTCCTGCTAGGGATGGGCCATCTTTCCCCCGAAGAGGTAGTGTTCATGTCCAGGTTTTCTCTACACCAGTGGGAGGTGATAAAGCTCGATCGGGGACTTCACAGACTAGGGTGCTCCCCACCTCACAGTGCACGGGGCAGTTTGTAAGGTTCCACTCTGCTTTTTTCCCATAGAGCCCCTGAGGAAATCTGAGTGCACAGTGGGTCTCACAGGCAGACACCAAATATCTTGGCCCTCATGAGGCAACTGCACTACATTTCTCCAGCCTACCCATCCCACAGAAAGGACAGAAAATTAGAGTGAAAGGGAGAGAGAACGACAAGATGAGGGCAAGCAGAGAGGTGGTGGGGGGGGTGTTGCTGAGGAACCACACCCTACACTGGACCAGAAACCTCTTAGAATGTCAGTTAGCCAGGGGTCTCTCTCTCTCTCTCTCTCTCACACACACACACACACACACACACACACACACACACACACGCACACAGGGTGAGAGTGGTGGGCTGAAGGCAGGCTCTGGCTCAGAGCTACAGTGTTGGTTGTCCTTACCTCTAAATTAGTCCGTGCTTTCTTCAAGACATCATGGGTCCTGGTCACTGCAAACAGAAAACAGCCCCACAGATGTGCAAATTACCAGCTGAATCTGGCTCACTTGGCACATGCTCCTTGAAGCACTTTCTCTGCTACTGGGTGTGGCCAGTTGCTAGCCACACCCCCTAGATCCCCACCATTGCTTATCATTCCCTCTCTCAGCAGTCCTAGTCCCTCTTTGGTCACTGTTCATCTGCTGCAAGACTGAGTGTCAGGAAGAGCCCTCCCTATGTGTCCCCTCCAGGGACACCTACGATGGCTCACGATGAATTGTTCCATGCTTTTCTTCCTCTGGTTGGCCCTCTTCAGACGCACAGCAGTGCTCTGAAGGAGCTGTTCCTGTTGGGATACTTGGGCTCGCAGGTCCAGAAGTTCTTTCTTCACCAGTTGTCCCTGAGGAAGAGGGACAGACTCAGACAACATTCACCAGGCTGAACACACACCCTGGGCTTTGTGGGAGAATGCTACCATCTTCTCAACCTTTTGTATCTAATTCCTGTCATTTAAACTCCCCTAATGCCAGCAGGAGACAGCTGAGGACCAGGCCACCAGACAGAAATGGGGAGGGAATCTACAGCCTGCTGGGGAGAGCCCCACTCTAGGCCAACACCAAATCCCAACTGCAAGCCAGAGCTCTGTTTTGTCCGGCAGAATATCCTCACCTCCTGAGTGACTTAGAAGTTCAGAGACGTTCTGTCTGAAGAGATGGGACTGGCCAGAGGACAGTGGGACAGTCTACAAATATCTGCCACCATGGAGTTGTGAAAGCACAGTTGGGTCCATAAAGACACCAGCAACAGTTAACTGCAGTGGAGTCTAGGGGATAGTCTGCCAGCCACAGCCCACCTGAGAGACAAGCGGACCCCAGGAGGCACAAACTGTACAAACTCTTGCGCTTCCATCACATGGCTAAAAGAGGCCATTTGCTCATGGTGGTGTTCTGTGGCCTTTGATCAGGTGCACCTTAGGAATGAAGGATGCCAAATGGCTAACAGGTCTCTTAACCAGCTCAGCTAAACCTCAGGGTACAAAACCTGGAAATGTCTGGATGTCTGGGCTGACTGTGTCTACTTTCCATATTCTTCCCTTCTCTGGTGTCTCATCAGGAGTTGGAGGGTGGGAAATGAACGTGTCAGAACTGTAACGACGGAGCCATGGTGGCTCTGAGGCTCCAGGATGTTCTCCACAAAGATTCTGCCCATCCCAACTTGCCATATAACCCCAGATCATCAAGAAAGTGAAAGGAGTCAGGAGCAGGGTAGGGCTATACTGGCCTGGAAAGGCAGGCTTTACCAGCCGGACCACAGCCTCTTACCTCTTTGCCTACCAGTAGAGAAGCATGAGAGTCTGGCAAGGCTGCTCTCCAGAACCTGCTGAGGAGGGCAGCTGATTCTTCTAGGGTGTGGTTCAGAGCCCTGGCACTGCTCCAGAGCTCATGGACACTTTTGTTACCTGGGACCTGGGGGCAGAAGACGGGTAGTCATGAATATCATTGGAACTGGGGCATCTTGCTGCTCTGAGACTGGGGCTCAAGTTTCTTGTGTCAACAAGCACAGGACATAGGGCTGCTGAGACCCCTGGCTTTCCCTTACAATTCCAGGTCAGCTGGTCCCTTTGCCTAAAACCCTTCCCCCAGGATGACCTACTTTCAAAACTCATCCCGGTGTTACATCCTCTAAGACACTGTACCTTCCTTGTCTGTAATGCAGCCACAGGGGACAGACCACCCCTCACGCTGTGTCTATGATGCCTTATTGTGCATATCAACAAAAAACCCCATCCTGCTCTTTAGTAGTGGGTCCTTTTAGACAAGGCTGTCCTCTATAAGCACCCGTGAGCTTCTCAAACATTATCATTGGTGCCTATCCCTCTCATCTACTAAGCACACCGTAGAGCTCTGATGGCTGATCCCCTCCCCTGCTCAGTCTGAACGGGGAAACCTGGGCTATCAGGTTCACTCCCTTCCACACATGCAAGTTCATATGGATGCTGGTCTGCCTGAATGATGTTAATCTATCCACCTGTGGCTTTATGCCAGCATTCCTATTGTAAAGCGCTCGGTTTTCTGGAATTCTTGGTCAAAATACCAACTCAGCTGTTCTATAGTTAAAAATGGGAAACAGAGTAAGGTCTGGATGGATTAAATGAAAGCCAGTTCCTCAGCTGCTGAGAGATAGGAAGCCCAGAAGTAAGGCCCGTGCAAAGAAGGCACAGCCAGAGATGCTCCGATATACAACAAGGACACATGCTCCACCATGTTCATAGCAGCCTTATTTATAACAGCTAGAAGCTGGAAAGAACCCAGATGTCCTTCAGTGCATACAGAATGGACACAGAAACTGTGGTACATTTACACAATGGAGTACTACTCAGCTATTAAAAATAATGGGTTCATGAAATTCTTAGTCAAATGGATGGATCTAGAAAATATTATCCTGAATGAGGTAACCCAATCACAAAGAACACATATGGTAGGCACTCACTGATAAGAAGATATGAGTCCCAAAACTCGGAATACCCAAGATACAATCACAGACCACATGAAGCTCAAGAAGGAGGACCAAAGTGCAGATGCTTCAGTCCTTCTTAGAAGGGGGAACAAAAATATTCTCAGGAGAAAATATAGAGACAAAGTGTGGAGCAGAAACTGAAGGAAGGACCATCCAGAGACTGCTCTACCTGGGGATCCATCCCATATACAGCCATCCAACCCAGACAATATTTCTGATGCTAAGAAGCACTTGCTGACAGAAACCTGATATAGCTGTCTCCCGAGAGGCTCTGCCAGAGTCTGACAAATACAGAGGTGGATACTTACACTCAACCATAGAACTAAGAACGGGGTCTTTAATGAAAGAGTTAGAGAAACAATTGAAGAAGTTGAAGGGGTTTGCAACCACATAAGAACAACAATACCAATAACCAGAGCTATGGGGATCAAACCACCATCCAAGGAATGCACATGGATGGACCCACGGCTCCAGCTGCACATGTAGCAGAGGATGGCCTTGTTGGGCAACAATGGGAGGAGAGGCCCTTGGTCCTGCCAAGGCTTGATGCTGCAGTGTAGGAGAATGTCAGGGTGGGGAGGTGGGAGGGAGTGGGTGGGGGAGCACCCTCATAGAAGCAGGGGGAGGCGGGATGGGATAGGGGATATGGAGGGGAAACTGGGAAAGGAGATAACATTTGAAATGTAAGTAAAATATATCGAATAAAAAAAAAAAAGAGCAAAGAAGGCAGAGCCAGAGCACTAGAGTAACTAAGAGGTTTAGGTGTAATTACCTCTGTGCCCTGAGCTTCGAGCTCAGGCCTTGTGAGAGACAGTATCTTTCGGACCAGCAGCTTGCCTTCCTCAATCTGCTGTTGTAGACCACTGTAGTCATCAACATGGCCGATGACGTGTCTGCCGTGTTTGTTGGCAAATGGGACTTCGGTAGCATCAACCTCCAGCTTGGGAGGGTTCTTCACCTCTGCAGGATCACCAGAACCTAGCTCTGACAAAGAAGCAAAAGTAGGAGCCATTGTTATGTATAATAACGACCTCAATTCACACTCCAAAATACAAGAGGCAAGCAGCAAGTCAGCCTTCAATACTGCAGGAGGGCGCTGCGGAGCACTCCGTGTTCTGTATAAGCGTGCTTATGTCACTTAGATAGACACGTTTACACTGGGTTGCAGTAGTGTCACCAGACAGAATTTAGAATTACCTGGGAGACATGGCTGTGCTGAATCACTTTGATGACATTAACTTATATGGAGAGACACATCTTAATTGTGGTCAGGACCGTTCCCTAGACAGGATGGAGTGGGGAAGGGGCTCAAGTGCTAGCACACATGTGTCCCTGGCTCTCTGATCCTGACGTCAGATACTATGCGACCAGGTCCCTTAAGTTCCTTTGGCACCCTTGCTCTGGTGGAATATAACCTGCAGCCAGAAGCACACCTTTCCCACCCGCTTTGCTTTCTCAGGAAACTTTGCCATAGCAAAAAGAAAAGACACTGTGATGACGTCTTTTAACGGGTGAACTAGGGTACACACTGTTCATGAGTGAGTAGGTTTCTGGGTGAAGGATGACGAATACCCTACTCAAGGGCAGGGCAATAACAGAGCAACCAAGGCAGAGGACTGTGCATGCCACAAGACTGAGAAAGGTCTCTAGGTACAGGTACAACAGGTCCAGAGAGCCGACCAAAGGTTGTTTGCATCAATAACTTCCCATCGCCTCCTAAGTCCTCTCTCATCACTGTATTTACCATTTGTGCTGGTGATGATGGCAGTGTCTGAACTTGGAACAGAACAAGAAGAGCTGGGGAGGACCATGGCTGGGGAATTCAAGCCAACATCCCGGACTGGGGGGGAAGCAGCTGAACCTAGGGAACAAAACAGTCACCATGTGAGGTCTGCCAAAATGCTTCTCGCTGAGTCACACAACACATGCATAGCCCAAGATCAACCTTAGAGAACCAGCATCCAGAGACCACAGCACAGGGAGACAGCAGAGTACCTACTGTGTGCTCTTCTATTGAAGTGAATGTTTCGTGAGAGTGTCATTCCTAGTTGAAAAAAATCAGTAGGTATTTTATAAGTCTGATTTGGATATAATTTTGCATGTAGGTTCTAGTATCATTATGACTTGAGGTGAATTACACATGTGCATTTGCACACAATACAGATGTTAATATGTTGACAAAGGGCAGGGAGAAAGGTTCAATGGAAGAATATTTGACAGCATTGAAAAAGCAAATAGTTTACCAAAGAATGAATGGGTCCACCAAGGGTACAGTTCAGCAGTCTGGTGTCACCCTGGATGCTAATAACTACAGCAAAGATCAGTCATCTGTCCCTGATCCTTATCCCTAGATCCAGAAGCCCTTGCTTGCCTATTAAATGTCTTGGAATTCATTTTTCTCATGAGAAACACAGAAGAGGAGAAAATGCCCTATTTCAATGAAATTGTGTATTTGATGGAACTAGTAAATTTTCAAGCACTATATAAATATAAGGAATCAAACCTTATTGTTTCAATCCCTTGACAATTATTTTATTTTTAAGATTTATTTATTTCATGTTTGAGTACCTTGTAGCTATTCTCAGACACACCAGAAGAGGGCATCAGAACCCATTACAGACGGTTGTGTGCCGCCATGTGGTTGCTGGGAATTGAACTCAGGACCTTGGGAAAAGCAGTCAGTGTGCTCTTAACCGCTGAGCCATCTCTCCAGCCCGACAATTATTTTATTTAATGCTACAGAAAACCATATGGGCTACATTTTTTTTTATAAGCCCTGTTTTCAAGTGGTGTAAACAAAGAATTAAACACTTGAGTGTTGAATACTTTGCCCAAAGTAGACAAAGTAAGCTTCGGATGGAATTACCTGTGTGCCCTGAGCTTCAAGTCCAGGGATGCTGCATGCTGGCTTGAGGCAGACTCAGAATCTGGAGACAGGCCTGACCCTAACTCCCGGGCTGCCACTCGGGAGGCCCTGGAGCAACCCTGGATTCTGCCTGACCCTCACCAACTGGTTCAGCAAGGTTCCCTCTTCTTCCCTACCTTGGAAGAGTGGCTGCAGGTTTGCAGGCTCCACCTCAGCTGAGAAACTCTGGCTAACTGGGGAGGGGCAGAGACTGGCTTTGCCAGCACCAAGATCCATCTGCTGTTCCAGCTGTAGCCGAAGACGGTTGTTCACTTGAATGCTCTGCTCCAACTGTCCTCTCAGAGCTCGAATCTCTGCCACCAGGCAGCTCAACTCACCAGGGACTTGGTGACAGGAATCTAGGCTGAAAGCTGAAAGCAGAAAGGAGGGAACCTAGTGGCACCGATCATGCATGTCCGTGTACTAGTCAAATATCCTTCTGTGACATTCCTTTCTGCCGAGGGTCCCGCTGGAGTCTCAGGGGCGTGGCTGCACATCTGTAAGACGTACCCCTTTCATTCAGTACTCAGGTTGCTAATAACTAGCCTGAGATTCCCCTGAGGGTCAGATTTGGACTGGCAGGTGAAAATGAGCCAACTGGGTTAAACTTTGTCCCGCAGGCTAGAAAGCAGGTCAGCACTGAACTACAAAGGAGGTCAAGGGACAGATTGTATATGCAGAGAGGATAAGCTGAACACAGGGGGCCTCTGGGAACAGGCCGAGAGGAAGTCAGTCAGGTCTCAGACCTGGGCTCAGAATTCCTAAGTGAAGTTTCCATCTCTCATCTCCACTTACCACATGTATCAACACACAAGAATTAAAAGAACTAACCAACAGTCTAGAATTCAATGTTTCTTACCTGAGACCCGAGAGCCGCCGTGTTGGTTGGCATATGCTTGGCCCAGGGAGTGGCAGTATTAAGAGGTGTGGCCTTGTTGGAGTATGTGTGCCACTGTGGGGGTGGGCTTGGAGACCTAGCTGCCTGGAACTGAGTCTTCCACTAGCTGCCTTCAGATGAAGATGAAGAACTCTCAGCTCTGCCTGCACCATGCCTGCCTGGATGCTGCCATGCTCCCACCTTGATGATAATGGACTGAAGCTCTGAAGCTGTATATCAGCCCAGTTAAATGTTATCCTGTATAAGAGTTGCCTTGGTCATGGTGTCTGTTCACCACAGTAAAACCCTAACTAAGACGGCCACTTATATTTGGAAGGGCAGAATTAGTTTTGGCCTTATCCATACCTTCTACTACCTGTGCTGCACATCTTGTCCGTAGCCCTTAGCCCACCATGTAATTATTTTTGTCACAGGCTATGTGAACAGTCTAAGTAGATAGAGACTGGTGAGCCTCCCATAACTTCACACGTGCTTTGTCGTCAAATGAGCACACGGAAAAGCCCAAAGTTTAGTTCTCTTGCCGGACTTCGGAATTTAACAGAAAAAGTTATGAAGCATTAGTGGTAATTGGTTTTAAATGAACTCAAGAAAGACCATGCACTAACAGAACACTGCATGAAAGGGGCACACACACCCAGGGTGTGTGTGTGTGTGTGTGTGTGGTGTGGGGGAGGGACGGTCAGGATGAAGCAGCTTCAGAGATGAAGGTTCTAGAGTACTTTCTCTTTCTCTTAGTTCCAAATTCTCACCAACTTTTGATTGTTTTTGGAAAAAATTCCCAGCACCATACCTCTTACTATAATTTTTTTAATTTGAGATTATATATTATCTCTCCTCTTCCTCTTCTCCCTTTCAACCATATAACCACCTTCTTCCAGTTCACGACCTAATTGTTGTCTCTCTCTCTCTCTCTCTCTCTCTCTCTCTCTCTCTCTCTCTCTCTCTCTCTCTCTCTCACACACACACACACACACACACACACACATACACACACACACGTGTTTTCCAGGGTGACCATGGTATTGGATAACCAGGTGATGTACCATTGGTGCCTGTGGTCCCCCAGGGCTGAGGCCTTACGTGCTACCCTCCTTCCGGATTAGCATGGCTATTGCTGCCCTTAACTCCCCAGTAGCACCTTGTCTCAATCTAGAAACATCTCTACATTTGTCCAAAATTCTTCCTGACTCTAGCATGTTCTACCGGAGTTAACATCTTAAAACCTTGTTTCCCCATGGAGCTATCTTCTATGGACATAAACTCAGTCTTAGATTGTAGGAGTTCTACATGGCCGTAGCCGCCCTTCCCACTGCCCTGACTTGTCACCACTGCAGTCCCTAGGGGCTCCCACAGGCGGACTGACACACCACTCCACAGTTCTGGACTTCAGCCATTCCCTCTCTTGGGCTGGTGAGCTCCTTATACTTCAAACTTTAATTTCCTTCCTCTTCCTTTTGGGTAGGAAACCACAGCAAGATCCTCAAGTACTAGATTTTTGTTTCAGCAGATGGAGAAACTGCTCGGTAAAGTGCCTGATATTTAAATCTAGCCTTGAAACCTAAGACCTACTACTTCTGCCTCACTAAAAAAATTTTTTTCCTTTTGGTTTTGAATCATGGGGACGGGAGGCGGGTAGGTGCCGATTGTATGGGCTGCCATGGTCTATCCTTCAGCACAAGTAACGATCTTTTCAGATGGTGACAGCCCTATGGTATTTCTTTATATAAACAAAACCATGCTATAATCTTGGCCCCGATTTTGTTGCTTTTTTCTCTTAAGTGGGTCAAGCGATCCTTGGGGTCTGTCCTTAGGGCACCCAGGCTTGATCTGCTCATGCCAACAGCGCCTCAGCCATGGGCTTTACCGAGGATGGGGAGAGGCCCTCATACCTTTCAAGCCTTTCTTCGGATTTTCACAGAGGGACTCGTAGATCTGGAGCTCTGACTGCAGGGACAGCGAGAGCTGCTGTTTCTCCTCACACTGCTGTTGCAGGAGGGCCAGCTTGTGCTGCAGCCTGCCAAAGAGAGGCAAGGGTTCACTGAGCCATGGGGGAGAAAGGAGCTGCCAGCCAGCCTTTGCCTCAGTTGGCCTCGGGGTGGGGGGGTGTTGGCCTGGACCTCACACTCATTTAGCAAAGTCTGGGGCAGGTGAAGTAAGTTAGCTTCGAGTGCAGGCAGCAGTGTAAGCACACTCCAGGCCCCTCTCTGCCCTAGGAGCTCTCCGCGCTGACAGACAGATGCAGGGCTTCCACTTGGATAGCAGCCTGCAGTTTATGCAGAGAGTGATGTCACTCACTAACGGCAAGCATGGGAACACCCTCCTGCCAGCCTCCGCAGACAGAAACCTCTGTAATGGCATCTCATCTCTCTACTCCGTAGTATAAAAATTCTTTTTTTTTTTGTCCAAAATAATGTCTTCCTTTTGCTCCAAGTGACCAGTGAGGCAGAAATTGTAAAGGAGAAACAGAGGCTTCCAAAGGAGGGAACTACTGATTTGTTAATATCCCTTCGGCACTGGAAAGTGCAGCCATTCTGCACCAGGGCCCCCGAGTACCTGGAGTTGTTTTCCTGGAGGGATAGCCTCTCCTCTCGGAAATGCAGTATCTCGTCCTGCTTCTCCTGCAAGTCTTCCAGAAGCTGCTGCCGCTCCGCCTTCTGCTGCTCCAGCTCCTTCTCCAGCTCTTGAAGCTGGGATCTTGAGGAGAGCAGAGCCTCCCGCAGGTGGTCTACCTCCTGGGAGTGTCCTGATAAGCCGGACACAGGGGTATTTACGTCATGGCCTAAAAGCTCATTAGGAAGACAAATGCAGGCCAGGGGAAGGAAGGGTCTGTGTGGCTGAGCTGTCTGGCTTAGTGGACCCTACATATGGGGGTGGGCAGTAGGTGGGAGTGGTGTTCCTTTGTGGTATCTGACCCTCCGTGTAAAACTCTTAGAGGAGACTGTGTGCTGCTGCTGCTCAGCATTTAGGCACCCACGAGCACCCACGAGCACCCACGAGCAGCTGCTCAACTCTACACCTTCAGCCTTACCAAAGGCCAGCACTGGCTTCCTGTCTATGGTGTTTAGAATAGATTCTTTTCAGCATTTTGAAAATTGGGACAGCTGGTGTTTTCTGGCCATGTGACATCTCTCTGGTCAAAACTTCTCGAAGATGATCTATAGGGACTCTTATATAAGGCTGGTCCTTGGGTACAACTGTGTTCATTTGGAACTCTTACTACTTCCTATCAGTGAGGCTGCCCTCCTCTGTCCCAGCATGCACTGGTAGGTTAATTTCTGCCTTGACCTCCTCCAGCAGCCTTGGTTATCTGCCAGCAGGGGCCCTGCCTCCATATCTTTCTGAACTGGCTTAGTACAAAAGTACTAAGTAGCTACCTTAGAAATAGTTCTTCTTGTCTTTTGCCTCCACAAGGATTCTTTCATTCTGGACTTAATCAGTTCACATATTGCTCTCAGTCTTTTAATGGCTGTTCCATAGATACTTGTAAATAAAAATAATTGTTCCTAGTTATTCACTGATTTAACCAGGTCAATTAATACTATGTAATTTGCCTGCCAGGCTACACGGACAATAATGGCCACCTACAGGTGACTATTAAGTAGGGCTGGGAAAGTCCTATAGGACATGAAACCATAGGAGGACCACCAGAGAGCAGCCTGAAGGGTCCGTGGGGAAAGGCAGAGGAACGGCAAAGCTGTCCTTGCTCCAGGTACATGAGAAAACACAGACACACATGGTCCCAGGCTTTGTGGTTCCAATCAGCTGAGCAGACAGAAGGGGGTGGATTCCAAACTGACAGGACAGACGCTGCTCTTAGATTAGGCAGACTTTCAAAAGGGATAGAGCCATTCTGTCTCAGAACCTAGGAGCCTGGAGGTCAGGGTTACGATCTCTTACGGCAGTGGTTTCTAACCTTCTTAATGCTGTGACCCTTTAACACAGTTCCTCCTGTTATGGTGATCCCCAACCACAGAGCTATTTTTGTTACTACTTCATAACTGTAATCTTGCTACAGCTGTGAACCACAATGTAAACATCTGTGTTTTCTGATGATCTTAGGCAGCCCCTGTGAAAGAGTCATTTGACCCCCCAAAAGTGTCTTGACCCACAAGTCAAGAACCACTTGTCTTGGGGAGTAGCCTATCCTCTGTAGACAGATTAGCAATGTAAATGTTGGACTGGTAAATCTGAGTAACTGTTAAATAAACCTTCTCTTTGCTTGTTCTGATTGGTGATTGCCCGGGTGAGGGGAGAGACAGTCCTAGGAGGAACTGTAAGTCCGGCTTTGCACAACTTACCTCTGGAAGCATGACTGAGCTGTGTCTGCAGGCTTTGGTTTTCTTCCCTTAGGGCTCTGTTCTCATTGTAGAGCTGAGGCATGGGCTCCAGGCCCTGACTGTAGAAGTGAGAGGTGGAACCTGTCCGGGAAAACACACACACACATGTCCCATGTCACAGGTGCCTTTTCCATTCCCTCAAAGATCTGCTGTCCCAAAGCTAGCAGCAATCTCTGGCTCTCACCATGTAGGATTACCTTGAACACAGTGGCTGGATGCTGAGCGGTATTTTGTTTGCAGAGCATATGGTCTTTGTGTACACCCAGCACTTTGTGCAGAAGCTTTTCCTCCCTAACTGGCTGGGGCTGCTGTGTGGCAGGAGCAATTGCATGTACACAGAGTGATATCCAGGTGACAATATCTCATAGGGTGGGGGAGGTAGGGACTGATGGCCTCCTGAGTGAAGTGGGTGAAGGGTGGGTCTTCATAGACATGCCTCTATTGGTTACCAGTCACAAGGACACAGTAAACCAGTCAGCTGCATATAAACGAATTAAGGACAAGAGGCCAGATCTTTGCCTGAGGAAAGTCAGTCTCTGAACTCAGAGCAGAAATAACTACTCTCTGTACCCTCCGACTCTCGCTTGACTGTGACGATCAAGTTAGGCAAAGAGTGTCAGACTGAGTAGAAAAGTGTGAGGCTCTGCCTAGTGGCCTTGCGTCACTCAAGACAGAGACTAGGCCTTGCCTACCGCTTTCTCGGGCAGTGGAGCTCAGCCTGTGCTGCAGCTGCTCCCATAGCCGGTCATTGACACATATGGACTCCTCCAGGCGCTGGCGCAGGTTCCGGATCTCACCTAAATGCTCTTCCAACAGGTCGGCACCTGCAGCCACCCCAGGACAGGACAGAAGCAGGAGACACAAGGATGGTTACTAGGGTGAGGTGAGTTCTGCCAGTGGACAACTCAGCCTGCCCCTAATATCGCCTTCCTTTTTGCCCACGGTGTCCTTCCACAGTCAGCTCCACGTCATGAGAAGGGAGCTTTGTAACCACAAGGTGGCCACCTGCTAAGTAAGGAAAGCCCACGGGCCTCCATCCAGGGCGAAAGGGAGCTCTATATCACTGAGAAAGTAACTGACAGATATGAGCCCAACTGCCACCTGGAAAGGCAGATCCACCTCTCGGGTGCGGTTCTGTGGGGGACAGGGAAGGCCTTACGGCCTTCTTTTTCCAACCCTTTTCCTGATAAACAACTCAATCGTTTTTAGCATAATCTGTCCTTTCCCACCTAGAGAGAAGGCCTAAGGTAGAAACCACATACCTTCAATCTACCAAGGGGTAGCTAAGGGCTGATGCTTGATGCTTCCCCATGTCACTTCTGGTCAGGCAGGAAGGTGGAAGCCCCTGAATGGGTCTAGGACCCCGAAGGACCCACAGGAGAAGCCCACAGCTAGGTTACAAGTGGATGGGTTCACTTCCGGCTTTCTCCCGGAAATTCAGTTTCTTACTGTTGGGACTGAGCTGCGTTGTGCTTTTATGCCTTCCTTATACCCCACTACTTGGTGTGACTGGGTTTTATACACAGAACATATCTGAGGGGTATCTTTTCTATTTATTTACTGACTGAGGAGATCAAGTCCAAGCTCTCTACATTACCTGTGGGTTTGGAGTTAAGCTGGTATATCGAGGAGCCTGAGGACAGCTCCCCAGAGACGCTCCCTTTCTGAGGCCTCATCATGTCCCACTGGCCACTGCTACCCAGGTATCCCGGCTCCAGGATTCTGCCCAGCTTGATGGTGCCCCGTGTTGGAGAGTGGGGCTGAGCAGGGTTGCCGTAGTGGGGAGAACTAGCTTCTGTATGGTTGCTGAGCAACGTGGACGTGGAGGCGGGAGGGGCAGTGCTAACACCTGGGCAGATAGAAGCACAGTGAGAGATGGTATCAGCGGCCAAGAACAGTAAAGGATGTCGAGACGGCTGAGAATGGAGACTAGCGGTGGGCACAGGGTGAGGGGAGGTTAGTACCCTAGTTCATCTCAAGCCTGACTTTCACTCTCCGCATTTCCTCACAGGAGATACCTAGAGGCAGAGAGTGATGGGGGAGGGGAGTGTGTGTGTGTGTGTGTGTGTGTGTGTGTGTGTGTGTGTGTGTGTTTGTGAAAAGCCCAGGGGCTCCACTCCTCGTTTCTCCTGAGATTCCTCATTTCCTCATGATCGAGTCCAGGAAAGTTCTGGAAGTAGTCATCCCATAGGTAGGGATAAAGAATGTGATGGGCTATCTGACTGGGCACACCCACAAATGGTAGCATCTTTTGGCCTCTATCTGCCATCGCCCAAAGCTAACCAGGGAGGAGATATGACTTTTGCAGACTGAAGGACTCTGTTCAGGCTGGAAAAAAACCCGTGTAAGAAAGGTTGTGATCTGATCGTCTCCACAGTGATCAAACCTTAAAGCGATGGTCCTCAACCTGTGAGGTGCAACCCCTTTGGGGATGAACGACCCTTTCACAGGGGTCACATATCAGATATTTACATTGTGATTCATAACAGCAGCAAGATTACAGTTATGGGGTAGCAGTAAGATAGTTTTATGGTTCGGGGAGTCACCATAGCATGGAAGGATAAAGACCACTGCCTTAATGAATCACAAACATATCCTAAGGAGGGCAGAGGAACTGCCTCTTTCTTAGGACAATGCTGCCAGAGAGCCTAAGAAAACACTGGCCTCTCCTTGGGCCCCTTAAGCAGAGGCAGGAATTCAGGTGATGTCCTATGTAGCCTGTTTCTGATCTATCTAGGAAGTATCTGAAAGGAGGGTCCCTGTGCAGGGCTTAGATTACTGCTTCTGTTTTTGAAAGCCAAGAATAGGGGAGGAGTGTTAGGGGGATGCACAGAGCCATGGTTGAGACAATGTGGGAGGCTAATGTCTTCCAATGATTAGCAACACAGGCAAAATAGACAGGCGGCTCCCTCTAAGCAAACAGGGATGACCGTTGTTTCCTCCGAGCCCTTCAAACTCCGAGCAAGGGTTAGTACAACCACAACTGCTGCTGGCACACTTTATCCTCAGTTAGAACTAGTTCTCACACTGGGAGACCTGCTAGAATCGCCTAAGGTAAACACACACACACACCTGGGCTAACAGAGATAGTTGTAAGATACACAGTGAGCGTTGGACATTTAGGAAAGTCATCTCAGACTTTTAACAGGCTGGAAACTTTGAGAAGTATTGTGGTAGGGCCTTTCCTTCCCCCATTATTCTAGCCATGCATTAGGGTTAAAGCAGAGGAGACTAAGGATTTAAGCATTTATACATTTTACTGGGGACTTAACAAAGATATGATTTTCTATTCCTTCTGTACATGATGCTGCCTTACTCCTAAACAAGGCAAGGGTCATGAAAGGTTTTGAGTCAATTGGTACCAGTGATTGGTATCCTTGTGATCCAGTTTCCTTTGGTTGCACATCCAGAGCCCCTGCCCTATAGCATGCAAAGACACCATGCTAGGAGCTCTTAGCCCCCCACATACTGGGGAAGCTACCATGGGCCAGTGTCTGTATAGAAAAGTGATTCCCACTAGACAGTGAGAACTGGGTGATGGTCCCTCAGACAGGACCATACCTTCAGATGGGAAAAAGAAGGGCTACAGTATTTCTTACAAAGTCTGGGACCATCCAAACCATCACCAAGGGCCCAAGACTGTAATTCCAACTCACGAAAGATCCATTTTAAGCCCAGGGTTCTCTTTCCATTTTTTTTCCTTTCCGCAAAGATCTGTTCATAAGCATAGAAAGGTACAGAAAAGGGGGAGGGAGAGAAGGAAATAGAAGCCAAAGAATGTTTATGCCATCGAAACATTGGACATATTTGTTGGTGTCAAAACTGCTAACAGAACCGTTTTAGGTCATAGGTTCTAGACCCATCAGCTGGTCTCTAAAGAGAAAGAGACCTCAGCTCTAAAGAATTGCTAGAGCATTTTCACTGGGCTCAGCCCATAGCCAAAGCAACAGGGCATCTAAACTATCTTAGTGCAAAGCTATGGGGGAAATCATACACCAGGAGCAGAAGACAGGCTCCAAGCCCATCTCTCGTCTCTCCCACTTAGCCATTACCTTGGATCCGTAGCTACTTTAACTTCATGCACTGCATAGGACTCTTCTGAGGCTCCAGCAAGACTAGAGTAGTGTTAGGTAAGCCCTACACTGATGTTTTAGAGAAATCTGGTAACAGATTTATTCCCTTAGATTTCATAGCCTGAAGAATTGGCAGTGTTTCCTGAATTGGCATTGTTATAGTCTAGAGGGTTCTGTGAATCAAGAACTCAGCCAACCAACCAAGCAAAAAACCCCAAGCTGATCCAAAGGCCATCAGAGGTTTTGCAGACTTAAACTCTAGGCTGTGATCTGTAGTCAACAAATACCCCCTGTGTGGAGACGCTTCTCTTGCTCTCTCAAGCTCCATTACAGGCACAGGATGTAACTTTAGCATACTTCTCAAACTATTTCTACTTGTTTAAAAAAATTCTTCTTCTTTCTACACCTAAAGCCATTACGTGTGTTGTCTTCCAATGAAGCGTCAGTGCACACAGCCTGCAGATTCTTGCTCTGAACTGTGCAATCACAATTAACCACCTGTGGAGTCAGGCAGACAGAATTCACAATGGTCACAGCCTGATCATGTGAGTCTATCCATCTACATGTCCCAGTTTCTTCTGGGGGTGGGGATAGAATGAACCTTGAACAACAAAAAAAGAGGCTCTGAATCTTGACACCACCCTTTGTATGTTAAGCCGATGATGTTGGACATTTAAAAGCAGTCTGTAGCAAGAGATAGGATAGGCCCCAAAGCAGTCAATGAGTGTGGTCAAATCATTAATAGCGATGTCACCTCACAAGGGCCAAGCATCATTTCCTTATCCTACCTGCCAATAAGTATTTCCCAGCCTGCTAGGGACACACACTAACATACAGTGTCGGGCCAACTCTGTTAGCTGTGTGTGAGTACCAGGTCTCTGAATACCTCTTGTAGCTGATGTACACACACGCCGAGACAAGAGCAGATGCATTTCAGACAAGAAGCAAGCAAGCTTTCCCTGTGACACGTGCTTCGTTTTCCCCTCTGCCACCATCCAGCCAAAGCCATGCAGAGCAACCGCAAGCGGGCCGCCACTCAAAAGCACACCAAGGCAACAAGGGTGCTCACTTTCTCCCAGCTGCTTCTGCAGCATCTGCAGCTCTTGTTGAGCCTCAGCCAAGGACACCACTGGTGTCTCACAGCAACCAAGAAGGGGAGGCCCCGAGGGGCTGAAAGGCACGAAGCTGGGCAGAGTGGAGTGCATTGGTGCCTGGGAAAGGGCAGCCGGCTTAGGTATGGAGTTAAAGTGAAAGCCTAGAAATAAAGAGTTAGGGAGAGAGGAGACATCATTAGAGAGGAAGCAAGAGAAAAACAGAAGGTCAATCATTCCCTGATCAGACAGACGTAGGACTGTCACGTGGCCAGCACTTGCTTCGGTGTGGGCTAAGCCAGCAAGGCCAAGTTACTCCTAAGAAGCAACCTGCTAGGTCTTTCTTCTTTATCCCTTTGCCAGGCTTCCCTGCATATGTAGCCTCTGTTCAACATGGAGGCAGTTAGCTACAAAGGCAAGATGGCATGACTCATGCCAACCAAACATCAGGATGACTGATTATTTCCTCAAAGGCCCCTGTGGTGCTGCACCTATTACGTACCAGCCCTTCTTCTCCCTGGGAAAAGACTATCCATTCCACTTCTTTTTCTTATTGAGTAATTGCATCAGGATCATGCTGGAGGCAGACTAGACCAGGCATTACTGTTAGGTATAGTGTGGGGATTTGGTGGGAACAAACTTTAGAAATCCAAAGCAGCGTTTTCACTCCAGAAATTCGAAACCGCCATGTGGGCATGGCTGCGTTAGTGTCCTGCAAAGCTGTCCGAGAGAACTATTTAATATTTTTATTAGCTTATATTCACTGAGTAGTGGATGGGTTACACTGTGACATGTCTGTACACGTGTGTGACATACTTAGATCATATTCTCCCCGAAGGGTAGTCTTGGTTCTCCTCCTTCCCTTTTCCCAGCATTCCTCTTATTCTCAAAAAGTCCCACCTCTCCCCTTTCCCCTTTTCTTTCCACCTGCTTCTTTTGACAAGCTCCTCCCATGCAGAACACACTAGCCTCAAGTCATCATGATCGTAAGTGCTGCACTCAACATGTAAACCACCAACTCTGAGCACACACAGGCCTGCCTTAGTGCAGAGCAGTAGCAGAGTGAGAAACCCCGGAGTAGAGCCCAGGAGTTTAAAAAAAGAAAAAAAAAAAAAACAAAAAAACAAACTAAAGCAACATTTCCCTTAGAGATTCATGCAGTCTATGGGCAGCCAAATCTTTAGAAATGCTGAAAATCAGATGTTTTAATGCTTCCCCCCATCCAGTGGGGAGCAGGGCAGAAATCAATACTATCTTGAGGAAGAGGTCTTATGTGCAAGTCATGACTACATCTACAATACTTCATTGGTCCCTTGGAGCTGAAACCTCATCAGAGTGATACTGTAGACAGCAAACTGCCTAGAGATGCAGCCCATGGATCTTTTAGGAAGGCACTGTGGTGTTAAACTGATGATCATAGGCTCCTTTGAGCTGAAAGCATTTCAGCAGGTTGTCTATGCTGGGGGATCTCGGGGTCCAGCTGCTGCTCAGTCAGACCCAGAAGCACAGAGCCCAGGTGCAGGAGCACAGCTTTCCTGCTCAAGACTGTGGTTGAATTGCCCTTGAGAAGGGTGAAGGTAGCAGAAAATAGGACTGTGATTTTCTGGGCCTCAGGCCTCATCGCACACTACATGAAGTTAGCCAGCCATGGAGGAAGGCAGGGAGCAGGGACTAGTCTTTCTCTGCTACCTCTGAAGCGGAACTGTGAGTGGTCGATGAAACCTCTGACAGGTATGCTGAGACGTGAAAGTGGATGGCTCCCCTTCCATTGTCACCAAAATACATGTGCACCATTCACAAAGCCACCAACAATGATATAAGAAAAGCAGCATTTAACTCTGAAGTTAGCCCATCACCCATGGAAAAAGCGCTGGACTCATCAAGTCGCTAATAGGCATGGGATTAGTAGATGTTTCTCTCTGCTTTTTGGCTATTGTAATCCTATAAAAATGTTGGCCTCTGCTCCCCACGGTGAGTGAGAGAAAGAAACGAAGGTGCTTATTTAAAAAGCCATCTACTAGTCAAAACCGGCCCACAGACGAAAGCTTACTGAAGATGTTTTACGTTCTAATTTTTAAAAAGCAGACACAGGTGTTAAATGGGAATGGCCTCTTGCTTTGGGCAGGACCTGATAGATTTCGGCTTCTAGCAATTTCCACCCTTCTCCCTGAAGGAAACCAAGCAGGCAGCCGAGAGAGAGACATGAAGCCACCGCCGCACTGGCTTTCGCATACCTGGATGGGCCTGGCTGGCCTCCTTAGGGGGATTCTGGGGAGTTGGCAAGCTGATGGGGCTGCTGCTGGGCTCGCCCTTAAGTCCCTGAGATGCACTGGCTGCTGACAGGTTAGAAGACAACACGGTAGAGTGACTCGAATGATGGGTGGAGTCTACAAAACCCGTGAAGGAAAGAAAGCACTTGGTGTTCTACAGAGAACTGAAACCCAGGCCTTGTGGTACCCAGGGGCACTGGGACCAGAGGCCGGCTGTCACCGAAGGCCCCAAGGACAAGGCCTTTCACAGTATTCATTTTCTTGCTTTCAGATAGCTTTCCTTCAGTAAGGGAACTGACTTTGGGGGGACATCAAGAGTTCAGAACCTGGAAAACCTGAAGGAGCTCCTGTGGCAGAGGCTGTGGGAGCCCACAGATGCTCAGGGGCCACTGTGCAGAAACTTCAAAGGCATAAGGCACTCCATCTTAAAGAAGGAGGTCTATCAGACAGAATGGATGAGAAAAAGAGGCTGGACACCATCTTCTCACTTGGACTTACATGTCATCATGTGCCTGATGGCAGGACTCAGAGTAACAGAGTTCCTCACAGAGTCAGGGACAGAGCAAGGATCCTAACCCTGGTGAGCCTGTGCTCGGGACTTGGTCCCAGAGCCATGTTCCGTTCAGCCTGCTACACACCAAAGTGGACTATAAGGCCTGGATCCCAAGCCCTCCTCTCAGTTTAGACAGAGAAGGTACCACTCCAACAGCGGATGCTACCTGAGTGACCGGGTGAGGGCTTCTTCTCTTCGTAGTGTGTGTACTCGCTGGCTACGTCCATGTCAGAGCAGGCTTCTATGTCGTCCGACAGGAAGGATGTGCTGCTGGCAGAGCCGTGGGATTCAGACCCAGCACGGCTGCTGGGGGGTGAGAGAGACCGGGTATCCAGCTTGGCCTGCAGGACTTCAATCACTTTCTCTTTCTCCTGTAGTTCCCTGCTGAGCCTGGAGGGGAAGGAAGAGGTCACAGGTGAAGGAATAGGTAGCCCAGGCCCAGAGAGAAACCCATGTAAGCCGAGGGCACCACTCTGGGCATAGTGTGTATGTGTGCCATAAGTGGATAGAGGTCAATAGCTATGCAGTAGACAGGTCACATGCAGGGGACCAGCAGGGGCACAGCCAGTCCCTTAAGGCGTGGCAACTTAACGGGTAGCCACTAGACAGTGGCAGCCTGAGGACTTTTAGCATCTCCGACACATATAAAAATCAAAGGGAGCCTTTGAAAACAAAAAAGTGGAACAAAATTTGTCACAACATCCAAAACTAGGATAAGCGGAGTCAGCTGCTTTGGCTCAAGTGTAGTCCCTTTACGTGTCGGTGACAGATAAGAAAACAAAAAAAGAAAAGCCACAAATGCCACGTCCCTCACCACAGGCATTTTGAGAAGGACTTACATGGTCTGAGGTACAATCATGTCACAAAGAGCTCAGACCAGTGGCCACAAATGTCCCTGAGCCAGTGAGTTCATGAGCATTATGAACTGAGTATTTTCCCTGAGGAGCTGCTGCCTTCCAGGGATCTACGCCATGTGGGCCTCTTTCTCCATATACTCTCATGGGGTTCCAGGGATCTACACCATGTGGGCTTCTTTCTCTATATACTCTCATGGGGTTCCAGGGATCTACAATATATGGGCCTCTTTCTCCATATACTCTCATGGGGTTCCAGGGATCTACGCCATGTGGGCTTCTTTCTCCATATACTCTCATGGGGTTCCAGGGATCTATGCCATGTGGGCTTCTTTCTCCATATACTCTCATGGGGTTCCAGGGATCTACGCCATGTGGGCTTCTTTCTCTATATACTCTCATGGGGTTCCAGGGATCTACACCATGTGGGCTTCTTTCTCCATATACTCTCATGGTATTCTTCTTTCTCCAAGGACACTGAGTGACTACTAAGATAGCTGTCAATAAAACCCAGGGTAGGCCAACCTTGCAGGAAACTCATAGGGTGGGGAGCAGGGACAGGAAGTAGACTTCTGATACACATGGTTCAGTTATGGATCAGACTGCTTCTAGTTTACAATGCCTGAAACATCACTGCAGAAAAAAACATATCCAAAGAAAAGAATGTAGAAACAAACCATTGCATGTTCAATGAACAACTGCATTAATCTGGTCCACTTCCCACCTCATCTGTGAGCTTGGGGCTACCCTGACTGGATCTTTTACCAAATTGCCTTCAGAATTACCTGATGGCCAGCGGCTCAAGCCCAGCTTCTTCCTTTTCACTCTTATGATCCTCTGAAAATCAAATTTACAAAGTAACAAGTTAAATGGATTCCATGTCACACCTTAGAAAGCATGGGTCCCTCCAGGGCACAGAAGGGCAATTATGCCACACACAGGTTCAGGAAAGTTATTTTGAGTGTTAAAGTTATGTCTCTGTATATGCACATGAACACATGTACATGCATGTATACATGCATACACACATGTGTGGTAGTGTGCTGAGGCTGGGGGATGACCTTGGATATCATTGCTCAGAGGAGCCAGCTATTACTTTTCCACCTTTTTAGAGACAGCACCTCAGTGAACTTGGGCTCACCAACTAAGTGAGGCTGTCTGGCCAGCAAGCCCAGGGGACCCATCTGTCTCTGGCTCTTCAGGGCTATAACAAGTGTGTGCTACCATGTACAGGTTGTTTGTGTAGATTTTGGGAATTGAACCCAGGTCTTCTTGCTTGCCCAGCCAGCACTGTACTTACTGAGCTCCTCCTCCAGCCCTGAGCTATGTCCTTTTCATCAGCATCAATTAACTATCCACAATGATGGATTTCATAGATGTATGTAAGACACTTTGAGCATAAAGGCCTCTGTTGCCCACACTTGCCCCCACCCCTTCTGCTGGGCTCTTTTCTCTAATCTTGGCCTCCCACTGCCATGACTACCATTATTAATATTTTTAGATTGTCTCCTGACTCCACCTGTGAGGGAATAACCATGATAACGTTTCTTTAGACTGGTGAGCAGGTAGCTTACCTAATCTCACCAGGGAGACCATCCCTGACATGGTGGTCACAACCATGACTTCATATGTCTACAGAGCTAAAAACTGAAATACGATTTTTCTCACCAATCACAAGACACTTCCCCAGCTGTTCTCTGGAATTTTCTAGCCTCCACATTCTGTGGTAGACTGGCTCCCGCATTCAAGGGCATGTAACCGTAACACTCACATATCAACCTCCTTTTGTATCTAAGGTGACAAGTCCCTTTTCCTGTAGGTTGACCCAAACTTGAAAATTTTTCACCCCAACATCCCGAGTCCTGGGATTTTGGAGCACGCCAGTATGTCTGGCTAGAGCTGCCATGCTTTGTGCTGTTCACAGAGTCCTGATTCAGAAATGGCCCTCAAGACATGAAGGGGACCTGGACTCTGGGATAAAATACTGTTGTGGACAACTGGTGGCTACCTAAACCTAGGACTGTGCTAGTGGCTGACTTACTTGTACTGAGCTTGCTGGTGAGCCTCTCCGTCAGCTGACCTCCCTGGGCTAGTTGCTCCCGGAAGCTCTGGCCCAGGTAGTAGTCAATGTCGTTGCTCCTCAGGAGATCCTCAAAAGATTTTACCGTGTCTTTCGCGTGTTGGGTGAGAAGATAACATATCCCTCTCCCCTCTCGTATTTTTTGACGCAGATATGACAGTTCTCGGGCCTGATCCTGAATCAAGGAGTCGTATTTTCTAGTGCAGGAAAGAGGCGAGAGAGGAAGAATGAAAAACTGTGAGTGGTAAGCGACAGGGGCTCCTTAGAGTCCTAGGTGAGAACATACCTAAGGAACCCCCAGGCTCAGAATCATACTGCCCATGGGGGTGTTTAAAGGAGAATTCCATGCTGAGAAACTACTGCACCCCAACACTTAGAGGCACCCCAACACTTAGAGGATGCCATTGTTCTCAGCTCCTCTCCAATGCCAGCCTTTTGTCCAAAACTAAACCATAAATCCTGAGGGAATAAAGAACCCCCACATTCTGCCTCTCATACAGCTCCAATATAGGTGGTCACAGTAGCACATAGCTACTCTATAAATATTTAGAATTCCTTAAATCCCAGGCCCATTTAGGACCTTCTCTGTCTTCTGGTTCAAATCTTGCCAGGTGCGTGAATTTCTTCTAGGGTCTGATATTGTGTCAGATGGCATTTTGCAAAGATAGTGATTACAGTCTCTCACATTAAATGCTCTCCTGGAACATGGCTTTGCCAGTCATCCACCAGCAACAAAGGTGATGTCTGGAAGGTTTTGTCCCCATGTTAACCTAGATAACACAATGGAGGCTTCACCATGCCAAGTTGAGGAGTAGTTCTTTGCCTGCCTAGCAAGATCCACTTCCTGTCCTAGACACTAGCTTTCACACAGAAGCAACACCACCAAAGGCTGCCTCACCATAAAAAACCAAAGTAGAGGAGAAATCCTCGAGGTCAACGAGAGAAGTCAGAAGCCTTGTCATGGATAAAGAATCCATGCTCTCCCCGAAAGGCCTTTCAGAGCACTCTGACCTCAGATTTGTCTGATGGCAGCCACGTGGGATACCGAGTTGAATCAAGTCAGCTCTGAGACTCACGGGAGATGGTAAAGACACTGTCTTGGGATGGTTTGTGACTTAGCAATAGTCAGGACAGAGGCTGAGCCGTATGTCTGCTCAGTATTTTTCAGCATAAAAGCAGTAGTCATGGCAATGGAAGCAAGCACTGACGGCCACGTGGTAGACACCCCACTAAGCTGCTCGGTAGTTCAGTTAAGCCCAATGACTGTCCTGGAATTGGGTTCCCCTTTCTCCTCTCTTCATAGATGAGCCAGTGGACTGGGAACTGCTGCATGCTTTGCATAGTTCCTAAGTTGCAGAAGTAGAATTTCAAGCCAGGCGCCTGGGACTAGTCTCACTACTACCCTACATCTCTTATACCATGGTCCTGTTTTTAACAGCTGTAACAGGACAGCCCAGAGATCTGTCACCACCATCTGATGTGGTACTGGCTGTGCCTGTCCCCATGTTCCCTCAGCTCGACACTATTTAGATAAGTCCCCTCCTGATTGCCTGGCTGCATTCTCCCTTACAACTCCCAGGGCTGCCCTGTAGCAAATACAGACTCAGATAAGCTCTCAAGTTGAAGGCCTGAACAGTTCCCCCCTTACCCAGGCCAGGAGGCAGACCTCAGCTCCTCGGCCAGCTTCCCCTCTAGTCCGGTTTTGGGGAGCTGGGCCTCTAGCTGGGATACTCTCTGGATGAGATTCTCTAGATCCTTTCTGGCCTGGAACTCTGGAGGGTGAAAAGCCCCGGTACCATCCGACAGCCAGCCCTCATCTTCATCAGTGACACTGTGGGGCGACGCTCCCTCTAGAGTTGCCAGGGCTCTCAGCTTGCAGGGTCTCTCAAGACTCAGTGAGTAATCGCTTGTGGCAGACAGGGACCGGACCCGGCTCCTCAGGTTCTGAATGACCTTGTTGGCATTCTGTAGCTGGGCTTTCAGATCTCGGATGTCCTTCCTCAGGAGAGAGCTGTCGTCCAAAGTTCCTTGTGCCTGGAACCCCTCTTGCTTCCCCAGGGGCTTCTTCACAGCTGGGCTGACCAAGACAGGGTCCAGGTACCCCTGATCGGAGCACAGCCCCTCCATGAACACCACAGGCCTCAGGTTACTATGCTCCTCACACTCTGAAAGAGACGGAAACATCTTGAAGAAAAGCTAGACATTCTGCCATAGATGCTCTATTGGGGGATAGTCACAGGGATAAGTTTTGAGATAAAACCTGGAGCAGTGCTTTCTTTAGGGCTGGCTGTAGATAGACATTCATATTGAGTATTTCTTGCTAAACAGTCCTGTGAGCAAGATACAGTCACTTTTTAAAATCTTGTTGGCTGGAGAACTCAAAATTCAGTGACAGGGCGGTGAGTGGGATAACTTAGCTAGTCACAGACCATGTACACTGAAGACCCAGGATTTAAGCCTTCCAGTGTCCTTTATCCTTTACACACAAGTCAGTCAGTGTCTCTTAAGTGAGACATTAACAAAGCTTCATGTATGTAAAATGACCACAAAGACTAAAGAGCAAACCGCTTCTCTGGTGTTTGCTGACAGTGCTATCGTTTGAAACCATTGGGTCAAGACAGTGAGAAAAACAGACCTAGGAAAAAATATGACCATCAAAACAAGTCAGGATGTTTATTGCCACAAGCTAGGCCAGGGTGGTGGCAGCCAGAATGACAGGAATACTCAACGTCTTACTAGTGAAATGCTGGTCAGGGTGTTTCACTAGGGTTCATTCACTGACGTGAGTACCCGGTGTGCTAGATAGCTGCTTTATTGTCATTTCAGTAGATGAGGAATCTGAGGCACAGAGAAGTTCATCAAAGGGTTTGCACCAGGCAGCCTGGTCTCCAGATCCCTGTTTTTAAGTGCCCCACTATACTGCCTCGGGTTCAATTCTGTAGGAACCCTATAGTTCCTAATACTCCTTTGAGAGTACAAAATTTCAAAATATATTCTAAACTTACAGTTTAGATGTACATGAAAGATCACAGATCTCTTCTCTTAAAAATAGGCCTAGGTATAATATCGGTTGGGTTGTGTTTTTGTTTTTGTTTTTTTAACTAGTAGTGTGTCAGAAACCATAGAAGCTCAAATTGATGGCGATGACCTTATTTAGAAGAATTCTCCAAAGTTCCTGTCCTTCTGTGATCCTGGGTCTCCCTGCCCCCACTGCTCATCACAGGTGGGAGTGGCCTCAGACATCCAAGTGTAACCCAGGGAGAGGGGAGAGAAGGTGGCCCACGCTGCGTCCTCACCGGGGCTGGTGGTCTCCTCACGCTCAGCCTCATTCTCACTTCGGCCACAAGTCTCATAGCCCAGGTCTTGAAGGTCCACCTGGATCTGCTTGCTGTCCTGCTTCACCAGGGGGTCACCTGTGTTCAGAAAGAGACAGTGGGTGCTACAGGGTGTCTGGACATCCCACATGTTTCCTCAATCCCAGTGGCACATTTCCTGGCCAACAAGTCAGAGGCAGACTTGGAGGGATGCCTTTTGGACCCCAGTGAGATAGGATAAAGCCTGCCATAGCTAGTAGGCACCCTCCCCACCTGGGGGAGCCTGACTTGCCCACAGAGAGGCTCTTCTGAAAACCAAAGCTTAGTTGAGAGTAGACGTGGGCAAGTCAGGAACTGCATGTTACCATGTCAGGAAGACCCGGTGTAGCCCCTTACCCACAAGGTCTTTAGTTTCAATGGAGCTAAAGTGATTAATAGTCCCAAGACATCTGGCCCTGCCCTGTCCATTAAGGTAGCACAATATCAAATTAACTGGAATTAGACTTTCTAAGTTCGTGTGCCCAGTATCTCCGTGAATAAAGAGTGCCTCCTTAGTACAGCCCTTGGACAGTGCTGAGGCCAGAGCAACAGTCTCCAGGATTTTGAAGAATCTGTTATGTTGTAAAGGAGGAAAGAAACCATCACTTGGAGAGCTAAGTCAGCTACTGAGCCTGGAGATCAGCAAGCCCAGATATTAGTCTGTCTTGTTCCTATATTTTCACTGTGGCTTTAAATATGTGTTTATTTTTCTTTTACATGTAATGAGCGCTTTGCCTACATGTACCTATGTGCACCATATCCATGCCTGGCACCCTCACAGGCCAGAAGAAAATGTTGGATGCCCTGAACTATAGTTACAGAGGGTTGTGAGACTCCTGGGGGTGCTGGGAACTAAACTGGGGTCCTCCACAAGAACAACAAGTGTTCTTAAGCCCCGAGCCATCTCTCGCCCCTTCACTGTAAGGCTAAAACCCTGTTTTCTTCCTTTATCCTTTACATCCATCTACAGACTGGAGTAAAATATTCACCACCACATATCTAAGACCGTGCGTCATGGCTGAAGTGTTCACAGCTTGGGGTAGAAAGACAGAATGTGAGAGACATGGAGGTGACAGTGAGCTGGTGACACTCACTGAGTACGGCTCTGTACTTCTCCAGCTGGTTTGCCTGGGCAAACACGGTAGCTTCCGAGATGAGCAGCTTTTCCTGGAGATCTTGGTACCTTTGTCTGCACAGAGCCAGCTGGGAGCGCAGGTGCTTGGTGGAGCCCGGGAGGCTAAGTTCTGGCTGATGTTGAGAGTCTGGGGCCTGGGACTTGTCCTCCGGCTGCAAAAAGACCCAATCAAGGATCAGGAGAGTCTGAAGTTACCCTTCTATGTGGTGACAGTGACCCCTCTGTCTGAATGCTGTGGACTGCGTGAAGCCATGTGTTTACCACAGTAGTTCTGCCATTAGGCAGTTCTCAGTGCCAAGCAAGTCGGAAGCAGCTTATAATAAACATATTTACTCAATTTCTTGAAAGAAAAAGTTAGAAATCTCCACTCTGCCCTGTCTGCATTCCCGTCTCAAGGGCCTTCTCAGAAGCCCCCGAATTCTCCATTTCACGGAATGTAAGGCAGAGTTCTGTCCCTCAGAAGGATACCAGTGACCTCGCACAAGGCCATGGCACAGACACTCTGGAAGCATAAAGGAAGCAGCAATGGTAAGAAGATAGTGTTGCAAAGCAACGTCTAGGGTCCATCAAGAACCAGAGCATCCCAACAGTGGGGCAGTTACATCTAATGAAAAGCCACCGCGGCTAGGTAACGGTGGCACACACCTTTAACTCCAGCACTTAGAGGCAGAGGCAGGCGGATTTCTGAGCTTGAGACCAGTCTGGTCTATAAAGCAAGACATCCCAGGTTACACATAGAAACCCTAATCTGGAGGAGGAAGAGGAGGAGGAAGAGAAGAAGGAGGAGAAGAAAAGAAAATCATGTTTCTAGCACACTGAGTGTCTGGAGGACAGACATCAGTTTATACCTGTCACCACAGTCTGTAACCTGGAACTAAATGCTCAGATAGTGTGGAACCATTTCTGATACTGAATGAGCGCCTCTGACGACACAGCCCTGCTTGTGGTGGTACCTTCCCCTCGAAACTCCCTGACCCACACAGAATGGTTTCAGTTTCAGTTTAAAAGCTGAACCCCCCAGTCTTCCTTTGAGTGTCTTGCCTCATCCCTGCCCACACTTACTTGGTAGTCATCCACTGAGAGGGCTGCCCCAAGCCTGAGGCTCTGGGGTGTGGGGCCAGGCCTTCCGGTCGTATTCTTCTGCTCCTGGTGCTGATGCTTCCCCGAGGAAGGCAGGCTGGTGTTCATTCTGTCCACCTCCCTGGCCAGGCGCACGAGCAGCTCCGGCATCTCCCCACTGTTCCCTTCTGAGCTGCTCAGGACCAGATGTTCTTTGAGGAGGTTGATGATGTTGTAGGCACTCTTGAGTTTCCCCTGGACTTTCCTGAACTCAGCCTGAAGGCTGTTCTCATTCAGACCCGCTCTGGCGACCACAGTCTCCACCATCACCTCGCCTTTCTCCTTGTCTTCCTCCACCTCCCACCCATCAGACATTGCTTCTCCCATCTGCTCTTTCAGCTCTGCGTTCTCGAGGTAAAGGCTCAGCATGGCATTCCTGCGAGAGACAATGAGGGGCCAGGTTTGTCAGGATCCTTCAAAGATCTTTCCACCTACACCAAGGGCCATGAAATACCCAGAGCCACTCAAGTACACAACTGGACCTCAGAGACCTGGAAAGAGCCCTCATTTCATACATGAGAAGACCCAGTGACAGGGTGTGGAGAAATGGCCTTACCACACATGCTTCCATAGCATTCGATGGCAGTATTACTAAAAGATTGTAAAGAAGACCCCCCCAGTCTATGTTTCTTTACTTAGCCATATAGTCTCACATACTTTACTATTTAGTGACTTCTGAAATACACAAACAGACTTACAATACTAAGGTTTTAAAGAAAATAGATCCTGTCTATGACAAATTTGTTGTTGCAAATTTCATCATTGCCTTAGTTATCACTGGTTTTAAATCACTCAGTGATAAACTGAGGCTCAGGAATACAAATAAATAATACTAATCAGAACGTGAACAAACTGTAGTCATTTAATTATTTGCTATTTCTTGTCCAAATTTCTTGGAAGATGACTTTCCAGAGGGCAGATACTGTGTTTTTTCTATTTTCCTATGCTTCTGGGACTTCCATACATGCTGAAGTAATAAAAACTGAGATGCTGAGCTATCACACACACACACAGAGAGGGGGGGGGGGAGATAGAAAGAGGGAGGGAGGGAGGGACGGAGGGACGGAGGGAGAGAGAAGATTTACAGCCTAACGAATCAGTACTTGGGTGTGCACCTAGGCTAGATTTCTCAGAATCCTGGTCTTTGAGTTTTAAGCAGAAGTTAGGTGTGGATTCATGGGAGAAATAGAACTCAGATTTTCAAAAGAGAAGATAGGTGTAGGTCCATTGCTAAAATTGGCATGCAGGAGGGAGAAAAAAGAAACATGTATAGAAAAAAATATTCAGTTACTTTTACATACATTTTGGGGTGAACCCTGAGTTTTTCACACTATGAACTCATGGGCTTAAAGCTTAACAGTGGGCTGAGTGTTTAAGAATGAGTGGAGGCTTTAAACAACTCTGATGTTCAGGTTAATAACTTTATGGAAAAATGAGAATAACCTGTGAGGGTATCTATACATAATGTATATAGATTAAGGGATGTCCTGTTCCATGACATCACAGCTAACTCCACACACAGATGCCTAAGGAAAGCTTATATTTTAACCTAGGCAAAACTTAAAGAATTATCAGGATAATTCAACATAAAGGAACTGACGTCTAGAAAGACAACAGATTTAATAATGTGTGTGTGTGTGTGTGTGTGTGTGTGTGTGTGTGTGTGTGTGTGTGTGATGTGAATGCATTTATGTGTACCATGTGGAGCCTGAAAGTTGACATCTGGTATCTTCCTCTATTGATCTCTACCTTATTATCTTTTTTTAAATAGGTCATCATACTGAAACACTACAGTGTTTTTCAGCATTAAAAAAAAAATCTTACAGCCAAAGTAGTCAATCGATAGATACTTGTCATTTTTACAATTTTCATAAAACAGCAAAGATTATTTGCGGAGGCCTGCATGGCCACTGTGGAAGGGACTTTGTGACATGGACCTCTATGAGTATTGGCAGTTGCTAGGTGTGAGGCTTGTTTGTATAATAATATATGTAATTTACTTTATGTTCCTCCTTCCTGAGATGCGCTCCCGCTCTCTCTGTCTCTCTGTCTCTCTCTCTCTCTCTCTCTCTCTCTCTCAAGTTAAAGACTCCATGATAATTGGACATAGCAGGAGCCTGAGAGGCAAGGGTGTGTCTAAAGTCCTTATCAAAATGCTGTGACCTTCAAGACAGCCCTTGAGGCTGAGGGAAAGAACTGAAAACATGAGTTCAAGAATGTATAATTTCTCAACTATTCGACATAGAAGAATACAATATGAATTATATGAGGGGCATCACAGACCTAAAAAAACAGAAGCAGCTGCTCTAAAAGCCAGCTTGTCAGAAAGATATTAAGGAAGGAGATAAAGAGATTTAGGGAGTGGTGACTGCAGGCCAAGATCCCACCCAGCTAAGTTTATTGTTTGTGCTTACAAAGGCAGGCAGATTACTGAGTTCAAGGTTAGCCTGGGATAGAGCAAGTGTAGGCCCAGATGTGGTGAGAATGGTGATCTCAGAATGACATCCCACCCAGCTAGGTTATTGTCTGTGCTTACAAAGGCAGGCAGATCTCTGAATTCATTTTCCATTTAAAAAAAATGTACTTGCTGTCCTGTTCTAAGAACCAAGGGTCTAAGGTCATAAAGTACTGATTCATAAGCTATTTAAAAGGGAACCTGGGTAAATGATTGAGTTGATATGTAAATAAAAGACTGGGATTTGGTCTGTAAGAGAGAGCTATCCAGAGAGAGCTGCTTGGAGAGTGAAGATAGCTCTTTTAGAATTTTTCTAACAGAATTTCTGACTTTTGTTAGAAAATCTAAGAATTTTATCTAACAAGTTTTTTAACTTTGGTCAGAAAACCCATAAGCTTCCCAGAAAGTTTTTAGAATTTTTCCTAGCAAGAAAGCTGTCTTGAGAGAAAACTGTCTCTGAACTGTCTCAAGTAGAAAGCTATCTTGAGGGCTAAAGAGATAACTCAGTTGTTAAGAGCACTGACTGCTCTTCCAGAGGTCCCAAATTCAAATCCCAGCAACCACATGGTAGCCAACAACCATCTGTAATGAGATCTGATACCTTCTTCTGGTGAGTCTGAAGACAGCTACGGTGTACTTATATATAATAAATAAGTAAATCTTAAAAAACAAAAGCTATCTGGAGCAGACTACAGAGTCAAAAGACTACAGAGAACTGTCTAGGGAGCCATCGTGAGCAGACTGCAGAACTGTCAGCTTATACTATGATTGTCTTCCTGTTATTCCTTGTCACACCTAAACACACCTTCCTCAGGACGCCAACCAAGCCAAGGCTGGTCCTTAGCCATTGTTAAATTTGTAATTCCACAATTCAACTTTCTATTGGAGGGAGTTTAGTGGAGTTAGACAGGATTGTATAATTCTTCCTCTCAGGAGTTCCTTTTTCATATTCCATTTTATCTCCACCCAGAAATTGGGCCACAGACCATTGCTGTGGTACTTATGCTGTTGATCTGCCTGACTGAGTTGCTTTGAGGTTGGAAGCTGCATCCTCCAGTAGCACCTCAAAGTGACATGGAGAAGTAGCCTTTACCCTGTCTCAGTGAGAATTGTGCAGCTCTAAGTTGAAGTCTGGGGAGCAAAGGGGAGGGTGAGTTATCTCTGCTCTTTGTTCTAGAGCTTATGTTCACATGGTTAAAAAAAAATCACTACAAGTTTGCACATAAATTTAGGTTCTAAATCGAATAAGAGGTTATAAAAGAGAATGCCTATGTACGTATACACTAGAAGCAATTATCTTGCTTAACATTCACCATTTGTGACTAGCTTACAGAGTCACAGGAAGTTTAAGGCAGTAACTAAGCTGTCCTTCAAGTTTTGTTTAGATAAACCCAGTCAATATCTTATCTCCTATTTTTGCACCTGGGGTTGTATATGTGTGTGTGTGTGTGTGTGTGTGTGTGTGTGTGTGTGTGTGAGAGAGAGAGAGAGAGAGAGAGAGAGAGAGAGAGAGAGAGAGAGTGAGAGAGTGTATTCTTTATGACCTTCAGTTAATGGTTTTTGTAAGCTCTTGGAATGTGCCCTAAGTTTTAGAAGTCTGCTGCTATCTCAGAAGCAATTAAGTAGTTCTGTTATAAAAAGGACTCGAATGACTTTGTATCTGGTTACCATTCTGAACAAGGGTAACCCTTGCATGCTAGATGTTTCTGCAGAATACATGCTCTTTGTCTTTGCAAACTATCTGAGTCTGGTGTCTTCCTTCAGTGATTTTTGGACACTTACACCTCCCCATAGGCTCTTCTGGTTCTGTATACGGCACTGAAGCTTCCTTGGTAGGTGATTATGGGACCTGCTCCAAAAGACTGAACCTATACAGCTAAGGTAGATTCTGTCTATTCATATACATCTGGACAGTAATAATGAGCATAATTAAGTACAGACTGCTTTAGTAACAAAAGTTACTATCTAACACTATCAACTATCTCTAAAGAGTACACAGAAGCATGAAGACATAGACCCTGGTGAAGCACCAATGCCTTGGGTGTAGAGCGGCAAGTTCTGGGCTGTGGTAGCTTTTGGTCTGGGGGAAAGTTAGGACATACCTGATGTGGGACACAGAGGTGAATCCTGCTTCCTCAATTTGAGCCTTCAGCTCCTTGAGTTCCGCCTCAGCTTTTCTCTTCTCCTCTAAATGCTGGTGGATTTCAGCCCTCAAGTGGAGCATTTCCTCCTGAAGACTCCTGTTACTGTCCTCTTTTACTGGGGAAGGGGGCTGAAGACATATGTTCTGGGTCTCCATGGTTGCCAGGCTTTTCTCCAAAGCCACCTTGATGAGCTGAAAGAGAATCAGGGTTTAAAGAAGTTAGGCCACTGGAGTTCACTCAAGAATACAAGCAAGGGCAGCTCCTAATGAAAACAAAAGACAAAATATAATGGTCTCCCATTCAAGTCAGTTATAAGTGCCCTGGAATTGGCCTGGGAAGCAAGGACACATGTAGTGAGTAGGAAGGACTTGTTAGTGGGGGAAGAAGAGAATCCAGAGACGGTTAGAAGCACAAGTGCACACATACACCCTGAATACAAACAAATGGGGATTAACTTGGTCTAGCAGACATCAGTACTGCAATTCTTCTCTTCATAAGGTGTAGACTCCCTCGACAGTCTATGTTAAGGTGCTGTTCTGACCCTAGAGCATGGGCTCCTTGACTGTGAAGATCATAGCCCAAGACGCCAGGGCTCAATGGCTGAGCCCCTGCCTGCAACTCACACTCCAAAGAGGAGACGAAGACTCAGGGTTCTAAGGAGGTAGCCAGCAGCCACTCCCAGAATTAAGGTCATGGGGCTACAGGTAGGGAAAAGCAAGGTCAAGTTTTCCAACAGCAGGAAAATCACACCCTACAGTCACTGAGGGGTTGAGGGAGGCCACCCTACTGGACACCCAGTTTTCATTTCCCATTATCACACTTGTGCAATGCTATCAGCTAAATTCTGTCTACAAATCTAAGCATGACAGGAGAAAACAAAGTGGGAAGTTTCACAGTGCCTCTCTCCTTAAGGATTGTCTTGACATTACTCCAAAATATTTAATTTAAAACTGACCTTAGGCTGCTTTTCCCCAAGGTGGAAGGTATGAGTGTTTTTTAATCATACACGTGGAACTTATTCTAGGTGATTCCAATGCCTTTAAAAGGGTGCTAATACAACTCAAAATCTGGGTGCGATACTATGTAGTATATGACTATTTTAGTGTAAGGATTTCCTCCTTCTCTTCTTAATTTTTGCCTCATAGCTCATATTGACCTCAACCTCACTAGTACTCCAGGCTGCCCTTGAACTTTTGGCTCTCCTGGTTTGCCCTCCGAAGGGCTAGGTTTACAAGCAGTTGCCATGGTACAAATCTCAACAGTACATTCCATACTTCCCAGTCACTCTGGCTTCTCTTTCTTCTCAGTGACACTGTTTGGAAGTTATACTCAATTTCAGGCCAATTTCGACTCCTACTCTCTACTGCCCCTATAGTAATTTCTGTTTTCCTTTATCTCTTCTAATATTGAAAGCCATGCTTGTCACTTATTCTGCTAATACAGAATCATATTCCAATTACCAAACCATTAGAATAGGTAATGTGCATCTCTGTAAACCATGTAGTGGTCACCTGACCAAAGATGATTCATATAATTATGTTTTATGCATTCATTTAGGTCACTAACATATTGGACAGAATAAGACCCAAAGCAAGGTATATGGGTCAGTGATTTTTAGAGCAGCTTGGGTGGTCCCCAAGCTGTTGACTTTTGCTGGTCGTCTTAATAAAGCTGGCTCACACTTATGCTCAGGTTTCTGGCAGCAACCATGCATAGGATACATGTAATGCTATTGAAGCTGTCAAGTGATATGCAGCCATGTAGATGAGAGTCACAGAAATGCCTAAAGGCTTTCGATCCCATCTGGGCTTTCTGAGTCCAGTTGTGACCAGACTACAGACAATATCTGCCTCTGAGATTGGTGCCAAGTGTGGTCAGCTGGTACCATCTCTATATGTCCCACCCAGCATTTGTTAAAAAAAGAAAAAAAAAAAAAAAAAAAAAAAACAGGATCATGTATTGGGCAGAAGGCTTATTACCGTAACGTTCACTTAACTATGTGATGTGCCGGGAATGGTGGCGCATGCCTGCGACTGGAGCACTTGGGAGACTGAAGACTTGGGAGACTGAAGTAGGACCACTGGAAGCAAGGCTGCCCTGGGCTACATATTGAGGCCATTCCAAAGGCCCCCAAAATAATGAATAGCTAGGTAAAAATAAACAAGTAAACTTTGTAATCTTACTCCTCTATATACACTATTTGCAATGGGCATAACAAAAATCACCATGAGACTTGAGTAGGGATACTATTAATAACCACTGTTTTCTTAACCTTATGCTTAAAAATTATATCCAGCTTTAATGAAGCCTATCTGTTAATAAAATAGATTCTGGTGTATTTTATTGTTTTCAGCATACCTGTTTTGTTTTAAAGGGAAACATTTTGGCTCATGAAATATGGATGCCAGATAGACCTTAAGGCTAATCTGGTCTGATTTCTCATTTAAAATAAGGAAATAAATCACTGCAATGATTTATAGACCCAGAATTGTCCAATGTTATGGTGCGGCATTATGACATATTATAATGTACACATTTGCAGGTCTTCATTCACAGCATTCTAGAGCATATGGGGGCCACAGGCTGGAGGATCATAGAGATCTGGTCCTTGTCCAGCCTAATTTCAGTTTTCACAGCTCTGAAAGAAAAATTTTTGTTCATTTGTTTGTTTTACTAATTGTATAATTTAAACATAAATATTCAAAAATGAATTAGGACTGAGACTATTTATTGGTTTTTACCATCTATGAAAAGCAAGTATTATCATTTTGTTCCTTAAATAAAACTCAGTGTGAGTCCTCTGGGTCCAGTGGCTTTTCATATCACCTCACTCCCTTGTGCCACCGCTTCTCTAGAGTGTAACATGTGAATATTTCCTGGACCTACTTCAGAGCTGCACTTCTGCTTCAGTGGAGGTGCTTGGCTTTCACCTTCTCACTTCATGGTTCTCACATTTCATATGTCTCAATTTTCAGACACTATTAAAGACATTAAGAAGCCATCATTTCTCAGCTCAGTGTTGGTCGTCATTAGAAAAATGAAAAGCACAACCACAGGGAGCTGTCGCCTCACGTGTATCAGAATGTTGTATATATTTTAAGAATGACACAGGCAGGAGGTTCTGGGCTCTCTGCTCAGAAACACACACACACACTCACTCACACACACACACTTACACATGCACACACTCACACATGCACATATACACACACACTCACACACACATACACTCACACACACACTCAGATGCACTCACACATACACACTCACACTCACACATGCACACACACACTCACACACATACATATACACATATATACACACTCACACACATACACACTCAGATGCACTCACACATACACACTCACACTCACACATGCACACACACACTCACACACATACATACACACATATATACACACTCACACACATACATACACACACATATATACACACTCACACAAACTTACACATGCACACACTCACACACACACAAGAATAAGGAGAAAAAGAGTAAGAAAGAATACTCATTCATAATTAAGGTAAAAACGAGACAGAACTACTCTGAGGTCCAGGATCTCCACTTCTGGATGTATATGCAAAGGAGCTGAGTCAGCAGGCAAATTGATATGGACAACACTATTCACATGGAGCCAACCTGGGTGTCTATGAATTTATGAGCAAAGAAAAATTAGTGACTCTGAAAAAGAGGAGATTTCCTGTTATTTGCTTAAATTTAGAGAGCATTAGGCTGTTGTGGTACTTTCTTATCCTAATAAGCTCATATAAAAAACATACAACCTGGTTATTGTGTTTATAAACTGTATGTCTAGATTGGGTAAATCTATCATTAGACTAATTTATTCCCCAGCTATGAGACCCCTTTACTACTTGGAGCTTCTCCAGAACATGTGGTTCTGCTCCATATTGGCTTCCACCTCCTCTTCCTCCATCCTCTCTCCTTCCCTTCTCCTCTCTCTTCACCTGCCCCCACTCTCTTAGACCTCCAGTTACACCTTTCCCTTCCACTGCCCAATCACAGGCTGTAGCCTTTATTTGACCAGTTAGGATGGGCAGAAGGTTCCCCTGAGATCACCTGAGTACGTCATCTACCCCTCATCGTGGGCAGCCCCTCTTGAGAATGCAGAGGTAACATCAGAATACAAACCACACCAAGGCAACCACAGCATCAGGCTATGTGAAGTAAGGCTGCTCCCAGAAAACAAATGCCACCCCATCTTCCTCACATGGCTTACATGTGGGATATAACACAGCTGAGCCAACTGAAGTAGAAAGAACGGTTGGTGGGGACCAGAGTTTGGTGTAGGGAGGAAGATACAGTGGGGACTTGAAAAGTCACAGGGTTTCACCCAGACAGAAGGAATGGGCTTTGGCATCCATTGTTCAACATGGTAACCACATTTAGCATTAAGTATATTTTAAGATAACTAAGTAAATTTAAAAAGTTCATCATAAAGAAATAAAAGATGAGGTATGTTGGTACTGATTAACTTGGCTTAATTATTTCACTATATATGTGTGTATCAAATCATTGTACTCTGTGTATTTATGATTTGATGATAAAACATTACTACTTTAAAATAGCTTTTCTGAAAGAAGAGATCAGGTTTCGGTTCCTGCCTTCTTTGCATGGGGACTTGACTTCTGATGAGCTTTTTTTTATGCATTGCAAATGTTCAAATGAACAGCAATGGCTGACTTTCTGGTGTCCTTTGTAGCATCTCCTAGGCACTTTTTGAGTCTGGAATTTTGTGAGCAATGTATCTAGGGAAGATGACTATCATGGCCAGGCTTTCTGAAGTCCTAGGAATGAGGAAACAAACTTGTCTTTCTTTGATTCTTACCCAGGAACACAAGGCGAGCTGTTTGTTAGGGAAAATGTGTAGAGCTAAGTTAAGAGGGAGTGAGTGTGGGACCAACAATAAAGTTTATCTCCTAAGGATACAATAGGAAAGAGTTCAGATGCTATATTAACAGGATCTTTTCCCTGGAAACAAGCAAGCAACACATCTTTAGAATCTGGACACACGGTAGTTATGGCAAAGCAAGCTTTATTCAGTTAGTAACAGGAGAGTAACAGCTCAAACCCCACAAAAGATGAACTGAACTCACAAGCAGCTTCAGATACAATGTTACACACCAAGGCTCTTCCTGCTCAAAGCTGGAAATCAGTTTTCAAGAAAAGGTGCTAGGAAGGAAATGGTGCTTACCCCAAAGATTCCTCATCCAGGGGGCATACTTGTCTATAGGAACAAAGCCCTGATCTGAAGGTCTGCTACAATTACACTGAGCACTTCCTATACCGAGTACCAAGACAAGTACTGTGATGTGCCAGAGTAAACGTCCAGGATGGGTGTAGAAGGTACTGACCTTCTCAAAGAAGAGTCCAGTCATCTTGGTGTGAGGCTACAGGAAAGACTGGGGAAGAGATTGCTTTACAAACCTGTTTGCCTGCAAGACTTGCAGCAGCAGGAATAGTGAGAGGACAGCAGTTCGAATCTAATGATGATCATCACTGTCTTCTGTTTGCTTATTTAATCTGACGCTATTCCTGCCCCACAGCTGTTGTAACCGTTGTGTCTGGCCAACATCCCAATCAGTTTTAGAGTAGATTTCTGTCCATCCTGAATATTCTCTCACTCACTCAAAGGTCCTTGATGAATTTGGGGAGGGAGGGGCAGAGGCATCTATGCACCCAGGCAATGGTAATGTAATTAAAACTACAGTCTATTAGCCAGTGAGGGTGACTCAGAGGAAGCAAACCAAGAAGAGCAGCTAGTACAAAATGTTCGAGGGAGGAGTAAAGGGTTGTCATGGCTACAGTGACAGAAAGGAGATCTCGGTAGAAAAAAAAAATCTGTGATGATGTCTGATGTTCCAGACAAACTTGAGTCCTCAGGAGCCCCAAACGATGCCAGACCCTATTCAGTTAGGGTCTGTGCACATTTGGCCTCTTCTTGTCAGCACAGTGGATGCCTCCTTTGTTTCTCACATAGAAAATATACAGGCAGAGCTGCAAGCCTAGTTTCCCCTACAAATCTTTCTGGTAGCCCCAAGGAGGAGAGCACTAGGAAAATCCTGCTTCTTTCTAGCAATGGTCTTCTATCACTGCAACAACTTAGAGCCACGGGCATTTAGATGTGACTTCAAATGTCACCAGGCAAGGGAGAGACACTCCGTTCCAATGATCACTAAAGGCCACAAGTTCTGAGGTCCAGGACATTCAGTCTTGGCCTTGAGACCTTACACTTTCTCTGATGGTGGGCCAGTGCCAAATTCTGAGGCTCGGTGGAGCTGGCTATTGGGTAGCCTGTCAGAACACAGAGCAATGCTGTCTTCACTGTCACCGAGAAAGATCCCTGCCACGAAGGTGCTCCAGTCGTCTGGGAGCGTCTCAGCCAGCTCTCTGTCAGGCAGGCCCGGGGCCTTGCTGTTCCCCAGACAACCTCTTCAGTGCCTCCCTGTCTTCTGTTTCATCTTTTGCTCATAAAAGCCAAAGATGGGACCCATCCATCGTCTTGTAAGTAAAAAATTCTTCTGCAGCTAAAGCTACAGATGGCAAATAGGGACAAAGGTGGTGGGTAAGGAGGGATAAGAAGCAGAAATAAGAAACGGGGGTCGTAAAAACAAATAGTCTGAAGAGAGAAAGAGCGAGGGAGAACAGGGAGCAGACAGGGAGTGGCTTACATGAAAGACACCCTCTCACTCCCAGCACACTAAGGCTGAAGGTGAGAATCAGATCCGAGACCGCGCCCTCCACCCTGGAAACCCGCACACCTGACACCCACTTACTTGCTGGTGGCTGTTGTGTGCAGCCTCCTCCTCGATGCTGTCTGTGAACTCCGTGCTTGTATCTTCAGTCTCATCGCCTGCAGTAGCACCTGGAAGAGAGTGCGGAAGAGAAAGGTGACTCCTTCACAGAAGGCTCCCAGACAGCAGGTCCAATTACACTCTGCCATCCACCCCTGATTTCCCCCGTTCTTCGCACTCTTGGCCCTTCGGTGGAAGGGAAGACAGAACCAAGACTTCTCCTATGTCAACGGTACTTTCTTTCTAACACTAAGCCAAACCTCAAAACAGACTCACATTAACTCTCCAGCTACGCCTCGGGAGCTTTAGAAGAGCTGTTCCTCTCCTCTATCTCAATGCACTTTTCTCCACTCCGCTTACAGAGCAATGTCCCCTTCGTGGCCAGACACTACTAACCTTTCTCCCACCACTGATTGCTGAGCAGGGCCCTTGATTCCTGAGGTCAGGCAGCTCCTCTTCCCTCACATTCCTCCTCCATTGGGACGGTGTATGTGTGTGTGAGTATGTGTGCATGCACTCACGTGCGCATAGGGTGACTTTATCTCTGAGGAAGTCGTCTCTGGGGTTCTGTATCTCACAGAGGTCCAGATCAGGATGTGAGGCACAGGGTGACCCAGGGGCTTTCTTATTCTTTCCTCTAACCACCCCTCCCCCACTGCACTCACACACTCTCTCCATGCTAGCATCCTTTGCCTGGAAGATTCTCTACACTGCTCTGCTCAAACGCTATAGAGCATATTCTTTCATTGTCCAGTGATGTGCTGGTCACCCTGGAGCAAGGAACAGAAGCTGCAGTTAGAGGTCTGGGCAAAGGTCCAGGCTGGTGCTGGGCAAGACATTGAGGATGGCCTTGTCCTGTATCTATACTGCTTAAGAGAGAAGATTGTGGTCAGAAGTTTATATTTAAATGGCCACATGTGGCTAGTTGCTACTATACAGGATGGTACAAACACGTAGCATTTATTCCTTTTAAAACTGATTATAATAAAAGATCAATGAAATTTCATATTAAGAACTATGACCCACACTACTGATTTCCGTCCTCAGAACATCAAAGGATATCTACTGTGATACTTTTGTATCTCATGGATTCTGCCAAGTTAGGGAACATTAAGACCTAGTTCTGTCCCACCTTAGCAACCAACATGTTAAAATCCTCTTCTATCTACTGAGTAACCTGGGGCTCAAAGAAACCCTATGGTTAGTCCAAGGTTACAATGCTGGTTCTGGCAAGATTTGGGCTAGCCAATCATGTGTATGGACTCAGGATGGCAAATCTCAGTTTCACATAGTGGCAAATGCAATCGCTTCTTCCATGACCAAAGAACTCTGTCCTGAGCTCAGAGACTTGGAGATGAAATGTAAACACAAAAGGATGTCATGTGTGAATGGTTGTACTTCTTACCTTTCTCAGGAAAGCCTGAACTACTTCTGCATACCAAGCAAAAACTGGGCATCTCACGTCTACCTTCCAATTCTTAGTGCCCACAAGTCTGTGCCAATGCATTTCAATGCTTGCTCTTCTCATCCATGGACTAAGAGATAGGTGTGCTGTTCTAAGAGCTTAAGGCCACCAGGCTTCACTGTGAATTCTGCCATAATTTTCACACATTCTATCTGGTAGAACCAGCGCCAGGAGTCAGCTATACCACTCAGCATCTTTAGAAACCCACTGCAGCCAGCAAACAGCAAGATTTTCTTACCACTCCCTTAAATGGCAGAACCAGCTCCTAGGGTTCTGGTACACAAAAGTGAAAGAACATCTTCCCTAAGCCTGAGCTGCCCCATAAACCAGTATAACCTGAATGCCAAGCCATTGGTGACATCTGTATCATGCATATTTTTTAGAAAATTCCTCCCTGTCTCACAGTCGACATGACATTCCCCCCGCCCCAGCCCCCATAAAGAAAACGAATTTTCACACTCAGTGATGGGTCAGGAAAGCAACTCTGTTCATTGTTTCCCTAGAGCTAGAAAATAACTCTGAGAGGTAAGGCAGCTCTGTGACGTCAGCATTCCCATGTCACTCTAGCTGGACTGTTGTGTCTGCTCTGCCCTGAATCCACATCCCCAAGTCATTCTGCACTAGGTTCCAGGAGGAAGGTGGGGAAATTTCCACTGCTAAGACCACATTTTGACTATTCCTCTTTAAACTAGCAGGACGGGACAGGGTGCCTTGTTTTTGGCTTCATCAGAAACTTGATACAGATAAAAGAAAAATATGCCTGGGGCTGGAGAGATGGCTCAGTGGTTAAGAACACTGACTGCCCTTCCAGAGGTCCTGAGTTCAATTCCCAGCACCCACATGGTGGCTCACAGCCAACTGTAATGGGATCTGATGCCCTCTTCTGGCCTGTAGGTGTAGATGCAGATAGGGTACTCATACATAAAATATTTTTTTTTAATTTAAGAAAAATATGCCCACTTACCCTAACCCTCTACTACACGGAGGCTTTGTTTCTCCTTTAATGAAGCTTAATGGTTACTCTACTTTTTGCTGAAACTAAAAACGTTGAAAATGTGTGTTTGAGGATAAAGCCAAAACCCCAAAGAAAATAGATTAAGATGAGTGTGTTGCCTCACACAAGGTCCTATTTAGAAACGGTCATTAGACATCTTTGTGTTATGACTTTGATTTTTTAATGGATGAAATGTGTTTAGGGCTGCCATGTGGCTCAGCGTTAGAGTCCTTGCCTAGGGAAGCCGCCGGTTTGATGCCACCACGGTGTACAACCAGGCGGGGGGACCAGACCTGCTACCCCAGTACGTGGAAGGTGGAAGCAAAAACATCAGGAGGGGAGGGTCTTCCTCAGGACCCTGCTCTCCCCCCACCTCACACTTCCAAGAAAAAGAGAAAAGAATGTTTTGTAAAGGAACCCCCTTTCCCAGTGTTTTACAAGGCACCTGAAGACTACCTTCAAAACAATCTTGGGACAATTTACCTTTTCAGTGTCGGTGGGAGATATCAGCACTGTCAGAACTGACCGCCTGCTCACTTTGGATAATGTAGGAGATTCTCCGTGAGCTAATGACCTGCCCATTTCCAATAACCTTGCTTCTCTGAGATGAAGTTTTACATGTCAGCACATACATGTGACTCAACCATCACCCTCATATCCGAGCCCTCAGGGGATGTTCTTAGACATGCCTAGGCTCCGAAGCACACAGAATGGAGGCGAGGCCACGCTCCTCACGGGCTCTTGTTTGTTGTCTACTAACAGTATGATTTTACAAAGTCACAGGAATAAAATGAGACTCCAAAAGGTAACACTTTCTGTGTTGCTGATGTCTACGCAGTATGCAAACACAAGGTACCCTCATCAGTGAGGCAGAAACTCACACTTTCGTGGTATTTTAAAACGGAAGAAGGCATGGTGATTATGTGGACTCTGGTGCCAGGCCATCTGCTGGAACCTGCTGTTGCCTCTAGTTATGTGACTTTAACTAGGGTTAGGAGTTGCTATCTGCTCTAGGCAGCTGTCGTGAACTTCAAACAGCTGAGACTTCAAAGGGTTTGCTGATGCTGTGTGCTTAAACAGTGCTTGGCACACTGTGTAACCACCAGGTCTTGCCCTTAAACAGTATCATTTGCTATTGCTGGTGAACTGAAGTGGTCCTTGGGCTGAGGGGTTGAGAGTTATCCAGACTGGAGGCCACAGAACCTAACTAAACCTAGGCAGCAGGACTCAGTTGTAGCCCTGGTGTTACTGATTTTTACCTGCATACATTTCTTTCTGGATTGCTGTTTTTCATAGGGCATGTGGGAAAGCCCAGGCCCTCAGGGATATAGGATGATCCCTTTGAAAATCTGCCATCATCAACATCATCAAATTAGTGCCACTATGCACAAATAAGCTTCATAGGAAAATTTATGCATTTTCCTTTTAATTCTTAGTCATGTGAAAACTGGGTAGGGTCAAGGCATTCTCCCCAAATTCCACTCTATGGTCATTATTTTGCTCAAGTTATTTATAAGGGAACAGCAAGGAATGGTACCTTCCCACAGTAACTTCAAATAGGGCAGGGTCATGTGTAACTTAATTTTGAAAGTGAATTTGAAGAGTTGAAGGTCACAGTCAGTGTCCCTGAGGAGCCAGTGTGGCCCTCCCTGGTCCACCTCCCTTTCGTTCCCAGGCACTCCACCATGCGCTTGTTATTAGAAAACTCACTTTCACATCACAAACAGTCTTGCTGGCTCAGTATCATGATGCTGCATGAGAATCAAAGACAAAATTCTCTATGAAGATGCATCCGCCCCTGCATTACTGTATCGGCATGGAGGCTCTTTACAGTTCTCCTCAGCTCCTGCTGAGACGTTTCTGTTTGTCTGACAGATGCTGGTCTCGGAAAATAAGGAACAGGGCTCTATTCCCCTCAGACAAGCCTCTTCTGAAGCTACCTCTGTCTTCCTAGTGCGTGTTTCCTAAGAGGGCTGTCCAGCATGAACATTACTAAGAAGCTGTGTTAAATGACTGAAAAGCGGATTATAATCAGATGACCGCCCAGGGTACAGAATCTCAGCAGGACTTTTGTGTCTATCTTTCTAACCGCTTGTTTATTCAATGTCTCAGCTACCTAAAACTACCAGGACATGTATAACTGGGGGGTCATCCTGTTCAGAAGACATGCCCACAGTCTCTGTCCTATAAAGTGACTGTCCTGTTAAGGACTTCTCCGTTTGTGGGGTCTTTTCTTCAAGGAACAGAAGCAGCATGCTCTTGGAGGGACATTAAGAGATGGCATCACCCACTACAGCAGCTGGCCCTCAAATCATCCTGCCTTTACTACTTCTCCTAAGCAAGGAGAGCGAGAATGGATTTTTAAGCTTAACAAGCACATTTCAGTGCTACAGAAGAGGGCAATGCTGGCTGTCTGTTTGTCTTGCTTTCTTGAGAGGAGAAAAGTCATGCTTCCTGTTCATTAAACACACGTGGGGTGTGGCTATCACTTGGGATTTTAGTGCACTGATCAACAGACTGACTACTGAAGAACTTTCTCTTTTCTCACAAATCTTTAAGAATGAAACCAAATAGCTTCTGTTGGCCTTTGATACTTTTATTGGATCAGTAACAAGTTTTGGCATGTCCCAACTACATTAGCTGATACGCTGTCACACGTGAAACAGCACAGGCGCCACAGAACAGCTATTTACAGTTTTCCAGCACACATACGTGAAGAATGGGCTTAACCTGGTGAGGGAAGTCCTGGAGATAACCCAGTTTCCTCATCACGGGCCCCATCTTTCGTCTGAAGTTGTTAATCCCCTTAGCAGCCCCCAGAATCTCATGTGATAAAAGTGAGTAACATCGCTTTTTATTGTCAAATAATTCCTCAAACATTCAAATGCATGGCCTAGAGAAACCACCTGTCCATGCATGTGCTCCTAATGCTGTGCAGTAAATCTCGGCTGTACAAAGCGGGTACATGCGTAGCCGCTAACAGCAAATCCACCTGCCTCTGCTAAGTCTAGGAACAAGCTTGTGCCTATCACTCCTCCTTCTCAGACTAACTTACATCGAATGCTTTGCGACATTGGTGGCCATTCTATTTTATTTCCCAGCTTTAGCATGAGGAGAGCGGTATAACAAAGACTTTAATTTCTGGGATTTGATTTTAAACAATGAGAGAGGAAAAGAACTATAACGAGTGTATCACTTTGTAAGTTGAATTATTCTTACCTGGAATCTGGTAAGACTTTGGCTATGTAGTCTTTGATTTCCCTTCCACTCCTCACTCTCTGCTGCTGGGAAGTCCCAATGCTGTTTTATTTGGAAACCTCATCCTGGCTTGTGTGATTATATAGAAAAAAACTAAGGACTTACCTTCTGTCACTGCTCAGAACAATACAGGCCATGCGTTCATTTTCTAACTATAATGAAATGCTTTAGTTAAACCATTGTTGTGAATGGTAATAGAGTGACTCCAGTCCATAAGCCAAAATGTAGTGAGATCTGAAACTCTTACCCTAGAGAAACCACTGCCATGTTCAATCTACTTATGCAGCTTTGCTTCTTATTACTCGGCTGCCATTGACGGCCTTCACATTCCCAGATGCTTTCTTTTCTCTAGAGTATAAATGGGTCTAGACGACCAAAGGAGGGGAAGTCTGCTGAGCTTCAGCCGAAGAGAATGAGGAAATGCATGCTTGCATCTCTAAACAGGAACGCCCCAATTGTTCTGTGACAGGACCTGAGTTACAACATGGCTTTCCTAGCATCATAGGAAGTCTGTCCCCTTTTCCTGAAGGCCACTGCCAGTGAGCCTCCTAAATACAACCAAGACCCTTGTTGAAGAGACAGCTGAGGTTTTTTTTGGGGGGTTTCGAATGTGAAGATTTTGTGACTTCTATAAAAAGATCATGAAAGCAGAGAACTCTCACAGGAGTTTTCTGAGTAGGTAGGTCTAGTTTTTTAGAACTGTGGCATTCAAAGGAATGTCTGAGCAAGGGATCAGTTTTGCAGTGGCAGCTTAAGAAAAACAAACCTGGCGTAACAGTCAGGCACTTCAGACAGCCAATCAAATGTTACTTCTGAGAAGGAGACAGGTGTCAGCGAAGTGTGACCTGATGCTTCTCTTCCTGACTATGAGACTCTGGATCTAGTGTGCAGATTGGAAGGGGAAGAGCTGAATCAATTTTCTAGAACCGTTTTCATGCTCGGACCCCAGCTCTCACTGCCTCCTGAGCTAGGAGCACAAACACAGTGGTAGGACTCTGTGCACCTCTTCCTCAGAAGCCATGCACATGAAAACTCTAAGTCAAATCTACCAAAACCCTTCTAAGGAGACTCCTTCTGACGGTGGGATCCTACATGAGTTTTGATTTCCTTTATCCTTGAGAGGTCTCCTTCTGTCGACCATAGAGCTGAAAATGTTTTAAACTGCAAACGAGGATGATGCCCTTTCCCCGTGATTAGCAGCACTGAACGTTTGCTGCTGTCTCTGCCTGAACTGAGAGATGTGGGTATGGAGGCAGATGAGGCACATTCGAGGGAAATGAAAAGCAAGCATGCATCATGCTAAAGTGGAGGGGCACTTATTGAAATAGGCCAGCTCCTTTCCAGAGGTAATAACTTGGTTCAGTTGCTAAAAATAAATGTCAGAAAGATCTTGAATACTAGAAGTCCACCAAAGACTGGATTTAAACAATGTAATTTAAACTTGAGGTAGAGGATTTAAGCTCAGTGCTGCAGTACTTGCCTAGCATGCACAAAGCTCTGGGTTCTGTCCCTTATAATCAGATACACAGCAACAAAAGGAGAGAGTTTAGAGAAAGCATGTCAAAAAGACATATATTTTATTTCTTAATGAATCTTCTTACTGGCCATTTTCAACCCAATAGTTCTAAAAACTAGGCTCATCTACTTGAACCCTTACAACCATTATTCTGCAATATTTCCCACTATTTATAAGGAAATCTGAGACAAATGAAATCTAGCAATAATGGATTTTTCTTAAAGTTCTATAGTTCTAATTAAACAAGGCTAAGGGAAAATCTACATCATTATTTTTCTTCCAAGAAATTTCTTATTGGAGCACAAACTTCTATAAGAACTTGATGTTTTAAATCTAACTTTATTGTAATATTAAAAAAAATCCAAACAAAGGCAGACAAATTCAGCTAACATAGGCCACACTCCTACAGAGAAATTAAAATTATAGTATGCTAAATCCAATTATATGATATGAATAACATGTAGAACCATAGTACCGTCTACCTGTGGCTCACACAATGCAATTCATCAGAACTGTGCTTGGTAGCCAGGAGTCAAATTATTGCACAAGCTTGTGGGCCCAGCACATTCCCTCCAGCGGTAAGGTCTCCAGCCTCACTCTAGCATCAGAACCAGAAAGTCAGTACCAGATTTTATAGTCACATTTATGGAATCGATAACAAACTCTTAATTTACTTGTCTGTCAACCTACTCTTGTTGGAGGTCGGCAGATGCACTAATTGTTAACCTTCATTATTATAATCACTGTGAACTCTTAGAACCCTAGAGTTACCTACAGTTGAAACTTAATAGCAGCTTTGCAGAACTTTGTTGTCTACTGGTAAAGTTGAGTAAATTTCCTAACTGCCTTGTAATGACCTTACAGGCTTGTCTTTAACTTTGACATGTTTATAATAGCTCAACTCTATTATCCTCTTCCTTGTTAGTTACATGAATTTTTGTTCAGGCCTTAAAGTATCTTAGAATGGGGGGTCTACGAACACTGGATAGTTCTGCTCCTACTTCTTCTGTCATTAATATTGAATAGTTCCTTTTCTCCCTAAAAGCGGTTAAAACTGTAATAGCCCATCCACTATAAGAAAGGCCACGACTATCAATCTTTGATTTCAAGTGTCTCTCTGGTATTTTCTATCTACATCAAATGGACTCATACTCATCTGTTAAAGACACAGCTAAGGTTACAGAATCTTGAACAGAATTTAGAATGTAACACATGCCATGTCAACACATAGATGTAATGTGTCATGTCCAAAAAGGGGGGGTGGTGGTCTCAGGCTAGCTCAGGAGGGGACTCTGTCTTTCTCAGTGTGCTGGAAAGCCTGAATTATGCTACTTCACACCCTCAGCAGCAGGAAATGCTCTGATACAGAATCCACAGCCCCTTGCAAGTAACCTGTTACCTTTCATATTCTTAAATAAGATGCTAGAAATGAAATCTTCAGTGCCCTTTCTCTATCTGTCATGTTGTCCCAAGAAGGCAGGGATGGTGAGTAAAACCTGTCCGTGGACCTGTGAGGCTGCTTTCTGAGTGACCTGCACATGGCAGCATCCCACAGTGACTTCTTACTCCACTATAAAGAAACACTTGCACCAAAGCAGAGGTCACTAAAGGATGCCACCCAGTTCACCTCCAAACGAGCATCTAGGAATTATACTTTCCCTGAGCTTGGGATACTGGAAAAGATTGCTCTTAAGGGAGATGCTGACAGGCAGGGGTGGCAGCAATGCCTCTAATCCCAGTACCCAGAAGGTAGAAGCAGGGTCATCTCTGTGAGTTCAAAGCCAGTCTGGTCTACAGAGTGCATTCCAGGCCAGCCACAGTGAGATCCTGTCTCAAAAAACAAGTAAAATACCAAAACTTAAAACCAAAATTAAAAAAAAAAAATGGAGGGTGGGAAATATCACATAGAAGATGATCTTTTTTATCTAGAAAATTCTGATTTGGGAAACCTTTTTTAACAGTCATGTTCTGACTAAAAGCCATGCCTGTGGCTTGAAGAAACCCTGGTCCAGTGAAGAACATGAGTTGTACAGGCTTTTATGGACTACAGCGTGCCGTCCACTAATGTGATTTCATCTGTGCCCTGACAGCCAACTCTGAAGCAGCCTTCAAGGGGAAATTTTGCTAGAGACACTTATGGTCTCTACTCCTGAGCTCAGCCCATATCTTACTGTCTAGTTCTTATCCTTAGTAGGGTTATACCACTCCCCAAAGTCACTCTCACGAACTCTCAATCTCTCCCTCTAAACCTAAAACTCATACTTTACTCCTTTATTGGACTAAAAGTTACTTTCAAAGAGCAGAATTCGATTGGATGGCAAAAAATAATACACACACATGCATTTGATGACATGACATGGGACATGTGGCGTGGGTGGTAAGATGGGGGGGGAAACTTTATTGGCCCATGGAAGGGGTAAAGGAGTGAGGACAGGCCAGGGAGAAGAGCAGTGTGGATGGGAAATTAAAACGGAATGATTTAAGATGTGCAGGATGCTTTGTGACCTCGTTTAACTAAAAAGCAGGTCTGCGCAGGGAAGTAAGGAAGGCTAGAGCTGCGTCTCTCTGTGGTGACTGACAGCAGTCCTACCATCACATTAGTACGTCACACTTAGATCTGTCAAGTCACACACGACTTTCTCTGGTTAGTATAAACAGGGTCTCCATCCTGGGCTGCAGTGTGACCCACAGTGCTCAGAAGGCATGCTTGTGACGAACTCCCACACTTTCCAGTTCCCCACCTCCAATGGCGGCCAGGGTCTCCAGCCTGCTTAAACGCTCCAGGCTTTTTCCAAGAACTTCTTCGAGTCGACTGCGTAACACCTGGGCCCCTTCCAGTTCCACCTGCAGGGTTCGGTCTCTCTCAGAGCTGATTAGACATGCCACATGGAAGGAAAACGGGTTAACCATCACTAGAAGGAGTCCATTCATTTCCAAAGAGCCACCTTTGTCACTCGGGCTATGAGATTTCCCAAGGTAACTAGTCTCCAGGGCACGGTAATTGAGTCTATATGGCCTGTGTGTGGCATTTGTGCTCACTGCAGGGGATAAGCAAGGCCTGTACTTTTCTACAAAGCTTGTCCCTTTAGCTAGATTCTAGGCCACTTACACACAAAAAATATAGCTCATTCCTACAGCAAAAGAAGAGAAATTTCATTATGTGATGAAGAGCCTTAGACTGAAAAACCAAAAAAACAAGAAAAATTAAACGTCAACCAAATCAAGAATGAACTGAGGGCTGGGGAGAGCCGCTCTGTCACCTGCTCCACCCTGACAGTGCTCTGAGAGACCAGTTCCAAGGACGAGGTGCTCAGTGACACCTCCCCCTGCTTTCATTTTCCTGAGTGGAAATAAAACATTTCTAAAGCCCAATGAGAAATCAGGAAAAACCAAATAATAATTAAAACATATTGAAAGAACAAACAAGGCCAGGAAGGAAGGCAAGAAAAAATCCCAAAAGTGCTCTGAAAGGAGCCATAAAGGTATAGCACACACAAGCCAAAACTGAGCAGAGCAGGCTTTAGCAGGATACGGAACAGAAATAAGAAGGCACCCACAGAGCGCACTCTCCCAGACCCCTGACCTGTCTGTCTTCTTGGGTAATCTCTGCAGTAGTAATGGGGAAATCTATTTCTAATTTCAGCTGTAAATGCTGAGGCTCAGAGCAATCCACACACAAATCACAGCACCCACATCCTTTCTGTTCCCCTTTAGTCTTTAAACTTCTGCACTTAATAAAACTAGAAGGAGAAAGAATGAAAGCTGAAGGTAAGCGAGCCAGGCAGCCCTCTCTTACTTCTCTGGCTGGGCATAGAACTTGACCAGGCTGCTGTAGAGTTGCCTCTCAGCTTGCAGGGCCTCATTGAGCCGACTCCGTTCATCCACTAGTCCTTCTAACATCAGCAGCAACTAAGGAAGGAAGAGAGAGGCAGCAAGGTGCAGATGGTAAAATGGGAGCTGAACCACAGGGAGTCCCACAAAAGAAAGCACGGCACGTCAGGATGCGCTGTGACCAGCTGTCACAGCTATTACTTCAGCTTTCTATAGTCTTCAAATCAACATTATGCCTGTTCTCATCTTATATCTTAAAAACTATTAATCAATTTCAAACATGAGTGAGAAAAGAGAGACAGAAACAGAGACAGAGAGACACAGAGAGGGATAGAGGAAGGGAGGGAGGGAGAGAGGGAGGGGGAATGGATGCAGAAACACGGGGAAAGAGCTAAGCTGCAGGGGTGAAGGGAGGCCAAGATGAGCAAGAGGGAAGCAGTGAGAACTTAGGATTGTTTCCAGTCTTTGATCGATACTTATTAGCATCCCTGCACCATCACGTACACTGTTCTGGTTTTGGGGAAAGCTTAGGAAAGACATTCACCACCCAGAGACGGGTGTCACTGTAAACCGTAAGCCATGCCAAAGACTAGCTGTGGGAACGTGTAATAAGCAGAGACTGGCATGGGGTGAGTACTGAGAGGCCGCCAGGTGCAGCTGAGGAAGACTTACTTCCTGGAGAACCTGGCACTGAGAAGATTAGACATGGGGTAGAAGCTACAGAGGAACCGGTGTTCCAATAACTTACCTGTTGTCTCTTGTTCCCTGATACTTCCTGACCCTGGGATTCCACTGAAGCGACTTTTTCCCGAAGAAGTAAGACCTCTTGGGTCAGGCGCTCCATGGCCGGTATATCTTCAGGGTCAACCAGTTGCATTTGCAGGTCCTAGAAGAAACATAAGCCAACATAAAAACTAATAACTTTACTCAGCAGAGCAATGAGAGACAGATCTTTCTGCTCTATGTCAAGGCCAAAGAATCCAATATATTCCCTATAGACAGCTGGACTACAAACTATCCCGGTGGTTTGTAAGAAGCTCTGAAAGACCTTTATGAGGTCTTCTTTTATCTGTATGTTCCTGGTCAGGGACTCCAAGTCAGCAGCCTGCACCTGCAGCTCTTCCTCTTGTACAGCCATCATGGACTGCAGGGCAGACAGTTCTATCTGTGGAGAGAGGAAAAGCCAGCATGAGAGGCAAAAGCTTTCTCATGTCCTATTACAATCAGCCAGTACTACAGGAGAAAACTGAAAAATAGTGCCGTGGGTCAAATCAATAAAGTGAGCGTGAGGCAAAAGTTCCTCTCAAAGAAACTGGATAAGTGCTTTTAATAATGTCTCCTATTACTGTAATAACAACTTTAGTTAATGGCTTCACTGGGATATTTAGAAATTGGTTACAACTAGCAGAAGCAAGAAGAAATGCGAGTTTATGTTATGTAATCCCTTCTGCTAACACAAGAGAACATGGCAGATTTATAAAGCCTGCATATTATGCCCTTTAATGAATTACTAAGGTATTAAGCAGCAGCTGCTGCTGACATCATCAGGGATCACCAAACCAGATAAGATGCTTTCTGGTGCAGAGCACGCAACCAGTATAAAGAAACCTCCTTACCAGTTAGTTACACTGGAGGCAAAGAAACCTCACCGCCAGTTAACATTGTAGGCATTAAGCTTTCAGTATTGTATCCCCTTCCCCAAATGACAAACTTGATAACAGAGCTCATTAGACGCCATGGTAACAACAGTCCCTGCTAACATTCACTGTGTGCTTACTACATCTCAGGCATACCTGCATTATCTCAACACACCTATTGATCTGAATCCCTCTAGTCTACCTCTCAGTACCTGCTGCTTGACTGAAGTGTAGCCGGCTCTGTGCTGAGCAGGGGCCCTGGCTCCTACTACTGTCAGCCTGAGTATCTTTCCCAGGGCTGTGGTCTCTCAGCTGCCAGGCTTCCCAAGAAGCCTTGGCGCCCTCACCTAAGGTGATTCTCCTGTGTGTTACTTTCCCTTGTAACTTACTACAGTGTTACCTTATGTTTACATTAAATTACCTTGCAATATATAATTACAACATTTAAGCTATTCGTTTGTTTAGTGTCTGGTATCCGTTAGACTAATTAATTACACAGATGCCCTTCTGCTTCCCTCAGGGCAAGCTGCCTGTGACTGGATAGGGCAATTCCAGTAACTCAGGAATACTTGGTGCTGGCAGCAAGTTCTGCATCTAACACTTTATATCAAAGATACAGTTGCAAAAGTGTCTGTCACTGATTTTTCAGAACTAAGGAATGGAGACTGTATGGCAACTACTGGGCCTCCTTCAGAGATTGCCATGTAGCTCAATAGTTGCATTGTTAAGGAAAACAACAGGGCTGGAGTGACGGCACAGCGGTTAAGAGCACTGGCTTCTCTCCTGCATGGCCCAGGTTTGGTTCCCACAGCACCTTCGTGGTAGCTCACAACCATCTGTACCGTCAGCCCCTCTCCTGACTTCTGCAGGCTCCAGGCACACAGGTGGTGCACAGTAAAGTTTAAAAAAAAAAATAAATAAAAGAAGATCAACAGAGGGAAGAAAATATTTGGCAGCACGCCTGAGGTCCTCAGACAGACTGACACGGCTTTAAGTCCTAGCGCAAGCTGCTGACAAAGGTTTTTTATTGATGTCTAGTTTCCTCATCTGTAAGTGAGAGTATTTTCAGGGCCACAAAGGACTACAGAAAACATCTTTAAAATTCTTGGCATGTGGCAGAAGTCAGTGCTGTCACCAGACAGTAGGGATGTTTACAGACAGTGGAAACCCTACATGGCTGTTAAGGGCCCAGTGTTAGAGGGAATATGGAATGGTTCTGGGCTCAAAAGTAAGTGGTTAATTAAGGATGCATAAAATTGAGCAATAGAAAGTATTTATTCATATACATATTCACAGTCCCTGCCCTTTTATGACGCTCAAAATAGGTCAGAAGCAAAAAGGATGATATTCTAGGTTGGGAATGCACAGGAAGAGAGGAATGGTGTGTGGGAGCCACAGTGCCACACGCGAATGTCACAGAACGTTACAGCAGAACTGGAGTAGGACAGGCAACCAGGGGATTCTTTATGTGGTGACTCTAAAATGCTACATACTCATATTCAAAACTCAGTTATATAATATAAATCTGTAAGAAAAAAAAACATGGCAATAGGGCCAAAAGGTACAATTTAGATGTCAGTGTTACAGCAGAGATTAAGTCATGACAAAATCTGAGAAGCCAAGCTTTCCAAAGTCACCCTAGGAATGCAGGGCACTCATCGACCTAACTGGATTGCTACACGTGAGTCTTCAGTTCAGTCTGTCCATCTGTGCAGCACTAAGCTGTCTGCTAATCAACATCACAGCTGGATATCCAGCTGCTTGCATCGGGAAGACTGAAGGATCTTCTAAGAAAGGGGCTGACAACTCCACTGACTGGTAGAATCACAAACAGACGGGGCGGGGAACATCTGCTCTAGGAAATGGCTTCCTAGAAGTATCTGGGTATTAAGGCTTGAGTTTAAACCTCAGTTTTGGCATTATGTTGAGCTGCTACATCATATTTAAGATAACCAGCATTTCTACCTTTTCACCCATAATGAGGGATGATAGCACCTACTTCACATGGAGTGAGTTTGACCCTCGAATAGCGCAGTATACATGGAGAATACCCAGCACACCGTGTTGCTCGCGCTCTCCCACCCACTGTTTACTGTGTGCAAAATTCACGGGTTGATGTCATCCTTCTTGGCAGGAATCATAACCTGTCTGTTGGCTCAAATGCTTTACAATTATTTCATTTGCTTACTGACAGGAGGGACAGACAAAAAGATATGGTGCCTCCCAGTGAGAACATGTTATTGAGATGAGAAGGGGACATACGACAGTTTCTGTTTTTCTTCAGAGATAAGAAGGGCGTACCTTAAATTTGGAGTCAGACATTATAGGTGGAGAATCGCAATGTTTAAAATATAACCATTTGAAAGAATCTTTCTAGGAGTCGGAGAGCTAGCCTTGACCCCGGCCTACCTGACTTTCTCTTTCTAGGAGTCGGAGAGCTAGCCTTGACCCCAGCCTACCTGACTTTCTCTTTCTAGGAGTCGGAGAGCTAGCCTTGACCCCGGCCTACCTGACTTTCTCTTTCTTTTTTGGCCATAAGCTCGAGCTCCTCCTTGGCATTGCTCAGCTCTTTCTCCAGCCCTGCAACGGTGTCCGAGTCTCCTGAAATGAACGCACAGCACCAGTGTTGATGACTGAAATGTGCAGTGTCCCTGCCGCCCCACTTCTGAGCAGCTTAGTCTAGAACACATCTGGGCACTTAAGAAGAACGTGTGTAGGCGCTTTACTCGGTAGCGATGTTCGTGATGGAAAACCCACAATCAACCCACGTGCTAAAAGGAGCAAATGGAAAAGACCGTTGTGTGTTCACCCAGCAAACTACACTCCGGAGTGAAACAATGAGGATGAAGCGGGTGAGCTCACTCAGAATTCAAGGATATTAAATCTAGATTGGAGAGATTGGGGAAGGGAGAAATGACACACCCATCCATCTAAATCACCTGCTTAATTTTTTAAAAAACATACACAGGAATAAGGAGAACCCAGAGATGAAGCTTATCATCCTCAGCGGGTGAGTAGAAATGAGAGAAGCAGGCAGGGGTGTATATGGGCCTCCTGCGTACACCTTTTCAGAAGTTAACACTTAATTTCTAATATGTAAGCTGCCTTAACAGTGAGTTTGAAAAGAACTTTAAAAAAAAAAAATCCACATAAGGTTTGGGCAGTTTTTCTTGGAAGTGATGTATGTGTCTCTAGATTTTGGGGAAATCCAAAGTGTTTTTCTGATCTAGCATGATGTGTCCTGGGCAAATCTTCTAGACAGCAAGGAGGTGCAGAAGAGCAAAGGATTCACGAAGCAAAAGTGGCACTTACCTAATGTGGACCGGGGTATGCTGGCCTCCTCCCTGGCAGTCAGTGAGGTGCTATCATCTCGAGAGGGCATCTGCATAGAACTCTGAAAATCGGAAGGGTTGCGGGAGGTTAGAGAGATACAGGGACTCTGATCATGGTGGCAGGCTTGGAATCACCTCATGTAGTTTGCAGATGAAATCCCCAAACTACTGCCATAGATGTGACAAGAACATGCAGTCGAGAGTCTAGAGTTCTTACTTGATCAGTTTGCTCTCCATGGTGGGGGCCGATGGAAGTCACTCCAGTTGGTTGGTTAGAGATGAATGCCTGAGATGTGGCAATTAATTCTTTCCCCCCTAAATACTGCCGCAGGGCCTGCAGTTCTGAGTTTCGTTCCATGAAGGCCTGGACCATTTTTTCTGCAGCAGCCTGGTAAGAAAGAACCACAATAAACTTTACCAAAGGCATTATAGTAAAATCAATAAAATTTCTTTTTAAATTTCTTTAAGGATTTATTTGATGCATGTGAGTGTCTTGCCTGCATGCATGTCTGGGCACCACGTGTGTGCAGGTCCCCCCCCCGCCCCAATGGAGGCCAGAGCGGGTTCTCCAGAATTGAGTCACAGATGATTGTGAACCACCTGAAGGTTGCAGAACCCAGGTCCTCTGCAAGAGTAGCAAGTGTTCTTTCCCACTGAGCCATCTCTCCAGCCCCATGTTAGTTATAAGCCAACCACTTATTTAAAGGAAAAAGAACCCTGTGGGACACTCAGAAGTCACTTCTCTCCTGTTTGTACAGTCTGTCACAGAACAGTGTGCACAGTGAACAGCGCGTCCAGCCCAGGCAAAACATCGGGAAGAGGCTCTCCAAGATCTCCAGCAGTGATGCTGGTGTTACGGTTTGTGCAGAACTGACCTGACAAACAGCTTCCTTTATTCAAGCCATTTCTTCAGCCTCAGCCTTTTACCTGAACACCCGTACGGCCGTGCTCTTTGCCAAGCGGCATGCTATTGCCCTGGTCTTTTCTACCTAAGCTGCAATCACACAGGGCGAACGGCACCAACATTCAGTGTTGAGAGAGTGCGGGTGGTCACAGTGGCTGTGGTGAGGAGCTCTGAGGGACAGCGTTCCCCCAAAGCTGTTGCATATGAAACAGTGACTGCCCACTGGCTGTGAACTATTAGAGTGACCATTCACAATGTGTACACATGTGTTACATGCCTTGCACACAGCTTTTACTTGCCAATTATACTTCAATAATGCTTAGGGGGAGAATGTATTTCCACCCTCCAAGTCCTTTTGCTCTGCTTAATTTTTCCCAATGCACTTCCTGTTTCCTAGAGTGTCCCCTTGTGGTCTTCATTATGTTCTCCTCCTCAACAAGAATGTACACTTCAGGAGCAGCTTAGTGTTAAAACCCGAGTACCCACGGCATGACTCACTGGGAACAGGCACTCAATACATACTTAATGAATTACACAATAAGCATCTGTATCAGACCAAGCGAATCTGAACCTCAAACATCACCAAAGCCTAAGTGGTCACGTTGTCAAACTGCCTTCTAAATATTCATATCCACACCCACAGATCGGTGCTGTGCCAGTCCTCACCAGAGAAGCTTCTTACCACAGCAAGTATGGTCAATTTGGGAACTCACAACTGGCCAAGGTGCAGAGAATGTCTCTGGACTGACTGTTCATCCACAGATAGGACATTACATGCGTAATACTTTCAAGAACTTACAACAACCTTCGCTGTCCATACAAGACCCAGACAAGGTCAAGCACAGAGAAGGGAGGGGCTTCTGAGTCCAGCCCCTAACTGAGAAGCCACTGATCTCTGATGGCATCTGGAGGAGGGAGGATAAGGCCCTGGTAGGTTCACTGGGATGGCCTTGCCATTCTAATTCCTAATTAGAATCAGTGGGATATTAAAAACAAAGTTGGAAAGGAGATGGAGATACATCTGGGAGGAATCAGGGGGAAGAGTGAAGGGTGAATATAATAAAGATATTATTACATTCTCAAAGAGATTACATTTTAGTATTTTAGAAAAAGAATATTAAAAAACTCCCCAAAAGAATAAGCAAAAACAAAACAAAACAAAACAAACAAACAAACAAACAAAACATTGGTTCTGTCAACACTTCATCACAGACTGGCAAGGGGCCTGAGAGCCTGTGACAGTTAATGCTTACAGGAAGATGAGGAACCATTTCTTTGATGTAGTTGTTGGTATGTTGGCCTTGCTTCAGTAATCAATCTCCCACAATTAAACTCAGTAGCCACATGCAAAGAAAGACTTGAAAATGGGAGGGGTTCACTCAGAAAAGGGGTGTGTGGGAATGGGAGGTGGAAGAGAAGAGAGAGTAAGGGTGAGGATGACTAAAATTCATTATATACAAGGATAAAACTACCAACCAATAGGAAGAGTAAAATCATAAAACTAGTTTACTTCTAACCCCAGTTGCCTAAGACAATGATTACACAAGGAAAGACCCAGAACTTGTTTGTGACTGCCAAAGCACAGAAATGCTTTACGGCTGGCAAGATGGCTCAGCAGGAGACGGTGGTTGCCAAATAAGCCTGGTGACCTGATTTTGATCTCCGGAACTCAGAAGGGTGGCAGGAGAGAAACTACTCCACAAAGTTGTTCTGTGACTTCCATACATGCACCATGGCACATGTGCTCACACATATATTGTACATACACTCAGGCACACACATAATAGTCACAGTAAACTTTCAGGGGTTGAGAGAATGAATTGGAACTACATTGGCTCAATTACAGAACCGATTCTCTCTGGGAGGAAACCAACTGTGTAGATAAAAAGCGTAGCCCCTATTATAATTTCTAAATGAGAATTGAAAACAAAGCCCTTGCATTTTCAGGATGTAAAGCTTTTGAGGTATGGACAGGATCACTTGAGAGGTATCAAATTATTGCCAACATTTACTATTAAAAGTCTCTCTGAAATCATAACAGCACAAACAAGGTGCATGGCCAGTGCAACCCAAAGACAGTGCTTTGTTCCTGCTCCAAGTGTGCTCTGTGAACCTCACTAGAATCATAGATTCTCAAGCCCCTCCTGTCACTTAATCTCCTTAAAAAAAAAACAAACTATTCAGGTCAATCTTTTGCATGGAAACCAGAAAAGTAGACCCACATGAACTCCACTGGAGCTGCTGCTGAGGTGCAAAGGCTGTGTAATGTTGACCTCCTTGGTGCCAGGTGGGAATCAGGAAAAAACTAGGAACTGACCTTCGAAGCTGAGTGTGGCAGATCATGCCTGTAATCCCTGTACTCAGGAGGCCTAAGGCAGGAGGACTGCCATGAATGAGGCCAGCTTCAGCTACACAGCAAGCTTCAGACCAGGCTGAGCTACAGTGTGAAACCTTGTCTTATATCTCTGAAATAGTGTGCTCGGTTATTCTGAGATTGATATAGCCTTTATTATCCTGATATTACCTTCTCTCATAGTGACCTTCAAAACACAGCTGTTTCTACCTAAAGTAACTCAGATTTTATAAGAATTAACAGAAAATTTGGGCCAGTGAGATGGCTTAGTGGGTAAGGGCTGCTAGCAGCCAAGATGATGACCTCAGTTCAACACTTGGTTTCCAAACAGAGTAGGGACAGTACTGTTGGCCCAGATTTAGTCTTTAGCCTCCTACCTGCATCAGGATACACGCTCCCCAACAGACAAATAAATAAAAGGTAAAACAGTCTATATTTTAAAAGAAGAAAATATGGACTGGATGTGGCGGCAGATACCTGCAATCCCAACATTCTACAGGCTGAGTGAGGCAGGAGGATTGCTAATTTGAGTTTGGACCATGTCTGCATGCATCACAGGATCCTCATCTGGTTCTGCACTAACGCTTACCTGTCTTTCCTGCTCCCTGGTGCCCATCGACTGGAGCAGCCCCTGGATCTCCATCTCGTGTTCCATGGCTTGTTTGTTGCGATCACTCAGGAGGTCCTGCAGCATCCTTTCCTTTCGCTGCAGGCGCTGGCACAGTTCCTCAGCTATTTCACTCTGCCCGGGCCCGAGTTTATGGAGCAAAGTTGCACTGAGATCCTAATGTAAAAAAATCGACATGACTTTCTGGAGGACATAATTTCCTGTCCCGCACGTTGAAGCACCCATCATAAAGGAACGATAAGGTTCTTGGGAACAGTATAACATCTTATCTTTTTTTTGTTTCCTCAAGCCTAGCACAGGCCTGGAAATACTAACAATACAGAGAGACCCCTAGAACAGCGCTTATGCAGTCATTTCTGAAGTAAGGTTTCCTTATGCTCGACACACAACAGTTAATGTCAGATGGAGCAAGTGGGCACTTGGCTCACATTCTTCCTCTGCAGTGTCCTTTAGAGAGGGAGTACAAGACCATGGGCAAAGGGAATGACGATCCGGGGGAGGCAGCACATGCCTCCTGCAGGCCCAGGCTCCTGTGAAACTCAAGTAAGAGGATGCAAGCTTAAAGCCAGCCTGGATATAAAGCAAGACTGTGCCTGGGGAAAAACAGGAGAGGGCCAAGGAAACTGTACTCATAACAGAGTAATGCCACTACAGCTCCTGGCCCACACAGAAATACAATATATGGTGTTTAAACCGCAGAGCTCTACAGGCTGTCCCGAAGCGGCTATGCCTCTCTGTGATGCTGCTCTGACAAGTTACTTAACCTCTAACATCTAAGTCCTTTCTTTGAAAGCGGAGTATGCCCTCAGAAACTTGTGAGGACTCACTAAGTTAATTTGCATTAGGCTCCTAAAACAGTGTCCAACCCAGCAAGTACATTGTAACTATTATAATACAGGTAAGTTACAATACAGATGTATCTTATGATCTAATTGGTTCTCATATAGTTTCTCTGAGAATGATAAATGATGTGTTAGATTTAAAGTTGTAAAAGGAGTTCCCAGGGAACGGTAGCTACTCGCCCAGGCACGGAATATAATTAAAGAGTTGAGCTGCTGGCTCCGCAGGCCTCGGGAGTCCTGACTGGGGCTGAGCCTATGCATCCTTAGCCGGTGTCTTCCGGGTAGTGGAGCCTTGCCTCTACTTCTTTGTTCCTGTCGTGCAGCGATGTCTGTAACTGCTGAACTATGCTCTCCTGTTCCTTCTGCCAGTGGCCAAATTTGGTTTCCAATTCTTCTTTCAACCACTGGAGGTTCTGGCATGTGGCGGTTAACTGCTCCACTTCCAGGCCTCGGGCCCTCAGGAGACTCTCCATACTCTACAGGGAAAGACACAGCAGACATAAGCAAGGGCACCCCACACTTCTCATTAGTCTTCTGGTATAGTAGCACATGCTTTTAAGCCCTAATCCCAGCACCCAGGAGGCAGAGGCAGAAGGATCTTTGTGAGTTTGAGGTCAACTGGTCTACAAAGCAAGGTCCAGGTCAGCCAGGACTGGAGCACAGAGAAACCCTGTCTTGAAAAATCAAAACAAAACAGGCTTTTGGAAGAGGAGAAAAACACAGAATGTCATACCAGTATTTTTTTTAATCTGGTTTTTGGAGAGGTAATTATAAAATGCATGATAAATAGGTTTGTGGGTGTTCTCTAACAAAGAAATGAATGGCTTCTTTACGAACACAGATGGCAGCTACATAGAATTTGGAATAAGCAGAAAAGCTACACGTATATGTTAAGAAAACAAGCAGTCAGGTGGCACACTGGTGTCCATAGCCACATTAATAGGCAGGGATGAGAAGTTAGAACCATGTAAGCCGCAACCACCGTCCACTACTCCCCATGAGTCATAATGTGAACAGAAGGGAAGCGCCCGGAGCCTCCGACTGCTGGTGGCGGGTGGGTAAATGCTGCTTTTCTAGGGTTAACTTTGTTTAATACTCTGGGTTACAGAGGACGATGGAGGAGCAGTGGGGAGAGTAAGTTGGGTCTAGCGCTCACTTGCATGGTAGCTTCATTGGCGGACAGGACACAGCGTAGTCTCTCTAAGTCATGGTCTCGGTCTCTCACAGCAAGACGAAGCTGCCGCAGTTCCTTGTCCTTTTCTTCAAGAGCAGAGAACTTCTCATCGATAACCCGCTGTGAGGAAAGGAAGGCTCTCAAATACTGCAGGGTTCACCCAACTCTCACCTTTATTCAGTTAGATCCCAAATGCGAGAACTGGAAGCTGAACGCCCAAAGCAGTCGTTTAGTCACCACTGCAGCGAGGACAAATGGCAGTGGAAGGGGGGCGGCCGCGTACCTCCAGAGCAACAGCTCGGTCTTGTATTCGTTGCCGTAATTTCTCGAGAAACACCTCATTTGTGTCCAGAGTTTTGTCTGCGTTATCTCGATACTGTAGGAGCTCCTGAAGTTCCTAATGAGACAGACGTACTTTCCTTTATTCCTTACCTCTTAGCTCAATTTCTTCATTTTTCATGAAATTTGTTGTTTAGTACACATACACAAATGAGTCAGAGATAACAGAGATGTAAATCGTTAGTTCTGCAACAAATGGATTAGCCAGTGAGTCAGTCTGCTCAGGGAAACAGGACACACTATGTAAAGGTGTCAGTAAAGACTTCGCCAGAAAACTGAGCTAAGCCTGGTGGAATACACCTGTTAGTTATCCCAGCACTGAGGGTGCAAAGGCAGGTAGATCTCTGTAATCTGGAGGCCAGCCTGGTCTACAGAGCTCCAGGTCAGCCAGGGCCATATAGTTAGACACCGTCTTAGAACAAAACAAAACCACCAACAGCAGAAAGCTATTTTCCAAATGAAGATGTACCATGGTTACATCTGTGAGGGAGTAGGAATCATACGTATACAACAGTCTGTAAAATTTAGGAGATTCAGTGTCCCCAACACTTAAACTTGGTGACAGAGCTGACTCACTTCTTAGTGTACCATTTTCCCTAAAATTTTCCTTCTATCACTGAATTCTGTGGATATTTCTGTAAGTTCTCTCCTGCCATGTCTTCATGAAGCAGTGTGACTCAGAGGTGCTGCGTTTGCTGAACACTGCCCATACGGTTATGTTCACATATGTAAGTTACTGGCTGGCTAGTATGCTGTTCATGGATGTTCACACATGGTTACTTAACGCACTGGCTAGCTGCTCGTGGACTGTATTTCTCCTCTCTGTACATGTCTCCGACTCCAGCCGTCATATGTGGGCACAGGCCTTGAGATGGTTCGAGCAGGCATTTGAGAGCTCAGAAGCCTGCTTTCATCTGAGGACTCACCTGAATCAGCTGCTCTTTGTGACTCAGACTGTGACTTAGGTGTTGAATGTTTTGTCCCTGGGTTCGAATCTCATTATATTTTTCTGCCTCCAGGACGTGGAGCTGTTGGCTCTTACTGTGCAGTTCTCCTTGGAGGTGTTGTAAAGCTTTTCGCAATTCCTGAAATAAACAGATTATGTTTTTATAGTAACCTTTCCACACAGCCACTGGATGCGAAGACTTTAGCACTTTCAAAGCAGGTTGTGCACAGTGGAGCCTGCCTGGAGAGTCTGAGGGCAGAAGATCTCAAATTCAAGGCTAGCCTGGGCAACATAGCTCTATCTCATCCCCGAAACAGGACAGACAAAAAACTCAAAAGGCAAATAATAAAACATAAAGTAGCAGAGAATGCCATCGCTTAAATCGATATAGAGAAAGCATAGAGACTATAAATCAAATAGGGTATGAAAGCTTATGAAAAGTGTGGAGTCGGAAGTAAATCTGGCATCACAGTTCAGTGACACCAAGGCGGTGCTCGATTTCTGCAGATGATATAGATGGATCTGGAGAAAGAGGATCTAGGTCCAGGTGGACTTAATTGGCGATAGGTAGATATGGATATTTTTAAGGGATTCAACAGGTCTTTTTATCTCATGCAGAAGGGCAGTTTGTATCTTTGTCCATTGGATTTAATCTTATTGTGTTGACAGTTTGTGGATTGAGAATTTAATATATAAGCCTGCTTGAAAAGTTACCGGGCTTTGGAGTCATGCCAGGAGTGGAGGAAAGAAACACGCTAGGGCGGTTGTATCCACCCAGGACAGAAGCGACAGGGAGGGCGGAGTGAACTGCCTGGGAAGGGAACCGCTTGGAGATCCGGCTTGTGGACCGAGTGATGGAGTCTGTGCACTCAGCTCTACACTGGAGCAGTGCCCTTGGAGTGAAGCTATCGTTTTAATATTTACTGCAACAGTATCTGAAATTTTGATATTGCTAAAGAAAATCCAGGGCTCGTAATTAATTTCTGAACTACTAAGACAGGAGACAGCACACAAAAAAGGATATTTAAAATGCAGAAGACAAACAAACAAATAGCATGTGCTCCATGCTAACAAGATAGAGGACTATTTAAGGACTGTATAATGCTTACATATATTTGAATTACATGACTAATTATGCATGTAAATGTCCTTCTCTATTTTACCCAGTGACCTTTTCAACTTAATTCAGTTAATTTATGTATTTACTTATTTATCGTGTGTGCTATTTATGTTGAGTGCACATGTGGCGGTCAAAGGACAACTTTCAGGAAGTGGTTCTCTCCTCCCGGCATAGTTATGGGCGGAAACGCTTGTGAGTCCAGCATTCTGCCCTTGCTGAGCTACCTCACTGGCCTCAGCTGACTTTATCCTTTCAGAATAACCTCAGCGACCTCCTCCTCCATGAAGCGTTAGGTCCCCTTTCCTCAGATCCTCCTGGACATAGCTATGGGAACAGAAACCCAAGTCTTAACATTCTGCCATGTGTCTGCCTCTCCTGCTGAGGTATAAGAAGTTAAGAGGCAGAGTCTCTGGTATCTACCTTTGTACTTTCAGGACACAGTCTGCTCATCTGGTGCATGACCCGGGGGACAACAAACACTGACCACATCAGACAAGATGCAAGGGGGCGGGTTCAGCACAAACTGTCCTGCTTACAAGTCACTGTGGGCAAAGTCAGCACCGGGAGCAGTAGGATGGTTAATGATTTACCTGGTTATGTTTCCAGGCAGCTTCCTTCTGTTGCTCTCTCTCCTGCGCCGCGGCCTCCACAAACTGCATGCATCGCTTGCCGTCAGCCAGCTGCCGTTCTTTCTGGCGCACTAGCCTCTGGAGCTTCTGTACTTCAAGCTGGCTGCAGAATAGAGCGCTCTGAAGGTCAAGCAGGGCCACTTGTTGCTGAGCAGGGGCAATGCCCTCTGAGCTCTGAAAGGAGCAGAATCATAATCAGAGTCACAGGGAGGAAAGCACAGAACCCAGGAGAGACCTGGGCAGCCAGGGCGGCCACACTCCCGCCTGTGGCCCTCACGTACATGGAGCTGTCCGAGCTGGCTCTGGTGCAGCATTTCCCGAAGCTTCGCCATTGTGTCATTTTGACCCTCAATCACCTGGTACAGTTCCTCAGTCTGGAAATGAGAGGAGGTTAGCATGCTAAAGCTAGCCAACAAGTGCTGAACTACTTCTCTCTCCTGTGTAGATGGCAGTAACAGGTTTCCATAGTAAGATCTGCTGGTTTGACAACAGTGACATCTACAAAATAGAGAGTATGTATCTATGCCACCAGCATGACCCGTTTCCCCACAGGTCTGTGACCACATAAGCATTTTACCTCACTTTCCCTGCTTTTTAGCATTTCCTTGAGGCTTTGGATTGTCGTATCTTGCTTCTGAGATGACTCCTGTGCAGATTTTAGCTCACAGCTCATGTCATTCAGTTTCTCTTGAAGAATCTGAATTCAGCAGAGAAACTCCTGTTAGCTCCATGATGACTTTTAACCTTGAGGGCCATCACACTGCCAGCGTGGGCATATCGTCTTACTTCTTTCCCATGCATAGCAACCACAGACCATGAAGAGAGGCAGCAAACATGCATTGCTTCCCTGGGTGCTCAGACCCCTCAGTTCTCATGCACTGCACACGTTCTTTATGTCAACAGCCATAGTATTCTCTCCCATACGACCAAAGAGTGCCTGCTATCTAGTACAGGACAGACTACTGTAAGAGGACACTAGACAAGATATCCAAGAGCCCCTTGGGACAACTGCCTTGAAAGCAGACATAAAATTCTTAACGAGGGTAGGAAGTTACACTAAAATTTAAAGCACAAACTTCCTGTCTCAGAGCCTTACTGTAGAGTTAAAGATTATATGGAAGATCTGACCTCCTTCCCAAAATGCATCAGGAAATGCAGTATGTATGGAACAATCTAAATTCCTGATAAGAAACAGAGAAGGGCTGGGTAAGCTATGAGGACCTGAGTTTAATCCCCAGCAGCTACAGAAAAAGCCAAGCTTGGAGGTGTGTGCTTATAACTGGCTCTGGGGATGTGGAACAGATGGATCTCTGGCTAGCCTAATTTTTAAGCCCTGATCCTAGTGGAAGATGGTCTTCAAAAATACCCCAAGGTAGCTACCTCCTGAGGAACAATAACTGAGACTGATCTCTCCACACACACACACACACACACACACACACACACACACACGTCTACCTGGATACATGAAACTTCACACAAACAGAAAAGGAAATAAAGATAAAAGTGTAGAACTATACTTCTCAGTGAGCCATTCTGTAGAAAGCTAGGGATGCCAAAGCATTCCTCTCCCAGACTAGAACACATAGACTCAGGATAATGAGGCTGGACTAGATCCAGTTCTGATGTACCTTGTTGGAGGCCTCTGTTTGCTGGATTTTGTCCTGGAGTTCTGCCAGGTGGGAATCAGACACAGATGGCTGGGTCGCAGGGGTCTCACTTAAGTTCAGCTTCTGTTTCGTGGGTAACTCTTTAGGCATGGGCTAGAAGGCAGCAGGAAAGACGAGCACAGTGAATAAATGCAGCCAACAATCCATTTGATTTTCATGTTCAAACTGGGCCTTCTTTTTCAGGAAGCTGGAAGGCATAGTTGGGGCACAAATGACCACGTGACTTCCTGAAGACAGTCCTGCCACTTCACCACCATCCTGCCATGCTCCCTCCCTCCTGCCCTTGACATTCTCCACCCATTCACACAGTCACGACTGTGTCAGCTAAAGCAAGTGACCCGGAATTTAAAGAGAAGAGGGTACTTCATACAGAACAGGGCTACAACCAAATATTTGCTTCATTCTATGTTTAATAGGGAGATTAATGAAGGCATCAAAGGATCAAAGTTATATTCCAATGATCTGTCATACAACAGGCCTATTTGTGTTGTTGGAAAACCTGGCAAACTTTATTTTTCGAATATGGGTCATACCTTAGAGAATAGCATTTCTGGTCACCAAATTTCCTTAGTGTGTACTGCAGTTGATAAGAGACGTCCTATTTCTTAAGAGATACACGTGGATGTATCTAGAGTAAATGACTTGTTTGGAGGCTTTTTAAAAACTAATGCACCCAGACACAGAGCAGGAGTCAAAAGGCAAAATGTAACAAAAATAGCAGCCTTCCCAGGTGAGGAAGCATGGGAGGTTTTGTACCTTTTTAAAAATTGTCTCTATAAGCCAAAATAATTAAAAATGGAGGGAGAAAGTAAACATAGAAACATAACCATAACAGTCTGGAAGGCAGTGTACTTTCTAAGGATGCTAAGTCTTAAGGAGCACTGGGTGAACTCTATCAGACTCCACCTGAAGATCACAGTGAGCTAAGACAGCGGGTACCTAAGGACTTCCAGCCCCATTAAATCCTCCCTCCGTCGTCCTTAGGAAAAGCAGAAGAACCGCTATTCATGTTTTTCTTTTCCTGGGCTTTCAAACTTTCCAACCTTCCAGAGCCTGAGGTTACAGCTGACTTTAAATATCTTCCTGCAGGGGCCTGAGCAGAAGTGAGGAGTCTGGTTACCCAGTGCTGGTTTCTAATGCTGTAAGATATCCAGCGCTGTGGGTGGGGTACGATGCAGGCGAAGACTAAGCTCTGGCTCTCATCTGTCTTGGTTTGAAGTAAGTGGTCATACCAGAAGACTATTCATTTTTACAGATCATATAAAAAAAGGCTCTTGGCAGAGATGGCATTTATTTAGATCTACAGAGGATAAGAGCTTTGACACTAGCTATGATGAGGAAGGAAAAATGCTCTAGGCAAACGGGAGGAATGGGTAGGATTAATGGATACAACGTATCGACTTTGTTACTTTTATAAGGATTGGCATCTTTTAATTGACAACTCACATTGAGAAACCATTTTGGTTTTTTTTTGTTTGTTTGTTTGTTTCTTTTTCTTGTTTTGTTTTGAGACAGGGTCTCATACCCAGGTCTGGCCTCAAACCCCACAACCCTGCTTCAGCTTCCCAACTGCTATGATTACAAGCCTGCATCACCGCACCCAGCTTTGAATCCTTGCTAAGATTTAAAAGGGTACAATGAATTCAAGAAAAACAGGTACAAACAAGAATGTTTTACTACCTTTATAAGCCCAAAGCTATTTCTGAACAACTCGTTAAAAGGGTATTTTATCCCTTCTAAATGAACTGATAAAACAAAATCTTAAAATTTAAAAGGTAAGATGATCAAGGAGGGATTGACACATGGTCTCAAACATAAACAAATGGCAGGGAATGGAAACGATCTGCAGAGTCCTGAAAGTTGATGGAATGACTCACAAAAGCTCGGGGACTTCTGACAGCACCTTCCAGAGCTGGACTTATATGCCTGCTTTGGCAAGAAACGGGAATCAAATGGCCCGTTTACCCTGGCTATGCCTCTTGCTTATCACCATAGCATGTTCAGCTTCACCTACGCCCTCCACACAGATGTGCTGAGCACTAAGTAGCAGATAGTATGTTGGAGAAGGAATACTGTATAGGACAAAGTGACTTCTGTTGAAGATTCTGCAGAGCATGGGTTTGGTGGCTCCATGGTAAATATGGAAAGACAGAGTGGAGTGTCGGCCTGTCGAGTCCTATGCAGTAACACAGGAAACCGCTGCAGAGAAACGGTGATGGTTTAACCGACTAGGAAGGGCGTTCCTCCGGAGACTTTATATCTGCATCTACTAGAGAGTTCTTCCTAAGACAGTATCCGAAGGGGAAGTAGCCAGTCATCCTAAAAAGAAACAGAAACTAAGCCAGGCAGAGGCAGAGGCAGAGAGGGTAGAGCTGATGGAAAGTGAGCCGGGGAAAGGAAAGGTATATGTATCTAGAAGGACATCCCAAGAGAAAATCACTGTGAGCCACCTATGACATTTTTCATTTTCTCACAGCTTCACTGAAGAAAAGCAAAATTTTAAAAAGTGAACTTAGTTTTGACAATTTGTCTAAGCAAATACTTCTAAAACATTACAAATGTGGTCGATATAAAAATAAAAAATTTCAGTATTTGAAATTTGAGGTCCATTCCATACTCAGAGCACGTTTCAATGCCAACTAAATACATTTCGAGTGTGAAGGTGGGGGGGCACAGGCTGGTGGTGGATCGTATTAGAACACACTGGACAAAGAGGAAGGAAATGGGGACCAGCGTGAAGGGAGGCACAGCCCAGGTCTTAACCCCCTGTACAGCAGGGATAATCAAGCTGGATTATTAAATCAAGTATGTACTTACATTTTGGTTTTGGTGCTGCGGGGTATCGAACCTAGGGCCTTGTGCAGCTATGTTCCCAGCCCTGACCACAGTGTTTTCTAACAGAAAAGCCATCATATTTAAGTTTTTAGAAGCTCACTGCAGCTGTTTAGTGGAGATGGACAGTTACCAGGCAGAAGAGAGATCAGCCAGAATACAGGTGAAAGGTGAATGGATTATAAAGATAGCAGAGGAAAAGCTAAGTGGGTGGTCTAGCACAGCTAATGTGCTATTGCTCCAGACAACTGGAGGCAGGAGAAGCATGGGGGGTGACTCCCAGAAATACTTGAGATATTTGTTGTGGTAAATATAAGAAGTCTCCTCCAAAGCAATGTGGATTATGTCACACACATACCACAAGAGATGACTGAAATAGATACAATTCTAACAGACAAATAAAATTGTCAGTGATTCAGTGGAAAAGCAGCATGTATAAGACCTGGCTTTTTGTTTCCTCAGTGTAAAATCACTGTCTAGTAACATTATACTCCAAATTTGAAACCTCGCTCACATCAAGCACAATCGAAGACCTAACTCTGGGGCTGGAGATAAAGACGAGCTGTAAGGCTTGTTTACCAAGCATGTGCAAGACGGCAGGCTCAGTCCCTAAGCTGGGTATCAGGGAACAGTTCAACATTAAAATGGCAGGAAGACAGTGCTATGTATTTGCTTTAAATCAGAGACCTCAGAGCTCTGAGAGGAGCGACAAACTAGCCATCTGCCTCAATTCCACTTCTTACACAAGGAAAAAGAAAGCTAAGCTATTCAAGCCACGAAAAAGTCAAGAATTGTCCAGGGAAAACTAGATTGCAGTTGGTAATGCAGCTTTTATTCCTATAAATACAGGGCTCCCATAATGTTTGGAACATTTTAGGGATCAAAGGCTTGTGCTTAACGACTAAGACCAATAAAAAGAAAACCAAGTTAAACCAGGCCTGACTCCTACCTCCCCACCCCACATTCTAATTCTTCAGCAGCCATGTTAGAAGCAAGATCATTTACTTGTATATGTGTATGTATACATACATGTTTATATTCTCATGTATGTCATTTCTCTACCTATACATACATAAACACGAGAGCATATAAGTGGCAACTTTAAAGCTGAATAATGCTACAGGCAAGGAATCTTCTCATGTGAACTGTCTCAGCATGAGTCACAGGAAACTTCAGATTCTGTTAATGACTTAAAACATGGGAGTCTTCCTTTCCCCTTTCTTCATAAGTTAGTCTTTTAAAGCAGAGAAAATGCCCTTTCAGAGACATCCAAAGGGCACTTACTAAATTGCTTTGGGTCAGGAATGTGCACTAAGTTCTTATAAAGTATCAAGCACATAAGCTTGTGGGTCCCCAGACAATCTACAGAGCTGGATGCCAGTTTAGTAGCATCAGGGTCACTCCCAGAGGCTTGGCTTCTAAGACCATGACCTAAGCACGATGCCCTTACAGATGAATCATTTTCAAGTCAGAGTTGGTATGCACGCTGTATCAACCTGAAAAGGAAAGCAGAGGCCAGGCACAGTGCTGCCTGCAGAAGGCTAAAAAGCACTGTTTTAATCTCTGGGTTAACAGCATTTTCCTGGCATGTCCTTATCCTTACAATACTGAGTCACAGATCTCAAACTGCTATTACTTTCTTCCTCTGTTAATCATCAGAGACAAATAAGAACCAGCAGCTAGCATAAAATTAAAGGTCCAGCCTAGGACTATTATCTAATGACTACATTTTCCAAAGGGTCTGGTCTGCCTAAATAAACAACTAAGGTACTAAGTGGGACAATTCACCAATTTCCCCCCCAAAAAGCAGAGATGGGCATTGTAAAGTTTGAAGCAAAGGTGTGCTCTTTGAATTTAGATACAAAGGAGCCTGGTAGCTCAGAGCTCTTTGTGAATTGCAGTTTACTAAGAGACCACACCCCCCTATCATTGCTTTTCCACCCCAGGGCAGGACAACAAAGAAGGAAATTACTACCCAGAATAAGACCTCAAACCTTCCAGAAAATAACCTGAAGAGCCCAGCTCTTCCAGGTGTAAAGTCCACAGACGGCAAATAAATGATTTGCATATAGCAGTAAGCAAGTCAAATATACTGCTGCTGTTTACGTTAATATAAGGAAGAAGGAAATGTGGGTCAAAGTTCCCTCACTGGTTTCAGCCAAGACCTTGCAAGCAAAGCTCTCAGGAAGAAGCTTCAGGCTGGTAGTTAATATACACACAAAGGGTTAAGTGGAAGATTAAACAAAAGGATCCAAATGACTAACAGAATGGTCCTTCAGGTTTCCTTCCTACTGTAGGAAAACTTTTGCTTTCAAGGTTCTTGTATCTACCAGCCAAAAAGAAAACTATCCAAGCCCTGCATTTATTATTCTTCCTCCAAGTGCTCAGAGAAACTGATAAAAGCCGGTCTGCCCTGGTCCCACCTGGCTGTATATTTACCCAACACCATAATAGCCCTTAAGGAGATTAAAATTCAATCAGACTTAATCAATTAGATTAAGATCCAGATTAAGATCCAGAATAAAATACGTATTTTATTTACAAACACTTTGAGCTCAGTGTAACTATTTTCTCCTGCATCTTTAGTTATTAGAGAAAACATAGTAATTAAAACTCTTTCTTGAAGCTCAGTGCATTTTCTCTCACCTCCCAATGTCTTACACTTCAAACAGTAAAGAATGAAGTCATGTGACAACAGAGAGGCCATATCCCACTGGTTTAAAGCGCTAACCTCCATAGTTACTTTAACAAGGAGACTTGATCTGAGGATACAATTACCATAGCTTATACACTGACTCTGTTTTCTTTACGGAAACCCCCCAAATCCTCCTGGAATCCTTGGATACAGAAAGAGGGTTCTTGCTTTAAAATAGGTTAAGCAATGTGCTTCAGGCAATGTAATTAAATGTACAGAAATAAAAGGTCTTGGCTGGAACCGGTGAGGGAACTTTGGCTCAGTAAGGCTCTTATTTAAACAAACTTTCCAACATTTTTAATGAGGGGTATTCTTGAAAACCCTTCCATCTCCAAAACCGGCTGAGTCCAAGCAAAATACCAAAAGGTATTGTTTCAATTAAATATGGAATAAACAAAATCTTGTTGTCTGAGGAGTCTTTAGGTCTTCAACTTGAAGTATAAGACATGGTTGAGAAAAGACAACTTAGCTCCCCATCGTGACCAACCTAGTTTTAGATATTAAATGAAGTTTATATGAGTGTTTAATTTCTAGTATCTGTCTGGTCACAGAAACACTGTTTGAGCCAACAACAGTGGAGATCCATTAAAAAAAGAAGTATCCAAGTGCTGGGCTTATATAATGCTTAACACATCACACAAATGAAAGTACTGATTTTTTTTTTTTACTTTTTTTATTACTTTCATATGTGCTGTTTCTGATAATTTTGCATAAATTTTAAAAACTTCTTGCACTTTCTGCTAAAGTTCTTATTGGTATACACGTTTTACATGCAGCCTAAGCATGCCTCAAAAAACCCACTTAATTGGAATCTCAACTTCACTAGGTACCAAACTGTAAGTTTCTGGGCCCCTGTTGACTGAGGATTAAGCTTTCCTAGTGACTTCTAGACTATCCACCTTAGCCGTGAGTGGTGCCTCTACAGAATGAATGTGCTAGGATGTTTAACAAAGTTAACTGAATCTAGCATTTAGTGTTGCTATAGAAATGAAGTAGCATCTTTCAGGTCCCTGTAAATAGCTGAATTTAAAAGAGTGCTGTGAAATCAGTTGGGTGGACATGAATAGATTAAATTGAGTTCAACTGCCATTCCCCAGCCACTAAGAAATCCAAGAGTAGGGTGAGTGAGTCCTTCCTTAATAACAACTATCTTCTAGTAGGGCTCAGTAGAAATGCTGCTTGTGCAGTTTTCAGCTTAACTTTATGTGTGACAACTTTGAATCCCCAAGTATCTTTCATGAACAAGTCACCATTAGCTATCAGATGATGGTTGATTACTGTCATCTGATGACACTGCCCAGATGTTCTTTCTAATGCTTTCCTGGTGGATTAATAGGTTTCAAACTATGTACTAACCATTTTGAGGTGTCTGGGGGATGAAAAACTTAAAACTCCAGGGAGAACTTGTCAGGAACCTAACTCTCTTACAGAAAGACAATGCAAGAACATCATACACAAATCTAAAAATAAAACCCAGCAACAATCAAGGGATGGTGTGGACAGCTTCTCATGCCAAAGGTGAGACTTCTTTAAAAGAATCTTTATCTTTTGTTACATACAATTCTGACAATAGGAACTGTTAAACTGAAACTGTTTAATTTAGGTAAGTGTAAATCACATTTACTAAGGGGCACAAGCAAAGACTGTAGCCGAAAGCGGCTCAATGGTTAATTTTTTTAAGCCTAGACCACTATTATCCTGGAGCTAAACAAACCGTGGGAAACCCGTGGACAGCTCGTCAGAAAGGCACTATCTGTAGCCATTCTGTATACCTGGAACCCGATCGGCAAATACTCATCACAGAGATCATCCCACAGCTCCGGTACGTCTGAAATCTCCCAAGGATAACTCACAGGTGTCCTGTAAAGGGTTTTCAAAGGCCTGTTAAGGAAACTGGAACTAACTCCATTTGTCATGATATGGCCAGGCTTGGCTCCAGGTAGGATGGATTTCACTGGAATAGGAAGCTTGCTCCCTCTGGGACTCTGAATGGGTTTATAATCAAGACCTTTAATCATGCTAAGAGCTAGCTCCAGTTTGTGGCTACACAAATGCTGTGGAGCCTGTTCATCAGAATAGTAGTCACACTTTACAAGTTCTTTCGCGCTTCTCTCCGTTTCCTCATCTTTCTGTTGTGGAGGACTAGCTTGGACAGTAGCATCCAGAGATTCCACAGAGGAACCTGGTGTCCCTTCCTCCATGCTTTCACCATCCAGGGGGCCCTTTGTGCTTGTTAAGTCTGGTGGCCCAACCTCTGACAATGCCGGCTCTTCAGTGCAAATGCTGGTAGACCACCTGCTTGAGGGGGCATAAGAAATACTTCTGGCCACTTTTCGAGGCACCTTACAAATGGCTTCATAGTCGGAATCCGCAACCCGCAAAGCTGCACAACCACGGCATCTCCTGGGTCGGTTTCCGGGCCCTTCGGAAGCATGACAGCTGTGTGAGTCGTTTATCTGGTCCTCATTTTCTACCCAGCACTCAAACCCTGAATAGGCAAAGTCTTCTTGGAGCAGTGCAGCGTACCTCATATCTGGCAAGCCGGAAATGTCTACTGTCCCACTCCCCGCCTTGTTCTCCTCGCCAGAGTCATCATTATTCTTCCGATACATACTAGCGATGCAGAACTTGAGGCGATCCTTTTCCAGGAGCAGCTTCTGCAAGCGCTCAAGAGAAAGGGCTTCGATCCTGGCAATGACAGTATCGAATCGGTAGATGCGGTCAAGCATGAAAGCACACTTGCTGCAAGCAAACTCGGCTTTGCCATCACGAGCGACATCTTTGCCTAGGACGTGCGAAAGCAGGACCTGGAGGTTGAGCTTGGACGCGGTATGAAAGATCCAACGCCGCTGGTTTCCACACAGCTCCCGGGCACAGATCCTGCAAATCTCTTTCATCTTCTCTCCTGGAGTGTGCAGAACTTCTTTGTAGCGGCCACAGCTGAGAGTTGCTCACCGGCTCTGGGATGCGGTCCTCTCTCCACCTTGATGGTTTGGGGCTGGCATGGCCCAGTCCCAGGTTCTCACCGGGCAGGGGCACACCTCTGCGTTCGCAGGCTCTGGGTACCACAAACCAGCCCCGCCCCTCGGGCAGGGGGCGGGCGCAACAAGACCGGGATGCTGAGTGACAGAGCACAAGCTGCGCGAGGTCGCTGCCAGGACCCTCACAGCTGTCTCTCCCGCGGGCCGCCTTGTCCTCTGCGTCCTCCCGGACGGGCAGGCTGGGCTCCCGGACAGTAGTGTCGGCTCAGAGCTGACGCAAAGCCCGGGAGATGAAGCATCAGATTTCAAGATGGCGCCGGGGTAGGCGGCCTCCCCAAGACTCCTCTGGGAGTTGTAGTCCGAGCACTGTAGCTCTGCGCATGCGGACTGGCGAGTAGCTCGCCTCGCCCTCAGTCCAGTCTCTCCTGCTAACCCGGTAAAGTGGACTTTGCTTGGAGTGGAGAATGGAAAGTGAGATGGTATAAGATCGACCTGCCTGGCAGCTTTACTCTGATAAGATCTCACCAAACACACAGATCCTTTCAATGAATCTCCCTCCTCTTCTGAATGCCTTGAGGCTCCTCCCAGGGAGGAGAAAGCCCAGTCCCCTCCCTGGTCTCTCAACGCCAGTGCCACGTACACTGGATGTGGCTTGGCGGTGCCACTAGGTACCGCTGCGCCACCGCCTACTGCCGCCGCCCCAGCTTCTCTCCTAATTCTGTCTGACTCTGGGATCAGAAGGCCCCAGGCTGCAGAGATGGTTGGGGAGACTCTGATAAGTAGAGGAGACCGGTTGAGTTTGCTAAGGCCAAGCGAAGATTGGCCCTTACCTGAGACTGGATTGATACAAGAAAAAAGACCAGTGTTTCTATCAATGCCGGGTGATGTGTGGATAGTAGACCTAGGTGTTTTGTCCTTTTATGAAATGGTGAGTAAGGAACGGACAGTGTACAACGCAGGAACCTGAGAGTCCAGCAAACACCAGGTGACTGCATCTGATGATTAAGATTTTAAAGAGTGAGAGGAGGGTCTTTGTCAAGCTTCAGGCCTCCTGAGAGGAGATAATCACGAATTCTCTTTTGGGTTCTGGAAATGGAAGAGGGGAGACACACACTTCTTTGAAGGTGTTTTCAAGTACTTCAGAATTAGGGCTGGAAATTCACTGGCGTAGTTAGTACGTGGTTTTACTACTGTACAGTTAAGTCTCCCGACCCTTTCCTGTAGAACTTCACACATATAAGAAGAAAACCTGGAGCAGCGACTGGAGAAAATGAAGGTATCTCCAGTAAGGAATTCACCTCCTGGCTTTAGAGACAAGTACCAGAGGAGAAACAGTATCCCCAGCAACCCCTTGAACTTCCTCCAGAGCAGAAACTTGGGTCCCTAACTAATGACTTTTAGATTAAAAAATTGTGGGGCAGGGGACTATCATAATTGTTCTAATCACCTAAGCAAGATCCCGTAGCTTTGTATGCTACATAACTTTGCATATATAATTCCATTTAAAGACCATAAAATGGGATTCCAAGTAAAAGCAGCTGCATTTTTTTTTTTTTTAAATCCTTAAGTTATGTCAGCTTGAAGGTCAGAATAAACTGAGCATCAGTCTTTGGAATGTACAAAAATCTATTAAAGGCAGTTTCTGAACTCACTATGACTGATGGACAGGCAGAGAGCACTCTATTTCCTCCTACACAAAATACTCCAAAATTACACAGAAAAATCGATCGGGAGCGGTCATAGCGGAGCCAGCCCTCACATGGTCATTGGCAGTTAAAAAAATTTGATCATAGTCAGAAGACTGCTGTGTAGATAACAAAGCTTGAAGCTTAAATAAAACCCAGAAGAAACATTACAATAAGTTTAACATTTTATGATACTTCTCATCTTGATCACAATCTGTAGTTAACAGTAGTTCCTTTAAGGAAGGAAACAAAATGGAGTAGAAGGAACTAGATGAAGACATTTTATTCTCTGTGCTACGAACCATTTGAATTTAGCCCAGTAAATATTCGGGTATTACCTTTAATTTTTATTTCATTGATTTTTTAAAAAAAAATTTAGATTTAAAATATTGTGAATGTATGTATGTGCACTACATGTGTGCTGGCTGCCCTGGGAGTTCAGAAGCAGGAGCTGGTTTCCCGGAACAACAGTTCTAAATGCTTATGAGCCACCATATGGGTGCTGGGAGCTCAACCCAAGTCCTCTGCAAACCCAACAAGTACTCTTAGTAATTGAGTCATCTCTCTAGCCCTAACCTTTAAATTTCAAAAAAGATCCCACCCGTAAAGCCAAAGGCCATGTCAATTTAACATATCAGGTTCTACTTATCTAAGCCGTAAAGCTTGAAACTGAAGAGAAATGCTTGAAAGTTGTATGATATACATATAGTATGGGCAACTTAATATGAACAAAGGTTCAAATAGAGATATACAAATTAATAATAATGGTTATATCTGGAGAGTAAAATGGATTATGTGTGTTCCTTTTCCATCACTTGGATTCTATAATTTTGTAATAAATATACAATATAAATAAATATGTGATTTAAATAACATTTCTTTAAAACAAGGTAGGATGCCAGGCTTGGTGACACATACCTTTAATCCCAGCACTTGGAAGGCAGAGACAGGCAGATTTCTGTGAGCCTGACTCTACATTTCAAGTGCTAGGCCAGCCAGGACTACATAGGGAGATCCTGTCTTAAACAAGGTAGGGTAAACATGTTCTTACATAGTTGTTCAGCACTATCCAGCAAGGAAAAAGAATTGGTTATGGTGTGTCTTCATGCTTGGGTCTTAAAAACTTGGTAATAAAAAGAAGCCATGTACAAATAAAATATTTTATGTGAAATGTAATTGTTTCCATCATTTGGAGTAAAAAAAATAGGAAAAAAATACATCTATTGTGGTAGAGGTCAGGAAGAATTTCAGGATGAGAGTGAAAAATTAATTTCAAAAGAAAATGTGCTGGCTAGTTTTATGTCAACTTGGTACAATCTAGAGTTATCAGAGAGGAGGGGTCCTCAATGAGAAAATGTCTCCATAAGATCTGGCCATACGCAACCTGTGGGCTATGAACCTGTAGTGGTCAAATGACTCTCTCATAGGGATTCCCCAAGACCATCAGAAAGCACACCTTCTTGCTACATTACATTATAATTTGTAATGGTAGCAAAATTACAGTTTTGAAGTAGCAACAGGAATAATTTTATGGTTGGGGGTCACCATAACATAAGGGATTGTATTAAAGGGTTGCAGCAGGAGGAAGGTTAAGAACCATTGCTGTAGGGCATGTTCTTAGTGATTGATGGGGAAAGGCTCAACCCATTATGGGTGGTACCATCCCTAGGGTGGTGATCCTGGGTTGGAAGGGCGGGGGATAGAATTGAGCTAGCGTGAGGGGTCAAGGACACTGTTAAAAGATCTACAGAGTCAGCTAACCTGGGCCCACATGGGCTCACAGAGATGAAACAGAGCATGTAGGGGCTGGACCTAGGCTCCCTACACATCTGTAGCCTGTGCAGCTTAGTCTTCATGTGGGTCCCCTAACAAGTGAAGGGGAGACTGTCTCTGACTCTGTTGCCTGCCATTGGATCCCTTCCCCTAACTGTACGCCTGGTTGGGCCTCAGAGGCAGAGATGTGCTTAGCCCTGATACTGTTTCATGTCCCAGAGTGGGGTGGTACCCAAGGGGTTTTTCCCCTTCTCTGAGAAGAACTTGAGGGAGTTGGGGGAGGGGAGGACTTGTGAGAGTAGAATTGGGAGGACAGGAGGAATGGGGGGTCGAGATCAGGATGTAAAGTGAATAAAAATTAATGAAGAAAATAAAGAAAAGAAAGCTGGCCGAGCACAGCATAGAGAGCAAGCTAGCACTCTGCCCGCCCTGTCGCTTCTGTCCCAGGTGGATATGACCACCCTAGCGTGTTTCTTTCCTCCACCGCTCAGCACAAACATTACTCAAGAGCCTGAGAGCTTTTCTGCAGGTTTGTATGTTGAATTCTCAATCTACAAACTTTATCCACAATAAGATTATATCCAATGGACAAAGATACAAACTGCCCTGCTATATGAGATTAATAGACCTATAGAATCCCTTAAAATATTTATATCTACCTATCGCCAATTAAGCCCACCTAGATCCAGATCATCCTTCTTGAGCTCCATCTTGATTTCCCCCCTAATTCTGCACCATTTCTGTTTTTCTACCTTTCCTACTCCTACCTCTCAACTGTCCAATCATAAATCACCCTAATATCAATCTACAGCCCAATCCCAAATTTTGAAAAAATTTCTAACTCTTGTTTAATATTAATTTTAGAAAACAATTTCATATATATGAGCATCCCATACATTTATGACTGAAGCAATGCATGTAATTAAGGTGAGACCAAAGATTTTTGTGGTGATTTATTTCTAAAATTTGCAGAAGGCACATAATAGAAAATCGGAGAGTGGGTTTCCTAGTATGTAGTTTTAAGTACATTACCAATGGTTATCAATACTACTATATCAGTAGTTTGTTCAATAACCAACTGGGAAGGAAGGTTCATGCCTATAATTCTAGCAGGTAGGAGATAGAGGCAAGAAGATGAGGAGTTCAAGGCAATCCTCATCTACATAGTGAGTTGAAGGCTAGCCTTGACTACATTAAATCCCTATCTCCAAAAAGAAAAGAAATAGTTAAAATAACTGATGAATACATTCATAAGCATGTAGTAACTTAATAGTTATCACTTAGATGACTAACTTTAGGTGAAGTCACTTACATCTGTCTGCTCCATAGATTCCTAGTGAACAATATTGTCTGAAGCTATCTTGGAAAGTTTAAGGCAGGCAAATGAATTTTCTGGAGATGGCCCTCCATCTTGCGTGGCCTTTGTTGGGTGAGCTCTGTGATGCAAGGTCATCAGAGACTTGATCTCAGGATTGCTTCTTGCTGCTGAGATGCTTCGGCTGTTACTATTATATAGCCTAATGATTCCTGGGCATTAGCCCACCCTATTGAGCAAATCTTATATAGCAATGCTATATAGATAAAGTAATGATTTCAAATTTCGATAATGATTTTATAGAATTCCTAAATGTATACAAGTAATCGCAAGCCCCTATAGAATACAGCTGCAAATAGAGCTCTATGAACCTTCATGTGTCATAGGCTAATTGCCCTAGGATAAGAAAGAAGACTTGAAACATATTTGTGATCAAGAAAAAAACATTCCTTCTAGGTCAGGTTGAAGGATAAGGCCATAGGTTTGCATAATGATAAAGCAAGGCCATGTGAAACTGTTGCTTTGAACTTATAATGAGTTTATAGAATGAAACACTACTTTGGACCTACTATCAACATCCTTCTGTAACTCCCTTTTGTGTAGCATTTTACCTATGAAGTAATTTTATAAAGATCTTTTATCTAAGAAGATATAAATTGCCAGAGAAAAGAAAGACCATCTACAAAGTGTGTGTGTGTACACTTAAGAGTTAAAAAAAGTTCAGAGTTCTTCTGGGCATTCTTGCTAGCCCCAGATAATTAAGTCTAATTCTGTCAGTAATACTGACCCCATAAATCTCCTGTCACTATCAACATGACCCCAATAGCCAATTCCATAACCCCTTTTGATACCTGTTAACCCTCTGATGTCAAATCTGGCTTTTGACACAAAATGAAGTTTGAAAATAGAAACAACAGTTTCACATTTTAGTATTCATCAGATATATAGAGTGTGTGGGGATGGGGTGGTAATAAAATACAGATCAGATTGCTTCAACCTAACTCTTGGTGTTTGTATTCAGTAAGTAGACAGGATGGGTCTTGAGACTTTGCATTCGTAACAGATCCCAAGATCTAGCTGCTTGGTGCTGGTAGTACTGCTGCTGTCTTCTGAGAGCTGTGCTTTGAAAATCACTGAACTAAAACTACCCTAAATTGGATAAAGGAAAAAAAACCTTCAGTAAGAATATCAGAAGTTCTATGGGAGCTGGAGATGGCTCAGTGTTAAGAGCATTTACTGCTCTTGGAGAGGACCCAGGTTCAGTTCCCAGCACCCACATGATGGTTCACAACCTTCTGTAACTTCAGTTACAGGAAATCTGATGCTCTTTTCTGCTTTCCGTAGGCACTGCACACCTGTAGTGTATAGATATATATGCAGTCAAACACACATACATATAAAATAATTTTTGAAAAAAAAAATAGGTTAGAAGTTATATAGGACAATGAAAAAGATCTATTTTAAAACCCTACTTATAAAAATTAATGTTGAACTAAGAAAAAAAAAAACTATACCCCAGTTGGGGATGGTGGCTCATGGCAGCCTGTTATCCTAGCACTAATGAGGTGGGGGCAAGAAGATTGGCACTGGTTGAAAGTCAGCCTGGGGTTGCATTGTGAGTTCTAGGCTAGCCTGGGCTACAGAGGGCAACTCTGTCTCAAAAAAATAAAAAGAAAAGGGAAAAAGGAGGGAAGGAGGGAGGGAGGGAAAGAGGGAGGGAGGGAGGAAAGGAGGGAAAAAGGGAGGGAGGGAGGAAAGGAGGGAGGGAGGGAGGGAAGGAGGGAGGGAGGGAGGGAAGGAGGGAGGGAGAAAGGACTATATTCCCATTTGGTGAACAAGTTTTCTTTTGTTAGCATTTGTTTGTTTTGTTTTGTTGTTAGTATCCTCCCCATTTACATATTAGAGTCTGAGAAGTTTCTCTTGGAACCATTGTCATTTTGTATCCACTGTGTGGCAATAGAGCTGTCCTGTTTCTAAGGTCTAATTTTGGCTTAAGAGGGAGTTTCCAAAGAAACGAGAAGTGGGAAACCCCCATCTTCCAAACCAGCTGTACTGGGTTTCACTGCAGATAACTGTTCTAATTACTAAAAGCTCTGCCCCACCCCCAAGTGGTTCAGGCATACAAGATGAAACAAACAAAAAGCTCAAAACAAGACAAAAAAAAAAAAAAAAAAAAAAGAAAGAAAGAAAGAAAGAAAAGAAAAGAAATGTGACATGTCCAAGGAAAGCCACCATGTCATGTTTGTGACAACACACACAGCTCATGGCCTCCGGGTACTAGAAGTAAGAAACAACGGTGTTTTCCGTCAACTAAGGTAGAATTGGGAAACCTGGATGTTAAAAGCAGGATGCTTCCAGTTTGTGTACAGATTGAAGTCATGCGTGTTAGTGTTCCTAAGAGAAATCAGTTTCTCTGATTTCTCAGCTACCCAGTGTAGCTTTTTGTTACAGCAGCATAAATGGTCTAAGACAGCCCTTAGATCAGTATTTTTCTAGATATGAGTAAATAGTCCTTGGATGAATAAACCAGTGCTTTCCCCCTTTTGTCTCCAGCTCCTTAAATCATTTTCATGCTTTGCAGACCAGAATCTTGGCTGCTTACTGTAGGCCACAATGGTTTCTCCTTTCTGTGTTGCCTTACGTTTTCCTTGCGCAAGTGACTTTCATAGTTGACAGCTTCTGAGTGACAAAGGCTCTCCCTCATACAGCTTGTGTTCGTTGCCAGTGTCAGCACCCTGAGCATTCCATGTAAATCCTGCTGCTGACACTCTATGGAATCCCCCTCTCTACCTCCTCTGCAGCTCTAAGTATCAAAGCTACGGTTGCTTTTGACCAGAAGTTCTTATCCTGAGACCTGTTACTAAAGGTTATGACCGGGAGAGGAGAATGCTGAGTGAGCGTTTGTATATGAGTCTCCAGTTCATCATTCAACAGCTTAACATGAGGAACCAAAAGCTTCTCTAAAAACAAACAAACCAAAACCCCAAACCTCCTTATATGAAGTTGTCTGGTGCTTGCCTAAGCTACAAATTCCTGTAAGGGTTTCCTTTTCCACCGTGAGCATTCAGATCACATTCTTGCATTAGTATCTACGTCAGATCTCTCCATGGAAACACTGGAATGTTTACTATTTTAGGAAATCTGCCTGACTGTAGGCAGCGCTGTTGATGTTAGTGCAAAAGAGTCGTGAGCACAAAAGCAGGAGCCTTGGTGGAGAGTGGGAAGGTCCTGTTTGATTAGTGAGCAGCCCTTCCTAGTTCTGCTGCTGTGTCCTCAATCAAATTACCTGCCTACATTTTGCTTATATGTTATTAGAGAAAATACTGGAAAAATACAGTGCAAGGATTCTTTCTGACCTCTGTTTTCAAGTACACGACTTCCCTGCTTCCACAGCCCCTGGTTCTGTTTTTTTTTTTTTTTTTTTTTTTTTTTTTTTTTTTTTTTTTTTTTTTAAAGGCTTTGGAATGAAGCATCTGCTATTCTGTAAGAAAAAAATACCAATAGCTGGAACGGCTATCAGCTTTTCCCTGTGATTACTGTTCCTTTCACCAAGGAAAAGAAATGGGCTCTGTCAACTGTCTTAACTCTCCCAACTGCCCCGGGAAAAACAGGTGGGTGAGGTACAGCCACCATTGAGTTCCCTGGCTCCAAGCTGTGGCCCTAAACGAATACACAGAAGAGCTAGAGGCAAACCTAGAGGGGTGCCACAGAGGCTTGTCACATTTTTACAATTGTACAGTCTTTGTATAAAGTTAATAAATTATCTAATAGAAGTTCATAAATATTATGCTAAATACTTTTACTAAATGGATGCTCTGGGACAGAAAGGAAAAAAGAGCTAAAAAGTAAGATTAATGTAATCAAGTAAGCTTCAGAGACATGTCTTTCTTTTCTTAATTTATCTTATGTATGAGTGCTCTGTCTGCATGTACACCTCTATGCCAGAAAAGGGCACTGGATCTCATTACAGATGGTTGTGAGCCACCATGTGGTTGCTGGGACTTGAACTCAGGACCTTTGGAAGAGTAGTCAGTACTCTTTAACTGCTGAGCCATCTCTTAGTCCCAGAAGCACCTGTCTTAACGTGGCAACATAAGGCACAGTATATCGGTCAGTCGACACATACTATTTAAGTTTATTGAAGGCGAGCTCAGAGAGAGGAAACCCTTCTTTGTCTCCTCCAAAGCTTCCATGCCTGGGGCAGGCTGGGAAGAGACAGTGAGCAGCTAAGGGTGTGACAGATAATGTGTCTGAAAACAACTAGAAGAAAACCATTTCCAAACAAACGTTACTATCATTTGTCCCATAAAAATGGACCTAGGAAGCACATGTCTAGAGAGAATGGTCTGCCCGTTCCAGAGCCTTTGCTCAGAAACTCTAGCATGGCTGAACAGGGCAACAACTTGGCACAAATCTAGACACAGCTGGAAAGAGAGAATCTCAATTGAGAAAATGTCACTAGAAGATTGGCCTGTGGGGAAGGCTGCCAGGACATCTTCTTGGTTAATGATAATAATGGAGGGCCTAGCCCATCGTGAGTAGTGCTACCTGTGGGCAAATGGTCCGGGGTCTATAAGCAGGATGAGCAAACCATGATGAGCAAGCCAATAAACAGCATTCCTCCACAGCCTCTGCTTCAGTTCCTGACTCCAGGTCCCTGCCTTGACTTTCCTCAGTAAAGTTCTGACCGTTGTAAGGCTAAATTAACCCTTCTCTCTCACACTGCATTCGGTCACGGTGTTAAGTCACATAAATGGGTTTATGCTGGATGCTTCAAGTGCTCAGTTAATTGGATGGTGTTTCATTATCTATCCACTACGTCTAATAATTCTTTTACTTGGTAGATTCGTTCATTCAAAACCGACAGCACAGTCATAGATCATTCTTAGGCCCGTACAGAACACTGAAAGAACAAAGGTATTAGAGTGAAACTTCTTGTACGCACACGATACACAATCCACCCTCCCACACTGCCATAACCGCATGAGAAATGCTTACGAATACATGAGCATTCTTCACCCAGACTGTTTAAAGCTAGAAGCACAGCGCCCGAGGACCCCCTTTCTTTTCAGAAACAACCACGGTGGTTTTCATGGTGAAGACTGGAGGAGTGCTGGCAGGGACCTGGGCACCTGCTCAGTACTAAAACATCTTTGTCCTTCAGCATCAGCTGGAGATTATGGGATAGTTTTTCTGGCAACGAAGAGATTCTTTAGCCCCTGGAAATCAGGACTGAACGTTTAGATATGAAATTTTAGCCTCTTTCAGTACACGTTGTCACGGCAGACAGAGGTGTAAATGTAATACGGTGGAACCACGGCACTGCTGCTGTCAGCAGGCAGGAGATTGGGCACAGCACAGGCCTCAGGGTTCAGCACACACTATGCCGAGAAGAGGGAAAGGGTGGTTTTATAATTATTTTATCTTTTACTCCTATCTAATTCACAAAATGCACTTGGTGAAGCAGCTAATAGCCATGGGCAGCCATACCTTGTTTCCTGCATCCACCAGGGCTGCCTTTTCTAAACTACACACTATGTGATTTTTATTTCTCTTGCTTTAATTATTTTCTTCCTACTGCTTACAGCATTAAAGTCCTTATCGCATTATTTATGGGCTTTTCCCAACCACGTATTTCAGCCTTCTGCCAAACCTATCAAAGGTTTGCTGAGAGCAATCACTCTTAATTCCTCAAGTCCCTTCCAAGCTACCATACACATCTTCCCTAGAGAGATCACAGCACTTACTTTAATCATTGCTGACAAAAGAGGGTCAGCAGAGGAAGGATTTATTTTGGCTCATAGTTTCAAGATAGAGAAGTATAAAGGCCGGAGAGGCTTTTGCCTATGGCTGTGAATGCATTAAGCAGTTTGCTTACATCTCAGTGGGATAGGAAGCAGAAAGAACTTGCCCAAAGGGTGGGCTGAACTATACCTGAAGGCCTGGACCAATAGTGGCTTACTTATGCTAGCCAGGCTTTACCTATGGAAGGTTCTAGAACCTCTTAAACTAGCTCCACCATTGGGAGACTATGAGGAAGGTGAAGTCCTGTGAGAATGTGTACTGTACAGCCATGTCATGGACACCAAAGCTCATGAAAATGGCAAAGCCTCCCCTAGGTCAGGCTCAGGAGAATGACAAGGACTTCTCCTCGTCCAAGTACGAATGCTGATGAAAGATTGACCTTTAGCTAAATATTTACGTAGAAAGTATCAGCCATACTTCCTCACTGTGCATGACTGCAGCCCGAGACTGCTCCCTTCTGAGACTGTATGAGATTAGCTGACCTACTTCCTGGATCGTGCAGTATATAGAAAATGCAGTTTCCAGAGTTTCCAGGCTGCTGCTTCTGGCGCTGCTCTATCCAAGGGCACAGCCAGCTTCACATTGTGTCTACCATTCCTTTATTCTCTGCCACCCTAGTCAGATCAAGTCTCAACAGGAGACTAAGAGTTTAAAGCCATGAGTCCGCTGGAGACGTTCAGCTTCAAAACCGTCTCCTTTTCTCCCCTGCCTGGTGTATTCAGCCTTCGCAGCCTGATTTAAGGGCTTTGCAGGTGATTCTCTCTTCAAAAAATAGAAGATAGCCAATTGATCACTTGTGGGTCCCTTCAGAACCATGTTCATATTTCTATTTCTGTTTATTTTAGCATCACATGCCTCTAAAGCTAGCTTCCCTAGACTCTAGAACACTCTAATGTGCATTTTGGAAATCCATGGGGTGGTGGGGCTTGTTTTAGTTGTTATGAAGAGGAAGAGGAGGGAAGTATTCTTGTAACTTGTTCTAGGTTGTCAAAGGCACTTAGCATTGCTGGGGGAATTCTAAGACTGACCCATAATGCTCTTGTGTCTATGCCTTTGTGTAATTACCATCCCTTTGACACACTAAAGGGCAGGATTTGCTCCTAAACAATACACAGGACAAACCTGCTCAGAGTCTTAGCTTCAGCAACTGGACAGGAGAAAGACATAAAAGAAATACAAATACAATGGGAAGAAGTCAAACTGTCCCTATTTGCAGATGAGATCATTCTTTACCTAACAGACCCTACTGTCTATTAGAAAACACTTGGAACCTAATTAACACAGGAAAGTTGTAAGATGCAAAATCAGTATTTAAAAAAAAAAAAGAGAAGAAAGCCCAGTGGCTTTCATTTATACAGTCTACTTCCTGAAAAAGAATTAAGAAAATTATTCCATTCACCAGCCCCCTTAGAAAGTAGGTATTTAGAAACAAATATAACCAAAGAAGGGAAAGACCACTACGATGAGATTTTCAAGTTGTTGGGAAAGAAAATCAAAGAATATGTTAGATATTGGAAAATATTTTGGGATCTGGATAGGAAGAATTAATATTATGACAATGTCTATACCACTACAATTAACATACAGATCTGACGTAATAACTATTAACATTTCCATGTCTTATCTCACAGGGTTAGGAAAAATAAAAATAGAGTTTCTGTAAAAGCACAGAAGAGACAAAGCAATCCCAAGGAGTAAGAACAATCAATGATGGTGATATTATAAAACTCAGACTCAAATTATTCCATCGAGCTATAGTGACAAAGTATATTTTCCTGGTCTCCACAGGAAAATAGACACTCAACCAATGGAACAGATTAGACAACCCGGAACTAAAATGGAAAATCTATGCTTACTTAGTTTTTGACAGAAAAGGCAAAAATTAGTTAGAAAAAGGTAACCCAGTCAATAAGTGGTATTGGCAAACCTGGATTTCCACCTGCAGAAGAGTTAAATTAGATATTTACCCTTGACCTTATAAAATCAATTAAAAATAGATCCATGACTTTGGTTGAAAGCCTGAAACACTGAAACTTTTAGAAGAAAACACGAGGTCCTATAACATATTGAAATAGGCAAAAACTTTCTTTTTTCTTTCTTTTCTTTTTTCTCTTTTTTAAGATTTACATATTTTAATTTGTGTAATTGGGTGTTTTACCTGTATGTATGTCTGTTCACCACATATGTGAAATGCCCACAGGGGCCAGAAGAGGGCACTGGATCCCTAGTGGAACTGGAATTATATATGGTTGTTAAACCACCATGTAGGTGCTGGGAATAAAACTTAGGTCCTATGAGAGAGCTGTCAGTGCTCTTAACCATTCAGCCATACTTCCAAGAACATGAAGAAGAAGGAGGAGGAGGAGGAGGAGGAGGAAGAAGAAGAAGAGGAGGAGGAGGAAGAAGAGGAAGAAGAAGAAGAAGAAGAAGAAGAAGAAGAAGAAGAAGAAGAAGAAGAAGAAGAAGAAGAAGAAGAAGAAGAAGAAGAAGAAGAAGAAGAAGAAGAAAGAGCAACAGCACACAGGAATTAACCTAAGTATCAACAGATGGAACAACATGAAAATAAAACCTTCTGTTCAGACAAGAAAACAATCAGCAGAGGTAACAGACAGCCCACAGGGTGGGCGGAAATCTTTACCACTACACTTCACACATAAAACTGCTAAGAATAAATATTATAATAAATAATAATAATAATAATAATAATAATGACAAATGAGCAAATGAACTGAACAGATTCTAACCCATGATTGCTGCTACCTTACAGAAGTCAATTCTGCCAGCGACACATGGAGCCTTAGACACACATCCTTTCCGAGGTTGGTCTCAAGATTAGAAATCCAGTCCATATCTGGATTTCAGACTTACAGAACCCTAAACAGAGACCCAGCTGAGCCACACCTGGGTTCTGGACACAAAACCTTGCAAGATTATGATATGTTGTGTTATAAGCTGAGCAGTGTGTGGTCATCTGTTGTGTACCAATCAGTAACAACACGGTGTTCAAGAAACTATAAAACTGGTGCCCAGGCCAACCAGCCTGAACCTTACCTGCACTTCCATGTTCTCTGGCTCCTCCAGCAGACGTAACAGCTGTTGTTTCTCTTGAGACAGCTGTTCCACAAGCCCCTCCTGGGCAGCCAAGCTCTGCCTCAGTTCTTCAATTCTCCTGAGCCAAAGAAATAGAAGGAATCTCTTCTTGCAATCAATCATTCAACCATTCCGTTATTTACCTGTTTCTACATAGGCCCCTGCCACAAACCAGTGAGCTTGCCTACCGGATACCATTGAAGAGACAGCCTTAACAGGAAATCTGGTCCAGAGAGACATGGCATCTTAGAAAGGGAGAAAACCCCCACTATTTGTACTAAAAGGGGAGCACAAAAAGGCAGCTTAGGAAAAGAAAACTACCCAAAACACCTACCTGTCCTTCTGAGCCAGTGCGTCAGAATATTGGTAAAGCTTCATCTGGTGTCCCGATGCATCTTCCCTGTTCTTGGCAGCATCCTTCCACTTCTCCGAGAGCTCCAGACCACACCCCTTCTCTGCCTCCACCAGAGTCTCCATCCCTGTGGCTTCATTCTTTGCAAGCCTGGATTCCTGAAAAAGTCGGGAAAGCTGAGCAGTGGTAAGTCCCACCCAAGTCAGGAGCTCTAAGACACAGGGACATCTGAGACTAGAGAAGCAAAGGAGTGCAGACAGGCCAGAATAGATAGAGTGGCCCGGAAGAGACTTTAGGGGACCGCTTGCCCTTGGCTCTGTAGACCTGTGAACACGCCTCACCTCCTGCAGCAGCTGGATCTTGTTTTCTAGTTGCTCATAAACGTGTTCTGTGTCCTGCTGCCTTTCTTCAACCTGGAGCCGGAGCTCTGCCTCATTCTGGCTGTTGAGATCCTCCGTATCGGCCCTACAATGGCATAGCATTTGCTAATTAGAGCACAGACTCAGATCACTCCAGCCACTCACTTTGGACCAGGGAGGAGAAAGAGAAACACTTGCTCTTTGCTGTTCCTAGAAACCACTCTGCCCATCCTTTTCATCTGACATTTTAGGACCTCTAGCTTCTTTATTGCCTGTCAAGAAGGGTCAGCCTGCTGCCCCAAGATACCATGACTGCTTCAAGAGGAGAAGCTCATGGGGAAGGCAAGGAGTTGGCAGCTAGGACCACCGTCATGGACTTTCCTGTTTAATGGCCCTCCCAGCGGGATTTGCCAGCAGCTTGCTTCCCTGATGTTTGAATTTTTAAATGTTCATTCCATTTAGGTCGCCAGGACATGATGTCCACAGAAATGCCCTCCTTTACACAGAATGCACAGAGGACCTGTCCTGAGTCTGGGCCACCTCTATCCAGTGTTCATGATCCCGGGCAGAGAACAGACATTTAATCGGCATACACTCAGGTTTTGGCTGCATGTGGCTTTTCTGATATCCCTACTGGCCTGAAAGGGGTAAGGTATCAGCAGTTTATTTATAGTGAACAACAGCTGTCCTTGGATATCTGAGGATTAGAAATCTGGGGGCCGAATCGGGTGCTGAGTTCTCTTAATTCCGGTTAGGTTTTAAGTCATTTTGTGAGAACCACAAACCATCTTCTTGCTCTCAGAGTGAAGAACTACATTAAACCATAGGCTTATTATAAACTACAACCAAGTCTAGTGCACTTTAGTATTTAGATCAGGAGGCTGTCTCTATGGAGACTGATTGGACTTCCCCAGACATTGTACAGTCCCTTGGTGTAGAGTGGGTGCTAATCAGCACCGTGTCAGAGGCGAGCCCCACCTTCTGGTGTTGGCATTGTATGATTGTATGGCCTTTATGAAGTAGAAAGGGACAAAATGCAAAGAACCCAGGGATAACAATGGCAACTTCTGTGAATCAGCTTCTCCTTTGGCTTCTGACTATATGTTTTCATTATTCTCAGGTCAGTTCTGTTCCCCACACCCCAGTCTTTCATGTTTCAGAATACTATGCCTCCGATATCATAGTTAATATGAGAATAATATAAAAATTTGAAGTATTACAGAAATCTCAATATGCATTGCATTATCACTATTCAAAATTTTCTAGAGCCTACAATAGCAGACAATTTCTTAATGGATACCACCAAAAACTCAACCCTAATAAGAAAACCCTTTTATGTATTTTTCTTTTTGAATTTTGGTTGCTATTTTTTAATTTTTTGTTATTTATTGCCAACATTTTCCATATACCTGAATATAAAACTCTGATCTTATTTAGCTATCCTAAAGTCCAAGAAATACTATAGACACAAAGATAGATCAGATCAGACCAAATATATTTGGATTACAGGCTATATCAAAATACTATCATTTAAAACTGTCCCTTAAGCTGTGACAGAAACCACACAATTATAAAATTAACTTTCTTTCCATTTGCTGAGACAAAGTTTCACTGAATGGTTTCTAGCGACATGAGTTTGCTGTATGGTCTAGCCTGGCCTTAAATTCCTCATCTCTTTATCTCTTGCCTCAGCCATCCCAGTACTAAATTCACAGGAGTGTACCATGGCACGCGGCTAGAGCAGCCATCCTGATGGAAATATACAAAAAGGGAAGAAAAATCACGTTTTCTTGCCAGACTCTGACCTTACTTACTCTCCTAATGAAAGAGGGGTTTCAGCAGTTTGGTAGCAGTCCTCCAAAGTTGGTTTGATTTTCCCCCTATGCATAACAAAGCAGCTACTGTCATGGTTGGTTTCAGGTCTCAGCTTGTCACACCTGGGAAAAGCTAATCTCAGTCAGAAATGTCTCCATTGGATCCGCCTGTGGGCATGTCTTTAGGGCCACACGTCAATTACTATTTGCTATAGGAGGTGGGCGGTGCCATCCCCAGGCAGGTGGTCCTGGGTTGTATAAGGAAGGTAGCTAAGCAAGCCAGTAAGCAGTGTTCTTCCAGGATCTCTTCAGATCCTACCTTGAATCCCTGCCCACTTTCCTTCGCTGGTAACTGTTGCCTGACAAAAAAAAAAATTCTTTCTGACCCAAGTTGGATTTGATCAACAATTTATCACAGCAACAGGAAAACAAACACACACACACACACACACACACACACACACACACACACACGTTTGCCCCACGAGGCTTGTACTATGAACATTTGCTTAGCATTCATGTTTCCTCTTAGCTTTTTCTATTTTTTTAAATAATTATTTATTTTTTTATATATAGGAGTACACTGTAGCTGTCTTCAGACACACCAGAAGAGGGCATGGGATCCCATTACAGATGGTTGTGAGCTGCCATGTGGTTGCTGGGATTTGAACTCAGGACCTCTGGAAGTGCTCTAACCACTGAGAAATCATCTCACCAGCCCGTCTTAGCTTTTTCTAGCAAGAACAATATGGAGTTCATTTTTTTTAACAACTGTGTAATAGGCCACAGGACAGATACCTTACAACCATTGGCTTGTTAATGGATGATTGCTTCAAGTTTTCTGTCATTACAAAGAAATGAGGCAGACATGTTCTTGGTTTTGTCCGTCTATGAGTGTCTTCATTTGCAAGGAATAGAGTTCCTCTAGGGATTATCTGCTTTTCTTCTCACTTTAAAAGTCAATAAACCATACCTAAAATGATGTCATAATCCCTATTTTCACAGAAGAACGTGAGAGTGACCATTTTTCCGGAACATTATGATTTTGATCTTATTAGACTGGTCATCTCTAATGAATGCTATTTGCAAATACCTCAACATACACTTCCTCCTGATTGGTTCTTTCCTATTTAACGTACAGTCTCGGGACTGGGAGATTTGCCCATTTGTGGCAAGGTGTATCTGACCACAGCGGACACATCTGAGTAACAGACACACCCAAGGAAAAGGGAACATGAAACCCATGGCCTCAAATCACAAATTTAGAGCCTACATTCAAATGTGACGGGGAAGGCTCCAGGCTTTGGGTTTAGACGGACTTGCTCTGCAGTGAGTGAGTTGGAGTCGGAAGCAACTTATGTGCACACATTGCTCTACACAGAGCTGGACTCACACTCACCATGTTTTATCTGGATGCTGTTTCCTGTCCTGGAGTTCTCGTTTCAGGCTCTCCACTTCAACCTTCAGCTCGATGTTCTGAAAAGCAAACAGACGTCCAGCGTTACCAGCCACGGACGCTCTCTGCCCTGTTTGATTCTGGCCCTGGTCTACCCCACTTCATCTCAGTCCTTTTCAGAACCTCTGATATATGTGGAAATCCAGGCAGATTAGCAAACGAACTCTCGAGTTTCAAGATTTCCTGTCTGTCAGTCACTGCCTCTGGATAATCGACGTCCCCCTAGACCATCATCAGCTCTGTAAAACATTATAGGACAGAGACATAGGCTACCTTCTATCTTAAAATACGAAGGAGTCTAATTATGTGTGTATATGTGTGCATGTAGGTAGGTGCACAGGTATGTGCAGGTGCATGTGCATGTAGAGGTCAGAGGGCATCAGGAGTCATTCCTCAGGAGCCATCTTCCTCCTTTGAGGTAAGGCTTCTCACTGGTTTGGAACTCTCTACTAGGTTAGGCTAGGCTGTGTGGAGACTGGGCTCCAGAGATCCACCTGCCTCGGCCTCTCCAGCATAAGAGTTATCAGTGTAAGGAACCACACTTTTTATGGCTTTTTAATTTAATTTCACTTTTTGGCATACCTGTTGGCGATCAAACTCAGCTATCATACTTACATAATGAGTACGTTCCCAACCAAGCTGTCTCTCGGTTCTGTACGTTATTTTTAAAAAGGAAAAATGTTTGTGTGTGTCTTAGAAACAATATCATGAAAGCTTATTATAAAGTTGGACTTTCATAAATATTAAGATGAGAGTGGTTTTGTTGGTAAATCTATGTACAATTATTAGGGTAAGGCAGCTTGTTTGGTTTTGAATCCTGGGTCAAGGGACTGAGGTGTATATTTTATATATCAAAGCAGACCTGGCCTCCAGGTTCTCCCAGCATCCCTCAGTCTCTACCTGGCATACCCTGCCCCCAGCCCTGAACTTTCTAGCCCAAGGGCTGGGCTGCCCTTCCTCCAGAGGCTCTTTCCCATATAATTGAGACATTTTGATTTCTTTTCTCCTCTCTCCCCCGCCTCCTCCTTTGCTTCTCTCTGCACAGGTGTCCTTTCTATTTTCCTCCCTGACCACCCTCCCCCATTTCCCTATGGTGACTCCTATGGCCTCACTCTTCGGGGCCAGTGAGAGCAGCTTCCCGATAAACCTGCCTTTAATGTAATCTAATATGGTCTGAATTGGTTCGTTTCACCAGTGGAGAAATAACCTATCAGCAGCAACCAACAAGATTTGGCAAACAAACAAACCAAAAAGGGAATTAAAGGTATACCTTAAAGTATGAACAAGGATTTAGTGATGTTTACACAGTGTGTCCCTGAAGGTTCAGTAGCCCGCTGTTCATGAGGAGTGGGAAATCAATACAGAAAACATCAGCAGAACCAGGAGCTGGCTCAGTTGTTAATTTATTGCACAAGCATTGAGGACTTGAGATCAGATCTCCAACACCCACATAAAATAGTGGGTGTGGTCATGTACATGTGGCCCCCACATGGGGTTAGGATGTGGAGGGATGAGAAGGAAGATAACAAACTTGAGGATCTTGGGACTTGCGGCCAATGTAGCCTGAATGGTAAGATACAGGTTCAGTGAGAGATCCTGTCTCCTCCAGGGAATAAAATACCATACCATTTATTATGATATTTTAGGGACTATCATAATATCAGTGATAGGGAACAGCAGACTTCCTTCTTTGACTTTTTCATGGGGCGTATACCCCCACACATACACACATACATTTATCACACATGCACACATGTGGAATACACAGAAGGAAGGAAGGAAGGAAGGAAGCAAACAAGGAAGCAACTGGTTTGTGAAAGCCATACCAAGAAGACTGGCGGGGAGCTATTGTCAATCAAAAACTCATCAGTAATATCAGAAGCTACACCCATAAAGTCTCACCAACACGTCTGCGTAAGCAAGAACTGAACAAGAGAAACTACAACAGACACACTAACACAAACAGAGGAAGAGCACAGGCCTCAACTCTATACAAAGAACCACTGAAAACTAAGGAATGCAGAGAGCTGGAGAAATAATCTTCCTAGGGAAGAGCACACACCAACTGGTTCCTCAATACCAAAGCATCAGTCCTAAACACTTACATACAAATTACGTTATATAGACTGGGCAGATTGTGTGGATGTACTTAGAAAGTGCTGGACCATGTTCCTAGCCTCTTATAACAGTGTGTTAACACATATGTCATAAATATGATTGTCACCACCAACAGTAGCAACATTATCATCAGGGGACAGTGGTGGTCTGTTTTCTCTGACGTCATAATATTTCAAGTAGATTTGGTACTCCGAATGTGATGCTGAGAACAGGACTTCTAAGCTGACTATTATTCCTGCTACCAGTAGATCCAGTTGTTGAACTTGCTCAATTTTGTTAATGTTTCTCAGTTCAGAAGATGACAAAGAATGAACAAAATGTGTTTAACTCTTCTTGAGTTTTTTATTTTACCATTATTGTTTGTGTGTGATATATATGTGGGTGCACATGACATGAAGGTTAGAGGACAACTTTGTAGAGTTGTTTCCTCTCCTTCTACCTTCACATGGATTCTGGGGATCAGACTTGGGTCTTCAGGCTTTTGTGCCAAGGGCCTTTACCTGATGAGTCATCTTGTTAATCTGACTTTAGGTCTAACACAAAGAAAACATCTATTTTTTTGAGGTATTGGCAATAATGGGTTTTCTGTTTGTTTTGTTTCAATTTTTTATTATTTTTTTAAGACAAGATTTTTCTATGTAATATTGGCTGTCCTGGACCAGGCTGTGGCCAAACTCAGAGATCCACCTGCCTCTGCCTCCCAAATGCTGGGCTTAAATGCGAGCGCCACCACTGCTCAGCTGAATGATGCTCTTATCCCTGGATAACTTAACTAAGTCAGAGAAGTCTAGATGTTTGCCTAGCCATCTCAGATAGATAGGTAGAAAAGGCTTAAGAAAATAAAGTCCGGCAGCGGGAAAACCGAAGTAAATGCTGGGGATACATAAATAACCTCGCGGGTTCTCTATTTCATGATGTCTCACGGTCTCCAATAGGCAAAAACTGATCAGCGGACAATCCTCCGAAACGTCTTCTGTAAATATTTTCCATGAAATCTGCACATTCTAAAACAAAACCCAACACACTCACAAGGAACGCAGGAGCCTGAGAGGCCCTGCGGACGCCCAGTGGGAAGCCACAGAGCACCAGCTTCTCAAGGTGGCTGGCTAATCACTCAGGGCTTGGGAAGCAGCTTTCTTCATTAGTGAAGACAGTAACAATCATCTCACAGGGGATTTTGTGTAGATGAAGTGAAATGGTGTGCAAAGCACACATGGACACCCCCCCACCACCACCGTGTGAAGACGTTTGCCAACCAAGGCTTTGGCAGCTATCCCCGCCGGGTCCTGTATTTTAAATCTAAGGGATTTGGAAGCAAGGGGCGCGGCCTCTAAGGTAAAGACAAACAAATTCAGTTCTGCACTGGCCTCACTAGTTTAGAGATCAGCTCTGAAAACAAAGCCCATTCTTGTCTGCTTTAGTTCGCTGTGGGAAAGCATACTTAGAAAGTGGGCTGCATGGAGTCCAGTTTTGAAAGTCTTTATGGAGGCATCAGGTATAATAGCCAAAAGCCAAAGTACTAAAGGGCAGAAGAGGGCTTGGCAAGGCACCTGGCCTCTAGAACCCATAGTCTTCTCCTCTGTCAGGGGACTAGAGTGACCCCAGTCTCATGCAGAGGTTGACAAGACTGCGAGGAATAATGTATAGACAGCCACAGCAGTGGCTCGCTGTAAACATTCAAAAAGCGTTGGCTATTGCCAGCAATAATGGTAATGATTGGCCCTGTCTGGCAGAGGTAGCTGAAGCTATGGTTCATAATCAGTATTAGACTATGGAGGTAGCATAGAAAAAGGAAAGGGAATTAGTATAGTGAAAGCAGGCGCCTCACACAGGTTCCCACCCTCCACGCTCTCCACTTTAGTGTTCTGAAGTAAGAAGGGAAGAGAAATTAAAAAGGTGGGGGAGGGAGAAAAGAGATGTAGAATTCCGAGTCTCGTGTCATTTATGGCCTGGCTTACCATGTTTGTCTACACTCCATAAATGAGTATCTCTGGATATGTTCTGTTCTGAGTGTGGCTTAAGTGGGTCCCAAACTATACTTGCTTATCATATCAGCAAATCTTGTCAGCGCTGCATTAAAGTATCTAGGGAAATTTATGTGCCGGAAAAAAAGGGAGCTGGGGAGGAAGGCACCTTTTTTGCTGTGTGCTCCCAAAAGGAATATCCACTCAACTAGCTCACAGAAAAACCTTAGTGCTGAAGCCTAAATTAAATGAGAAAGGCACTAAGTGACTTCACAGTGTCAGCATTTGAATCAGAAGCCAGGGGTGACACACTTAACAACGCACAGGACTTTGGTGACCTGCAGAGTGCTGTGTAAGATGAAGCCTCAAGACCAGAGTCTCGGCGGCAATCCACCTTAAACATATCACTCCTTAAAATGATTTCCCTGCCGGCTTATACTTCCTAGTTCAACTAGGACTAAGTTAAAAACACAACAGACTGGTCAGCTGGCTCTTTCTGGGTTTTCGATATTAACTCTAAATGAATTTGAGTGCTCATAAAATTCACAATGTGGTGATCTCTCTTAAAAAATTACATTTTCAAAACGTTTCCCAATACAATTCAAGGCAGAATAAACCCCACAAAAAAAGAGACAGCTAAGAAGGGACTAATGGACAAACACGATCTGCCCAACAGCTGCTTCCCACCCCCTACCCACCACACCAACTCCCCACCACGGATTGGGGAGGCGCTACTTTGTTTTAAAGATGTACGTTTGTTTTGTTCCATGTATTTTTCTATCCACGCTTCCTTGTCTTTGTTCTCCCTGGTGATCTATAAGCAAAGCCTTCTATTCCTTGCAAACACTACTGGATATCATCTTTGCATGGAATGACCCCTTTTTAAAGCTCAGGGTAAGAGGCACCCTAGGTCTCCCATGATAAATATTCACATTCCAAACTCGAGTCTTGTTTCAGGGACTGAACTCTGCTATCCAAAGATACAAGATAATGCTTTGAGATTGAGTAAAAAAACTTTTAATCTGAAGCCTTTTAACAATTCAGGGCCAGGGAGCTGACTCAGTGGTTAAAGTTCTTGCCCTGTGAGGCTGAGAACTAACTAGAATTCAAATCCCTAGAAACTCATAGAAATCACAGTTTGGTGTGGCGGCCCTCCTGCAATTTTAATCTCGGAAGACAAAGACAGGATTTCCCCAGAGCAAGCTCGCCAACAAGGCTAGACATATGAACAAGCTCTGTGATTGATTGAGAGGCCTTAGCTTGATGAATAATGCAGAAGATTGATGGAGGGTGATTTCCTACGTCAAATTCAGGTCTCCATATGCATGTCTATGCACACATACACACATACACATACACACATGACATGCACACCACATGCACGTACATGAAAAATGCAAAATTAAAAAAAATTTAAAAAAGATTTTCTGTTTTAATCTGGGAGTGGCTTCGGGGTGGTGTTCTACACAATCACTAAAGACAGAAAGGTAAATAAACTGGACTCCATCCTCACCTTCTCCCTCTCATTTCTCCTCTCCCCAGTGAAGGGCCCTCTCTCCTATGTACTACACAGGAGCTCAGAGGCACCAGGTGTCATCTGAAGATGAGCATTTGACAGGAAATTGAATATGGGCTGGATAACAGCTGCCACTAAAGAAACACTTTTCAAACCCTCCGGAGATTGTACTAGTATGGTGCTTAGGTTTTAAAACAAAAATCCTATCAGACTCCATTGTGACCCATTGCCAGGCAAGGTCAAGAGAAGTTGGCAGGCTACTGTGGGAGGTTGAGAACAGAAGGCAGAACACTGCAATGGGACCAGAAGAACATGGTTCACTGGAAAGTGCTGAAGCTGTGGACACCGGACATGGTCCCAGTACATGGGGCAGGACAGGGGACATGGTCTCAGTACATGGGGCAGGGACAGAAAAGAACTATTCCTTTTATCTTTGTACGCATTTAGAATTTCCCATAAAGTCAAACGGGGTGTTTTCACCACAAAAAGATAAGTGCTTAGATTCTTTCATTTTTATTTCTTTTTTATTTCTGGAATTACCTAAACTAGAATCAAGGCAAAGGACATTTGGCCTTCTGCATCGGTTTCTTTAAATCCTCTAAGTTACATAGAATGGTGGTGCTGAGTTTATTTCCTAGCATTGGTGAATAAAAAGAGTAAACCTGCTTCCATGCTCAGTGGGACCACCTTCCTCCAAACATGAGGACTTCTACTGACTGTGAAACCAATCATGCAGTTGTCCTCAGATGCCACCAAACCCCTGCCTGAGCCACCCAGGGTGTGGTACCTTTTCTCCTTCTAACCCTGACCTTTCTGGGTTTCACCTCAAGCTTCCTCTGTCAGGGAAACTTTCTGCAGTTCAAGATGAGCATGACTCAGCATCCACACCAAAGGTGGTGTCAGAGGACACAGCAGCAGGAGAAAGCCAGGAGTCTCCTTATCCTGAGCAAGCCAGGACTTGTGGCCGCCCAATAGCCGTTTCTAGACTGTGACCACCTCTCTCTTCCTTGCGACAGTTATTTTAAACATCCGAGCCTCCCTAGGCTTCACAGTAACTCTTTTCCCTCGGTATCTCTACACGCAAGCTTAGGGAATAAATACTTAAACACACCTTATCAACTGTTTCCATTTGTATTTTTGCTTGAGTATCAAACTGTAGTGTCCTACATATTTGTGTGTGTGTGTGTGTGTGTGTGTGTGTGTGTGTATGCATAGTGATGTTATCTACCAGCTCTTAATCACAGGGACCATGTGAGCACACACATACACACACTCTCTCTCTCTCTCTCTCTCTCTCTCTCTCTCTCTATGTATATATATATATATATATTATATATATAATATATATACATAATATATGTCTTATATATACTACATAGAGATACATAATCTTATATATAATATATTATGGAGTAATATATGTAATATACATGTAACATATATTAAACATGTGTGTGCATGTTTAATATATTATGCGCGTGATATATATATATAATATGAGACATGTAATATAGACATAGCATATATTACATATACATGTATGTACATTTGTAATATACTGTATATGTAATACATATAATCTAAATGTAACATATAAATATTGTAATATATGTAACAACATGTCAGTATACACAATAAAAATCAGTGAGTACAATACTCACTGATGATTAAAGTTGCCACACTGAAGTACTTTCCTTTGCCTTGCAGTTGTGAGCTTAGGGAGTTCTCTGTATAGCACAGGGTAAGTCAGGGTCAGACCTCAAAGGAACCTACTGCACATTTAGAGACAGGAGAAGCCAAAGAGGAGCAGGCCTTTATAAAGAACAAGTTTTTATTCAATATAAAATTAAGTGTAGCAGAAATCCCACCCTAATCGATTCTGTAAATTAAAGAAACTCAAAAAGAAATATTTTAGTGGGAAGAAGAGTTTAAGGCTTTTAGGAGACCTTTCCACGGTTCTATCCGAGCCAGCGAGAAGTAGCTGTTAACGTAGGGGTTTCTCCCTCTCTAGAAGGGTAAGGTTCATAAGAGCTCCTCATACACAGAATCATTTCTCTTTTCAGACTTTTCTGATCACACTGAGGAAGATGCTCTCTGCAGCATGTGGTAACACATACTGTGTTTTCACGCAGAGCTGTATCCTCCTGACAGAGGTATAAGACGGTGGTGCTTGCATGATCCCTAGAAGTCATTTTAGTTCTTTTATAAATACAATTTCCTTCTATTCACGAAGTTTCTCAGCAAAACAGAACTCTAGTAGGCACAGATATCTAGTTCTGTTATTAATGGTAATGGTTATTATTAGAGTAGTCATCCCAAAGCTTTGTTTGTAAACATTTGATTCCTTCAAATTGGGACCTTTCTCTTTTGCCTACAAGAAACATAATACAACCTGCTCTTCCAGAGACTTCTGTGGATGCGAGGCATCCAGGCGGCTGTGTTCATGTGAAAAACATTGTTTCTAGACTTTAACAGGAGACTTGGGTTATGAAGTACAACTCCTGCCTTTTCACAGAACCCATGCTCACCTTTATGTTGTATACTAAGGTCCAAATGAGGCACAGAGGCTGTTCCAACATGGGACAAGTGTCCTCCTTTGCTAGGGAAAGGACAACAGTGCACTGTCTTCAGTCACAGTCAAACTATGCAACACCAGGGTGGTGCCCTGCCAAAGCCAGCTTGAGTACCCAGTCTCCCAAGGAGATGGAAGAAAACAAGTGGAAAACTTTGCTTTCTGTAACAGTAGGTCCTGTGTCCAAACTGTGACACTGTGCTCAGGACCCGTCTCTCAAGTCCAACCTTTGTCAGTTCTCCCTGGGGCCCTAAAGCCATGCTGACTGGCTTCGATTAGATCAGCACAGATGTTGACATCCGAGAGCACTGACACCCTAAGACTAGGTGTTTGGGTAAATGTGGCTAGAGATTGGTGTGTGTGTGTGTGTGAGAGAGAGAGAGAGAGAGAGAGAGAGAGAGAGAGAGAGAGAGAAACAGAGAGAGAGAGAGACAGATAGAGAGAGGGGGGAGGGAGGGCAGAAGGAGAGAGAGGGAGAGGGACAGACAGACAAACTTAAAGGCAGAGAAAAGTGGCAGAGGACAAGGTAGCTGATGAGATGTCAGCATTTCCTTATTCCCCTCCCCCAACCAAATACTTAATAAGATCAATCGTTGCATGTGCAGGACACTCTAACAGCTTTTAGACACCTAGAGTTTATAGCCTAGGTCTAACTGATTAAGTAGTTGATTTATAGGAGAACGCAATAAGCCAGAGAAAACCCAGTATCAGCTGCACAGACATGTGCACAGGTGGCAGATATAAATAGCAGCAGATACACAACTTATTGTGAATTCATGTGACTTCTGACTTCATCCTCCAAAGAGACACCACTGAACCCGCAGACGATGTATCATGTCGGGCTGCTCTCCCTCCCAGTTCTAATTTGGGATATAAATATGAACTGCAGCACCATCAAGGGAAGGTAAGACTCCAGTGCTGAGGCAGGGGCATGGGAAGATGGCTATCAGCTGGGGTGTGAATTCCGACTCCCACACACTCTACTACACTGAACCACAGAAAATGCAGAGTCAGCCATTTTTTACAGCTAGCTCATCTCTCTTCTAGAGATCACTTCAGGGGCATTTCCTTCAGGTTTTAATTTCAGGTATATCCAGTTAAATGAGAACATGGACATATTGAAGGTATTCAATAAATCTAGTTTCCAAACAGTAGTGAGAAGCATTAATCACAGGTGAAATAGCCAATTCTGACCAACACCTACTTTGGGAATCCAACTGAAAGAGGTTAAAATGTGTGCTTGGAATTCCATGGTAGAGGAAGCTATACATGTAGGGCTATATATACCTATACATATATGTATTCTAGCTCATAGCAAAACTAGACAAGACACTCAAGGATCTCACAAATTACCCTTTGTCCCACATGGATTGCTCTATAACATGTTTACTTTTAATGAACACATGAGATGCCCTGGCTATTTTACTTAGACTCTGTGCCCAGAGGTCCCAAGATCTAGTCTTTCTCACACCGACCAATATGTCCTGAGCTATTCATCTTCTCTGGCCACTCTGTTAGCCTCTTGGTTAAGTCTCAGAGCCTCCGTTGATCTGCCCCAACCAAGCTGGCAAGCAAGAAGCCCCGCTCATAAATACCAATGATCTCAGTGAGCCTCTCCCCTCCCCAGTACATTCCTCAGCAGGACAAACCTCCCTGACTTGGCTGGAGTCTCTGCTCACAAATAGGCCTGGCTGGGATTAACTTAGTAACTTTCAGGCCCATGGTAAGAGCTGGAGTGAGGCTGGAGCCCCTACAATCCCCTAGGCTACTTCCCAGGAGACAGGTGCCCCAGTGCAGGAGCTAAAAGGGATGCTCCCAATGATGTATTTCTCCCAGCTGTTTACCAACTGCACTTCCCAGGAATCACCCCTTGTTTCTCTTTTATTTCTCCTCAGGCAGCAGGTATAGGACATCTAGCACAAAGACTCCATTAAAGGCCGGGCACAGTGACACATACCTCTCATCTCAACACTTGGGCGGGCAGATCTCTGTGAGTTCAAGGCCAGCTCGTCGACATAACAATTTCACGTTAGCCAGGTCTATGCCGTGAGACTGTATCTCAAAACCCAAAACATCTCAAACATAAAGAAATTGGCAAATATGGCCAGCTGAATACTTTTAAGTTCTGGATGGTATCTGTAGGATCTGATGTCCTCTAATGTCTGACTTCTGCTTTGAAAGCCTGGCCTGGCCTAATGCAAATTCTCGGTGCATCAGGGAGCGTTGTGAACTTAGACCTCTCCTGGAGACCTGGGACAGTAGTTAACCTGCAGACACAACACAGCTGGGCCACTCAGCAGGGCAGGGACAGGTCACCATGGCTACTGAACCCTGGAGATGTAACTAGTGCAAACTGTGCAGGGACTTTTTTTCACAACAGATTTTTAATACTAATCATCACAAAAGAATATGCAAGCTTAAAAAATACAATTTTTTTTGTTCTTCGATTTTGTTGAATTTCCAATGTATGAAATACATTACTATTCATTTTACGTGGGTCTTTTCAGCTTTTTATTATTTTTATTTTTATTTCATGGGCATTGGTATTTTGCCTGAGTGCATGTCAGGTGAGGGTGTCGGAGCCTCTGGAACTGAAGTTATAGACAGTTGTGAGCCGCCATGTGGGTGCTGGGCTTTGAACCCTGGTCTTCTGGAAGAGCAGTCAGTGCTCTTAACTGTGGAGCCATCTTTCCAGCCCCTCTGTTCAGTTTTTTTTTTTTTTAATGTGGCGTGTGTGGTTTCTATTATATTTCTTCACATCTGTAAGTACATTGTGTGTGGCCATGTTTGGTGCCTTGCCATTAATCCTGTGGTCCAGTCACACCAGAAACAGTTACTGTATATAATTTAGGAAGCATTTAATGCCTATTAAGTCTTTGGTGAAGCATAAATAAACAGATGTTACTGCCTCACCACTCTGTCCAAAGAGTGCCTTGTCTCTGCCTGTCCCTCAGTGTTGCAGAGAAAATTAAATACATGAGAGACTTCCAGTGTCTACAAAGGCAGCACCCTACCAAAACAGTAACACTGTCCAAGTCACCGCCCCAAACCCAACCTACACCAGGCCTTACTAGTAAATTCTTTTCAACCGTCACTTGCAGAAACAACTCTAGTTCATTAGGAATGAAGCAAAACTGCTGAGTGACAGCAGAGAGGTCTGTGACCTCTCTCAGTGTTTGGACACGGAGACAGTGTGAGGGTGACATCTCTCCCAGCCTCTGCTTGCTGTGTCACTATGTCTGGCACATCCTGCCTACAGAAGACAATGACATAATTACCAAACAAGCGGCTGATGGATCAAACTCTGTCAAGGATTTCCACTTGCTAGTGGCTTTTCTTTTTCTCAAGTTATTTGCTTCCTAAATCTACGAGACCCTCTTGGTGCATTTCCAGGAGAGTCGGTTCAACTGGACTTCTCCCAGCAGCTGGGTACAGGGGGGACATAAGCTGGAGAAAGCATTTTCTTACCCACCTCTTTGCACCACTGTTAGGGGAAGGATGAAGAGAGTGGGGGGCATATGGCCCATGGAGGTGCGGCGAGGCTTGGGGGCAAGGCCTCTTGGGGGTCCATGTTGGGAATCCCTTCCCCCTGAGGGACCAGCCACACAACGGTATAGTACAGAATAGAGTTTATTCAGGTCATGGGAGAGTTAAGAGGGTGGTAGAGGGGGGGGGCGTTAAATGATCTGTGTCAAAATTATTCTGAACCGTAGTCAGTTGAAGGAAATACATGGAGAGACAGATTTGTCACAGTGTTGATGAAAAAAGGTCCACCTGAGCAGGTGTGGTCTGGGCTGGACTCTGGTGGATAGGATTTGAGCACAACACACAGAGACTGTACATCCCAGATGTAAACAAGGATGCTTCAGCACGGATGAGCTCCCAGAAGGAGGGGGAAGATCTTGCTCTAGGAGTATTTTTGAAAATACATTTGGAGGAAGAAATAAACATGGGACAGTCTTGTCTGCCACATCTGCCCATGTGCCAATACCAGCCCCCATGTGCCCTTTCTCTGACCACAATCCCTTTCCAAGTCCAGGAATTCTCATCTTCTCTCTTCCCTTAATGTTTTCTCTATCTACTGAGAAATTCTATTGCTATGTGGTATCTGGACTCTCTTTACCTTTTATAAAAACACTTCTGCTGACCCAGGGCCCTTATTGGTTATTGCCAGTTTCTTTTGTCTCATTGGAACACAACTCTTTAATGTAAGAGTTCATTTTCCCTCCCTTAGTGTCCCATCTCCATTTTTTACATCCACTAAAATCAGGCCTTTGCCTCTACCACGTCACCAAGGCAGCTCTAATGAATAGTGCTAAAGCCAAAGATGAGTTTGTAGTCACAGGGCTTTTTAAAACCTTGGGCCCTCCCTTGTCTCAGTTTTGTTCATTTTGTTGTTTTAAATCTGGCTTTAAGGAATAAGTACTGGCTACTGGCTTTTCTTCCCACGACATCTTTTTTTTCTCCTTTTTTCCCAATGTTTATCAATGTGAGTGGCCTGGGGCTTAATCCTGGTCCTTTTCCTCTGTACATGCTCCGAGTCCCTTGGGCATCCAACTGAGTTTCGAGGCTTCCAATGCCATCTTCATGCTGACACCACCACAACTTTTGTCTCTAGCCCAACCCCTTTCCCAGAAGTCCCGACACAGACCCAACCACTTCCTTGTAGCATGAAATACCTAACAAATATCTCAAACACAAAGACTCTAAATTTGAATACTTACATTTCTACTCAAACCTTCTTCATCTATAACCTTCCCTGTCTCAGTTATAGCAACTCTGTCATTTCCATGATCCTCCTCAACTCCTCTCTGTCTGTCTGTCTGTCTGTCTGTCTGTCTGTCTCTCTCTCTCTCTCTCTCTCTCTCTCTCTCTCTCTCTCTCTCTCACACACACACACACACACACACACACACTCTACATTGAACCCGTCCATGTTAATACCAGTTCTGAAGCCTTTACCACTGCTTCCCATGCTCAGTGTTGCTTTAGCGTGAACACCATCAGCCCTCGGAATGGGCTACCTCAGATGTTTCCTGATTGCTCTTCTGCATCCTACCTGACTCTTCTACGCCCTGTTTACAAAGATATAACCAGATTTTTATCTTTTCCAAAGTCAGCGTCAATTGCCCCTTGTTAGATTAATCCTCAGTCAAAACTCTCACTACCCTGTGTGACTCAGTAAAGCCTAAAATCATCAAAATGATACAGCCACCACCAAACCTCTGGCAGCCCCATCTCCTCACGCTCTTTCTCTTCTCACATGGCTTTGGCTGAAACTCTTCTGTTGTTTATTAACCTGGGAAATTCTTCCCTGAGTCATCTGGTTGGCTAGATTCCTCGTCTTCTTTTAGTCACTATAAAATCACTTTTTTGGGGGTAGTGTTTTATAACTTGGAACATGTATAGCCATTATATGACCTGAAGTTCCATAACCAAGTGAAACAAAACAACATGGATGCTCATAACCCTATCCAATTGCTGGACACTCCCGGTATGATGGTTAACAAATGGATAAACACATTGCTTCCCCATCATTTCTCAGAGCACTAGCTCTGAGCACTAGCAATGGAAAGGACAGCACTATTGCTGCAAATAACAGTAAGGAACAACTACAGGTTACACGAAGGAAGCACAAGGTGCTCCGTAATCCCTTTTGTATGGAATTCGAGAACAGAGAAGTCTGACTCATCGAAATCAGATCAGGGACCCACCGTGGGCTGGCGGTGGGGGCTGGGGGGGGGTGAGCACCACCGGGATGTACAGCAACCGGCCCTGGTGATGGGACTATCTGATTTATACTTTCGTTGTATGATGGCTGCTACCCAGTTGTTAACACTTGTTAAAATTCGCTGAACTACATTCTTAATTTTAAAAAGGTCAGAAAAGTGAGGCAGTGGTGGTGCACACCTTTAATCCAACATTAGGGAGGCAGAGGCAGGAAGATCTCTGTGGGTAGAGACTATCCTGGTCTCCAAGTTACAGGACAGTCAGGGCTTTGCAGAAAAACAAACAAACAAACAAGAAAGATGAAGCAAAGGATGAAGGAAGTGGAAATGCTAACAGCCAAGTGCAGGGGGCAGGGAGCTGAGTATGAAGACCACCCAGGGAGGACATCTCCTTGCCTCAGACCAGGCTGGAACACTGGAAATGCCATGGAGTAAGTGCAGGGACCAGGTCTTCCACTAATCGCTCGGGTGTACCTCTACCTTCATCTCTGTCCTAACTCTACAAAACAAACAAGGGTCAACAACAGACGTGGATGGCCGGGGTGTCGGGTGGACTGTAATGTGGGGCTCGCCGTTCTGGACTCCCGGAGCTCAAGCTTCCGTGTAGACCCCCACCCCCTGCTTTGGTCTAGACATGCCCTGGAACTCGTTTCTAACCTACGTGGTATGGCAAAGTGGAGGGAGAGACACGCTCGGGAATTTGTTACGTGTTTTAGACCATCATAGCTGCAAACAGAGGTTGAAGGGCCTCTCCTCTGAGACTTGAAATAAGTAATGCTGGAGGGAATGCCCGCAGGACAAGACACAAGAGGTGGTTCAGGGAACCCCAGGCAGCCTCAACCTTCCTTACACTTCAACCCTTTGATTTAGTTTCTCAAATTGTGCTGACTCCCCCAACTACAAAGTTATTATTGTTGCTACTTTATAACTAATTTTGCTGTTGTTGTGAGTTGTAATGTAAATGCCTGATAGGCAACCCCTGTGAAAGTTGTTTGACCCAAAGGGACCACCACCCACAGGCTCAGAACCACTGAGCTAACTTTTTGGAAGAAGCCAAGGGCCTCAACTTTTCAGCCACAGAAAATAAATTTTGTTGACAACCTGAAGCTTAGAGGATTCTTCTCTAGAGGACACTGCAGACTGACCAAGACCGGGACTGTTAGGACAGTAAGCAGAGAATTCAGCTAAGCGTCCAAACAATGGGGACTCACAAGAACTTGCACATGAGACTTGGACTCTGAACCTCTGAGAACTAGAATCTAAATAAACCTCTTTTCGTTGTAAGGTATCAGCCTAAAGTATTTAGTTACAGTAACAGAAAGGGAACTAATATCAATATACAGTCCTTTATACTGCTTTTTCTCCTTCTCCCCTAAGAGGATAATCACTTTCACGGTTATTTACTTAGAACAGTTACTGTTCATTGCCTGTCCATGATGGACAAACTCCATGGGGTCTCGTCTGCTTTGCGAAATTAGTATTCGTCAATCCTCACAATTGCTTTGTGTGTGCGTGTACATATGTAAGTCTATGTGTACATATGTGTACATATTTGTGCGTGAATGCACATGTTTCTGTATGACGATCTCAGAGATCATTCCTCAGGTGCTGCACACACACACACTCATATGTACACAAACACAAACATGCACACACACACACACCAAACCCTAATGTGCCAACTTAAGACAACTTATTTTTATCTTGGCCAGGGACAGGAAATAGCTAATTACTACATGCACTCTAAGTCTGTTGTTCCTCAAGATGAAAAGAAGAAATCCCAATTCTACCAGCCTTGTCAATTTTTTATTTTGTTTGCTTGTTTTTTTAGTCCAGGCCCAGGCCAGCCTTAGTTTCTTCTGCCTCAGCTTCCAAGACTCGGGGCCTCTGCAGGTACAGTGTCACACCCGCTTTGCGAACCCATCTTAATTTTAATATGGTTAGAGTCATGTCCTGTTTCCTCTGAATTTCAGGGTACATAAGCAAGGACAGTTCTGCCTCTATTACATCTCACAAGGCCATTTCCACCTGATTCAAAGTAAAAATAAGGCCAGTGCCATCTTCTCCCACAAACCCAGGACTAAGATGTCCTCGTCCTCTGCCACAGTCCTGGAAGAAGCCTCTATGTCACGGGTGTCCCCTTACCAGGCTCTTTCTCTTTCAGTCACCCCGATACAATGTGAGCTCACCACTAAAGAACATCATTTGCATTTGAAAGGTGGCAAGCTTTAAATTCTAAACAACCCGTAGCTTATTAAGTATAGAATTAGGCCATGTTGCTGCTGGGAAAACATGTAGACATCCTGCGCTTGTTAATGGCACATGTGATCCTGTGGAAAAATAGGGGAGAGACAGCTCCTTTACAGGCTGCTATGTGGCTGAGATTAAATATGGATTAAAATGTATAAGCAGGAGCCTGGTACATAGCATTCTCTAAAGCCCCTCCTTCCACCCCAGGGGTTAAAATAGAAAATATTTAGCATTTTGAGAAGGCAGCGAGGCACAGCCTGGGTCTAGAAATACCTTCTGAAGCTCTAAACCTACGAAAGAGTCATTTTCCACAGGACTGTTTATTTTCTTTTATTTTATATTCAGACCCTTAGGCACTAGCTAAAGACTCTGGCTTCTTTAAGAGGTAGGGGAAAAAAGAGAGAGAGAAATCAGGAAGAAGCTGAGGCCATATCCCAAAGCCTGAGGTAGAATCCCATTGTTAACTGATAATACCCTCTTGAAAGAGCAGCAGTTTGCATGGGTCTCTTTCCGGTGGCAGACCCAGTTTCCTAGGGATGAAGGAACCCTTCCAGCCTTTGCAGACAAGCTCCAAGGCATCAGTGGTTGGGCAGTAGCCAGGGCTTCCTCATGACCCAAGTTTGGAAGGATTAGAAAAATAAAGTTTAGAGCAGGTACTGTGTTTCACTTCTCTGTGCCTCACGAGTTTGCCACCTTCCTGGATTTCAGTGCCAGGAAGACTCTGGATCCAGCTGTTGGCCCATTTATTCCTGGCTTGGGAGCGGAGCAGCGATGTGGTCCCCTGTGGCACCGAGTGTGGACAAGACCAAGTTCGCATCTATGCTGAGCAGATACTCAGTTTGACAGGACAGTGCCAAATAGGGGTGTCAGCTGGAGCATGTTTGAGAAAGGCAGCTACTGTGGCTTTGTGGAGAGGACCTGAGACCTTCCAAGGAAAGGTGATGTGTGGAGGAGCTGGCCTCAGGTCCTCTAGCAGGCCCACACTCTGTGCTAAAGATTAAAGCATTGAGTCTGTCTGCTTCCTCAACATTAAAGAGTCCCAAACCTCTCTTGGGCTGTTGAGAACCTATGTGTATGAAGACATGACTGCTACGTGGCAGCAGAACTTTCCAGAAGGCTGGAAGATGGGTCCAGCATTATAAGGTAGCTTGTGCCTTTTATTCCCTCCCAGCTTTCTCAAGCCAGGTTTCCAAATAGTGGGCATGGAAGTTGCCCAGTGAGGCCCAAAGTCACTTCTAAAGTTGCTTGGCCCAAAGCCACCTGACTGATGCTCAGCTATCCTCAGAACGCTATGTACCATGTCTGCCTTCCAGTGTATGATCGGATTAGCTGCTCTCTAGCTTGAGACAATGTTGCTCATTTCCAGTTCTCACCTGCCCCCATCTGTCCTGCACTTTCCCCGTGTCCCACACAGCCTCATTTCTCCGTGCAGTTGAGCCTGTTTTAGATGAGGTGAGACTAGCCAAAGAAAAAAGCAAAGCTCACATAGCTTTTGAAAAGCTACGGGTAAGAGCCCCGGGGAGAGGCTACCAGGTGGAGAAACAAGCGTTTTCTTTGGACATCACAGATGCCTGTGAATGAGTCTAGCACCTGCAGTGTATGCTCTACTTTGGCCTGTGATAGGCAAAGAGGAAGAAAAGCTAACTTCTCACAATCACAGACATTTCCTGCATTCTTTCTTGCAAGACGGAGAGTTTGTTGTAAGCATCCTGGAGTTTGTGTTTCCTGGATTTCCGTCTTAGCTTGACCCCTAGAAGGCCACGTTGTACGCAGTGAGCACATGGTCGCTCTAAAGTATGGTGGACGTGAAGGGTTTTATTGAGATACAGAGCAGGGAGAGAAGGTAACAGAGCAAATCTGGCCAACAGATCGAACCAGACCGTGAGAGGGGAGGTAGAGACTGAGAGAGGAAGAGGAGAGCGGACACTGCGGGGGGGTGGGGGGGACATGGCTAAAATGGTAGTGACCAGAAGCTGGGGAGGGAAGCCTGTGAGCTGGAGAGGTTTAGGGTAGGGGTGGGGTGAGAACCTGGAGGCCAGCAAGTGCTTTGGTATGCTTATAGACACCTCAGTTGGCCATTTGTGTTGGGACTCTGTAAACCCCACCCCTCAGTTACCTAGCAACAGCCAGGTATGCTCCGCCCCAATGACCTGACACTATAAAAGGGGCTGCTTGCCCCTTCCTCTCTCTCTTGCCTCCTGGCTCTCTTGCTCCCCCACCCCATCCCTCCTCTTCCCAGTTCCCTTCCCCCCCTCTCCCTCCACGTGCTCATGGCTGGCCTCTACTTCTCTATTCCTCTCTCTCTCTCTCTGCCTCTATTATCCTCTTAACTCTCCCATGACCTGAATAAACTTTATTCGTGTGGCTGGTCCCTCAGGGGTATGGGATTCCCAACATGGACCCCCCCCCCCAGAGGCATCTCCCTTGCCCCCAGGCCTTGCCACACCTCCATGGGCCATATGCCCCCCACTCTCTTCATCTTTCCCGTAACATTGGTGCTGAAACCTGGGACGTCATCTTTTCACAACATTGGTGCCCCGTGACTTTTCCTTTCAGTGACTTTTCCTTTCATTGGTGCCCGTCATCTTTTCCTTACAATTTGTCCTAAGTCTTTTGAACCTGATTTAACCTAAGGCAAATTACTCTTCTGGACCTCAGTCCCCTTATCTTTAAAATGAAGGGTTCATTCATTCTGGGGAAGCTGAAAGCCCAGTGAGTGGCAACTCCCACTTAATATTTTTATAACGAAGTTTTTCTGTAAAGTGAAAGACTCCTCTGGATTCTCTCCAGTTCTAAACAGCGGTCCTGTGTTCTTTCTCTCCCATCTCTCTGGCTATGCAAACACACCAAGGGCAGAGTTTTTGCCCTCTTTCTCCTGCCTAGATAAGATTCTTATCAGCAAAACTCCAGTTCCTGCTCATAACAAAGCAGGTACCTGAGCAATCTCCCAAAACCACATTAAGAAGACCCAGCTCTGCTCATTTTGTTTTACATCCAGTAGGAAAAGCTGCTTCTGAAAGGGCAGGCTCACAAACCCGAGGCTTTTCCCTAGTAACAGTGCTAATTATAACTCTGCTACCTGGCAACAGCACTGGCTTCCCTGGCATTGGCTGAAGCCACCCCAGCCCTGCAGGCACCACCTATCGTGTGTGTGTGTGTGTGTGTGTGTGTGTGTGTGTGTGTGTGTGTGTGTGTGAAAGAGGGGGAGGGAGGGAGGGAAGGAGGGATAGAGAGAGCCCTGCTAGGTATCCAGCCTCACAGACCTCCAGGTGTCAGTTTGGGTCCAGCCCCGGGAGTTAAACACAGAAACCAGGGGGCTCAAAAAACAGTGGCTTGACCTAGCTGGGCACCTCACTGCTAGCCTCTCTTTCTGCCCAGTCAATCGTGAAGTCCTATAGGTGTTTTATATCCTAAGCAGAGGCCCCTTCTCTCTGCACCCACTGCCCTGCCTGCCCTCACTTGGTCCCCAGCTTCGGTTTGCTTACTAGGTCTGTCCTCCCTTTTTCTCTGTTTCATCTCACTGAATTTGACATTCCCAGCAGGGGCATCTTAGCCTGACGCCTGAGTTCACAACCCATCACTGGCTCCTCTAAAAAGGCACCAAAGACTGTGCCTTATACACACGGATTTCAGTCTAATCCTGTGCCTATTACTTAAGTCCAGCAACACAAAACGACTTAGGATTCTGTCTACACACCCAGCAAGCCATTTGCTCCAGATTTTGCTTGTAGCAGATCCTCTTCCTTGTACCCCACCATTGACTGACTAGCAATGCTTATTCCTTTTTGAAGTTCAAGGGTCATCTCCCAAAGATCCCCTCCATCCTCTCTGCCCACTTGGGGCAGCAATGTCTTGCTTGAATTCCTTTGTTCTCTGTCCATTTACCATCATCTCTGATGTTCATTTGTCTTCAAAGTCTTAATGTCCAGCTTAGTATTGGGAATAGAGTAGAAGCCTTATAAAGCCTTACTGAAGAGGACATAGGTGGACCCAAGGGTCCCCTGAGTTTGTCTTCTGCCTGCCTTTCCAGTGTCACCTTCAGTCACCACAAGCTCTCTCTGCCTCACATTCCAGCAACACAGAGTGCCTGGAAGTGAACCAAGCACAGTGCTCATCCCTGCCTCTGTCTCTTCCCATTGCTTCTCCGGTCCAGAATGCCTTTATTTCTTTATGAGTTACAAGTTGTAAGTCACCACGTAGACCTGAGAACCAAATCAGGGTCTTCTGCTCTTAATCCTGAGCCATCTCTCCAGACCGAGCATTTGAACCCTTAATCTACCTTTTCCTAGCTGCAGATCCTTAGCCATCGTGTGAGCCTGAGTTTCCTAACTTACCTCCTTCCCTTCCCCACATGTAAACATGCTTTAATGAACTAAGTGTCAACTACATGAAAATGGTTATTACTGTCCTGTGTACCTGTAGACAGTGCTAGGGAGAGCCTGCCTTCTCATCTAAACTGACCTCAGTGGTTTTCTTCATATGTTTAACTGAGTTGGCAATATCTTTCTATTCTATTTTTGCATGCATGTAATGAATGCTGTGTACATGCACATGTATGTGGATAAACAAATGTGTATGCATCTATTTTTGTTCGCATGCATACATGTATGTAATGTATGCTTCTGTATATGCACATGTGTATATGAATAAACATATTTGTGTGAACGCTTTACGGAGTCCAGAAGACATTTTCTTTATCTATATCCACCTTATTCTTTGAAATAGGGTTTCTCACTGAACCCAGGGCTCACAAGTTTGGCTAGGGTTGGCTAGCTAGCAAATCCTCTAGTCTCTGCTGCCTCAGGACTTGGAAGTATGCTGCAATGCCCAGTGGTTTCTTTGGGTTTATTTGGTTGGTAACTTGGGATTTTGGTTTTTTAAGACAAGGTTTTTCTATGTAGCTCTAACTGTCTGTGAATGGCTCTGTAGACCAGGCTAGCCTTGAATTCAGAGATCTGCCTGTCTCTGCCTCCAGAGTACTGGGATTAAAGACTTTCACCACCGTGCCCAGCTATTGTTTGTTTTAATGACATTACTGGGGACTAAGGTCAGGTCCTCAGGCTTGCATGACAAGGACTTTACTCACTGGACAATGTCTCCCAGGCCCTCTTATTTTTTTTCTTAATTACTTGTTTAATTATTGTTAACTTTTTAGTTATAAACACTTTAAGACATGTGTATGACAATGAATATGCACTGTTAAAATTTTTAATAAGAAAAATATGTGATAGGAAAGAGACAAAAGGTTATAGTAGCTATATTATGTATCCACTTATTTAGTGTGTGTGTGTGTGTGTGTGTGTGTGTGACAAGCATACATGTCAGCCTGTAGAGGCCTTAGGATGACATTGGCTTCTTCAATCCTTCTTCATTTTATTTTTTGAGACAAGGCCTCTTCCTGAACCTAGAGTTCACTAATTGGTCTAGACTGGCCATCCTGAAAGCCACAAGGATCGCCCTGTCTCTAAACACGTGCACATATGTGCACACATACATGCATGCTCACAAAAGAGAGAGAGAGAGAGAGAGAGAGAGAGAGAGAGAGAGAGAGAGAGAGAGAGAGAGACTGTTTAGAGGCCAGAGATGCATGTTGGGTGTCTTCCTCTGTTGATGCTCAACTTATTTTTCTAGTGGTCTCTCATTGAACCTGAATCTCACCAGTTTGGCTGGATTGGCTGAGCTCTGGGGAGATGCCTGAAAACATCAGTTCTCTTCATATTGCCCCCCCCACATTCTCTCTACTGCCGCCACTATTACCATCTCCTCCCCCCAAAAAACATTGGTGCTACAAACATGGGCCTTATCAAAGTTTTCCTTCTAATCACTGGGAAGCAAATCCCAAACTAAGTCTTGGAACCTAATCCACTTTCATTCACCCTCTTGATCATAGTTACATAATTTATACTTCTGCCTTCCAAAACCATTCTTTCTCATAGCTGTGCACGTACAGATTTGCACAGAACAGCCCAGGCATAGTACTGTTAAAAGAATGGCTGGTTCAAGTTTCCAGCTCAAATGCTCACCCAGTTCACAGCGCCACTTCAGTCGTGTGAACACACGCATTCCTGCATTAAGTCAAACTTCTCTTGATTACCATACACTGTCTGCCATGTTAGCTGGTAGTGGAGAAAGGCATTCACGAATAAATAAAGATGATAGTAAGAAGCCTGCCGCAGATGTGTGCACAGGTCTCCTGTAGTAATGAGAATGACAACATGCACCGGGTGTCATTATGTGGTTTCCCAACTATGAGAGCAACACAGAACAGTGTAGCCCATTGCTCGCCACAGCTACCGTCTAACCTACCGCGGTACTGAATACCACCATCAACAGAAGCACGACAAACCTAAAACCCAAGCAGATGATACAAACCAGGTAGCAAGAGCAGTAACAGTATAGAGCCTTGATTGGGAGTGGAGCCGGAGAGGCTGGACGGTGGCTGTGGTCAGTGGTTCAGAGGGAAGTCTCCGCCCTGACATAATACTCAACACCCCTGCAGACTCGAACACTATATACTTAGGTTACAACAAATTTACCCTTCACTCTTTTAATTAATAATTAGCCTCATCTTATTGTAACTACTTTATAAACTTTTAATTTGTTTTATTTTGGCTCTTTTGTAATCACAAGTTAACATATGCTATGTGGTTGTACAAAAAAAAATTATGTTGGTCTAAAAGCCTTTTTCTATTTTATTTTTATTTTTTAACTCTTTCTGTTTAAAGGCCTAGCCGAGTCAGTACCATCTATATCATTGTGTCCTGTCTCCCCAACCCACCTCCATCCTTTCTCTAAGATCCTCAAGGCAATAGTTTTAATGGAAGTATCTGTCATCTCTTATGATAAATGACTTCTGACATCATTCCTTCAGGACCTGCCTGAGGCTGGCCTTAAGTTAACCTTTCTATTTTGATAAGTAAAAGGAGACTAAACCGATGGTTAAAATTGTGGTAGCCAAGCATGGTACCCATGCCTTTAATTCCAACACTCAGGAGGCAGAAGCAAGTGGAGGTAGGTCTCTGTGAGTTCGAGGCCAGCCTGGTCTACACACCCAGTGCCAATTCAAGGCCAGACTGATCTATATAGTTGAGTTTCTGAACAGGGATGACTACACTGAGAGACCCTATCTCAGAAACAAGAAATAGTAATAATGATGATATTAATAATATAATAATAATCATATTAAAATGGTGATGGGATTGTTAATACTCATAACATATAATATATTATTACTATAGTGCAGAAAACACACAAAGAGGTAAAGGATGATCATCTGTTACTACAGAGCATCACTGTGGTACATACTGCATGTGCTATGCTTTTATACACCTGACTGTGCCACAGGCTGGTCCTTACTAGCATCGCCACAAACACGAAGTAGCATCCTAAACTATTACAGAGGCATCTGTAGGAATGGTTTAGCTTCATTCAAAGCCAATGGTCTGTATTCGTCCAGGTTAAACCAGGCAGAGAGTAGCAGATCCAAGGTTGCATGCCAGGAGTGCCAGACTCACAGCTCAGCAGTATTGTAATGGTAGGAGAAAGACAATTTGGTGAGCAATAAAGTCGGGATGTTGCTCACCATAGCTATAAAAGTGTGCTATGTACAAGCCTCAAACACGACCTGGGAATAGGATCATTTGATCTCAAAGATGAGAAAACTGGTCTGGCAAGGCGATTTGGCCAGTGAAGGTCACTAAGCCTGAGTTCAATCTTTTGGACTCACATGGTGGAAGGAGAGAACTGACTCCTGAAAGGTACACATACACACACACACACACACACACACACACAGAGAGAGAGAGAGAGAGAGAGAGAGAGAGAGAGAGAGAGAGACAGAGACAGAGACAGAGACAGACAGACACACAGACATAGATACGCATAGAAACAGAGACACAGACCACAGACCAAAACATAGACACAGATGCACACAGACACAGAGACAGACAGACAGACACACACAGAGAGAAAGATAGACAGATACATAGACATAGATACACATAGAAGCACACATAGACACAGACACACACATAGACACAGATACATACATAGGGATGCATAGACACACACACACATACACACACACACACACACACACACACACACACACACACACACACCAAAATGTTATGTAAAAACTTTAAAGGTAAGAAAACCAAGAGGTTTAGGTCTCGAGTCAGGCAGCTCAAGGCTCACAAAGAAATGAAACACAGCTCACTGTACTTCTATCTAAAGGCCAAATTCACTTTCATATCCCAGTGTTATTGATACTTTCAATGTGGAAGAACGTCTCTTGACAAAGAAAAGTATCGCAGGTCAGATGGCTCAGTGGTTCAGAGCTCATGCCGGTCTTCCAGGGGACCCAAGTTGGCTCTCACCACCCAGATTGGGTGGTTCACAGCTCCAGAGGAATTCAACAAGGGACCAGTACTCATGTGTGTGTATAATATAATAATATGTAATATATTGGTGTATCATTAGTAAATAACTATTTAGAGGATAAAAGAGCACAAAACCAAACCCAGTTAAGTTAGACTCTCTGCAAAAATGTGACAGCCGTATGAATAATTCTTTAAAGAAAACCAGTGATTATGAAACATATGTACTTTGGAATCTGTGGTTATGCATTGATTCACTCTGGTCCAGGGTGCAATATTCCATTTCCCTTCACTTTCTGCTCTTGGACCCAGCCTTGTCACATTTGAAATTCCATCTGCAAAATGCAACCCTCAGAAAAGCACAGAAGTCTGAGCAAGAAAATAATCATCATGGGGCCAAAGACTGGTGACTTTCAGAGTGCTATTGTTTATACAGCAATGGATCTCACACATTCAAGGGCTGGGCACATTTCTAGTGGCTGCACACTCAACTAGCAAGAGAAGATGCAGGATTAGGTAATAAAAATGAGCAGGTCAGCCATGATGCCACCCAGAAATGACTTACACACCAGCTGTATCCAGCAATGCTATGAAGCCTGTTCTGCACACAGTGGGTCATATCTGTGGACCACCTACAGTGTTATTACTCTTTTCTTTGCTTTACTGTTGAGAGCTCTATGCCTTAGTGGTTACTCCTTAGCTTGATTTATATAGTCAAATGGTAGCCTATCCCTTTGCCTGTAGAACTAAACCTGTAATTACTATTGGCTACCACGAGGGGGCAGTGGTCCCTAATCCCACTGTGCTAAGGGTGAATGGCTTCTTAAAAATGTTTAGAGCTCCCAGGGACTAAACCATTATCCAAAGAGTACACATGGACAGTCCCATGGTTCCAGCTGCATATGTAACAGAGGATGGTCTTGTTGGGCATCAGTGGAAAGTGAAGTCCTTGGTCCTGACTTGGCTTGGATGCCTCAGTATAGGGAATATCAGAGGGAAGAGTGGGCGGGTGGGGCACCCTCATAGAAGCAGGGGGAGGGGCGAGTGGGATATGGGGTTTATGAAGAGGAAACCAGGAAAGGAGATAACATTTGAAAAGTAAATAAAATATATCCAATAAAAATTTTTAAAAAATGTTTAGGGGTTGGAGAGATGGCTCAGTAGTTAAAAGCACTGACTTACAGAGGACCAGGGTTCATTTCCCAGCAACTACATAGCAGTTGACAACTATCTGTAACTCCAAGATCTGACACCCTCACACAAACATACATGCATGCAAAACACCAATACATATAAAGTAAAAATAATTTATTTTTTAAATGTATATATGAAGTTAATTTATTATTAATATTTACAAAATCTGAAGCTTCAATGATACTTAATATTCAATCTATAGTATCTAATTTCAAAAAATCATTTTTTGTTACATGTAACTTGATACTCCTTAATAAATGTATGGTTGATACTATTTTTAATTTTATTTTCTTAGTTCTCTAATAGGCCTAGAGGAAGGAAGCTCTAGAGAACTTTTTAAATTTGCTTTTAGGTTGATAATTTTAGACTTTGGTATAACTCTAGCTTTTACAACTACCTTACTGAAAAAAAAATTTCATACAGCTTCCTTCCCAATAAAGCATTTATCCATTTCAGCCTCTCCCTCACCTTGTCTCTGTCTCTCTGTCTCTATCTGTCTCTGTCAACTACCTAAGGAAGACTTGCCCCTTGGAAAGAGAAACACAGGCCCCCTTCACAGTCCTGTTCTCTCTGTTTCCCAGAACCTGTCATGGTGGAATGTTTAACCATCTCACATTAAGACAGTGATTTTTTTCCTCTTAAGTACCAAAATCTAAAATAAAAATAAAGATAAAAGTCTGTCTACAATGGACTTGTAGTACATACGTTCACAGGCATCGCTTTTCTTTAAAGAATTGCTTGTACAACACTCACAAACTTTTGCAGAGAGTCTGACTTAAATGGGTCTAGTTGTATATTTTTACTTTAGAAGAGATGCTTGTCCGACGTGAGACGACAATCGAGCTACGCACGGCAGCAGGTGTCATCAGGACCACTTGGCTTACTACCTACTGATCTTCCCAGCCTGAAGGAATCATAACATGAAGGCGAGATGCACCATTGTGATCATATTATAAAGAGCCAAACCTCTGTTTTATTACTGGCAAGTATACAATGATTATCTCCCTCTACAAGTGTGATACCATCACATTTACAAAGCAGTTGATACAAATTGTATGTTGTCTTCTTGGCTGTTATTTATCTGTGCAACAGGCGTGTCAGTGCCTGTGGCATTATTGTGAGTGTCAGTTCTGTGGAGGCTGGGACAGGTTTGGAGACACTACATGGTTTGTCTAGTGGTTACCAGGGGCTCCTGGTACTGCGTTTCCTGAATCCCTGGTTCTTCTGTCAGGACAGAACTTTGCTGCTTTCTACCTATCCCTCATCATTACATACTGGGGTAGACTTTTCCCCCACCTATGATGTTAATCAATTTTAAATGGCTTAGAGGCTGGAGAGATGGCTCCCTTCAGTTCCCAGCACCGAGGTGAGAGCTCACAACTGTCTGTAACTCCAATTCCAGGGGCCCCAACATCTTCACACAGACACACATAATGCAGTCAAAACAAGTCAGCAAAGCAAATGAAATGAGAATAGATATGTTTTAGTGGCAAGTGGGGTACCTTGTCACGCGCCCACGCTTCCCGCCGCTAGGAACAGGCGTGCAACAAACAAACAGATTCTTCTGCGGATAACCTTTATTGTCCAGCACTTTGAGCAGGGGGCTTCTTGAGCAGGAAACTTCTCTCTGAGCCGGGGACTCCCTACCGGGTTCTACTGTCTAGGCGACCTCTCACGCGCAGTCCCCCACGAGTGATCTCTCTGTCCAGTCTCTGTCCACGCGGGACCTCCCGCAATCTCTTTTACCGAGTCTCTCTCCACGTGGGATCTCCCACAACCTCTCCTATCGGGCTTCTCTCCACGTGGTATCTCTCCACCATCCCTCCACGTGGGGTCGCCCGCAATCTCTCCACTCTCTTCCTCTCCCACGTGGGGGAGAAATGCACTGCTATATAAGCCTAAGAGACTTGTGTTGCTACCTGATTGGTGCATCCTCCTGTAGCTCAATCACGTGCCCCAAGAGTGGGCTGTGACTTATGTGGTGCATGCACATTAAGTCTCTTGGCTGGGCAACAGCTCTGTTTGCTGAGTTCTCAGCGGGAAGCCGGCACCATGTATTGGCGCCAAGGGCTTCCTACAGTACCTGAACTTACATCTAGATTCCCAGTACTCAAGGGGTTGAAGCAAAACAATCACAAGTTTGAGGCCAGCCAGGAAATACAGTGAGATCTCACCTCAATGTATTCTACCTCCTGAATAAAAGGACACTTAACTGAAGTTTTTTTTTTTTTTTTTTAAAAGCAGGGTCTCATCTAAGCCAGGTTGACTTCAGACTCTCTATACAAACAAAGATCATCATTTTGAGATGCACCACCATGGCCCGATTATGTGGTGCTGTGGCTCAAACCCAGGACTTCATGCATGCTAGGCAAACACTCTACCAATAACCTAGCCTAGGGCAGTGGTTCTCAATCTGTGGGCCTTGAACCCTTTTGAGGGGTCACATATCAGATATTTACACTAAGATTCGTAACATTAGCAAAATTACAGACATACAAATAATTTTATGATTGGGGCTTTCCACAACATGAGGAACTGTATTAAAGGGTCTCAGCATTAGGAAGGTTGAGAATTACTACTTTACTGGTTTCAAGTAGCTATAACCAAACGGGAAGAGTAACATGACAGGCAGGTTGAATAAAAACTGGGGGAAATAGAAAAAAAAAGGAAACAGAGCTTTTAGGTTGCTGGAACCACACAAAACAATGGCTACCTGCCCACTCTGTCCTCATAAGACCAAGTAGAAATAGGACATAGTTACTTACATGGGTCCCACTGGCAAAATGGATCCAGGAAAGGGTTAGCCTCTCTATCTGTGACTTTGCGCTGTGACCCCTTGCCCATACCCTGTGGCAGCTGCCTTGATCTAGCCAATCACACTTTTCCAGAAGACAGACTGGGCCCTCTCCCATCCCACCCAGAGCATTGCTGAAGAATCATTTCTCCTTAGCAGAGAACGAGGTGAGATGATTCAAGCAACTGTCACCTGGCTGAGGGTAAAACTACCCTTCCCCTCTGGGGATCCAGGAGTTGCCCCTTCTGCCTTGGTTTGGGAACAGCTCACAGAAAGACTTCCTCCTGCTGTACAGTGAAGAAATTCCTGCCCCGAGGACCATGAAGCCATGCATCCTCCCCCATCTGCACTGTCAAGTTATCAAGTCCTCTGAACCCATGGCAGCTTCCCGGGAGACACACTCACCACACAGCCATGGCCAAGGAGAGGGACTGGAGGGGGGGTCTCTGGGAGAGTAAGATGAGAACATGGACATTGGGGGGGGGGAAGAGACTTAAACCCCCAGAATCAACCAGGCCATACTAACGGAACTGACCACAGACTTCACTCAAATACCACTACCTCCCCTTCTCAGATTCACCAGTCCATATTAACTGAGTTGAGCAGATAATCACTCATGGTCGCACAGAGCCCAACTGGTTCTCAGGTCCAAATGCTAGCGGATGGCTTCTAAAGCCTCCCAGACAGGTCAAGGTAATGCCCCCGGTAGCTCTCTGTAGGCAGGTGGGAGCCGTGATAAAATCTGAGGCAACCAGAAGTCGACACCCGCACTCTTCATATCCTCCTGCTTAGATCCCAAGAGGCCTGAGGAAATCAGTGTAGTGACCAGCCAAGAAACGTAATCCTTGTGACCCATCAGGACTCAAAGTCCTCTTCCTAATATGCTGTCTCATCTCACCCCGTTCTGCCAAGAGGCTCAAATCAGCCAAGACAACCCTCCTTACCAGGGAGGTCCGCTCTCCCTCCTCCCTCCCCACACTGTTCCACAGGTACCCCTTTTCCCATTCTTCGGCAAACAGTTGCTAGGACTAACATGTCTAATTCTCTGTTGCAAACGTGGATCCTGCCTGACCACCTTCAAATGAAAACATGGATTTCTCAAGAAAAAAAATTCTCCTTGTTCTCCACACTACCAGATTTTCTCACAGGACCCAGAGCAGGAAGAGGCCTTTCTGAGAATGTGTGACCTGAGTCACTTCCCTCGGGCTCATTTTAACATGCAAATTTCTGGGCTTTCCCGCTCAGCCCTTAAAGGTGAGTGTCTGGGGTCAGCACAGCATCTGTGCCTTAGCCCAGGTGTGTTGCCACAGGGTTTGGAGCCTCTGGCTTTGCGTGGCCCCTCCTGTAACACAGAAAGAAGGAAGAAAGACGGCCTTGGAGAGGGGAGTGGGCCTGTCCGAGGTCACAGGGGAAACACCAGACACAGAGCCCTGTCCATCACAGGGCGGCAGGACACCAGCCCTAGACAAGCAGTCCCAGGCGCGCTGGACTCGCTCACTCACCCGCTTGTAGACATCCTCCCGGCTGACTTCATACTTCTGTTGCATGCGCTCCTCCAGGAAGTAGATGCGCAGCTTGAGGCTGAAGTTCTCCTTCTTCAAGTCATTGAGGTGCTGGGACAGAGTGCGATATCCATTAGACATGGTGGGCGACCCATGGGGAGGAGCATGCCCGATCGCCCCCTTCACCCCAGGAACGCGGTGCAGCCTTGCCGAGGCATGGAGCTGGCAGGCTAAGACTCTGCTGAGGCAGTGGGACCCCCGGAGGCTAGGGCGACATGGCCGCTGTTGGTGCGCTCCAGGACCTGGGACTGGGCTCTGGGATCTGGGTGCTGGAGCTCAACGCGCTTTCTTTTTTTACCTCGGGGAGATATTTGCGGAATCCCTGACGGAGGAACATGCTGTGTGAACGCAGACACAAGTGGCCGTAACCTGACTCCAAGTCAGGACAGGACTGTCAGCAACGCACCCCCCTTCTCCTCCGCCCCCCCCCCCGCCTCCCTCCCCACTGTCCAACAGCCTCTAAGTCCAGGGGACAATTAGCAGCTTTTGGGAAAGAAAGATCCTGGCAGTTCCTCTCAAACCTTTCCCGGAAACGGGAAGGGGGTGGTTAAGGTGGTACTGGGGTTGCAAAGGCAAAAGGAAACTGGAAGGGCAGTGGCCTGGAACGGGGTGGGGGTTCAGACTGAAACTGTGGAAAGAGCACAAGTCTACAAAATGGCCCACAGAACAGTGACGAGAGCAAGCAGCCTCTATCGGTTGTGAACTTTAAGGTGCTACTGACTGACCGGAGAGGCGTCCAATTCCTTTAGTGATCCCGAGCTCAGCCCCTGCCAGGTTTTCAGTCCCTATGCCCATGCTCTCTGCTCCCCATGCACATCACACAACCGCAAAGAAAGGGGGGAATCTTAGCAGAGAGGGACCTTTACAAACTTTTCCAGAGCAAAGGGAGGCCCAGGGGTTCCTCCCTGTCGAGGGGGGTGGTCTGAGGTGCTTGTCCCCCCACCAGGTGGGAGGAGGTGAGGCAGTGATGTCCAGGGGAGACCAGAGATTTCAGCCACTCACTGGTTCCTAACTCCCCACCTGCCTAATGCAGCCGGGCCAACATCACCATATTCTACTCATAAAGCAAATTAAGATCCTTGAGTGACAGCTGCAACATTAGCAGGAAGTGTTATTTATATCCCATCACATGGGACTTTGAAGGTGACTGGTCGACAGCCCCGTAGCTCGGATCCCAAAAGAGGTTTTTGATTTGGTAATACTAAGTTAGAAAAAGTTACAGTTAACATCTGAGATTAAAGGAAATAAAAGTGTTTTGTATTTAATTCAAGCATCCACTTCTTCCCTAACCTACCTACTTTTCATCTTTCCTATTCTTTCTGGACCTTCATAATGATTCCAGGCAACCTTTCCCAAGTATCCAGAGGTCACACACAAAGGTGAGGACAGCCCAAAAGAACAGAGTGGCCACACAGTTGGTCATAACATGTTAAGGTGTGTTCTATACTGTAATCTTACGAATTTGTGTCTTTCAAACTTTTAAAATTTTGCATTGCAACACACACACACACACACACACATATACACACACACACTTATTCAATTATGCATTACAGTCTGATATTTTCTATTTCCCTTTCTGGGAGTGACCTGCTGAATTAACTTACTGGACAGAGAAGAAATCTCACCCTGTCCTCCCGAAAACATTGACTCTAAGAGAACCAGAATGAAGAATGATTCATTAGTGTTGGGATGATAGAGAGAGCGTTTTGGCAGAGCCTTAGCTTACACTTGGCCATGAAAAACAGAAAAGGTTTGGGTAAATTGGGTGGCTTCAGGAGTGCAGAATTAGAACTGCGCAATGGAATTGTCTGCTTTTTAAAAAAGCCAGGCTAGTAAGAAGGGAACATGTGTCTTGTAATGATAAGACACAAATGCTTCAGATGAACCAATGTACTCATTTAAAAATCTACACGTGAAAATTCTACACATCCACCAAATTCTTAACTTTCAGAATGACTGAAGCTGATTGAGATTTAGCGACAACGAAGATAAAAGCCAAAACTCAAAACACACTTTTCTGAGCACTGTGGTATGCTCCTGTAATCTCAGTTTCTTGGGAGGTGGGGGCAGGAAGATTACTCCTTTTAGGAAGTTTGAGGTCAGCCTGGAGAACCAATGAGACCATGTCTCATACACAGGAACAAACTTTCTGTTACTCAATATGTGTGACCTGAATGTGCACCTCTCTAGACACAGAGCCCTCCTCATCTAGAAAGTGAAATGGCTGGGAACAGACGGGCAATGAGTGTTATTACTTCCATTTTGCTCAAATGGGTCAGACTATAGCGTGTGTAGTTAGGTTTTGGCTATTCCTTTTTAAAAACACAAACACACAATAATTTCATAAAAGGCTTTAGTTAGAGAAATTGAAGTATATACAACTTCAGGGTGTTCCACAGCAACTGAGTCGTTTGCCAGACTTATTGCTGTTCCCTTTGTTCTCCTTCCAGCCCTCCTGCCCCTTCACTGGGAAGGGTTTGGTTTTGCCCAGTGCCTTCATGTCAGTTCTTATATGACAGTAACTTCTTACCCTTCTAGGCTTTCTTTCTCTACAGGTTTTCTTCCCCTAAAGAGTTTAATCCACCTTTAATGCTATGCTCCTACCTCTTAAGTAACCCCCTAACTTAGCCTTCTTGCCCAAGACCTAGCCCACACACTCAAGATTTTGCTAGAGAGCGTAACTTGAACGCCCCACCCTGACAACTGACTTCACGACAAACACTTCCACGTGAGTTCAAGCATGTCAGACTGCCAAAGCTGTCTGCTCTTCGTACTGTAGCCAAGGAAACGCCTTCAAAACTCAAATCTTGTCAGAACCCTTCGTGGGCATCCCGTCCATCTCTTAGGCTGAAGAGAAAACTAGATCACATGTCTTTAAGACAGTCCACCTCTTCTCCTCTTTCAAGTCTTAGTTGGAATTCCATCGAAATCGCACTTTCCCTACTCTGGCAGACTCCACCTTTCAACCTCCCAGTCAGGCAAACAGTAGCATTTACCAAGTGTCCATACACTGGTTTTTGATGTTGCTTTTGTCCTCTTGGTGGATTGCTGAGATTATTTGGAATCATCTGACTTCCCGAGTAAACTCTATACCCCCACCCCCAACTCATCCATGGCCATCCGAGTAAAGGTCCACTGAGTTGTATGTCTGCTCTTACAGCCTGTGTGACAACTGAAGGCCACTTCTGCAGTAACAGTTATCCCACAGTGGCTATGGGCTGCTTACGATTATTTCTACTGGAGTAGAGTAGTTTGGGGGCTGGCAAGGAGTATTTTGGTTTTGTATTTATAAAGCACTCCCTAAAATAATCACTGGAGTTAATGACTGGTGTGTATTCTGTGTTTTGTGATATGATTTACTAATCTACTTTCTTATCAAGGAGTTGGCTTGCCTAGATTTTCCTCCTAAAGTAGTCTTCAGGAGAATGACAGGTGCCAAGGACTTTCATACTTCAAGCATAAAGGGCTAGGACACACTGCCTCCTTCCAGTGACCTTATAATGAATGCACCTTAGCTCAATGTGCCCCTCCTCCATGCCTCCCTGATTCCTCAAAGTCACACATTAACTAGGCTTTCCTCACTTTTCCACAGTGCCAGACATTGTCCCTTCCCTTCCCTTAAAGCCTCAAAATAGACTCCATGGTCCTTCTGGATGGTGTAAAGCCCACCCCTTCCCTTCAGACCCCAGTACACTCTCTTTTAGCATCAAATCAATCTTGTGGCCTCTGGAAAACAGTCTGCCTCCATATCTCCTGTTGAATTTGAAATTTTGTAAAAGTTTTTTTTTAATAGTCCCCAAGAAGCCACACTTTCTTAAAATGATAGTTGTGGGAAAATGATATCTTGTTCATTTACCTTCCTAAGTTCATATGTCCATGAGAACTTCTTCTGTGAGGTTTACATTAGCCTCACTGACAGAAATCATCACTTGAACATTAATATCTCATACTTATGACATCGAAATCTGAATTCCTGATCATCCCTAGAAAAATAGTCTTTTCTCATTGGGACCAGTTCCAATGGATTGCAAGGCAGAGTTTGCGGCTGATGAAGATGCTCTTGTACCCAGTTAGCGCTTTCTGTTGCCCTTGGTGTACTTCAGATGCTTTACTCTTCTTCCAAAACATCGTTCTTCCAGAGTTAAATGGCTCTCCTCTGTTCCTTCCCTCCTTTTACATCTTCCATAATATATTCACCCAGTCTTGAAAGAAGACTGTAATAAAGACTCCATCGTTGCCAGCAGTAGGAAGAGAATTACCACCCAGCTGTTGTATGTCATGCTCCATTAACATAACCAACTGTCAAGTCAGCCTTTAAAAAACTCAGCTTGACATTTGCTTAATCATATTCAGACCCCCCAGACAGCGCCTATAATGGAGTTGCTTGAAAACATATTATTCCTAGCAATTTTCGTCCTAAAAGCATGTTCCTCTTCACTAGAATTGATTAGTCATCTGCATAGACTCATTCTTTTCAACTGTGATATGGAATTCTATAATTTAAACTCAACTAACTAGTTGTCAGTGATATTTTTGGGGAAAGCACTGCCTTAAATGGAAGGAGAATGTTTATAGCATCCCTGTGTGATGCGTTTAGACTACCTGGAATACAGCATGGACCAGTTCTTAAGGGAATTTCCAGAAGGGTTTAGTTAAGGAGGGAAGACCCACCGTGAATGTGGGAAATACTACACCCACCGTGTTCTGGGGCCTCTGCCTCCTGCCTGTGGGTGGCATGTAACCAGCCACCTCATGCTCCCTTAGCAGTCAGGGCTGCTCTTATTGCAACATCCCCTCTCAACCTATGAGGCAAACTCTGCTTCCTTCATTCTTGTCACGCATTTGGTTATGGCAATGAGAAAGGTACCTACTATACCCCTGATAGCGAATTATCCACTTATTAAAAAATAATATGAGATCATATGCAAATATATCCAGATGCAACAATACAGAACTATGTAAAACCCAATCACTTTAGAGCCAAGGACATCTAAGTTCAAATCTGGGCTTTGCTGTTTTCTAACTGTGTGAGTCAGGGGAGCCTCATAGAGGTTGAGAATGGGAAAGCTGGTGGTGTTGGCGGGGTGGGGGGTCCTCAGGGGCTGCCAGGAGGACTGCAGCCACATTTGCAGCAGTGACTTCCAGAGGGTGGTCCTTTTAACAATTAGTTCATTATCCTTCATGCAGTCTTGTTGCTTGTGAAAGAGTTCATAAAAGTAAAACTGCCCTAAAAGAAGCAAAACTAGAAATTACAAGGAGGCGGGGCAGAGAAAAACATCTTTTGTAGCACTAGACATTGAGAATTTATGACCACGCGGTACATGTTGGTGAGTACTTCTGAGAGAGAGTAAACTTCCTATCTGGAGGACTTTGGTGGGACCCACTAATCGCTTTCCAGGGGCATTCCTCAAAGTCTTCACACATCAGCAAGAGAGAACTTTTAAGATCTCTGGCCAACTTGATTCTTCCGTGTTTGCGTGTTTAATTCCTGTGATTCCTAAACACAACTATACTGTGTCTGCTACAGCAATCATCTTGCATAGGAGTTATGATGATGGTAGCATTTTCATGCTCGTTTCATTACATCCTTAACACCACCTTTGGGGTACAGAAGTAAGGATGATGACATCCGGCCACACTGCCCGCAGTTGGGCTGCTCCCTTATGGCAGTTAGCAGGACCTCAGCTGGGACACCTGTGACCTCTATGAGCCTATGACACTCCTGTGACTAATGAGGTACTTCCTCTTCTGCCTCAGGCCTCCAATATCTTTCCAAATTGCATCTTAACTGTAAGTAATTGCCCCTGTGCCCCTAGGGGGACCTTCTTGAGACTGTTCGTAGTTTTAACGTAGTTTTAAAAAGAAATTCGTCTATCTTCAAGATGAATGCGCCAAAGTCAGCTCTCAGAAAAACTGTACAGTCACTTGTGTGACCCTGAAAGCCTCTCCTCATCATGTACCCACAGGATTGATAAGAATGGTTCCATAAAGCATGAGCTTAATGCACACCACAGCACCATTCGTGTTAGTTAAAAGTGGGAATGTTCAGAATGTTCTTGAACTGACAAGTGTACCATAGGATATCCCACAACAGAACACTACGCAGTCATAAGAGTGATGTACTACCACACAGGCAAGTCCCGGATGCCCTTAGTAAAGGGAAAGGCAGGCACAGATGGCCAGACACTGTGTACCCACTGTAGGAAATGCTCAGAATGGACAAATCTATGGGAACACTAGACTAGTGCTTTTCAGGGTCCAGGGGCAAGGGAAGACATGGAGAGGCTGTAGTGAGCATGAGGCTTCTTTCTGGGGCGTAGAAAGGATCTGGAGTTAGAAAGCAGTCGGCAGCTACACAGCTGGGATTGTACACTCTTCAAGGATAAAGTTTGTGTGGTACTTAAATTGAGTTTTCATAAAGCTGCCATTCCAAAAAAAAAAAAAAATAGAAAGCAAAGCCAGAAGAGAAACTTGCCTAATTCTTTGCGCCTTAGGAAAGATTGTTTTATCAATCACAAATCCGTTCATTTATTGGTGATAGCTAAACTCAATTTACTAAGGCATGTGGCTTAGAAAAGACGGTATCTAAATGTTAAGTGATATTGAGGCTGGAGAGATGGTTCAGCAGTTAAGAGCCACTGACTGCTCTTGTATAGGACCTGGGATTTGGTTCCCAGCACCCACAGGTGACTCACAACCATCTGTAACTCTAGCTCCAGGGGGTCCAGCATCTCATGCTGTCCTACAAGGGCACTGCGTGCATGTGGTACACATATACAAAACCAAAACCAGTGAATATTAAATAGTTGCTCCTAGATGAATCACAGGCTCTACCAGAAAGTCTACCTATATATCCTAAGTGGCCTTCAATATCCACTGGTTATGATTAAGTTTTTTCTTAAGAAACTTTTACTTTAATCCTCAGATAAAACGGCCCAAAACACGATCCACTTTCCATTTCGACACAAGGAAAACATACCCACTAGTAAATCTGCGTGAACATGTGTGGCATTTCCCCAGGACTAACAGTCTAACAAGGAGAACCAAAAGCATGCAACTTGTTCTTGCATTCCTCAAACCCTTTTCCTGCGACAGTCTCTGCTCAGCATCCCAGATGCCAGCTATGAATTCTATATGGACCAGGTTCTTTTTCCCCTTGAGACTGGGCAATAAACAAATAAGAGACTGAAACTACCATATCATTCCTGAAGCTCCAGAGTCATTTAGATGCCAAGCTATGAAAACCATTCTGCTTGCTACCCTAACAACTCAGAAGCGCTCTGCTGGCCACCCGGCAGCCTTCTCTGGAAATAACCATCCCGATGACAAGAGAGCTCACACACAAGCCCATCTTGGGCAGCGTCCTCACTTGCATAGAGGATGAGGGTTCAGATGATGTCCCTTCTGCCAGTCCTCTGATGCTCACACACCCATGCCACCCACAGTCCTGGAATAACAAGGTGTCATCAATCCCCTCACACCAGAGCACTGGGAGCTATATAAAAACAAAACAAAGCAAACAGCTTCCCTGGCCACCAGGAATAGACAGCCCGGCCAGAAATAACGCTGCCAGGGACAGTCAAGTGAGCAGCACAGCAGAAGTGACAGGCAGGCTGTGGTGATCCAGCATTACTCAAGGACTGTGGCTCCAAACTAGATCTTCTACCAGTTTAACCTAGTCAATGCGACCCAGACTTGGGGTGTGTCCCCCTGGGCTCAACTCAGAGAGTTCATTTGCTGAGCTTAAAAGGGAAGCTACCAAGCAGTGTGGTCTTGCTTATGCCTCAAGGTTTTCAGTAACCTCGGAGTTTGGGAGATGGTGTAGGGAGTAAGTAAGAGCACTTGTTATGAAAGCGAGAGGACCTGAGTTTGAATCCACAGAGCCCATGTAAAAGCCAGGTAGATGGTTCTGTATGCCTGTAAGCTTTGGGTTCAGTAAGAGACTGTGTCTCAAAAATAAGGTGGAGAAATAGATACCTGACATTCTCCTCTTCCTTCTGCATATGTGTGCATGCGCACCAATACCACACACACACACACACACACACACACACACACACACACACACACACACACACATTAAGATTTCCAGTTCTTCTCAGTGGCTGGCATAGCCTACCCACAGCATGCCCACTGTGTATTAGACACTCTTAATCTTCATAGCTGGGAATGAAAAGACGGAATAGATTTTGATGCTCTACCAAAGGAGTGGGATTCAATACCCAGCACCCACATGGCAGCCCATTCTAGCCCATGACTCCAGTTCCAGGGGATCTGACACCCTCACATGGACCTCACATGAAACAAAATACAAATATACATAAAATAAAAATAAATTTTAAAAAAGGAGAGGGGAGGCAAATCTGATTTCAACATCTCCCTGGTAAATCATTTTAAACACTTCCCAGTTAAGCCTGGGTAAATGTTAAAGTCTTTAGATACCTTGCGGGCCATATAGACTTTTGTGTTTTCTTCTCTAGTCTCAACTCCTCTCTGCATTCCTTGTCAGCATGCTCTCAGGCTGTTGACTAACTCTAGTTCCTTCCCTCATCCACAGCCTGACTCATGCCCTTTCTTCTGCATGGAAAATTCCTCACTGGTCCCTTCACATTCCATATCAGTCCCTAACCTGCCTTCTTCCTGTTGAACAAAATTAAAATGAAGAGTAGCCCCGGAGAACCCAGGCACAGTTGGGTCTCCTGAGCAAACAGAGAAGTAAAGGCTATTATAAAGACCAGAGCCAACGCTCCACAAATCAGAAGTATCAATCCACCTAAGTAAATGTAAAAACCTATACAAATGGAGACCTTCTAGTGGAACAGATCAGTCGAGGAAACTTTCTGACTGCAACTAACCGAAATAACTTTCTTCAGTTCAGATCACTTAGTTTGTTTCTGTATTCTCCTTGTAAACATCTCTCTGACATTTTGCCTCCGAAACAGGAAACCCCTTACACCAGGGTGTTCTTACATTTGAGAATCACTCCAAGAGAAAGTAAAAAAATCTTATTGTGTTGTTTTTTACATCACTATTTCAGGTCCTGGTCAGGTAGAGTTTTCTCTAGGAATCTTCCCCTACATTGTGCCCAGTTTCATTCTAAAGAGGCCAAGTTACATACTTGTTAAGACCCATGACCTACATCATAGCAATGATTATGTTATAGAGGGCTTTAAAGTGCACTCCAGGCCACTGTGTTTGTTCTGTAGTTCTTAAGAAAAATGAGTAATTTTATTTGTAGGTTAGGACTGAAATTTCGCCGAAGGTCTGTGGAATGACTGCGTCACATTTTAAAAGAAAAAAATTATGCTTGTGTATGTTTTTATCTAATGATGTTCTGAAGACATCTGTGAAAATAAACTAGTACACTTGAGATGCTATGGTAAGGAAAGTGTAAAGCCCCTTTTGAAAAAAAAAACCTGCAGTTTGCCAGTAGCATTAATGTTTCAAGGCTGTGATTAAAGGGAAACAAGACGTATGGAAACTGCAGACCCTAACGCGGCCCAGATTCACCTAAATTAGCAAACGATACTCAACTGTAATGACGCAATACCCTAAGGGAAGAATTTTTTTCTATTATGGTTTAGTCTTTTCCCTTCTCTCCCTCCCTCCCTTCCTCTTTCTTCCTTCTTTCTTCCCTTTTTCCTTCCTTCCTTCCTCCCTTTCTTTCATCTTTCCTTCTATAGGTTTTGTCTCCCAGGTGGAAAAGCTTGCCAGGATGGGTTGGGACCTCATGAGGCTGACTTGCTGTGGTTACAGAGGAAGCTGGCTTCAGGATGCTGCCGGTGGTTTTGAGGGCATGTTCATATCAAAGACATCATTGTTAGAAAATAGGTAATCAGGGGAAGGCAGTGGAGGTCTGTTCTTGATTTTATAGCGGAAGACACACACCCTGCTCTAACTATAGAGATACCCTCACCAATGAAAAGGGAATGGTTCTTCCATCTCCCAAGACACTTGGACCCAGCAGCATTACTGCTCTGTCACTTTAGACATGCATTATTTGAACTCCAGCGTCTTCACCAGCATAATGAATTTAATACAAATATCTATCTCCTAAGTTAGAAAAGTGAACCAGAACTAGTTGAAATAGCACTTTCCAGATTTGGAGACATCTTGAGTATATAGAAAGTACTTCATGAACATCATTCATTACTATTTGTTAGGGACACAAATCTCTTAATTAGACCCATTGAAGAGTATGTTTAAGGGCTGGAGAGATGGCTCAGTGGTTAAGAGCACTGACTGCTCTTCCAGAGGTCCTAAGTTCAAATCCCAGCAACCACATGGTGGCTCATAATTGTCTGTAATAAGATCTGATGCCCTCTTCTGGTGTGTCTGAAGACAGCTACAGTACTAATATATAACAAATAAATCTTTAAAAAGAAACATATCTTTTAAAGTCTCTGTTTCCTTCCCTTCCTCTGCCTCTCTGGTTCTGTTAGTGCCTGAATGACGTTTTCCCTTCTGCTCCATCATTAACACACAGATACCTGCTTTAAAACCTGTCACCCATGATGGATACTGAGTCACAAGCAGGAGAGGCACAGATCTAAGGGAATAGTTGTCAACACATTTTCTGCTGAACATTATTGAGCACACCTTGGATACTACATTACTCTAGAGGCTCTAGACTGGCAGAGGGCAAGCACAGAGTCTGAATCAGAATATGATTTATGATTAGAGAAAACCATCCTAACAAACAAAAAGAAACCTGATGCCTTAGCCAAAACTTGAAGGTAAACAGATGTTAACCAAGTGGAGAAGGAAAGAAAGGTTTACAGGCAGAGGAAGCACCAGAAGCAAAGACATGGGAAAAGGAGCACCTGTGCATCATGCGTGGGCCGGGATCTTGACTCAATGAATGTGTGAGATGATATCATGACATGGAAGGAATTTCCTGCTTAGCTGGGAAGATCCGATAGAATTCTAATCTGCATCATCTTTAATGGAGGAACTTAGAATTTCATTCCCAAATGGAACCCTTCATTAGGACCTGATACACAAAAAGCTGAGAAGTCCCTTTCTGAGTCCCCCAGGTGGTCCTTAGTCACTAAGATTACTACTGTTGACTGCGTGTGGAGAATGGACACACAGAAAACAGAGGCCCTGGCTCATCCAACCAACTTTTTTGTCACATTTATACATTGAATAGGAATGGCCTCCACCGGTTCATGTGTTTGAATGCTTGGCCCATATGGAATGGCACCATTAGGAGGCATGGATTGTTGGAGGAGTGTGTCTCCATGGGGGCAGACTTTGAGGTCTCTATGCTCAAGTTCTACCCAGTGTGGAATCAAAGTCTTCTCCTGGCTGCCTTGGGATCAAGATGTAGAGCTCTTGGCTTCTCCAGCACCATGCCTGCCTACATGCTGCCATGCTCCCCACCATAATGATAACAGTAAACTAGACTTCTGAAACTGTAAACCAGCCCCAACTAAATAAGAGTTGCCTTAGTCATGGTATCTTTTCACAGCAGGAAAACCCTAAGACAGAGTTATTTTCCCTGACTAATTTTGTTCTGGCTCCAGAACACACCCATGTTTACATTTGGGGTCTGCTGGGTCTTTGTGTCATGCATAATTATTTGGGTACATTGTCATGTGCAGTTTGAGCTTGCTGAGAAGTTGGCTCTGGAAGTGGGGTTGCTCCCCTGCCCATTTTGGACCCAAACATCTACATGCCAATTGTCCTCCGAGGGCCTAGGACAATAGTCTAGAATTAGCTGGGCCTCCCTAACTCTGTGACAGGGAGGCAGAAGAACAGCAAAACAGACCAAGAGCAAGAACACCATGCCGTTGAGAGAAGCTAGAAGGTAAACTGTCTCCAAAAGAGGTTAGAATGGCTTGTCCAATGTTATAAAGCTCCCACAAAGGGAAAGAGAAGCTAAAAATGTATCCATGGAAAATTCCTATGTGAGAAGCTCATCCATAGAGAAAACTCAATCAAAACCCCCAGCTGATTGCCTCAGCCTCCCCAGTCAGTTTCTGCTGGAGGTTAGAGCACCCGAGTTGATGATGGTGTCTCTAGCTTTTGCTACTTGTCCTTTTACCGGGAACCCTCACCCAGTGTGCTCTGCGAGGGATCAGTGTTGAAAACTCTAGAACCACCTTAAGCAGCTTCCCCAGTTGACTGCTGCTGGATGTTTTGAGCATCCAATTTAATCACTCATGTTTTATCTATCTATCTATCTATCTATCTATCTATCTATCTATCTATCTATCTTCTATCTATTGATTTATCTATTGATCTCTCATATCTATCATATCTGTCACATCTATCTATAATATCTATCTATCGGTCTATTTATCTCACTTGTTGTTTTTCTCTTACTTTGTCCTTCTGTGTACATAATAAATATAATAAATTCTCTCATTTTAAACAAAATTATGGCCATCATTTATTGTGCTTATATGTCAACTTGACACAGCTAGAGATGACTATCTGAAGGGAGGGGACCTCAGTTGAGAAAATTCTTCCAGAAGATAGGGCTGTGAGCAGGAAAGCCTGTTGGGACTTTTATTAATTGGTGATTGATGGGGTAGGGCCCAATTCATTGTGGACTAGAATTCCCCTGGTCTGGTAGTCTTGGGTTCTATCTACTGAGCAAGTTATGGAGAGCGAGACAGTAAGTAGACTCCTCCTCTGCATCTGCTCCTGCTCTGTGTGAGTTCCTGCCCTGACTTCCTTTGATGATGAACAGTGATGTGGAAGTGTAAACCGAATAAACCCTTTTGTTCCCAGCTTGCTTTGGTTGGGGTGTTTCATCACAGCAATAGTAACACAGAACATGCTGAAATCAGAGTAACTCCCAGGTAACTCCCTAAAATTCCTGCATCAGAAAACATTTTCAAAGGAATCCATTTACTGATGAATCACTGTTTACTGAGCAAGTTCCTTTAATATTTCTTCTTTTCTTGTCTGGCCTCCCATTTCTTAGCCCAGCTTCTCATGGCCCCAATCTATGTATATTTTTTCCCTTTCCCCTAAATGCCCCCTTCACTTGGAATTTATATCTCTGAGTAGAAAATGTAAGCTCAGCCAGTATATATCATCCGTAACAGGTGCCCTCTGCAAGAAAGCCCTTCCACAGTCCTTTAATAAGGTTAGACACTCTCTCTATATGTCCCAATATTGTTATAGACCATGCTGTTCATCGTTAGTTATGTTGTTACATTACTATGCTGTTAGTCATGCAGCGTCTAGATGGGTCCTATGGGAATGAAGGGCAGGGGCATTATCAAATGATACTTTCTCAAATCAGGATGAATCCTAGCTGTTCATCCCAAGCCTGTGCCACTGTGGCATGCTCCACAAGCCCTAGAGGCATGAAGCCCTGTCTGGTACATGCTTCAACATGTGCCTCTTCAACATGCTTCCTCTCTCCGAAAGCCCCTACCCAGCCTTTATCCCAAGGCCATGGAATACATGTTTTAAAACTTACAGAACATGTCCTGATATATATATATATATTTTTTTCTATTTCTAGGGTAGGGCACTGGGATGTGTTCTTAGTGCTCAGCAACGTTTTCCAAATCAATGATTCTTCTGATTGTCAAGTCCTCCCATGGAGATGCTCAGATGTATGAAATAGATGTGGACGTTTAAGGGTGAGCACATATATTAGCACTCTGTGAACCAGAAGTCCAGTTTTACTATTTCTCTCTTAATACCTAGAGGACAAGGGTTTAAAATGCCCTGGTTGGCCTTTTCTTTGAACCACACAGCCTTACACCTGACAGTGATTCTCAGAGTTGAGAAGTAAGGACTAATCCTTCATAATACCAGAACTATAAAAGCAAAGGACTCAGGAGTTATATCCAGAATTCAGTTGACCTGGCTAGTCCCCCAGCTCAGCCCCACAGCGTCTAACCATTCATCCTATCAGTAGGTCTGACATTTCTCACTTCTAAGCTCCCTGCTACCTCTCAGGAAAAGGAGCCATGACACACTGCCTTTCAGGGGCATCCCTCACAGCTATGGGATGCTCTGCAGAAGCACCTGCCCTTTGAGCAGCAGCAGATCCTAAAGGTGGGGGAAAGGATGAGATTGATTTACCTCACCTATTCCTGTCACCATTATCACCCACAGAAGTATCCTAGGGAACGTCTGTGATCATTGAGGAAGGACAGAGTAAATGCATGGTAACACAACTGCTTTTGAAAATGTGATTTTGTTGTACGATGTTTATACCTGTCCCTAGTGGACTAAAAGGAAACCCATGTGTCTGAAAACCTACGTCCAAGTACTCAAGAGATGCCCACTCCTTGGGTATCCCCCAGAGGGCACCAAAGACATGTTTCTTTTTTAAGAAGATGAGCATGAAACTTTCTGAGTGTCTCTTCTTGGGTGGTGACACACTTCCTTTAATAAGGCCACACCTCTTCCATTAAGGCCACACCTCCTAATTTTGCCCCTCTATTATGGCCAAGCATTTGAAAACTCGAATCTATGAATGCCATAGCTACTCAAACCATACAGAGTCTGAAGCAACTCTATCTCGTTTTTGCTAAAAAGCAAATGGTTCTCACTGATAGAACAGACAGTATCTTTCTGGCATTGTCCAAGCTGGCAACAGAGGAAATTGTCCTGGACTCATTATGTTGCAAGTACAGCTTTCTCCAGGTGTCATTTAACCTTCCTGGGTTCATCTGAAAAATGAACTAGGAAGATGACCAGCAATTCATCAGTACAAGCAATTGATCTTCTATGGCCTCTAACAAAGAGCCAAGAGCATATACTTAGGGCGCATACGTTCTTGAAAGGGTCACCATTATGATAACTGAGCCCATAATCCTATATAGAGAGATCATATTTTTTTAGGTAAAATCCTGACTCCATATTTCTTTCTCACCTTCTCAAAGTCTCGAAGAGCCTGGGTCTGCACCAGAGGGGGCTTCTCGAATGCTCTCAGGGAGTGTGCCTGCCCAAAGGAGATCTTCTCGGCACTTCTCCAGGTCTGCGACTGAACCGGAGGACCTCGATCTTTAGTGTCACTGAGAAAAGCTGGCAAGGAAACAGAACAGTAAGAAAAAGAGCTTTTGTAATAAAGGCAGCATGGCTGTTCTAACTGAATGTCTGCAGAACACAAACCAACTGTAGGTCATATAAAAAGAATTTACACACAACATCATATGTGAAGCTTATTACCAATGGTTTCTGGTGAATCCTGAGACATAGCCTGTGTCCATGCCTCTTTGTGACATGATGGCCATACTCTGTCTCTACCCAAGTTGGCCCTGTGACAATGACTGGCCAAGGAATCATACTACATGTGTCAGGAAACAGGGCCTTGTGACACTGCCTTTTCTGCTCCTGGCTTCTTACCACCTCAGCATTCACAATGCTGCAAAGCCAAGTGCTCAGGGCAGGGGCACATGAAATGACGAGGAATTGGTGCCCCCATCAAACATGATGCAAGAGGGCCACAGATGAAGGCATAGCAAGCATTATATTCTGAAGTTTAAAAAAATGTAGAAAACAAATCTTTTCTTGACTGATAGAGGGAAACAATGAACTGAGCTATTAACCAAACCATTCTCTTTACATTAAGAAGAATAAGACCTACACAGACACACATAGACCTACACAGACACACAGACCTACACAGACACACACAGACCTATACAGACACACACAGACCTACACAGACACACATAGACCTACATAGACACACATAGACCTACACAGACACACATAGACCTACACAGACACACATAGACCTACACAGACACACATAGACCTACACAGACACACATAGACCTACATAGACACACATAGACCTACACAGACACACATAGACCTACACAGACACACACAGACCTACACAGACACACACAGACCTACACAGACACACATAGACCTACACAGACACACATAGACCTACACAGACACACATAGACCTACACAGACACACATAGACCTACACAGACACACATAGACCTACACAGACACACATAGCCGATAGAATTTCAGTCTGAGGACAAGTGAAAACAAGTAGGCCCTGTGTGGTCCTGAATTCATTGAGAAATTAGCTATTGCAAAGCTATTTATGCACAGGGATAAAGTCGACTCTAAGGCAAATCACCACCCTGTACTCTCTTCCTTCCCTTCTCTCCTTCTCTTCCTGTCTCCTCCTGACCCAGTTGTGGACTTGCCAGCAGAACTGTGTCATGGTTTTAATCTTCAATGTCCCTCAAATCCCAAACATTAAAGACTTTCTGGATAGCCTATGGCATTTGTGAAAGGTGGAAACTGGTGTCAATAGAAGAAAGACAGGTTTCTGGGGGCAAGTCCTTAAGGAATTTATTGGGACCCTGGGCCTTTGCCTCTGTCTTTGCTGCTCGGTTGTCATGAGGTGGGCATGGTTCCTCTGCCGCAGACTCCTGCTGTGAAGGGCTGCCTCGCCTAGGCCAAACGGGAAACAGAGCCAAGCAACTCCAGGTCCCTGAAACCAGGAGTCAAAGGGAATCCTCCTGTCCAGCTGCTCTGAAGAAGCACAGATGCGCTCCCATCACCATCCTGGAGGCTTTACCTGCGTTCAGCAGAGATGTAAATCCATTTGTGTTAAATGAAAAAGCAACTTTGAAGAAATGGTAACAACGAATCTTCAAATTATGAAGGAGAAATGGAAGCTTCTACTCTTTAGGCAGAATAACAGAGAGAGAAGGAGGGGGGTGGGTTACAGGGACAGGGAGAGAGCAAGAGAACAAGAGTTGAAAGAGATAGATAGATAGATAGATAGATAGAGAGAGAGAGAGAGAGAGAGAGAGAGAGAGAGAGAGAGAGAGAGAGAGAGAGAGAGAGAACAAGAACTCAGGGGGGTGGGAGGTCTGTACTTTGATATTACAATGAAAACATGAAACATGCCTTTCTGGTACGTGTGCAGTAGCGAGCACAGTATGATTATGATAGCATTGATAAGAATAGTAAATGAGATTTAGGGAGTGCTTATTTCTAGACAAGAATTCTGATCATTTAATCTTATCTCTGAGAGTGACATCAGTATTATACCCATTTTAATGGGGCCTCAGAGTGGAGATTGCATTTTAATGGCATAATTTATTTTACTCATTTGCAAGCAACTTTATTTAATCTTGCAGTCCTAGCCTCATTAAAAGTACAAAGAATTCACAGTAGTATTTGTATTATGATTGACTGCACTGTGTGGTTTCCTAGCACATATAATTATGTACAAGGGATTTCCAACTAGGGAATGGTATACTTCAGTGGTGTGTGCAAATCTGGAAATTCGTAAAGATTTGAGGATGCTCCCATTATGGACTGAAAGAGCTCCAAATCAAGGGAATGCTAATCGGCAAGGAACTGATGAGAAAGGGCACGAACCATAGCATCCTTACCTGCTGCACTGCTTGTTCTGGGTACCATCTCTCCATCATCTTCTCCAAAATAATGTCTGTGAAAGGAAACATACATTAATCAATGTAATTAATGAGGAACGTGTTACTGAGAGACGAGACATGTGTGTCTCTCCCTTGTCTTCACTGGTACTGATTACACTCTGGCCACGGGTCTTAACTGCTATTGTCATCAATGACAGCAAAAGCATAGAGAACTTAACTAGTATAAGGGCTTGGTGAGAGAGACCTTTGAAACCACATAAAGAGGGTATCAACCCCATGAAGAGCAGGAGCCGAAAGGTATTCTACCAGGAGGCAACAGCAAGGGTCCTAAGTCAAGAAGGTCTCTGATGTGTTAGAGGAACGCAGGGAGCAACCAGACCAAACTCAGCTTTCTTAGAGAATTAATAATAATAATAATAATAATAATAATAATAATAATAATAATAAATCAAGTACTTAGACTTCACATAGATTGTTCTAGATGCTGAGTGAGGCTGTGAGAAGTGAGAAAAAAAGAGAATGGTATTCTAGTTTGCTTCTCTGTCTCTGTGATAGATAACATGACAGAAAGCAACTTGGAGGAGAGGGTTTGTTTCAGCTCACACTTGCAGGTAATAATTCATCCCTAAGGAAATTCAGGAAGGAACTCAAGCAGGAGCTTGGAGCAGAAATCATGGAGGAAAGCTGTTTACTGGCTGAGGCTCTCTTTGCCCTGCCGTGTGTTCAGCCAGCATTCTTTAATAACTCAGAACCGATTGCCTAGGAATGGAACTGCCCACAGTGGGCTGAACCCTTCCACATTGATCAGCAGTTCCTCACAGCCATGGCCACTGGCCAATCTGAGCTGAGAGTCCCTCTTCTGAGATGACTCTTAGTTGTGTCAAGTTGACAATGAAAAGTAGCTGAGGACATTTAAGCGGCATCGATACCTCAAGTAAGAAGTGTGAGGGTTTTATAGAAAAAAGACAATGTAGAAGGAAACATCATGTTTAGACAATAGAATTGACGCAAAGGGATCTGGGAATGTAGCTGAGTTGGTAACGTGCTTGTCTAGCATGTATGAAACCCTGGATTTGCTTCCCCGAACCCAGGAACAAAGTGGGGTAGCTCCTGCTTGTGATCCCAGCACTTAGGAGGTAGCAGCAGGAGGATCAGAAGTATAAGGCTATTCACAACTGCATAGTAAGTTCAAGGCAAACCTGGGCTAAGAAAAATCCTGCCTCAAATAGAGAAAATAAAATAAAGAATCAGCCCCCACCCCCCACACACAGCAAAGTCATGAAAACATTAGCAATGGCATGATCCAGGAGCCAGGGCTTCATCTGCAAAGTAAGGACAAGCGCTGTCATCCTTTACCCAGAGAGGACAAAGATCACAGAGAACAGTCAATAAGGACTTGTCAAACACCTACATGTTGTTAGGTGCTGTGTTTTGTTTGAGTTTTTGTTTTGGTTGCTTTAGGAATTACTGGAGATTCAGCCCAGGGCCCCTGCCTGATGACTCAGTAAGGACTGAGCTATAACCCCCCAGCCCTCAAAGATCAGGGTTTTATTGTAGCTAAAGCAATAAAAAAAATTACCAGTAAATAACAATAAACAAGATTCAACATTTTTATCCTCCAAAGTAATGATTAGTCCAGTGAGGATAAAAATGTTTTAAGTTTGCTTAGGGGTATCCTTTGAAAATAAAAAGATTTTCTTTTGGTATAGAAGTATTTGTTCTTATACAAGTCTTATAAAAGGGTGAGGGTATAAACGGGGGTGTGGCTACTTGGAGGTGTGGTTGAGGGGAAGCTTTCAACGAAGACATGAGGGAGGGCACAGCCAGAGATACCTGGAAGAGTCCAGAAAAAAGAGAAAAAGTGTTCAATTGAACATGGCCAGCAGACTTGAGAGGAGGGGAGAAAGAGGTAGGGGAAGCAAGAGAGGAGACAAAAACAGAAGACCAAGAGAGAAGGGACCAAAAGAACAGGTAACAAAACAGTCGGGTTATAAGGCAATGGGAGTCCAGGGAGCACATGAGCTGTAGACGTTTGGGATAGGGAGCATGAAGGCATGGGATAAGTTGAGAGGAGCTGAGAAGTTCCACGGGTACTTGTGTTGTTTGTTGAGAGAGCCTGGAGGCCACCAGCCACGTCGGTATGCCAATACCACAGAAATAAAGTGATAAATGATTGGCTCCTTTGATAGAGGGGAATGGAAAGCACCAGAATTTGGGGAAGGGAATTTTTCTTTAGACATGATAGTGATGGGACAGTAAAGATGGGTGTAGAGAAGGGGCGGGTGTGCAGGGAAGCAGAGGCAGAGGAGGCTGTAGCATTTAGTAGCAAGGAGCAGCTGTGGGGGTATATGAGAAATGACTTTAGGAAGCTGATAGCATCAAATGCCCTCCAAGGAGCAACCAGAATGCCAAGCAGCTGCACCAGTAGGCTGAGTAGAGTGGGGGGAGGGGTCACAGGCTGGAGAAAGTCTTTCAGGATACTGAAAAGCATTGAGTCACTGGGGGTTTATGAATCAGAAAGATGACCGGAGTGGCTAAAGGTTTAAAATTGCTGCTGGCTACTGTTTGGACGGGCTGGGTGGGCACACAAGTAAGGCTGGGCCAGAGATGGCTGCAATTACTCTTCAGAGAGGCACTTTGCTATTGAACTTCTTATTCTGTAAGCTTGCGGGTATCCCCAGATAGTAGTAAACAGAAAGAACTCTGCAGACAATGCTTTCCAGGGTTTCTCCTTTTAGAAGCCAGACAATAGTCACAGGAAGACAGAGGGGACTCTGGTGTTTTGCTTGGAAATTGATGTTTGCCTCAGGGAAACATCACATAAATCTTCACTCTGTTAACCAGATGGACATGAAAGTATCCGATGTGACACATTTGGAATGCACACAACTGGAAATTCTCTATTAACCAAAAGTAGATCACCAGCGTCAGTCTTCCCAGCCCCTCTGCCTTTCTTTTATCCTTACTAAAAAGTCTCCCTGCGAGGGAGCCACGTCATAGAAGAGAGGAATGTATGCACCATTTTTAGATTCCCTCCTGTCAAAACGACTAAGCAGAATAATGGTTTGAGATTTGTATAAGAAGAAATTTATCATCACCGGTTGCTACTCACTGAGCATGCGTGCTCAGTTCAGACTGTCCTGCTTTCAGAGGCCCAGTCAACCCTCAGGCTAAATCCACCCATCAACCTGTTTTATTCCATCCTCTCGGGGTGACACACTTCTACATTCCCTTGGAAAATGAAGGGTCTACCTCTTCACACAGGGGATAAACTCCCCTCTCCCTTTAATTAGAACAGACAAGTATTTTCCAGCTTACCACAGCCCTGTTCCTCCCAGCTTAGTTCTTCACAGTCTACCTAAGGCTGATGCCCTGGTACAAACAAAATGCAGATGGAGTTTTGCTTCTGCTTTTAGACAAATGAGCAATCTCTGTTTCAACACACAATTCATTAGCGTGTGTGGAAAACCACTAGCTTGCTTATATATTATTATTACCTTTCTGGGCTTTTATTTCCTCAAGTAATCACACAAGCAGAATATAAGTTTTTATTTTCTTATCTAATGGCAGATTCTACTGTGACAGTTTGGATCTGAAATGCCCCCACCCCACCCCTGTCCCTGACAGCTCCAGTGGGTGGCAGTACCAGAAGGCAACATAAACTCCAGGAGGTGGGACTTTGGTTAGGGAAGCAGGTCACCTTACATATATCTTGTCCCCAACTGTCCCTTACTCTTTCCTGCTTCCTGATGATAAGAGGAAGGGCAGCTTTCCTCTCTCACACCCTCATTCTGTGATGTTCTGTCCCACCAGAGGTCCACAACAGAGCCAGTGATCATGGACTCAACCTCAGAACTGATTAACCCGAAACAAATCTTCCCTCTGTTAACTTGTTTTTGTCTAGCATTTTTGTCTCCGTGGTAGAATACTGACGGAGTACAACATTTCACAACAAAACGCCACCATAATGCTTTTCAAGAATCTAAGGTACTTTCCAGACACTCTTGCTCAACCCTCCTTGCTCTGCAGGTCCAGATTATAGACCAGGGGCAGGTTGCAACAAAGCCATGGGTATCACCCCTCCCAAACGCCTCACCTCCCCGACCCACATGCACACACTCAGCTTGCTGCCTACCCGTACGGATCAATAACTGGAAGGATGGAATGGCCAATTTAGACGGGACTGAGTTAAAAGGCATACTCATAATCTCTCAGGAGAGTTTTAAAAAATCACTTTAGCTCTATTAACAGCTCAAGTTCTCTATCTTAATGCCCAAAGAGTAGTCACTCTCCACTGCTGGAAAAAGGCAGGGAAGGAAATTTGATGCTTCCCAGGGGAAGGAAGTAACCCACAGGGCAGAAAGACTGAGTACACATCTAGAGGGTCACCATTTGAGACATCTGATAAGCCCAAGTGCATTGAATCGAGGGAGAGTTGAAATAGACCCCATGTACTTGCGAGCGCATGCTAACACACACACCCACACACACTCACACACACACTCACACACACATACATTCACACCCACACACACACTCACACACACACACACTCACACACACTCACACTCACACACACACACTCACACACACACACACACACACACACACCAAATGATAAGACACACTGGTATGTTCTTCTGTTTTAGCCAAGACTAAAAAAAAAAATTATGTGTATCCCTTTTCCTGGTTTCTCAAATCAAACTGTTTTTGGATTTAAAAACAAAATAAAACACAAATCCACAAGTGGCTCAGGTTCAGCTAGGATGCTGTTCACCAGGGCACTGTCAAATATCCATATACAATCATTTCCCTGAAATGCTTTGATCTTTTCAAGAGAAATCTGCTTTCCTGTGTTAGTGAGGGATAACCCCACCTTTCTCTTTCTCCCTAACCTCATTTTTTTGTTAATAACAAGATGATTCCATGAAAATCACACAGCCTGGTGACTTGCTAAGACAATGTTCTGTTTAGTTGGAAGAACCAAGAATCTCCAAGCACAACTTACTCACAAGCTGTTCACTTGCTTGATTTGTGTGTGCCAGCTCACCCAAAGTTTCTTGATCAGCTGATAAGTAACTGGTGTGATATCAGACTCAAGCAACTCATCAATACTTTGTATCTTACACCACTGACTTTAGACTCAAGCAACTCATCAATACTTTGTATCTTACACCACTGGCTCTTCCTGTGGTTTTCTAAGGCCTTTAGGTTGGAGATTATCAGGATGACTCCCTGACACTCTGATACTGCCAGACTGAGTGATGGTTCTTTTTAACCAATTTTGGGAATGGTAGTTTCATTTACTTGAAGAAATATCCAAGATACTCAAGTATGCTTTGCTTGACCACAGCTCCTTTGAAGATCTAATACCACACTGGCCCACTAGTCAAGTTACTCATGATACTGGGGAGCAAGGTGGGGGCCTGGGATCCTTCCTTCAAAGCAAAGAACAACACGGTGATGGGACCACTGTGCTGTATTCTCTACAGGGCAGATGGACCCTTCTTTGCCAGCTGTGTTCTGGGTGCCATCATCTAATCCCATTGATCGAATGTCTAGAGTGGAAGGAGTCACCAACCTGTTACCCATCAGCTTCAGCAACTAGTTTCTTACTACATGAGATAATTATCTCTTCAGACAACCACAATCTTCCAACCAAAACCACTTGGAAGGTGTTGATGCCAATCCAGGTTCCACCATCCTTTTCTCTTCAGCCTGACCTTTTAGACTCATTACCCCTGGATTGACGTTTCTTCTCAGAGAAGTGGAGAACTACCCCCAAATATGTCTGTTCTCAAGCTCCTTCCCCCAGGCCATAGGCTTGGAGGCAGTCCTGAGCATCTTCCTGGACCTCCCTCCACCCTTCACCACCACCTCTGCCCAGCATCTCCAAGACAAAAGACAAAGACTGGCTTTTCTATCTTTCTGGTTCATTTTTTATAAACACATTTTGGAAGCAGACAAGTAATATGTTTGAACAGTATGTACAACAGAAACCTGAGACTGGATTCCTATGGTTATTTTTTTATAGAAATTTGATATGTGTGTTGGTTTATATGTGCAGGTAAGAATGGCTTGTGTGTGTGTGTGTGTGTGTGTGTGTGCATATGGAGGGTGGGGCAGGGTCTCTCACTGAAACTGGAACTTGCTGGTTTGTTTTACTAAACGACATGACTAGCAAGTCCTAGGAATCCTCTGTCTCTGCATCTCCAGCTGGAATCACAGGCTCTACCATGCCAGCACACTTGGCTTTTACGTGAGTGTTGGAGAACCACCTGAGGCTTTCATACTTGCACAGAGACACTTTACCAACAGGGCCATCTCTACAGCCCACTTTACAAGCATGTGCGGAGAAGCCTTTTGATGCAAGGCACTAGAAATAAGATAGAAGTTATGGATCTTCCATAGTTGTCATCCTATAATCCTTTAATAGATTCTGAGACTAAGGCACATGGTTCAAAGAGATAATTGTGAGAATAAAGTGTTTAAAGGGATTTCAGAACAGAGATGAGGCAGAAATATTATCTTCACAGGGACAGATGTCCAAGAAACCCATAGGAAGCAGAGAACATGGATTGAATCTAGGTCTAGAAGTGTGTAAGGCAACATGAGACCAGGCTAAAGACAGGAAGACAAAGGGTGTGCTCAGTGCTTTGGTTTTCCAGCCCACCCATAAATGGCTCTCTAGGGCTCGTTCCCAGTCCATGGACTACCTTTCCTTTTCCTGAAGCCTTTCTCCCAAACTCTTGACTCTCAGACAGAGACATCAATGAACACCAGAGGCAGAAAGCACTTTCTGTCTCCTCTCACACATTACATCTTTACCTGACCACTTCAAACATCCTTGTGGTTTGGATCTCAAAGGCTTGAGAAAGGTCAATATGTAAATTTGTCTTGGTCCCCAGTTTGTGGCGCTACTGGGAGGTGGTGAAATCTCGGACACGTGGCGTCTGGTGGAAGGAAGTTGTTATATTTATTGTTTGCCACATGGAGGGGGTGTGGGTGGGGCAGGACTCAGTTTTCTTCAAGGGACGGGCCATTTTGAGTTTGAGCATGCTCCAGAGAGTATCTGGGCAACACAGTTGGACTTTTTTCCCTTTGGGGGTTGGAAAGGTCACAGGGGAGCAGTGGGGAACTTGGGAGGACTCAAGTAACCAATAAAAACATTTTCTCTCCCACATACTCTTGCTCTCACCAGGCCCTAATGTCCTAAACAACCACGGATTAAAATGAATGAGGGTAGAGTCAGAATAATCCTTCCCTTTTTGAAGGCAGTTTAACTCAGATATGCTGTCACACCAGTGCAGTGACTAACACAGAAAACTGAGGCAGGGAGTTGCCTCGTTGACGCAGCAGTGTCTGGTGATGTGGCTCAGAGGCCTTGGAGCAGTTCTCATGAGAGCTTGGAATGAGAGCTCAGAACAGGAATGCAGTCCGCAAAGACAGTGCTCACGGCGTTCTGGGTGGAAATGAAGACCACTGGGAATTAGAGACCACCCACATTATGTTCTGTCAAATAATGTGCCCACACACATCTTATCAATGGCCCGAGACTCATGGGAAGGAGGCTGAGTTCAAACGCTTCGTCTTCTTTATGGGTACCTTTCAAGGCAGTGCAGCGGTCCCACTGAAGCACTGGTACTGCTGGTTGCTTCCAGCAAGGCTTCCAGACAGATCTGGGACTAAAACCCAAGTCAGGAAAATCACACACACACACACACACACACATATATATGGCGCCATTCGCCACTATAAAACTGATCAGCATAAACTTTGAAAAGTAATTTTTTTTCAAATGACTTGTTGAGTAAGGAAGGATCAGCATAATATTTACATTCCTGCAAAAATGCCTATAAATATAAAGTAGGAAATGTAGCTGTAACTTTCATTCTCCTGAGGTAATTACTGTCTCCGAGGTTTACTGCCTCTGTCTGCTAACTTAGGCCTACTCCTGGAAGCCTTTTGCCTCTTATCTAGGCTTAGAGTGATTTTAGCCTCTGAAAGTTGCTGCTGAATAAGCTCGGCCCTTCCTAGTTCTCTTCTGACCACTTTCTGGTTTGTCAACTCATCTGTTGAGGCTCCAACTCCTCTCCAAGCTGATCCAAACTAGCTCCGCCCCCAGCTTCTCCTGAATTGCTCTGCTTGGCTTCATACTAACTTTGGCAATATTTTCTAATCTTCTGGTTCCTTCTCAGCCTCTGGCTTGCTCTGTCTTCACCTGTGTCTAGCTTGTTCTTTCTCTGCAACCTGGCTCTGTGTAGCTTCCCTATCTTCTCTTCTCCTGAAGTTGAGCTACCTGCTGTGCCAAGATGCAATGGAGACTCAGAACAAATTTGTTTCTTGGGATAACAAGTTATCTATGAAAGACAGCCTATACTTGTATCTGGTCTAATAAATGATATGTTACAAATAAATTAAAATCCTGAAAGGGAAGTGCTGAGCATGATTTAAACGTGTTTATCCTGAAAAGTGTCTCTAACCAAATTTCTCTAGGTATTTACATCTCCCCTGCACCCCTAGATAATAACACTGGATCTCATTCCCTACAGCCAAAGAGAAGAAACTAAAAAGCATTAAAGATGAGGGAGACAGACATAATCCAAGCCAAAAGCCGTTTGTGAATGTCATCTGAGACTGAATCTCAGGCCCCCTATTCACTAGCTAACGGAGACAGCAAGTGTATCCTCTAGGCTTCAAATGTTGCCAAATACTCCTACCCCATAATTTGGCACAGGAATCACAAAAAGACGCATTCAAATGCAAATAGGGTAGAAGTCACAGATGTGGATGGAGGGTCTATTGTAAAGTAAACACACTGAGATCATCATTTTTCTCATCTCCAGACTCATCATTATAATCTCTGCAAGCGAGGATGCTGAATTAGCAAAGCCCCTCACAACACACAGCATGTTTGGAGCGCCCCAACATGTTAGGAACGGACTGACTTGCAGAGGCATCTACTTCTCTCCAGCACAGGCTGCAGTTACAGCCTTCACTTCAGAAGTCTTTCCAAGAAAGTGCCCATGACCTGCACCTCCAGGAGGCAGTGCTCATCCTCAACAGCTACAGTGCCCTGCAAGCATCCTTACAGCCAGCACAGCTGCATGTCTGCACACAGCCTCCAGGAAGTAGAATCTGTCTGTTTGTCTGTCTGTCTCTGTTTGTCTCTGCCCCCACCCTGTGTCTGTCTGTCTGCCTGTCTGTCTGTCTATGTCTATATCTGTGTGTCTCCCTAAAGGAAACAATTTTTGCATGCTGCCACTGTTACAGTTCAGAGAAATGATTTAATATTGTCGAAGGTAAAGAAGGTTCAGGTGATTGTTTTCCTCACTTTGCCTTATAAGGCCATCAGACATTGAACTATCTAGCAAGTTCCTTCTGCCTCTTTGAATCAGTAAAGAGCTAGGTGAGACATATGTACGTCATTAAAATCATCTGTTTTGGCTTCCGCCAGATCACCAGGGATGGTCTTTCTACACACTTCCAGAACCTACCTTTTTATTGCTCCTTTGGGTCCTGCCAGTGTGTTCTGTGGTTCTGACTACTATTCCCAGGCCTGGGCCATGGAGAGGGACTGACTCAGTCTACTACAGCCCTACGCCGGCTGATCTTATTCCCTTCCTATTGATGTTTGATTCGGACAATCTTTCCGTGTTTAATTTTTTTTGTCTATCTGTAATAATTTTTAAAGAGCTCCGTGACCCTTATGGAAATCTCAAAAATGAAAAAAGGAAAAGCAAGTCATTTGTTAAATGTCACTACTCACAGGCCACATTTTAAAAGATGTTTAGGTTTTTACCTGTAATTGTCCTTTAGTTTTGTTTCTGTAAATCTATAAATGAAAAATCAGATGGAGCAAATGATCCCTAGATAGTTTTTACTTTTACGTGTGTGTGTGTGTGTGTGTGTGTGAGAGAGAGAGAGAGAGCATGTGCACGCATTCGTGTGTGTGCTCATGCACACATGCACACATACTATGGCACACGTGTGTCAATCAGTGCACAGCTTACAGGAGTTGGCTCTCTCCTACCTCCATGGGTTTCAGAAATAGAAGCCAGGTCACCAGACTGAGCAGAGAGAGCCCTCCTACCCTCTGAGCCACCTCTCTAGCCCTTGCTTTCATTCTCACTCTATTAAAACAATAGATTGTAAGGAGAGGCTGGCGAGGTAGCTCAGCAATCAAGAATACTTGCTCTTCTTTCAGAGGACATGGATTCAGTCACCATTCCAGTTCCAGGGGGTCCAACACTCCCTTCTGGTCTCTACAAACACCAGGCACATGTGTGGTGTACAGACATACATGCAGCAAAACACCCACATACAAAAAAATAAAAAAAGGCTTTTTATTTAGAATGTTATAAGGGATGTTCTTTCACAGGAAGAGTCCAGAGAAATAGGGAAGGGTGGGGGGAGAAAATAGGACGAGGAAGGAGATGTTTAAGGAAAATTATAGATTATTCTGAAATTACAAAAACAAAGCTAGAGTCCAATGTCTCCATCTGGATTGATAAAGTGCTAAGACAAAGGTCATGGAGCTCTAAGGGAAATCACAGCACTCACCAAGGACTGTATGGACTGTTAAGGTACTAGAAATTGTAGCATAGTACTTAGAAAATGACTTTCACTGTTCATTCTCAGGGTAGGCTCCACAGAGAAACAAGGAGCAGACAGTCTGGGTCATATGTGGGAGCCAAGGAGCTCAAGTAAGCATGGAGGTAACTCAGTGCTCAGAGAGACAGGGAAAGGGCTGAGGGGGAGGGGCAGGCTTATAGGTGTCAGGGAATAAATACACCATCAGGGTTGAGATTCTTTTTAAAATTATTTTATGTACATTAGTGTTTTGCCTGCATGCATGTCTGTGTAAAGATGTTGAAGCCTCTGGAGCTAGAATTACAGAGAGTTGAGAGCTGCCACGGGTGCTGGGAACTAAACTCAGGTCCTCTGGAAGAACAGTCAGTGCTCTTAACCACTGAGACATCTCTCCAGCCCTCAGGGTCAAGATTTTTAAGGACAGAATAAGGGATAAAAATGCCCACAAGGGATGCCAGTGTTTGCACAATACTCAAGCAAACTCCTGTTAAAGAACTGTGGTAAGAGGACCGTGAAGCAAGGCATGCCCGGGGGCCAGGTGAGCATGTCAGCATCATTCACCTTCTGGTACCCAGCTCTAAAGATGTATCACAGCACAAACTGCATGCACTTCTTAAACAACGGCTGTATACACTTACAATAAGACAACGCCTAGGAGACAATGAGGCTTTTGGGGGAATGGTATCTAAAATCTTAACTGAAGATTTCCTGATGGTCTAGGCACAAATAATGAATCTATCATCCAATCAAAGAAGATCATGGAAAATACTAAATAAATCAAGTAGGTACCATGTTACACAGAACAGACAGGACTATAGAAGACACCAAGAACTCGCTTCTGAAAATACTCCCCAAAGGAGGCAATGGTGAAGCTAGCCACAGAAGGATAAAGTTACCCTAGCAAAGGCGAGGCTAGGTGTGTGGGTGGGAACAACCGGTCTATGAAGGCCCACACACAATAATTTTAGATCAGGGTGTACAAAGTGGCAATCACTGTATCACCAGCTCCCCAGGGATGTTGGCAATGTTATTCCCATGAGGCCAAAGCCTGGAAAAGCTCAAGGAAGACTCTTGAAACAAACTCAGTTCAAATATTACATGTTGCCACTTGGCGCACACAAATGCACACCTCTCTCTGTTATAAAACATACAAAGACTTAGCTGAAGAGAAGTATGTAAGGGGCAATACATATAAGCAAATGGCACATTTTCCTTTTTCCTTGCAATAGGCATCCTAACACATACTGTGCATAATTTTGCTACAACCCAAACCTACTTCTTAATTACTTATGCCCCTGTGTCCTATTTATTAGCACAATACTGCTTGAGATTGACAACCACAATAAAGGATTTTCCCCCAAAGAAGGGTAAAGTTGTCATGCGGTCCAGTTATACTCCCTCTCTCCTCTCTCTCTCTCTCTCTCTCTCTCTCTCTCTCTCTCTCTCTCTCTCTCTCTCTCTCTGTCTTTCTCTGTCTTATGTTTTACTGTCACATGGGGATTCAAGTCTTGAAAAGACACGTAAACTGTAATATATCCATCTGATATGTACAAACACAACTCAGAATATTTAGTGTATTTTTAAAAACTGGAAATGTTTAACCCCACTGTTTTACTTCTGAACATCAATTGTTTTAAAAAATAGAAGATGCTTTCAGCGTCCAGATATTAACTGAGTATTTACAATAGCTTAAGGCGGGAAATTGGAAGGCTACAATGCAGCCAACTTGTGCTTCCAGAGCAAAAGCAGATTTCCAGGCCTCTGGTACCCAGCCTTAGTAGAAGTGGAGAGAGTTCTTGGCATTTAGAGTAGGAAATGATGAAGCAATGTGTTATAATCCCACCATATGGCACGTCATTGCCCGTGACGCATACAACACATAGAGAAACAGGCAGAAGAGCAGTGGGCAGGAGATGGGTTAACTGAATGGTGCCACAGACTATTACAGTACTACGAAGATGTGGGTCATGGTGATCACTGTAAACATTATATCCAGTCTGTGAATAACGATGATTTGGCTGTGAGGGCTCAGAAAAGCTCGCATCATATTTGTCGTGCTGACTAGAGAACTGAGAAGACACTGTGAGGCAGAGGGAACATGTCCCCATGTGCCTGAACGTTTCAAAATAGGATCGGATGGAGCCACCTTGGGTCATCATGACATCTATTTTTTATTTTGGACTTTTATTCTAACTTTAAATGTTGTTTGAATTTTTGCCCGAGACAACACGTGAAACGTCCGGAGCCCAGTTGGGAATCTTATTTATAAGACAGATGGATTTTCATGTGGGTGGTGTCTTAAGACATCATCTGAGTGGTCAACACAGTCACAGTGAAGTGAGTTTCCAGGATGAGGCAGATGCTGGGGTGAAATGCAGTCAAACTCTGTCTCTAGAGCAAAAGCAACCTTCCCTGTCTCCCTCACACAGCCCTTGTGGCTGGAAGAAGTGGGGGGATCTACCCCCATCTAGCTCTGGGAATAAGGAGTAAAAACAGCAACTGAGACAAAGTCCCCAAGCTACAGCCAAGTGTAGAGCATGGTTGCCAAGGCAGAGATTTTCCTTCTCAAAATACAGAAAATTAATTGCTAGCATTGATGAATATTCAACGGGAATTCACAGTCTAAAGACATCTCAGTAATAGAATTAGGAAAGCAAGCATTTTCCTACTACAAAATAGTATGTGTGAAATGCCAGTAAAGCAAGAAACTGGCATCACCTAACTGCTATGCATATACTAAGTTTGAACGGTAGAAAAATCACATCACCTCCAGGCCTCAGCAGCCACATCTGTAAAATGGGGCAAAATGCCATCTCTAGCTCTGACTAACCATTTGTCAGCAGGACTCTCTAGTAGCTCAAATGAATTCAACTAAGCTGAGAGTTAGCAAAGACTAAAACAAATACGAAAAGCTACCAATGGGATCTGGTAGGTACAATAGGCCTTTGGCTGATGAGCATCTCATCTTACTTGAAGTTTCACTTTTGACTATATGGCCAAGAAGTGAAACCAAATCCTGAACCTGGACCATTGATTTTCTTGGTTCATTGATTTTTTTTTTTTTTCTTGCCGTATCCAGATTTTCACAGCCTCGGAAAGCAGATGCAAGTAATGTTTACATCCTATTAAATCTAATTACAGGGTAATGAAACAACAGAGTAATATACGTTTTATTCCTAACCTTTATTCTTAAAGGCTGATCTTGAATAAGGAAGTTTTTTCTTTCTTTCTTTTAGTTCTTTGTTCAGGCAACTTGTATAAAAGTCACATATGACTTGCTCCACTTACTCAGAGTCCCCCATATGCCACAAGCAAGAATATTTCCACCCAAAAAAGGAAGAGAATTAGTAATGACTTTTCCAGTACTCATCAGTGTGCAGGCTGAACAATGGCATCCATCCCAAGGAGGTCCACATTCCTAATCACCAGAGCTGGTGACCGTGCCACTTTCCACAGTGATGGGGCCTCTACAATATGACTAAAAGAGATGGCCTTAGAGTATGTGTTTTGCCCCAAAGTGGTCGCAAGGGTCCTTATAGGGAAGACACGGGGGGGGGGTTTGAATGACAGAAAGAGATGTGGTACTGGAAACAGCAGCTTGGGAATGCTGAGGGTCTCCAAACGCTGGGAAAGGCAGGCAATGTGGTGCTCTCCCAGAAGGAACTCAGACCTGATGATACCTTGAGTTTAGTTTCAAGTTTTAAGCTTTTGACCTCCTGCATTGCGTACTTTTTGCATCGGTAGGACAGAAGGCACACACGGGGGTGCAGGGGCACAAATGATGTGCAGGGCATGTCCAACTGAGAAGTGAATGCTCAGCACCCTGGTCCTTCTGGGTAGACTGAACATGACAAAGAGCACGAGGAAGCTGGGCTTGCAGGGTACACGTCTATAATCCCAGTACTTGGGAGACAGAAGAAGGCACAAGGCTAAGAAACTCAAGGCCAGCCTCTCGGCTTCATGAAACCACTTTAAACCACAAAGCGAGAGAGCATGGGGTTTGTGTGAAAGTACCTTTCAGGCAGGGCACTTTCCAGGACTTTCTGGAATGAAACTTGGGGTTAAAATCCCAGACTTCAGCATAGCTATACATTTCAAGAAAGCCAACATAAGTACACCTTTTCAAAACGAACTCAGAAACCAAGTTACCTACAAGACCCAATTCAAATAAAGCAATAAAAATCTCGGGTTTGGGAGTTAGATCATCAGAGTTTCCATCTCTTCCTTAGTCGTTTGGGTCACACTGGACAAATGAGTCATTCTCCCTGAATTTGAGTTCCTTGTCTTGAAAACTGTTCATAGTGTAAGTTATGAGTGTGAAGAGAGGTCACAGATGCAAGGAATCAGCATGTATTGAAAACTTGATAAGCCTTAGCAATGATGGTCAATGCTTCTTCTCAGCATCCTTCAGGGTGTGCTTTCCCAGTGTACTTCCGCAGTAGCTGTCCTAGACTGTCTCTGTGATAAACACCATGACCAAAAGCAACTTGGGAGAATGGGGCTCATTTTACTTTACAGGTCATAAGCCTATCATTCACAGAGGCCAAAACAGGAACTCAAGGCAGGAGCTGGAAGCAAATACAGTGGAGAAGCACAGCTTATTGGTTTGTTCCCTTTTGGTTTGCTCAGATGGCATTCTTATTCAGCCCAGGCCCATCTGCCTAGGGAGGGGATTGCCCATAGTGGGCTGGGTCTTCCTACAAAAAAAAAGTTAACAATTGAAAAAATGTCTCCCAGATATGGTCACAGGTCTGTCTGATCAAGGTAATTTTTTATTTTGGTTCTTTCTTCCCAAGGGACTCAAAGTTTCTGTTGACCACTAATGTTAACTATAACAGTAGCTAATGTATATCTTTGCCTTCACTTTATTAAAATTTTAAATGGTGAGGAAGGAAATAGGACAAGGGTATCAGGGCCAGCCTGGATTGTATGGTGAGACTCTGTAATAAACAAGCAAACAAAATTATTGGTGATTCAAATATGAAACCCTCAAAGGCAGAACCGGTCTCATTCATGCTTAGCATCTAGCACAGTGTGTGGCTGTTTAGGCTTCTTTCCTTTAATAGACATTTATAAACTGATCTGATAAGGTCCTGAGTCGCCAGCCATCATCTTTTTACCACGAGTTTTGCCAACCATGACCACTTAGTTGATAAAATAAATTGAGTCACAATCAGCATTGGTTTTCTAAAGAAATAACATAGAAAACACCTGAGTCTAAAGCCCATGATAAGGTTAAGCATTGTTACATGGATCTTTGTAAGTGTCTTTGGTTGCGTTGTAAATACATTTCATATTGTGCTTTGAGCTTATTAATAGTTCAGCTATCTACTTTGCAAGCCGTAGGTGTTTTCTAATGACTTAATGTCAGCCATTCTGATATGGATACAGTAGGCACATGACACTCAGTTCTGCCATCCCCTAATGACCGGCGGTGTGAAGCACTTCCACCATGTCCCCTTTGGATGCCTTGTTTAGAAACCTCTTTTAAAACTGCTTATTAAAAAAAATTCGGTAGACCCATCTCATGGGCAAGCAATTCCTGACACTATTAATGATACTGTTATGTTTGCAGACAGGAGCCTAGTATTGTCCTCTGAGGGGCTCCACACAGCAGCTGACTCAGACAGATGCAGACACCCGCAGTCAAACAGTGGATGGGGCTTAGGAAGAGCTTCAGGAAGGATTGAGGGCCCTGAAAGGGAATAGAAACTCCACAGGAGAACGGACAGAGTCGACTAACTGGACCCTTAGGGCTCTCAGAGACTGAGCCACCAACTAAAGAGCGCACATGGGCTGGGCCTAGCCCCCCCCCCCATATATGTAGCACATGTGCAGTCTGGCTTTCATGTGGATCCCAAACAACTGGAGCAGAGGCTATGCCTAAAGGTGTTGCCTGTCTGAGAAATCCATTCCCCTGACTTGTCAGACCTCAGTGGGGGAAGAAGCACCTAGCACTGCAGAGATGTGATGTGCTAGGATTAGGGGATATCTAGAGTGGGACTCCATTCTCTGGGGGGAGGGAGTGTGGGGGGAGGGAAGAACTGGGATGGAAGACAGCGATCAGAATGTAAAGTGAATATATTTTAAAAAGAAAAAGAAAAATTGGTAGTATTCCTAAAGCTGAACATGCGCATGCTGTTTCCTAGTGATCCTATTCTACTTGTTTACCCATCAGAAATGTGCACACGCATTCACAAACGGCATGTACCAAATGTATATAGCAACACCCTTACTAGCCACAAATCAACTGACATATTAACACTCAATAGAATCTTAGTTAGAAGGAAGAATAAATCAACAGAACACATGTGTTGAATAATCCCAAACTCGTAAGAATAAGCAAAAGAAGCAGGATGCTAGGTCATCACGTCTAACTGTAGTTATGTGAAATTTAAAACTAGGTGAAATTAGTCTATGGTGCTAAAGTCAGGGTAACAGTGACCTGGGCATCATGAGTAGGACCAAGTTAATAAGTCAGGGATGGTACTCGATCTGATTACTCATCACATTTATACACTCTGTGACTTGTGAGACCTTGACACAATCACTTTGTATGTGTATGTGTGCACATCTATGTGTGCATATATTTGTACGTGTGTGAACGCACAGTTTTGTGTATGTCAGAAGACAATCTCAGGGGTCATTCCTCGGGTACTGCACACACACACACACACACACACACCACGCACACTGAGATAGGGTCTTTGACTGGTCTGTAACTTGCACCACAGCACCTGGTTGGGTTTTGTTTGTTTATGTAGGTTCTGGGGGAGGAACTGGATCCTCCAGTTTGCAAGGCCGGTACTTTCTCCATTGATGAGTTATCTCCCCAGCTCCACAGTTAACATCGTGAGAAATTTTAAGGTGTGAGAAATGCTGATAGACAGCAGCAGTCCCTGACACATGCTTCTCCCCACTGGGCACTCTTCGAGCAGTAATCTCCCAGGATCAGGTAGGCCAGTGTTCTGAGGGCACTTCCTGCCATCCAGCCATACCTGACTCTGAAACCTGCTGAATCCGTCAGTTGCTCTGTCCTTTTAGGAGATTCTAAACTCATCTAATCCCCTTACCACCAACTGCTCTTCAGATCTTTGAATAGTGCCCCCATGCCCTCCCCCTCTCCAGGTCCCTTGGCCAGCCCTCACAGCATGGCTTTTGAGTCCTATCCTGTCTCTTTACTGAACTTTTAAAAAGAAAATCACTTAAAACCCCAAACAGAGCACAGTTCTCTAGGAGAAAGGACAAAAAAGGAGGATTTCACATGGATAAAGTCCATTTCCTCCAGCAGTGCACCCTGTCTCAGTCAGGGGCTCTATTCCTCACAAACATCGTGACCAAGAAGCAAGTTGGGGAGGAAAGGGTTTTTTTTCAGCTTACACTTCCATATCACTGTTCATCACTAAAGGAAGTCAGGACTGGGACTCAAGCAGGTCAGGAAGGAGCTGATGCAGAGGCCATGGAGAAATGTCACTTACTGGCTTGCTTCCCCTGACTTGCTCAGTCTGCTTTCTTATAGAACCCAGGTCTACCAGCCCAGGGATGGCACCACCCACAATGGGCTGGGCCCTCCCCCATTGATCACTAGTTGATAAAATGCTTTACAGCTGGATCTCATGGAGGCATTTCCTCAACAGAGGCTTCTTCTCTGTGATAACTCCAGCTGGTGTCAAGTTGACACAAAACCAGCCAGTACACACCCTGTGTGCAATTTGTCCTGTTCGTTCTGTTGATTTTAACAATCAATGTTTTGTTTTGTTTTGTTTGCATAATTATTGTAGAAACCCAGTTTACTTTCCGTGTTCCCAGTCGTCACTGTCTCAGGAGCAAGAACAGTCACTGGTTCACACTTCTGTTCCCCAAAACTGAATTCTGGGAATAAAGTGCCTCTATCTGGGATCCAGTCTTCCCACACCCAGAGACTTCCCAGAAGAGAGAGAGAGAGAGAGAGAGAGAGAGAGAGAGAGAGAGAGAGAGAGAGAGAGAGAGAGAGAGAGAGAGAGAGAGAAGAAACCTTTGTCTCAACACATGGTCTTTAATCCTTGCCAGTCCATGAAGGAGCTCCGTTTTAAAGAATATTCCGGGAATGGTGGGATGGAAGGTGAAGGAAACAAAATTCTGCCATCACCTCCACAATCCAACCTATCCCAGTCCTCAAGGAGATGAGCGTTGCTGGCCTCCGTGTGTTGCAGGCGTGTGGGTAGGGCATGGTGAGGTTGAGGTGGAAAACGTGGCAGGATGAGAACGAACCAGACACGTTAAAAGTATCAGGAACTAAAGGTATCCCTGGGGGCGATCCACCAGAGTTTCTCCAGCCTCTCGGAAAAGAAGCTCCCAAATCAGGAAAAGACAGGCAGACACATGACTACAGGAAAAACTTCCAGGCAACCCCGGGGCGGTTTAGACGTCAGGAGTAGGTGAAAAGGAGAATCGCCGAGCTGGGGACGTGCTACAGATCAGAGCGCGTGTGGGAGGCTGGGAGAGGTGAGCTGGGAACCAGGAAGGCGACAGGACAGAACAGGGAAGAAGAGCTCAGAGGCCTCTGGTGGTGGGGGGCGACCGTGGGGGAGGGAGTAGGGCAGGGATCCGAAGTCCACAGGCGGCAAGGGAGAAGCCGCTTCCTACCTGGCCCAGGTCTGCTCCATGATCCAGGCGCTCTCTTCGCTGTCTGGGTGCTGGTCACCCCGGAGTGGCCGCAGCCCGGGAAGATGCCAAATCTTGCCCAGGAGTCTCCAGCGCAAAAAGCCGAAGTCTTTTCCTTCTCTCCAGCTCCTCTTGGCGCCGGCGCCGGGTAAAGGAACAAGGTCCGCTCTCTGCTTTTTGAAGAGAGCGAGCCGATCTGCCGCAGCCGCGCCCTCAGCTAACGGTGCTCTGGGTACAAGGCAGAGACTGTTCTCGGGAGGTGGCTGGACGCTGCTGCCGCCGAGCCCAGGCCGCGGGCGCACAAGCTCCCAGGCTGAGACGCGACTGGCTGGCACGAGCTGATCCTCACCAGCTGAGCTGTCAACCACGAGTGAGCTGGAGGCGGGTCTCTGTGCAGCCCGGGACCCGCCCAGGTGACACGCCTCGGCACACACCCTCCAGTCTCCGCGGCCTCCCTAGAAGGCCTTGAGGACTGATACCCTGGAGGTGGCCATCGATGACCCTTGTCAGACTCTCAGTCTCTCGCTGACTCCAATGAGGAGATTTGGATAAAAACAACTGTACTGGCTGGCTCTATAAGAAAGCAAGCGGAGCAAGCCAAGGGAAGGAAGCCACTAAGTGACATCCCTCCATGATCTGTGCATCAGCTCCTGCTTCCTGACCTGCTTGAGTTCCAGTCCTGACTTCCTTTGGTGATGAACAGCAATATGGAAGTGTAAGCTGAATAAACCCTTTCCTCCCCAACTTGCTTCTTGGTCATGATGTTTTGTGTAGGAATAGGAACTCTGAGTAAGACAGCAACCAAGTGCAGGGGAGCACTTTGGAGAGGTGGTCCTCCCATATGCCTGCATCGCTCACCCACAGACATCCTCCGAGTCTGAGATGGAGTCTAAGAACGATGCAAACCTGAATGTAGGCTGTGCTTCCCAAGACGTCATAGGGCACAGGGTGATTCTCTAAGACATGAGACCTGTTAGTTTCAGCATTAATCCACGGATAAAAACTTCCTCAGGATGCAGCCTTCCTAACCAAAACTTGTATCCTTATTGGCTTCCCCCATCTCAATCAACCCCTGGTTTAGCTTCTTTGTCTTGTAGTTTCCACAGCAACAGGGCTCTACCAGAAGCTCCAAGGAGACAGAGGGTTCCTGAACATCCCAGAATTGTCTAAACACCTTAAGAGACCTAAGAGTGGCGCCCTGGATGTAGACTCTCCAGCAACGGTGGCTGTTCTGAGAGCACACAGGAAGTCTTTCCTTCCAAGGAGGGGGCTGCCCAGACCCTTACATCCACTTATGTACAATGTTAAAACAAGGCAGACATGCTGTAATTAGAGGGCTCGCCTCCTGGAGCTCCCTTTTAGCTCTGAAATAAACCTTTTTATTAAGTCACATGATCACTGTTATCATTAGCTTTACCACTGGCCTTTTAATCTTTTTTAAAAGCTATATATTACTGGTGCCTATATTTGAAGATGACAGTTTAGTTAGATTTGCTTGAAGACAGCATATTTGAGAATAAGAAGACTCAACTCAGCCTGGGCTCTGATAAGGCCAGTGGCATGGCCCAGGGCTGTGTTCTCTACATTTCATAGATCAACAAGGCTTCTTCAGAAGGAACCCATTCTCTCCGGCACCCTTGCGGTTAGACTCAGGAGGAGACATGGCATGCCTGAATGCTGGTGGAGCAGCAAAGCGCCTGTTACAGGGCAGTAACCTGTCAACTACCTCAGTGTCTTGGATTAATTCTACTCTTCAGTAGGAAACCGGGAGGGGCAGACAGCATAACAAACACTGAGGTTCAGAGGAGTCTTTGAAAAAGACCTGGTTCAGAATCGCCCAAGCCCAGTGTTTAGTTTGTAGCTAAAACCACGCTCAAGATTAAAGTCAACCCCCTCCCCAACTTGTGCCCTTAATGTTCATTTAAAATGTTCCCAGGAAAGGACACAATGAAAGTCTGGTTTGACACTAGGCAAGACCCACAAGCCACCTGTCTTGAAAAGAATCCACTGTTGCCTTGGGGGAGGGGCAGGGAGCTCAGGTTTCCATCCCTCATACCAAAGTTGATGCTATATTTAGTTGTGTCTGAAATCAAATTATGGGCTGTTGAGTTGTGGAGAGAGATTCTGTCTACAGCCAGACGTGCTTCAGAAGAGATATAAGCTAACTGAGTGACCTGTGGCCTCCCAGAAGCACAGCTGAAAAACAGGCTTTTTAAAAAAAAAATAACTTTTGTTCCAAAAGTTTATATTTATTGGAGACTATTCTGAAATTAAAGAAAACTATGTAGAAAGTAAAATAATTTTTAAAATCTAGCAATAATCTGTGTTTAAAGCTTATAGAATCTCTTCCCTGTCTTTTAAAAACCGGAGTTATTTATTTATTTATTTGGTTAGTTGGTTGGTTGGTTTTTCAAGACAAGATTTCTCTGTGAAATAGAGCCCTGGCAGATCTGGAACTCACTCTGTAGACCAGGCTGGCCTTAAATTCACAGAAATCTGTCTATCTCTGCCTCCCCCTACCTTTGCTTCCTGAGTGCTGGGATTAAAGGCATGTACCACTATTCCAGGCTAAGTATTCATTTCGTTACATATGTCAGTCTGTCTGTCTGTCTGTGTGTATTTATGTATGTTTGTCTGTTTGTATGTATGTGAGTGCTCTATCTACATGCATGCTTGCATAACAGAAGAGGGCATCAGATCCCATTGTAAATGGTTGTGAGCCACCATGTGGTTGCTGGGGATTGAACGGAGGACCTCTGGAAGAGTAGCCAGTGAGTGCTCTTAACCACTGAGCCATCTCTCCAACCCTAAAGGGAGACTTTTTAATGAGAACAAAGGCTCACTTACAGACATGGGTGTGTTTGTCTGGGTAAATCTGGAGAAATTTATTTAATGTCTAAAAACTTTTATATGTATGGTTAGAAACAATGTCTTCTTAAACCTTAAAAGAAAACCATTTCTCTGAATATCACAAATCTAGCACAAATGCTTATGTTTCTCCACGTTCCTTTTAGGCACAGTTGGAGCATATTTATAAAGCTATAATTACAGTTTAAATCTGCATATTTAGTCTCTGGCTTTCCACATGCTATGTATTTGTTCATGTTTTCAGGTAGAGTCTGTGGTTAGACCACAATGATCACACAATGCTTTAACGTGTTTCAGTGGAACAGAAGCCTACTTAATAATATTGTTTGGGGGCTGGAGAGATGACTCAGTGGTTAAGAGCACTGACTGCTCTTCCAGAGATCTTGAGTTCAATTCCCATCAACCACACGATGGCTCACAACTATCTGTAATGAAATCTGATGCCCTCTCCTGCTGTGTCTGAAGACAACAACAGTGTGCTCATACAATAAAATAAATGAATAATTATTTTAAAAATATGATTTTGTTGCATAGTTATAATATTTCTAATATTACGGCCAAATGATACTCTGTGAGCATTTTTCTGCCTGTTTTCTTTCTTTAATTATACTCAGGTTTGAATGTATGAATCCCTCTAAAATGTATATATTGGAACCTAAACAATGGGCCTAAGGAATAAGGTCTTCAGGGAATAATGGGGCCACGAATATTATCCTCTCTAGAACAGGATTTGTAGGAAGAGGTTATAAGAAGAGGTTGAAGAAGGTGCCTGGTCCCTTTTTACCCTTCTTTCTGTCTTTCTTGCCATGTTAGGACATACGGGACTGTAATGATTGAAGCCTTTCTGTCCACCTAAATTGAGATAAAGTAAAAATACATTACAGAAACTGTTCCTGAGGGCTGGCACTGACACTGGGGTTAAGAACACTTGTTCCTCTTCCAGAGGACCCGAGTCCAATTCCCAGCACCTGCATGGCAGCTCACAACAATCAGTAATTCTAGTCCCAGGGATCTAAATACCCTCTTTTAACCTCCAAGTGTGCATTTGCTGCACATACATACATGAAGGCCAAACACTCACACACATAAAGTAATGAAATTAAAAAAATCTGAAAGTGTTTTCAATAAATTTCTTTAAACTGGTTTTTTTATTTAATTTTTTTAATTAATTAAAAAATATATGTCGCTGAAGTTTGGTGACTTGCTTCTGCAGCATAGCCTGGCCTATTCTGATACTTGATGCCACTCCCACTTTGGGACTGCGATCATTTTATTAGTGTTGCACATGGTACTTATTATAAATCTGCTCCAAGTTTTCAGATTTAGAACAGAGGCAAACGGAGTTGATGGTGTTGATCAGTTCAAACAGGTATGCTGTTCTTCCCTAAGCACAAAGCTTAGCCCTTAATTGGTCATCTTGTTGAATTGGTTGTAAATCTGTCCAATCATTTGCTAGCATCCAGTGGTTCCTTCCCTTCTGTTTTTTTTCCTAATTCTTGCCTTTATTCCCCTTGTGCAAACAATACTAATGATTTTGAAGTGGTTGGCTTTAAGTGTAATAATAAAATATTTATGTCTAACATATCAGAGCATATTTTTTTTCTAAACTAGTTTCCCTTATGGATACAGTAACTTTATAGGTAGGCCATAGTTGTCTTTATTTTATAAATATTAATGTGGAGCATGCGGAGATAGGGTATATTGCCTAATCTCAAAGCTCTCAGTTGAGATTTGAGACCAATTGGTTTAATTTCATAGTGTTATACCTGCCCATTATGTCCTGATTTTGACACCTGATAGGAGGACAGGATTCCTAAGTACCTGTCACTTCACTGATCATTGTGGCTCAATCTACTGACTTGGTTAGTCAACAGGTATCTTCCTGATCCCTCAAAATGCGATGCTCATGCCCTAACTTTCAGTTAAAATAAATATCCTTTTTGGATAGAGTAAATCAACCACAGCTTCTTGTCTACTTTTCCCATTCAGAGGTAGACTATAATATTTCAATCTTTTTCCTATATTAGTTTCAGGAACTTACGTGACTCATAGACATCTGTTAAGATATATAATGGTCAAGCTTAGGTCAATAAGTAGCCTTTAAGGTAAGAAATCAGACTAGGGTGCTAGATAAGCAATGTGGCAAGGCCCTGAGCCTGGACACAGACAGAGGCTTGGTGGAGCAGAGCAGCAGCTCCCATTGTAATGCTATCAACTGAATAAAACCCAAACAACCCTCTATGTGGCTATGAAGGAGGTACACCTATCCTGATGAACCACACTACAAATATTGACCCCCTAAACCACGATATAAGAAAACACTGTGTTAATAAATTAGAGCATAGTTTGCTAAACAACACTAAACCATTTAAACTAAACTTGATACCTGGAAGTGAGGTGTTGTAACTGGGCAGAGACTGTAGTAGACAGATGTGGCAGGTGCCATACAGATGTGGCAGGTGCCAGCAGGCCTCTGGGGAAGGACCTCAAGGAGCCCTTTGAAGAGCCAGGAGGACAATGAAGAAACTCATGGCACTGTGGAAAATAACCTGTATTACTTTGGCTAACTCATGCCTTCAAAGAGAATACTGGGGCAGAGACTATAATAGCAGAAAGATCACATAAACCATGACCTTTGGTAACAAAGAAAACAGAAAATGTACTATAGAGGTTCAGGCAAAGTTTTAAAAATGCTAATAGGCTTCTTCTCCAACCTTCCACTAGCAGGTTTTTAAAAGCTGCATTATGATAAAATATGGACAAAAAATAAGTATTTTTTTAAAGAGCCATTCAACCTTTTGTTTCATGTCTTGTTTTTGGCCACAGGCCTGCCTTAACAGCTGCAAACTTCCTATGTATAAGTATGTGTCACTTTGCCTGGCTTGAGCCATTTTTGAACAAAGTGTAGAGGCAATGTGAAGAGCCAGACTTGTTAGATTTAAAAAACTCAACTGTTTCTTGTCTTTTCAGACAATTAAAGCTTTCAAAATAAAAAGTGGATGCAAGAGAAAAAAAGAAATCAAACCTAAGATGTGATTGTTAGAGCCATGGAGAAGGCCTCCAAAAATATTCAGGGAAGAGGCTCATATGGTCTTCTATTTAAACTAGCAGCCTGTGGGAATCTTTAGGATGAGCCTCTCCATTTTACAAAGACGTTCCTAAAAACCTGATGGGTCCACTCCCCCACTCCCCATCAGATGTAGAGGCAGACCAACATAGCAAAAAAAAAAAGGGTTCTGAAAATAAAGGGGTGTGTGGGTTTTGTCCTGTGGGAATAATGGTAAGTTTATATGACACCCTTTCAGCTCTTTAAGGAATGGTATCCGAACGGACAGAAAGGATTAAGACAGTAAAAGAATGAAGAATTCTTTCCTTGCTAACCCCTAAACAATATGGCACACCAGCTATTTGCACAGCGTATGTATACATCATCGATGTTATAGTTTGGATCTAGAATGTCTCCCAAGGGGCCCGGAGAGATGGTTGCTCTAACAGAGAACCGGATTTGAGTCCCAGAACCCACATGGCAGCTCACAGTGCTTCATAACTCCATATCTGCATATCTTCTGGGCTTCATGACACTGGGCGCTCAGGGAAAAGCAACTCACAGGTAAAACACCCCATATGCATAAAAAGAAATAACTTTAGGAAAGAAACAAGATAAGAGTCTGTGCATATTCCATACAGAGTTTTAGCCCTCGCCATTCTGGCGAAGCCAGTTGAATCTGCGATTGTGAAGACAGCAGACACAGGGGACAAATCTACATGAACTTTCATGAACGTCTAGGCTGGTGGAGCTCCACAGTTCAAGGCTGCTGTGTTTTATTAGCTCCTGGAGGACCTCATGGGGAGAACTGTGGCCTGGATGGGGGGTACCTGGGTGGAGAGGAATGATTGGATGAGAGTACCTGGGTAGAGAGGAATGATTGGATGGGAGTACCTGGGTGGAGAGGAACGAATGGATGGGGGTACCTGGGTGGAGAGGAATGATTGGATGGTGCTACCTGGGTGGAGAGGAACGATTGGATGGCGGTACCTGGGTGGAGAAATTAGCTCTGCAGGAATGGAAAGGGCTCACCTTCTGGAGCTGAAGCTGGGCCTGGGGTGGAGGTGGGTGGTGGGGAGTGGGGGTTGGGAAGTGAGGGGGTGGGGCGGGTAGAGGGGGGTATGGGGAGGGGTGAGAGGTGGTAGGGTAGTGCTCCAAAGACTGCACAGCAGGTGAAGAAACAGCTGAGTCTCAGCTCCAGAGCTCCGGGCCAGGAGCAGTTAGGAAAATGAGAAACAACCTTGGGAATAAAAAAGAGAGGGGCCTTTGAAATGGGCACTGTCTTAACTGAAGAAGAGGCGGGTCAGAAGTGGTTTATGCTAATGGAACTGAGTTACTCCTACAAGCTAATAGAATTCAAGAAGGGATTTAGTTACCTATGTTCATTCAGTTCAACAAGAGTCCAGCCAGAGCATGGCTTCTGCTACACACTGGGTGTATGATTGAAGGCTGGTGTGCAAAGACACATACACTCTTTACGTCACGCGGCAGACCTGACTGCATAAAGAGCCAAAATACAATACACAAAAAATAGGAGGAGAGCCCTTAATTAAATTTGACTTTTAAAAAAGTTCATAAAGAAGATAGACCCTGTGCTGGCACCAAGGATAATTTAAGAAACTTTATCAAAAAATAGAAAACTGAAAATTCAAGCTTTTATTTAAAAATTGCCAGCTTGTTTTAATTGCTCCACAAAGTCTCCACATATCAGAGCATTTTATCCTAGAAACTGGCACAGTCATCAAGTAAAAATGTCATTTTTAATTAAAAAATATTGTTAAACAAAGTTTGTTTTCACTAGTAGAAGAAAAAGTGTCCCCATCCTCTCCTAGGTGACTACAGCTAGGGTTGGTGGCTCTGTAGTCCAGCCCTGCAGCTTTTCTAGTCAAGCCACTTAATGAGTCTTTATAGTTTCTAAAATAAGGTTCATGACAATAGATACTTTAGACAGGCCATTGCAAGAACAAAACAAGATCACCCACGGTTAGCATTTAACTCATTGTCTGCTTCGGCTTAAAAATCCAATAAATCACAGTCATTAAAAAAAAAATCAATGTTTGTATACCACACAAAATTTCTTGACTCTAAAATAATGGTTCTGGGTTAATTTCAGTTTTGTTACAAACTTCTCCCTTCGCCTAAGCCAGTGACCCCAGATTTCCATTTATCAGCTTCCTGCCTCATCATAAGACCCAAGTTCTGAAATTGAATAAGCAGGTTCCCTAACTTCCTTCTCTATGTTTCAGGAGTGGTGTGTGTGTGTGTGTGTGTGTGTGTGTGTGTGTGTGTGTGTGTATTACACTCAAGTATATTCAGAACCACCCCCTTCATTGGCCAGCCTTATCTGTCAACTGTAACAAAAAACCTCAAAGAAGGAAATTATGAGAAGGCTTCAGACAGCTGGTGGTAATTTCCTCACACAAGCCCGTCCACCCTTTCAACACCACTGTTTATGTGCATCCCATGTTGGGGGAGGGGAATGTGTGAATTTTCTGTGTCATTCTCCTCACGCTGAGCATACATAACAAGCCTTGAAGATTGTGCAGACTGATATTATGGTCAATAAATACTTTTCTGGAAACAGAAACAATACTGACACAAATTCCTAAGAGGCTTCCAAGCATTCTTGACAATCCACCATCACTAAAACCGGAATCACTGTCCAGGATGTGGCAAGCTGTCCTAGGACCAGCACATCAGTCCATCCAGGATGGCGTTCGAGCCATAAGGAGAATAAATGTGTAGAATGGCAAAACCTGACTTAAGTCTGAGACTGGATTTTTGAACTATGAAAAAGTTTGCTAAGAACAATGTGGCCATGTCCACCCATGGCCCTTACCTTTGAATGTAGCTGTATACTACCTTACCCCTGAAGACCACCTTATCCCTGAAGACTACCTTACCCCTGAAGACCACCTTACCCCTAAGACCACCTTACCCCTGAAGACTACCTTACCCCTGAAGACCACCTTACCCCTGAAGACCACCTTACCCCTGAAGACCACCTTACCCCTGAAGACCACCTTACCCCTGAAGACTACCTTACCCCTGAAGACTACCTTACTTACTCCTGAAGACTACCCTACCCCTGAAGACTACCTTACCCCTGAAGACTACCTTACCCCTGAAGACAGACAGATGATAGGAAGAAACAAAGAAATAAACAAACAAGGGTAGGAAGAAAGAAGGGAAGAAATACATACATATACATACATACATATATACATACATGCATACTACATACATGTACACATAACCTATCTTTGTTTTTTAAACATATTTCCACTCATAATTGTTTCTCTACTTTTGAGAAGAGCTGCAAAACAGCACAATGAAGTCTTACAAATCCACTTGGTTAATCATTCATTAACTGTTTACACTCATTAACTTTTCCTCTCTCCTCACACATATACACAGTTATTGTTGACATCCAAATGAATCATTGAAGCCATAATGTAGATTCCCACTACTGAAGACTTAAGTATATCCTAAGAATTTGATAATTTAATAATTAAAATTATTAAATATCTGTGATTTCACCCCTTCCTGTCAGGCCAGCATTTGTTCCTGTTAAACAGAAAATTTGCTCATCTGAAGTCCCTGAAGCAAAGTTCTTTTTTTTCCCTCATTTTTTATTAGATAGTCTCTGTAGTTACATTTCAGCTGTTATCCCCTAGCCCCTCCCATTGCCTCCATGAAGGTGCTCCCTCTTCCAACTTCCCTCTCCCACCTCAGCACACTGGCATTCTCCTACACTGGGAAAACAAGCCTTCCCTGGACCAAAGGTCTCTCCTCCCATTGATGCCAGAGAATGCCATCCTCTGCTGCATATGCACTTGGGGCCATGAGTCTCTACTTAAGAACTCATTGGTTGGTGTGTTAGTCCCTGGGAGCTGTAGTGGGTTTGGTTAGTTGATGATTTTGTTCTTCCCATGGGGTTGCAGACCCTTTCAGCTCCTTCAGTCCTTTCTCTAGCTCCTTCATTGGGGTCCTCATGTTCAGTCTGATTGTTAGCTGCAAGTATCCTCCTCTGTATCAGTATGGCTCTGGCAGAGCCTCTGAGGAGGCATCCATATCAGGCTCCTGCCAGTAAGCACTACTTGGCATCAGCAATAGTGCTTGGATTTGGTGGTTGCATATGGGGTGGATCCCCAGGTGAGTCAGTCTCTGGATGGTCTTTTCTCCAATCTCTGCTCCTCTATTTGTCTCATTATCTCCTCCCATGACTGTTTTGTTCCCCCTTCTAAGAAGGACTAAGGCATCCACCTTCTGGCCTTCCTTCTATTTGAGCTTTATAATTTCTATGAATTGTTTCTTGGTTATTCCAAGATTTTTGGGCTAGTATCCGCTAATCAGTGAGTACATACCATATGTATTCTTTTGTGATTGGGTTACCTCACTCAGGATGATAGCTTCAACCTCCATCCATTTGCCTAGGAATTTCATGAAGTAATTTTTAATAGCTGAGTAGTACTCCATTATGTATATGTACTACAATTTTGTATCCATTCCTCTGTTGAAGGACATCTGGGTTCTTTCCAGCTTCTGGCTATTATAAATAAGGCTGATATGAACATGGTAGAGCATGTGTCCTTGTTAGATGTTGGAGCTTCTTTTGAGTATATGTCCTAGAGTGGTATAGCTGGGTCCTTAGGTAGTACTATGTCCAATTTTCTGAGTAACTGCCAGACTTATTTCCAGAGTGGCTATACCAGCTTACAACCTCACCAACAGTGGAGAAGTGTTCCTCTTTCTCCACATCCTAACCAGTATCTGCTGTCAGCTGAGTTTTTGATCTTAGCCATTCTGACTGGTGTAAGGTGGAATCTCAGGGTTGTTTTGATTTGCATTTCCCTGATGACTACGGATGTTAAGCATTTCTTTAGGTGCTTCTCAGCCATTCAATATTCCTCAGTTGAGAATTCTTTGTTTAACTCTGTACCCCATTTTTAAGAGGATTATTTGATTCTCTAGAGTCTAACTTGTTGAGTTCTTTGTATATATTGGATACTAGCCATCTATCAGATGTAGGATTGGTAAAGGTCTTAATCCGTTGTTTGCTGGTTTGTCCTTTTGACAGTGTATTTGGGCTTACAGTAGCTTTGCAATTTCATGAGGTCCCATTCTTCTGTTCTGGATCTTAATGCATAAGCCATTAGTGCTCTGTTCAGGAAAATTTCCCCTGTGCCTATGTGTTCTAATCTCTTCCCTACTTTCTGTTCTATTAGTTTCAGTGTACCTGGTTTTGTAAGAAAGTCTTTGATCCACTTGGACTTGAGCTTTGAACAAGGAGATAAGAAAAGATCGATTTGCATTCTTCTGCCTGCTTACCGCCAATTGAACCAGTACTATTTGTTGAAGAGACTGTTTTTTTTTTCATTGAATATTTTTAGCTCCCTTGTCCAAGATCAAGTGACCATAGGTGTATGGGTTCATTTCTGGGTCTTCAATTCTATTCCAATAATCTACCTGCCTGTCTCTGTACCAATACCATACAGGTTTTTTAAAATCACAGTTGATCTGTGATATAGTTTGAGGTCAGGGATGATGATTTCCCCGGAAGTTTTTTTTTTTTTTTTTTTATTGTTGAGAATAGTTTTTGCTATCCTGGGCTTTTTATTATTCCAAATGCATTTACAACTGGTCTTTCTAACTCTATGAAGAATTGAGTTGGAATTTTGATGGGGATTGCATTGAATCTGTAGACTGCCTTAGGCAAGATGGCCATTTTTACAATGTTGATCCTTCCAGTCCATGAGCATGGGAGATCTTTCCACAATCTGAGACCTTCTTCAATTGCCTTCTTCAGAGATTTGAAGTTCTTGTTATACAGGTCCTTCATTTGTTTGGTTAGGGTCACCCCAAGGTATTTTATATTATTTGTGACTATTGTGAAGGGTGTTTTTTCTCTAATTTCTTTCTCAGCCTCTTTATCCTTTGAGTAGAGGAAGGCTACTGTTCTTCTTCTTCTTCTTTTTTTTTTTTTTTTTTTTTGAGTTAATTTTATAGTCAGCTACTTTGCTGAAGTTGTTATCAGCTGTAGTTCTCTATTGGAATTTTTGGGGTCAGTTAAGTATATTATCATATCATCTGCAAATAGTAGTATTTCTACTTCTTCATTTCTAATTTGTATCCCTTTGATCTCTTTTTGCTGTCTGATTTCTCTGGCTAGTACTACCAGTATTATACTGAGTAGGTAGGGGGAGGGTGGGAGGCCTTGTCTAGTCCCTGATTTTAGTGGGATTATGAAGCCAAGTTCTTGACATCTAACTATCGGTAGCCACCCTAACTGATACTTGGGTTCAGATCTACACAATCAAGAGGGTTTATCAAGTCGTCACTCCTAAGACAAAGACAATTTCCCTCTGGAAACCAGTTTCTTGGCAGTTTAAAACAGTGCCCCCCCATTTCAGCTGGCAGGGATTCAAAAACATCGAGTTACAGCCCCAGAAAGCTTTACACAATCAAGTACATTCAATGAGAACTCACTTCCTGAACACCATTCCCCAGTTCCACATTAGCTCCAATACCATTGTATTCCGTAACAAGCTTCTGGCAATTCTCGCCAAAAGAGAAACAATTCTCTAACACTCATTTATCCTGAATATGAGTTAATTCCATTCTCATATCAGTCCCATAAAGCAAAATCCAATAAGCGATGTTTTAACCCAACATTTTAGAAAACAAAACAAATGTTAACATTTTCAAGATGGCTGAGAGGATAGTTCAGGTGGTATAGGGCCTGCTGTGCATGACGAAGGACCCGAGTTCAAGCCCCAATGCACACTGAGAGATTCTGTAAACAAAGTAGGGACTTCTGAAGAATGACAGGCAGGACTGACTATATTTAGCATGCACATGAGGACTTAACACATGCCTGCATGCACGCACACACATCTGCACGCGCACACATGAAATAAGTCTTGGGAGGAGTACCATGCTTCCTTCCTCCTAGTTATGCATTTCCGAAGGCCATGCTAAGCTGCATCAATAAATGTCAAAGCCCTAGACACGTCTCTTTGGTACTCTCTTGTGCCAGGATCCTTAGACTTTGTTAACCACAGCTCTAAGCCTATGTATTGTCAACCGCCAGACAGCAAATGGTCCCTTTAGATTCTGTAAGGTACGAGCAACTGTCCGGAAGGTAGACAAACCAGTACATAATGACGCTTGCATGCAAGCCTAGCGACATGAGGTTCAATCCCTGGAACCCACATAAAATGGAAAGAGAGAACTGATTCTTGGTATGCCCACCTTTCTGAGTCCCAACTATATCTTTTTCCCTGTCTTTTTCTTTCAGATGCTGGCTAGAACCCAAGGCTGCTTTGGAAGTCAGTGTCTAACACTATGGGCTTCCTTACTCCTTTTCCTATGTTCTGCTCCTCATCTTGTGGCTGCCTGCTGCCCAGCGGCTGACCTCTGTGCTGCCTTACACCAAACAGCATGACTCTCCTTCCTTCTCTTCCTCATTCTCCTCGGTCCTTCCAGGCAGCTGCAAGACTCCCGTCTTATCTATCCTAAGGTTTTTCCTTTTACACGCTAACAAACCATCCTCCGTCTCTCTGAATCCATTCTTAAATTCTTTTATTAAAGAAACTAAGGACACCAGTTATTGCACGACAGCTCCACAGGGAAGCCCCAAGCTTTCTGGTGACAGTGCATCATAGACCCTGACTTTCCACAAACACACTGTGGCTCCTCCCACAATAATTGTCAACGCCACTATGAGACAAGGCCAGCTGGTCTGACCTATTTCTCATTTTAAATCTCAGCTGGAAGTTGCTGTGATCTCTAAGGTGTGGGAAGACAGTTGGAAAAGCGAGGGGGTAGAGGTGAAGAGAGAGGAAAGTTACTTCAAAGACGGCCTTTTTGCTTTGTTATTCCTGATTTGGACTTGCTTTGCTGTGTTCTGAGACAGCATCTCGTAGAACTCACACTCCTGACCTTACTGGCTCCATCTCCCCAGTTACTGCAATGAATTTCTGGCATTTGTCTGTTCAGCTCAAAAGCAAATCTTGTTGGACTTTGGCTTTCCTGTCACATGACTGAAAGCAGCCACACTTCCTTCATGCTCTCTGCAGGCTGTAGTGACTTATTCCTGCCTTAGGACACTTCCAACCTGGAGCCTCTCTCTCCACTGGTGACAGCTGCTCAGTAAAACTTGGCATCAATACTTGGAGGCATGACAATAAAAGCCACCCTCCCATGCCCCCTGCTGGTAGAATCTGTCTTGCCTTTGCAGCCTTGTGGGTGTATTTTATTTGGCCCTAAATGCTCCCTGTAGTTTGGTTAAGTATTTTCTGTATTTTCAGACTCTCCTGTTGCATTCACTTTTGCTACACCCCTATAGGCATTTTGCCTATTTCCTAGTGCTAGGGCATCATGGGCCTGCCATCCTCCATCCTTATTAATGTCTAGTTTATATGGTCACCATTTCTCTGGTCTACTGTTTGATTCTGTTGCCTTTGCCGGGTTTGCTTGATTGGTTGATTGATTGATTGATTGATTGATTTGGGACAGGATCTCACTTTGTAGTCCTGGATGCCTTGGAATGTAGCCTTGAACTTGTGGCAACCCTCCTGTCCCACCCCTAAGTTCTGAAATTGTAGGCATACACCACTGTGTCTGGTCCCTGTACCATTTCTCATCAGGTTCCAGAGCTCAGCTTAGTGAGGCAGACCACTGGCCACATGCCTGGTCAGCCCTCCGACAGATTCTACTCTTGGATTGCTTTTTCCCCAAAATTATGGGCTACCTTTTGGAACTGTGAGCTACAATAAACCCTTCCTCCCATAAGGTGCATTTCATCAGGGTATTTCATCAGAGCTGCAGGCTCTGGATGACTGCTGTTGATCAAGTCTGTGTTTGATGTCTGAGATGGAGGGATGACAGAGTTCAGGAGAAGTGAAAATATACTGCCTTCAAGGTTATTTTATTTTTTAGTCGGATGTTCTGGTCCTGAATATGCTCTTCTAGGGGAGACGAGCCACCACAATGCAAACATATATGCGTGGTGAACACAGAAACTCAGTTTATCAGACCTGGAAGGACTGAAGGCTGTAACCATCACAAAAGCTGATGTTTGCATCCCCAGGTGACAACCTGTCAATCCCTATCAAGTTTTGAGATGACTGCAGCCCCAGGTAACTGTGTGACAGGCCACAGACTGAGCCCCTCTGCTGCTGTCAGCCAAGCTGCTCAGATTCCTTGCCTTAGAACAGCGGTTCCCACCCTTCCTGATGCTGCAACCCTTTAGTACAGTTCCTCACGATGTGCTGACCCCCAACCATTAAAGTATTTTGGTTGCTACTTCATAACTATAATTTTGCTACTGATATGAATATTAAGGTAATTATCTGATATGCGGGGTATCTGATATGCAACCCCTGTGAAAGGGTCTTTGACCCCCAGATGTGTTGCAACCCACAGGTTGAGAACCATTCATTGCCTCAGAGACTGTGAGATGAAAACTGTTTCTAGTTTTTAACTATCAAGCTGTGGGCTGGTTTGCTATGTAGCTAGAGCAACCTAATATAACTAACAAAAAAACTATAATAAGACACCACCCTTTCTGTCAGTCCAAGGTCATGCTGTGGATGCAGAGGCTACTTTCATCCCTAAAGAAATTGTTATCCTCCCTCAGTAAAGAACAAAGAAGTCAGAGCAGTTATTTAAGGATTCACAGTAACACCTAGATTCACAGTTGTAGTCTTTACTTTTCTATTGCTACACTAAATCACCATGAGCAAGGCAACTTAAAATAGAGTTTATTTGGGCTTATGGTTTGGGAGATAGGCGGCCAAGATGCAACACAGGGGCATAAGTGACTGGAGGAGGAAGCTCAGGCCTTACACTTTGAACTCCAAGCAGGATGCAGAAAAAGTAAAACCTTGCTTCGGTGACATGCTTCCTGCAATAAGACCACATCTCCTAGAGCTCCCCAAACAGCGCCACTAACTGGGAACCAAGTGCCCAAATGCCAGGGCCATTGGAGAACAATCCCATCACACTGGCACAGTGGTGGTGAAAAGTGAGTCGAAGAGTGATCTCTGACGATTGTTTTACAGTCTGTGCCTCTTATGCATGTTCCCTGGGGAACGTGCTTTTAATCATTCACCGAGAACGTTTTCAGTTAGAAAATACATGAAGTTCATGAAGATCTTTCTTGTTGAGACCCCGAATAAAGCTATGTTGCAGAAATCACTGTTGATTAATACAACCAGAGATGTGATAGGGTCAACTCTAAAGGAGACAACACTGTTGCTGTGGTGAAATGAATGATAATCCCCCCTTCCCCACCCCTCCCCCCAGGCTCTTATGTTTGATTCCAGGTCTCCAGGTGGGGGAGCTATTTGGAAGGGATTAGGAGGTGTGGCCTTGATGGGGGTGGTGTGTCACTGGGGGTGGGCTTTGAGTTTCAAAAGACTCATCCCAGTTCCAGTGTGCTCTGCCTCCTGTTGGGGATCAAGATGTGAGTGCTCAGCTGCTGCCTGAGCTATCTGCTACCATGACAACAGATAAAGTCTGTTGTCATCCAACATCATAAAGTCTAATCTGCCCTGGTCCTAGTGTCTTGTTATGAAAAATAACTAATGTAGATGCTGAGATAGGATTCTGTTTCTGCTTGTTCGCTGGGGTACCGGCTCCATGCCAACATTCCTCCTTACTTTCTGCCAGCTGCTGTTGGGAAGTGGATGTGGGGGTGGATGAGGACACACTGGGCAAACTTCTTCTTCTGAACAGTGGGCATCGCTCGCTTTATGTCTTTGTGGTTTGAACAGTGTCCCAGATTCTCCTTTGAGATTTGCAGTTCCCTTGTTTTTTTTTTTTTAATAACCTAAATATGGAGTAGCCTGGTGCTTTTCGATATAGTCTCGGTCATTCATTTCTCTGTGATGACCTGCGTGGGTTTTACTGTATGAATGGGAAAAGAAGTCCTCACAAGGTCAGACTCTGCAAAGCAGTTTGTGATTTTTAAAGCAAGTGGGCTGTTTAAACGTGTGTTGAGTTGGGGACCATGTTGTTTTTGTCTAATTCTAGCAAAGAACTTTATAGTTGATTTCTATTGACACATAGCTCTGTTTAGAGTTGTATTTTTTAAGGAAGCATAGCCTTCCTGGCATCACAAAGGAAGACCTTTTAAACATAGACAAGTGAAAATAATCACTCCACTGTGCATGGCATAGATATTTAGCACCTGCTCATCAGGCATGAAGTCTGCTACTTTACAGCTTGTGTGACATTGTCAAACTGCTTAACTTTTTAAATGCAGTTGGGGATAATAATTAATATCATTCTTTCAGGGTCATGAGGATTGAATGCTTATTTAAAAATGCATAGAGCCTGCCTGGCATATAGTATTGTACTCAAAACACTGTTTGTAGTGATGGAAGAGATAGTTCCATGGTGAAGAGGACTTGATGTGCTTCTAGGGGCCCCAAGCTCAGTTCTCAGCACCCACATCATGTCTCACAGACAACTGCAACTCTAGCTCCAGGGGTTCCCAGGTCATCTTTTGGCCTTCTTGAGGACAGGAACATTTGTACATGCATGTGCACATGTGTGAGTGTGTGTGTGTGTGTGTGTGTGTGTGTGTGTGTGTGTATGAAACAGAACTCATATACATAAAATAAAATAACTATTTAAAAACCTAAAGCATTATTGATAATACAAATTATAAATGAGCTAACAGTGATTATTGACCGTGCTGTTTGCTACAGATAACTTACTCTACAGTCGTTATAGGAGACTCTTTAGGTCTTGAACAGATGAACTTATGAAGATGCTCTGGCAAATAGGACTGAGAGAGCCAGTGATTTGGGTGGATTGGAGTGTCCCCTAGACATACCATCCCTGCCTGTTTCTCCCCTCCCACCATAAACACCATCACCATTTGGTCACCATGTGAAGTTCTAGGCATGTATTCTGACATTAAAAAGGGTCTTCACCGTTTGTGCTGGCTAGTTTTATGTCATCTTGACACAAGCCAGAGTCATCTGAAAGGAGGGAATTCTACTGAGAAAATGCCTCTATAAGACTGGGTTGTAGGTAGGCCTGTAGGACATTTTCTTAGTCAGTAATTGAGTACGAGGGCCCAGCCCATTGTGGGTGGTTCCAGCCTGGTCTGGTGGGTTGGAGTGCTATAAGAAAGCAGGGTGAGCAAGCCTTGAGGAGCAAGCCAATATGCAGCACTCTTCATGACCTCTGCATCAGTTCCTGCCTTCAGGTTCCTGCCCTGACTGCCATTATGAACTACTATATAGAAGAGTAAGCATGTCCACCCAACAGCTGACTCAGACAGATGCTGACACTCACAGCTAAACAGTGGATGGAGCTTGGAGACTCTTATGGAGGAATAGGAGGAAGAATTGTGGGCCTCAAAGGGTATAAGAACTCCACAGGAAGACCAACAGAATCAACTAACCTGGACCCTTGTAGCTCTCAGAGACTGAACCACCAACCAAGGAGCACACATAGGCTGGACCTAGGCCTCCCCGCACATATGTAGCAGATGTGCTGCTTGGTCTTCATGTGGGTCTGAACAACTAGAGGGGGTGCTGTCCCAAAAGATGTTGTCTTTCCTTGGGATACGTTCTTCTAGCTGGGCTGCCTTGTCTGGCTTCAGTGGGGGAGGATGCACCTAGCTACTCAGACTTGTTGGTCTAGGATAGGGGGATACCCAGGGGCATCCTTACCAGTTCAGAGAAGAGGAAGGGGGATGGGAGAAAGATTGTATGAGGGTGTGAGCAAGAGGGAGCCAGTGAGCATGATGTAAAGTGAATAAGTAAAAGTAAATAAATAAATAAATAAACAAATAAGAGTAACTGTGATAAACTCTTTCCTTCCCAAGTTGCTTTTCATCTTGGTGTTTGATCACAGTAATAGAAACCCTGATTAAGCATTAGAATGATCACTTTCTTTTTGTCCCATGATCTACCCCTATACCAGAATAAGCAGGAATTGGGCCTCTGCTTAGGGCTAAATTAAAACCAAACCAAACAAACAAACAAACAAACACCAATCAAAGATAGTCAGCACCGTGTAATATAAATACTCCAACAATAAAGTTGTTTCTCTCAATCATCTCTGTTAAGTTTGCTTTCAGTATCTTGAAAGAACCAAGTTATCTGCCTGAAGGCCAGACTGACACTGTTTGCATGTGATCAGAAATTGCTGTCTCTTCCAGGACCTCCTTACAAAATCTCATTTTTGGACTTCCTTTGGGTACCAAATTTGTAGAACCTAAGCCTCATCCATAGACGGCTTTCTATCTGAATACAGACTACGAATATCATCCTGAACACACCTTCACACTGCTAGCCGGCCTACACCATCGAATACATTTGAAAGGCAACCCAGCTTTATTTGTATTAACTTGCCTGGTGTAGGTGTATTGTTTTGCGTTGGGATCTCTTTGACCCACAGTTGACAAAGCCTGCAGGTCAGAAGGTCAAGTGCATTTGTATCCACCTTCCTTTTATTTCCTTGGCTCAGCTGATCCATGGGTTCCTTCTCACTGAGAGCTCCTTAAATCCCACATTCTCACTGAGCTTGGCCCTTACCGCCTTTGCCGTGAATTTGTTTCAACAGCCTTTCCGTGATCCCATCTCTTCACTCGGCCTATTTACACCCATCTCCCGTAGTTCTAACTCACACAAAAAGCAGGCCAGACGTTGTTTCGACACTTGCCATGAAGCCAAAGTGAGTGGGAAGGGGGAAACAGTAGCAAGACATCATAGTTTTTTCTTAGTGTTGTGTAGAAATGAACAGTTTACCTAATGCAGAGGTTCTATCGCCCAGATGAGACGCACAGATGTCTAGAGCGTCCTAAAGAACCCTGGTGCTGAGCCCCTCGTCTAAAAGATTCTGCTTGCACTGGCCAAGAGGGGAGTGTGTCGTTCAAGTCTTTAAGCCTTACCAGATGCTTCTAACACATAGACAAGACTGAAAACTACTAATTTACAGTATGGATAGACAGGCACTTCTGCGTTCAAAGAGCACGAAATAACATGTTTCTGAATTGACAGTGCTGTCTGGAGGCCAAAGGGCCATTAGCTTTAGAAGGTAGCGCCTGGTAGTGGTGGCGGCCTTTGAAGGTCATTTCCAGCTCCTGGGTCCAGCCATCCTCTGCGTACATGCAAACAGCTCCTTCATATGCCTCCGCTTCCACACACTGGGCCACACTGTTCTGACTGCCAACCGTGAGGAGCTACTTCTCTTCGAATAAGTCAGAATAAATCCTTTCTTCCATATGTGGGTTCTGTCAAGTATGTTGTCTCAGTGTTGCTAAAGTAACTAATATGGGGTCTGGATCCACTCTCCCTAATCTCTGACAGAAATTACTAAAAACTTTGACAACATATAAAATGCTGCCTTCCAGGTGCTGCAAGTTAAACAGCCTAAGATGGCAGCCCCCAACTAATAAGAGAAATCAGTATTTTAAGATGAGGTTTTGGTAAACTCCATCTTAGAATCACTTTTGATACCCCCAAACATTACAGATTATAAGTAAAATGAGTATGCATAACTACTGGCTCAAAGTATTTCCTGTTAAGGGTTTGCCAGTGGGGGTCCGATGGCTCTAGTGTCTATCTGGTTGATATTCTTTCTGGTGCGCATTTGGCTCTTTACCTAAATCTGTACAACAAAGTACCCCGTGTTTCTAGAATAATCACAACAAGAAGGCAATCTTCTGCTGCTGTTTCCTTGGACTTGAAATTCCCAGCCTCCTGGCTCAAGAAAATGAATCTCTGTCCTCTATATTATCCAGCCTTTGGTAATAGGTTCTAACACTGAATGAAACACAGACTATGAACCTTGTCAACTGTAATTTAATCTTCACAGTTAATGCCCATTAATTTAGAGAAGAAATGTGTAGACACAATAGAGGCTCGGGATTCCCAAACAGAATAGACTGCAACCTGGTTAAAAGTGTTTACTTACTACAGATAGAAAAAAAGGCACGAAGAAGGGGAATGATCGTCACTGGACATTCACTGTTCTCGGAAAAAGAACTCCCCTGTATCCTGGACACTGGACCTCTCAGGCTTTCCTAAAAAATTAAAATCTATTAACAACTCCTGCTCCTACTTCGAACGTTACAGACAAATGTAGCAAGTGTGTCACAGGGCTTCCCTGAACTAACAAAAGAGAAACTGCATCCCTGCACGTATAAAAATCCTTATTGTAAATGAATAATTTGCTATCAAAGGTTTGAGTGGTAGCAACGAGGACTCATCAGCCTAAGAAACAGTTACGTCGAAGGCAGGATTCTGACACATGTTCTAAGTAATACCACACTACCGCCTCACAGGGTACAGCCAGCCAGATTTTTGGGAAGAGACCATCTTTATTTTTTTTTTTGTCTTCACCCTTCTGTCTGGTTTAACATTTGCTTCATGCTCTAACGTTATGCCCACAGTTTAGAGCTGAGGCTCTGGAGGGCATCTGCAAGCTAAGCTAGCCATCATCGTCACCCCCCAGGGAACAGTACAGGTAAACATGGGGGTAGCCACTGACATTCATGAGCTGAGACGCAGGAAAACCACACTCCCCACCCACCTTCGGCATATTAGAACCCATTACTCCTCTGCTCTTACAACTGCTATGGGAAGTATGCTACCAGCTCCTAGAACATTTATATTTCATTTTAGCTTTGGTTTTCTGTTTGTTTGTTCACAGACAGTCTCTCTGTGTAACAGCCCTGGTTGTCTTGGAACTGGCCTCAAATTCACAGAGATCTGCCTACTTCTGCCTCCTGAGAGCTAGGATTAAAGGCATCCACTACCACTGTGCAGCTTTGATTTAGCTTCTTATTGATTTTTTTTTACTTGAAATTACAGTTATTTACTTTTTAGTTAACATAAAAAATGATGGGCTAATTTGAATCTCTTATTTATTTATTTATTCATGGGATTTGGGGTTCTGTTTTTGAGGCATAATTTTGCCCTGTATCTCAGGATCACTTTAAGCTCATTATATATATGTGTGTGTGTGTGTGTGTGTGTGTGTGTGTGTGTGTGTGTGTGTTTGTGTGTGTGTGTGTATATACATATACATATATTAGCAGGGTGCAAATCTGCAGTTGAAGCAACTAAAGAGGCTGAGGCAAGAAGACCATGAATTTGAGGCTAGCCTGGGCTATGTAAGAAGACCGTACTGCAACACCTTACTACCATAGTTTAGAGAATCATGTGTTAGCCCTACAAAATGTCTACTGTCGATGACAATGAGAGAGATTACCCTTTATGATGAGTGTCTATTTCTTTCCAGATAAAACGTTCAGCTGTTATATAGAGAGCAGGCAAGAAGCTTTGAAATTTTAGAAACATGTGTGTGAATACACAGATTTATTTTTGGCTAAAGATCACTCACATTTTTAAAACATAATTACATGTGGGATAAACTTTTACTATGTATGTATATGAATATCTCTTGCTTCATCCTTTAACTTCCAGTAACTTATACGTTTCTTAATAGAACCGTGATCCCTTTAACTGCGGTATAATTGGATCATTGACTACATTTTTTGCATAAATAGGGGTAGTGCAATGAATGAAAGCAATCAAGTATTTTTGAATAGACCGACCCCCCTCTTTCTAGTTCACAGATCCAGCAGGCACTGGAGCATGTAATACAGATCCAGCAACTCTTCTACTCTGAGGTCAAATCTTCCATCCCAAGCTCCATCCCATTCATAGGAAACTGAGGCCTAGAAAGGTCTCGATTAGTTAAAGGCAAAGCAAAGACTTGAACCCACCATTGCCTTTTGGCTTGAGTGATAAGTGCTGACTTCCCACGGGGAGGAGGGCGGGCGGGGAGTGCAGAGGGAGGAGTTAAAAATTCTGTGACAGAGACATGCTTACTTTGAAAATGGCAGCCATACAATCTGTCCCTTCTTTTGGAAACATTAACATGCCAGATTTTCATCTTGCTGTTGCTACACGAAGAACACGGGACCTAATCTGCTGCGTGTTTTCTAGGCCAGCGTGGAGGAAGGATCTGGGTTCAGATGGGGTTAGCCGGTCCAGAGCATCCAGCCAACAGGACCAGGTCAGGCTCCAGCACTGCAGAGTAAGAAAAGCCTCACCAACCTCCCTGCTGTCTCCAGCTAAATCAAATAAATAAATACCTAAGAATGAAGAGACTAAGAAAAGGCAAAGATGAGCGCTCTGCGAATTCCCCCTACTAGCCAGGCTCCTGGGTCACCTTTCCTTGGGCTCCGGTCAGCAGGTGTTGCCTCCAGCCTCACCCACACCGGTACATATTAAGCAAAGACAGAAACCTGGATTCCCACCCTTTCTCCTGCGCATCAGCGCCACACCTTCCTACTCTACTTAACCCTGTCCCAATTTGCTCCTGGGGTCCCCATCTCTCGCGTGCCCGCCAAACCTTCCCCAGTAACTGGCACTGGGTGACAACCTCCCGTGACTATGTAGATCTCCTGCCACGACCCCAGCCCTGTCCAGCAAACAGTGCACCAGCACCCTATACCACAGCACACTAGCAACCCCGCACCGCAGCTTCCCCTGCTCCAGCGGCAGAAGCTGGCCATGTTTTACCTCATCCAGGGTGCCGCCGAGGCTGCCTCCTCCTCCTCTGCCGCCACCGCCCAGCTCCCAGCCCGCTCTGGGGGTCGCCGTTCCCGGCTGGAGGGCTGCCGTGGAGACTGGCGAGGTGCGTGGTGAGCCCAGCACGGCGGCGGCGCGAGGTGGCAGATGGATCCGCTGTCCGTGCGCTTCATGGGTCCGAGGCCTGGGCACTGCGCCCTAGCTATGATCTCTGCTTGGTTTCCCTTGGTTTCACCGGCTGCCCAGGCGTGTCCTCCTCGCGTGGAAGAGCATCCAGCCCAGATGCTGCGACTGTGGCGGAGACGCAGCCAGGTTCGGCCTCCCGCGAGGCTGTCTTCCAACTGCTCCACCCAGGCGCTTTTGGTCCTTCTGCTACACACGTAGCTGCCCTGCATCCTCTAGAATCTCCGCGTCGCTCTCCATCTGTGACCTCAGCCTGGCAGTCTTGTCATTTCCAGACCTCACTGCCTTTTCGTTCTTGTGCACTCCAATGTCACCTTCCCCAATTTCTAAGCTTAAAGAAGTCCCTGGCTGGAGATGGCCCAGCAGGTAAAGGCATTTGCTGCTAAACCCTATGACCCGAGTGTTCAATCCTGGTGATAGAGTCTGACATCCTCCAGTTGTCCTTTGACCTTTACATGCTCGTGGTACACACACACACACACACACACACACACAGAGAGAGAGAGAGAGAGAGAGAGAGAGAGAGAGAGAGAAAGAGAGAGAGAGAGAGAGAGAGAGAGAATAAATAGATGAATAAACAATAAATAGAAGAATAAATAAAATAAAGTTCCTCCTGTTCTAACACCTCGGGATACTTTCCAGGTTGCCTCTCTCCTCCCCTAAATTGGCCATCCTTGAATAATTTAACCTGTCCCTTATTACTGACTCCTGGGAATGCTACTCCAGATAGCTGGTTAGCCTCTTTGCCTCATGTTTAAGAATCTTGTTGTTGTTTGTTTTTCCAGCTTTTTCTTTGGTTCTTGGAGGTGGGGAGCGCTGTCCTAAACAGCTGTTATTTTTTTCCTAAGTTGGAATTTTCTGATGGTCATTTTCTAAAAACTCTTATCAAACAGTATCTACCATCAGCCCAAGTGAGTGCTGTCATCTACACACACACACACACACACACACACACACACACACACACACACACACAGACAGACACACACGGGGGAGGCAAAGGCAAGTGGATCTCTGTGAGTTCCAGGCCACCCTAGGCTATAAAGCAAGTTCCAAGACAGCCAAGTCTATATAATGAGACCCTGTCTCAAAACAAAACATAGTTTACCAAGGCATACTGGCTTATGCCAGTGATCTCAACTATTAGGGAGGCTGAGGCCGGAGGACCAGACGTTCAAAGCTAGCCTGTCTCAATACAAAGTAAAATGGGACCCGAATGTAACTCATTGGTAAGTACTTGTACAGTGTGTGCAAGGCCCTGGGTTCTATTCCCAGCACCTACAAACACACAACTCTAAGGTTAACTAAATCACCTTTAAGTTCTCTGGTAGTTCAGACTCATAGCCCCAAGGGACCATGTTAGTTGACTCTGTTGGTCCTCCTGTGAAGTTCCTGTCCCCTTCAGGGCCTGTTATCCTTCTTCCTACTCTTCCATAGAGTCCCCAAGCTCCAGCCACTGTTTGGCTGCGGGTGTCTTTATCTGTCTGATTCAGATGCTGGGTGGAGTCTCTCAGAGGACACATGCTCCTGTCTGCAAGCATCACAGAGTATCATTAATAGTGTCAGAGATTGGTACTTGCCCATGGAATGGGTCTCAAGTTGAGCTGGTTATTGGTTGGCCCATTCCCTCAGTCTCTGGACATCCCTGCCTTTTTAAGGAAGTTCAAGTACTTGATACGCGCGTGTGTGCTTACAGCCAACAGTCAGTGCTGTGATAATGTACTTTCAGAGAGCCAGAGCTGAAAAAAAGTGATTAGAATTTATATAATTCTTACCTGGATGGGAACAATCTGTAAAGAAAATATACGGCATGGCGAATTATAAAAATAATGCTGATGGTTTTCAATGGTGAGAAAATATTTTAAAAGAAAATATCTAAAACTAATTTTTGACTTTTAGATTGAAGAGGTGTTACAGGGGCTGATAGGAACAGGAGAGCTGGCTGGCCTTCACACACATTAACTGTTTCAAAACCTTACTAACCCCTCCTTCTTTTTTCTTTTTTGTGAATGGCTAAGAGGAGTACTCACATTTACTTTCTGGGATAGCATGGCTTCTCTTAAAATTTCTTTCTCTGTCAAGTTTTCCCATCCTTTTGACATGGTATTTTGTTTTGTTTTAAGCCCTCGATGTTTACTGTGGATGCACAGACACATATGTGTTCCTGTACAGACTACAGAATCCATGGGACAATACATGTGACTGAATGACAGCATGTCGTATCCCACATGCATACAAGTATTTTTGAATAAGTCTCTGATTGGGGTGGCTTCTTTAGGTAAACGTAGACATAATTCATTAAAAAGTCTTTACATTCTGTTGTTTGAATATAACGCTGATGCAGACAAACAATACCCTTATAATTTTAGTTTTGTGGAGGTCAGGATTTAACCTGACGCTTAACAGGTCTGACAATGCTCTACTGGTTAACCACAAGCAGAGTCCCAGCGGGACTCACTAGTACAGGTTCTGGGAACTGGACTAGGTCCTTTACAAGAGCAGCCAGAGGCCTTAACCACTGGGCCCCTCCAGCTCCAAATGCTGCATTTTTAAGTGAGAGTTTTCACCTCTGCCATATTGCATGTCCAAACCTTTGCTCAGAGTTTTGCATTGTACTATTAGTACTTGGGAGGCTGAAGAAGGAGAATTTCAGTGAATCTGAGATCAGTCTGGGCTATCCAGTAAGTTCTAAGTCAGTCAGGTTAGAGAGTAAAAATTCCTCTCAAACAAAACAAAACAAAACAAAACACATGCATTCTCAGGCACATACCCATTTCTACATAGAGAGACACATATTGCCCACATACACCCCACAGTCAGATATGCCCACATACACATGTATACCTTCCCACACAGAGATACACACACACACACACACACACACACACACACCTGTCCCCACACAGAGACACATACCCACACACGCATAGAGATACATATTGCCCCACAGAGATACATATCCACACATGCATATACCCCCACATACCTGCCCTCCACAGAGACATATACCCCCCACAACACTCACAGAGACATATGCCCACATTCACAGAAACACATACCCACATAAGTACAGAGATACAAACCTGTACACATACATAGAGACACATATCCACACATAAACATACACATACCATCTACCCATACACAAAAGATACATACATATAATTAAGACACAATGAAAACAAATCTTAAAAATAATTTAAAAACAAGAAATAGGCCCGGAGAGATGGCTCAGAGGTTAAGAGCACTGACTGCTCTTCCAGAGGTCTTGAGTTCAATTCCCATCAATCACATGGTGGCTCACAACCATCTGTAATGGGATCCAATGCCCTCTTCTGGTGTATATGAAAACAGCTGCAGTGTACACATATAAATAAAATAAATCTTAAAAAAAAAAAGAAACAAAAAACAAAACAGACTTCGGGCTTCTACCTCTCTTACATAGCCTGGGTTCCTGTGCTCCAGGCTACCGCTGAGATTACTGTTTGGGCTTCTTTCAGGACTTTTCTTTCCACATCAAAGGCTACAGTCTTTGGTACCATGTTTGAGGGATTCCTGTCTTTAAGAATGTCAACATTTGTGATTATGATATCCGAGGCATAGACTCAGTGCCAGTAACAACACTCTATTTTGTTCTTGATTCTTTTTTCTTTTGAGTCAGGGACTCGCTGTCCTAGACTAACCTGGAACTCACTGTGTGGTTCACATTGATCTTGAGCTCACAATCCTTCTATCTCAGCCTTCTGGGTGCACGTTTGCCACTGTGAAGTGCATGCCCAGTTCATAGTCTAGTTCTTTAAGCCAACTAACTAACTAAATAAATAAATATCAAAAGTCTGCATCTCACCAGAATCCTGCCATCGAAGCCTAAGTTTCCAGAAAATTCTATTTGAGAAAAATATTAACATTTTACAAAGTTATGATAGACAAAGATAAAGACAAAGTACTTCATACAACTTTTAGGAGAATTATTTTAATTTTCGCCTCCCAAAAGTGCAGTTTAAATGTTTTATGATGGTTTAAATGTTAAGTGGTTTCTGACCTCCACTCAGCACCTGTCCTTCTGGTATCTCTTTTTGTCTTGAAACAAGTTAGTGGTGGCGAGGCTTCTATCCCACCAGTATCTTCAGGTCTTCTCAACAGTGAGTGTTGTTGAGAACCCAGAGCAGAAGCTGGGGAGATGACTCCGTGGGCTAGAGCCCTTACAGTATACACAGGAATGTATGAGTTTGAATCCTCAGCAGTCATTGAAAAGCCAGCTGGTGGTGTTTATTTGTAACCCCCACCTTGGGAAGCAGAGATGGGGAGATCCTTGCTGCTTGCCAGCTACCCTCAGCTTAGCCGAACCAGGGAGCTTTGGGTCTAGATAAAGTGAAGTGATCCTGTCTCCAAAGGTAAGATGGAGAGGCTGGAGAGGTAGCTCAGCAATGAAGAGCCCTGTCTGCTCTTTTAAAGGACTTTAGATTCAGTCCGCAGCACCCACATGGCAGCTCACAACAGTGTAACTCCAGTCCCAGGGGATCAAACACCCACTCTGACCTCTGCAGGCACACACGAGGTATACACCCCCAAACATAAAATTTTAAAATGTAAAGGTAAGGTAGAAAGCTGTAGGAAGACACCCAACACCATCATTTGCTCACACACACACACACACACACACACACACACATATCGCATACACATGAAAGAACCTAAAATATATATGTATAAATGGAACATGTCTGTAATGCCAGCACCTAAGCAATGGGAGTTGGTGGAACAGGAGTTCAAGATAATCCTCAGCTATAGTGAGTTTGAAGCCAGTTTAAGCTATATGAGATCCTGTTTAAAAAAAACAACAACAACAACAACAAAACTAAATCCAAAACACAATTTGTTAATTCTAGACAATTTTTTTAGCCTTTATGGCAATAAAAGTAGATCCCAACAAAAATATATATCATATCTACAAGGAACATACAAATCATAATTTTCTGTAAAATGATACACACAGAATGAGGAGACCAGTAAAATAGACATTGGAAGGCTGCAGGTGAAGGTGCTGCCAACAAGCCTAATGACTGCAGTTTGGTCCCTGGGACCCAGAGTGAACTGAGAGAGCTCCCACTGTCACCTGACTTCCACAAGTGCACTGGGATATTTGAGAGCACACACACAAACACAGTGAATAAATATAATTTTAAATGACTTCTTTTATTTTTTGAGGTTATAATATGTCATTTTTCAACTTCCCATTTCTTTCTCCAAATCTCTCATATACCCCATCTTGCTCTCTTTCAAGTTCACAGATTCCTTTATCATTGTTGTTACACACACACATACATCCTGCTCAGTCTGTATCATGCTACTTGTGTGTGTGTGTGTGTGTGTGTGTGTGTGTGTGTGGTATGTGTGTGTGTATATATGATTTTTAAAATTTCAAAAGATAGGCATTGGATCATATAGCATGCACCCCAAAAAGAGTACAGTGATAAAACTTCCCAGCTAAAGGCTGTCAGAGAAGAAACAGCTGACCCAGATGAGATCACCAATGACAATACAGAAGGCCAAGGTAGGCAAAGGGACCAAGATCACTTCTACCTCCCAGAAGGGCTTCGGTCCTCCTGTGGGTTCTGTTGTACCTGCTCACTGAGAATCCAGTGACATGCTTATTAGTTCCGTGTAGTAAGCAGCCTGTCATTCTGTCTGGGGAAAGCCTGTTGGTCTTGTTTGTTTGTTTATTTGTTTGTCTTCAGAAAAAGGGGTAAGCCTGCCTATTTGGTGGGGATGAAATATTAGCAATACCTTTGGGCTAATACAGATCTAAATTTATTTTCCCCTGCTTAGTTTGACATGTACTGAAAGTGGTATCGATCTGGGCATGGTAGCACACACCTGTTACACCAGCACTTGGGAGGCTGAGGCAAGAAAGTGTTGATGTCAAGACTAGCTTGGGCTACATAGGGAGATGCTTTGTATAAAGCAATCAAGCAAGCAAAGAGGCAAGCAGTCGATCGATCGATCGATCAATCGATCAATTCTTTTTATAAAGTAGTATCAATACTTCTCAGACTAACTTGTTTATTTATTTATCAATTTAAAAACAGAAAGCATCACCATGCTTTAATCACCTAATATTCTAACTCAAAACAGTCATTTTAATATCTGCAAGAACTGATAAGACAACACAAACAGATCTTGTAACCTGCTTTTGAAAATGTGCATGGGTATTTTGCCTGCATGTATGTCTGGGCATCATGTCTGTTCATGGTGCCTTTGGAGACTGGATCTTCTCTGCAAGAGCAGCTGGTGTCCTTAACCTCTAAGCTATCTCTCTGGGAATTGGGTTCTAAAATTGGGATTTGGATTATGGCTGTCTAAGGGCTTTAAAGAAGCTCTCCATAGAGAACAGCTCATAGACCTTTGTATCTGGCTGTTAAGCTTGTAAAAACAGAGGACCACACTCCCTAATGACCATGAGAGAAAAAAAAGGGAGTATGGCTGAAAGATACAACCTCAAGTTATTAAAAAGCAATCACTCAGAAGTAATTCAGTAATTTCAGCAACACTGAACCACTAGATGAGTAAAGATAGTTGAATAAAACAATCAGGAGCTGAAAACTGGGACACAGGAAGGCGGGCATCCAATGGAGCTACGGAGTCAATAGTAGTTCAGATGAAGAACTCGGGGCTTTGAGAAGCCACCAAGTCCACTGAGATCAGGAAAGCAAGCAGAGACTCAGGCCTAAGGACAGAAGGACAGGTATTTGGGGGAAACCACCATCCAATTCCTTTATTAATTCAGACTGGAAAGCAATGGGATTGGTTGACTAGGGGTGGGTCTGTGGTCTTAGGAGAGACAGGGCTTGATAGAATATGACCCCTATCACAAGCATCGTGACTTGTTTTTTCTTCTACATAAACCCAATGTCTGTTGCTCACAGTAATTGAGCAGTAAATATTTACCTGTCACTAGTTGGAAGCATGAAAGAAACAGATGAAGAATACGTTTTTGTTTACTATGAATTGGGCTGTATAGAGCCAGTGAAATTTTTTTTCAGTCTTTGAGACATATCAATCATTCATCCATATTATAAACACTGAGACAGTGGTAGCTTTCAGATGCTGTGCCATAAGGGCTAACTAACACTTTCAATATCCTGTTTAGAGGCTTGTAATGCAGACGGTATGCCTGTCTTTTTAAGTTGAAGTTTAACCTTTCTTTGGGGTCTGCCAAAGGCTATCCATCTTTTTAGCCTCAAGAGATGAGTGGTCTGGCTCTGCTTTCTACCTTGTTTCCCCGACAAAGCAAAAAAACCAGATAGACACCACAGCTATCTTCTAGAAGGCAAAGGGCAGCTCTGCTGTGGTCCCATGTCTAACCCACAGTATTGAAAGCAGCAGTTATTTTAAACAGAGGCTCCCATCTGACTTCTTTCTTTGCCATTCAGCTCTTAATTTCCATGTCAGTGATGGAGGGAATGGTGTAAATGACATTGTAATAAGCTTTAGCCAGAGAAGACAGTTCAAAGTAGCCTATTCTTAATGACCTAGGTATAGACTGGTGTCACTGCAACCTCAACTCCAAGACATCAAGCACCCCCTGAAGCCTCCCACATACACCACACACCCATACACACACTCTACATACCCAGAGTCTGCAATGCCTGATGGTATGTCCAAAGGGTAAGCACAGGCCAAATATAATACGATATAATATAATGTAATATAATATAATGTAATATAATGTAATACAACACAATATAGCAGAGCTGACTGGCATGGAAAATGAAAATCAGAACAAAAGCTGACTTATGTGGGTCAGAATTAAATGTTCTTCTGAGGCTATATTTAGAAGTGGAGACTGAAGAGGGAGCCATGTATTAATCTGCAAGAAAGTGTTCCTTTATAAAAACATCATGATGATGCACTAGTGTATATGGGTGGATAACAGGCCGAGTAAGAAACACACAACGGTACTGCTCTCTCTGGTGGCATCTGCAAACATCTGTGCAAAGGTCACTGCTTTAATCAAGTCTTCTGCCATAGCAGCTTAATATACATTAATTTAATTTGGATATGTGCATTGTTCAATTGTTTGGTGTGTTTCAAGAATTTTCTGGCATGTCTAGCTTCGAGTCACTCCCCTGCCTCCCCTCACTCACACTGCCAAAGCTCTGGAATTGTACTCATTTCATAACATCGTGTGTTGTCAGGTTTTAGGCAGGTGAAGGATAAACATAAACGTTAGCAATATGAATATTCTCTCTCTCTCTTTCTTCTTTTTTTTTTTCATTCAATGTAAAATAGTCAAGGAGGACCTTTCCTGGACCTAGCACAGAGTTGGTCATCATTACATGATTGTGTGTTGCTCAAAGGGTCAAAGATTGAGAGCTCAAGATCACTAACAGATATGAACAGGATGGTGCACATCAAGTTGGAAGCAAGTGACTCAGATTCCAGAGTTCCTAAGGTCTGAGTATCTGATCAGATACTGCACTAGCTTTTCCGAGTTGCCCATTGAGCAACCTAAGAAGACCACACCCTCTCTTGGAATAACAGTTCCAGTGTCTGAGGGCACAAGAATCATGCTGTATGTTTAAAAGGAGTGCAAGTATGAATGCTCCAAGAAATGGTTGGCAGAGGGCTGGAGATGTAGCTCAGGGGATGAGTGTTTGCCTGGCTTGTATAAGGCCTGGGTTGGTTCCTCAGCACTTGGCATGGAGTGGGGATGGGATAGGACTTGACCTAATAAGGAAAATTTGTAACTAAAATTAACCCCAAGAAGCAAGAGAAGTGGGATTTATTATAAGGTAACAATGATAAATGTCAGGTGTTCATGAGAAGACCATAATTAAATCCACTGGGTTTTTTTTTTTTTTGTGCTACCATAAATTGTTTTAATTAAAAAAGCATTTAAAAGAAGCAATGGCATCTGAGAAACACTCAGGCAATGTGCACATAGGCCTTGGGGGAAAGCTGAGAGCATAAAGGAAAAGAAACCTGAGGTTCTCACTCCCAGGCAGCTTCTCTGAATGTGCCTTCTGCTGTATCCGCAGTCTTTTCCATCTGCAAATCATGACTCTAAGACTGAATTATCTAAGAATAATTATTCATAAATATTGCCTAGGCCGAAAGCATTGGCTAATTTCTGTTAGCTCATAAGTCAATCAACCCATTTATTCCATGCTAAGTCCTGCCATGTGGTTAGCTGTCTCTCCATCAGCATTGAGGCAAATCTCTTCCCTCACCTCAACTTATCTTAGAAGTCTCTCTCCCTGCTGCAACTCCTATTTCCTGCCTCAGCTAATATGCCAACAGCATTTTATGGACAGGTGATGCTTCCACAAGAGATTCTCTCTATATTCCATGTTTAGCTCTCTTCTGCTCCCCTGACCCACAGGGACATAGCCTTATTGTCAATATTTGTGTCATTATTTCCTATTGCTAGAAATGTTCTATTGGGATCAATGACAGTCATTTGAGACTGTGGTAGAAGGCATATCTTTGTTGAGTGGAAAAAAGAAATGAGAGAGCGGTATCTGTAGACTATTCTAAATGTATCATGATTCTGCCAGCTTAGGCATTATACACTCCAAAATTGCTTTCCACTTCACACTGGCTCGGGTTGCCATTTGCTAGGTATGAGCTGTGGCAAGCAAGGGAGGATGTGACTGTAAATACAAGGCCAGCATAGGTGAGTTCTAGGCCAACCGGAGCTGCACAGCAAGACACTGACTGGAGGGGGCATTATATATGAAAGAGGAGAGATAATATGAGAGAATTATTATCACACCAGTAGCTAGAGCTGAACCTGAGCTCAAAGCCTGCTCACATCACTTCTAGCTATGTGACCTTCTTGGAAAAAAGAAATCTCTGAAGTCTTCTCCAACTATAAAGTGAGGGCCTTCAACTAACAAATTTTACGAAGCTGCTTAGTCAAATATACAGATAATCATAAGGTACCAACTATGAGCATATATCAAAGAATAGTTATTCATAATGTAATAAGTATCGCTGTATAATTTCTTTCTTTCTTTTTTAAGTTTACAAAAACCCCTGTACCTCTATCTTCCCATTTCAATATTCATGAAAACCCTCTAGTGATCAAGAATATCCCTATCTCACTGATGAGGATGCCAAAGAACAGAAGGATGAGGTGACTGTCTAGAGGTTGCTTCAAAGGTTGGGAAAACCAAGTTCCTGGAAAGCCTGGTAAGATTGCCCTTTCTATATCACGACAAAGGCAACCAAGAACCTGGATGATCTATGTAATCCCAGAGTCCTGAACTTCTTCATTTATTCACACACACACACACACACACACACACACACACACACTTATAATGCTGATCTCTTTTTAAAAATTTCACGTGTTTGTGTGATTTACCTCCACTTCTATATGCATGAAGAGGCTGTAGTAGCCAGAAGAAGGTGTCAGATTCCCCAGGAACTGGAGTTATTGTTGGTTGTGAACCACAGGTGCTGAGTTGAATTCCCGTCCTCTGAAAGAATAGCTAGAGTTCTTGACCTCCAAGCCATCTCTCCAGCCCCTATTTGCTGATCTCTTACCACAAACTGTTTAAGAACTTTGTGACAGCATAAACACCCAGGCCAAAAACAAAAAACAAAACAACAACAACAACAAAAAAAAAAAACCACTCAAGAAAAAAAAAAAAAAAACTCTGCCGAGACATACCCAGATTATAAAATATTATACATAAAGTTTTCTGTAAAAAAAATTAAATTTGAAAATATATAGCTTTACAGTCGCTTCATACTCCATTCGGCTAAAGGTTCGCTCTCAGTCACTTTTCGAGCCCTTTTCAGCTTGAGTGCAAGTTATTTCAGAGATACCATTTAGTGAAAGAACAAAATTTCACAAACGTGAGCGGGACTTGGTCGGAGGAATGACTTCGGAACTAAAGTTCCGCTGGTTGTGGTTCTCGGTGGGAAACCAATTGGAAGGACCGGTAGTGAAAAGCTCTGAAGTCGTTTCCGGCCACCTCAGCGGGAAGCGGAGCCGCCAGCAGCTAGGTGTTGAGAACCTCAGCCGGAGGTGTAACTGGCCACCGCAGGAGAAGGGGCAGTGACTGAGGCGGCCGGGTCTTCGTAGCCAGGGAAGATGGTGCTGCTGACGATGATCGCCCGCGTGGCGGACGGGCTTCCGCTGGCCGCCTCGATGCAGGAGGACGAGCAGGTAAGCTGCTGCTGGAGCTCCGAGCCCGCTTGTTCCTTGGTCCAAGCTATGGATTCCTTCCTTGGACTAGTGAGAACCTGGCGACCTCACAGACACTCCTTCCCTCTCCCCTGGAGAGATCTTTTGCCATTTGCTAGTGGAGAGGCTACCTGTGAGAAGAAATCTTTGTCGAAGGAGTTAGTTTGGTGTTAACTGTTCCTCTTTACACAGACTCTGGAGAAAAGCGTGTCTTTGTCTAATTGTGGTCACCCTGTTTGTGAGGACTTTTTAGGGACCTTCTTAAAATTTAGGACTTTTATTTTTGGGTGCTGTTAAGGCTGCTGACTAATGCATCTGAGGAAGATCAAGCCCTCGTTTCTTCACCTCGTTTTCCTGTAGCTCTTGATCCTTGACCTAGCTTGATGACATATTTTGATAGTGGATGAGGTAATATTATCGCCACTTATAAAGTTGTCAAGGTTCAGTAAAGAGCCTACTTTCACGCTTATGCCTATTTTCACCTGCTCTAATAAAGTATATTATTTCAAATGAGCTCAAGAATATGATCTGAACAAAGGAGATGGGAGGAGGGGAGTCCTAGAGAACACTTACTTTGAAAAATAATTTTCCCATGAGGGGTAGGAGTGGGGTAGAGATGGGCAAAATCTGGTCAGGTGTTTGGAATTCTAATGGAAGAGAGGGACCAAAGTGGATTTGAAATGCTATTTAATACTAGTGGGCCCCTAGTCTCTGCTTTGAAATTTTTCTGAAACATTTGTGGATTCTTTCTTAATTTTAAACTTGGTATTTATTTGATATTGGTCTGTCAAAATGGGTTTGTTTCACTGATGAGAAGTTCTCCACAGAAATGTTTTTCTCTGATTGTGATTCCATCGTTTTTCCTTAGTAACTTTGATTTTAAATAATACGCCTTTGCGAACCTTTATTGTCTGCAGAAGCACCAGTCTTAGACTCTTTACCACCACAGTAGTAGACAAAGCATCATGGACAGCCTCATAGACACAGCACTGTCCTGGGTCTGCTGTGCAGTCTCTCTTAGGCCCTCATACCACCTGTGTTAGAGTGTGCGCTCTTACCGCCCTTCACAGAGGCTGTTAGGCTTACAGAGAATAGGCTGCTTGCTGAAAGTCACACGGCTAACAAGTCGGGTAATGGAATGTGTCCTGGGTTTTTGGCTGGTACTGGTGCTGATAGTTGCTTTGGGGGGTGGTCTGTTTTTGTTAGAGACTGTTCCCATTTGGGACGGGATGATACTTTGTTGGGAGAGACTGTCCTGTGACTTGTAGGATGTCTGTCCTTGGCCTCTACTTCCAGATGACTGTAGCACCAATTCCTGTTCTATTGTTCTAACAACTCCAACTACTTACAGACATAACCAGAAGTTCCTTTAGGGACAAAATCAGTCCTGATTGAGAATTGGCTAGTTACAGTAATCTTATTGTTTTGAAAAATCAGTATCAGTTGGGCTCTAGGCCAGAACCTTAGTTCTTAACCATTATTATGTACTGTCTTGTTTAAGACTTTTCAATCAGGCATTTACTTCTTACTGATGTAGAAGTAACTTTTAGAAAATAGGACAAGTTCTAGATAGCTAGAGCTTGCCTTGAACTTACCCCTCTTCCATAGCTGTTTGAATGCTAGAGTTTTACTACAATGATGTTTTTCCTTTGCAGTTCTTTTTATCCACCTCCCTGTTCCATCTCAGAAGTGTTATTGTATTTGCTTTAACTTTGCGCTAGTTCTGGAAGGGCAGTTTAGATTTGGAAAAGGTGCTACCAGGTAGATGATAGGGAGCTCCAGAAAAACAAGTGACTGCTGTGCAGTTGAGCCACCTCACACCCCTTATCATTTCAGGGTGGTTACTGCAACTGCCTATAGAGGAAAAGGGCTAGTTCTTGATTCTTGGTCCAACTGGCCTTTGACTGGCTGAGTTCATCGAGGATTTATTAATGATAAGACCTAGCTAAACATTCTTGGAACATGCTAGTGATCTTTGGCAATGCTGATGTGGGAAGTGGGAGATAATGGAAAGAGGACTCTGATGCACCTTCATGAGGTCATCGTCCATGGTGTCCACAATGGGTGGAACTTGACTGCCGTGCTCCAGTTATAAACCTCTCATCCCTGCCTGTTCAGTAGGCCTGGTATACACACTGGTTTGTAAAACAAAACCAGAACTGAAACAGTCTTAGAAAGGTAAAAGGTGATATTTGGCCTAGTTGTCCACTAGGCCTAGGCAAGATGGGGTAAGTCCTGAGGTTCTGAGGAAATCACTGCCTTGTAGCTTTGTAATCCAGAGATGATCTTCGTGCTAGTGGATAATCTTGTTTGCCCCATGGCAGATCCAGCTGTTCTCACTCCCTTCATTGTTGGATTGCTAGCATCTTACACAGTTGACCAAGGTTTGCTCTCTACATGGAGTAGAAAGCGCAAGCAGAACATCTAGGTATTTTTAGTCTGGACTAACTGACTGTGAGCCCTTTGTGACTTTGACATTGAAAGCAAGCTATGTACATCTGTCTGTAAAGCACTGGTAAGGTTGTTTTTGTGGGATCTTCCTCAATTCTCACACAGCTCTGTTAGCTTTTCTGGTGAATACATGATTGACAAGACTTTGTTTAAAAGGTGGATCTACTATTGAAACAATTTTAATCGTGGAAGTTTAATGTCACAGTACTTAAAGCAGGGGCTATATGTGGTCAGATTATCTAGGTCAAATCCTAGCATTTCCCTTTCTAGCCCCATAGGGTCCTTGGCCAAATTTGGTTTCTAAAATTCAATATTGGCATAATAATTCTAATCACCTCCTAGAGTAATTATGATGATTTTGAGTTAAATTATGTAAAGTGTTCAGAATAGTCCCTGACAGAAAATTAGCATTAGGTTTGTTTATTTTTTGAAATGTTTTTCTAAATTCTGTCCTGTCTTTAAATTTACAAACCAGAATCGCATGTAGTACACTTTGTACAAAGATGCAATGCACAGGAATGGATGAATAGTTTTTATACTATATAGAATTAATACATGCTATTTAGAAAGTTTGGAGACTTATATAACCAAAAGTCCAAGATGCTAATGATGCTTATTTCCTATAAGTCTTTACTCAGGTATTCTCATATTCTTCACATCTTCTTCTCATCCTCCTCCATGTGTAATATTAATATGTTATACTGTAAGACTGACTTCATTTTTCCCCTTAATAGTTGTATGTGTTGAACATTGTCTCATACCATTAAATATTTTAATGGTTGCCTAATAGTCTATTATGTGAATATGCTAGAAAAGTCATTATTTAGTCAAGATGATTTTGTTCTTAGGAATGATAAGCCTGCTGAACCAACAATAGTGTTGGCTGTCATGCTATAATCTCTAGGTAGATTTGTCCCAGTGTGTGACATTACACTACCTTCGTTCTTTAGCACATTCTGAAACTGTAGCATGTTCCAACCATTCTATCTTATACTTGTATGACTTTTAGTTTTGTTCTCTCAGGCTGTGGTAATACTTATATTACACCTTATGAAGTTGGAAGGCTTGTGCTAATCTTTATTTGATTGGCAGGGTCGTGGTTTTGTTTTTGTTTGTTTGTGGATTATTTCCCCTGCCTCCCATCATTTTCTTCAGCTTTTCCTTTAAGGTAAGGTGTTCATCTGCTTTAAGCAATTGAAAACAATTGTTTTATTGATTTAGAAATGAAGATTGCACATAAGTATTTTTTCGGACCCCTAGATGATTCAGTGTGATGTTAGGGTTGACAGTCATATGTGTCGATCATGATTATCACTTTATAACATGTCCAGCATTAGCTGAGTGATGTGCTGTTGTGAGTTTTGATCACTTCATGCCATAGAATGGCATGTGAAGCAATCAGATTGACAAACACCATTCACGTATGGAAACAGGATATTGTGCATTGCTTCTTAGTGACTGAAAGCATGTGACAATATTTACAAACATTTACTACTGAAAAGTTGTGGATGAATGTGTACGTGCATGCCTACTGCTTAATATGATAATGTCAATATAATGCTGTTATGTGGTAGTAGTTATTATAAGGTGTGTTGAGTGGACTCTGCCTGACTCTTGGCTTATGTTATGCTTATTCATTTTTTCATTTTTTGGATTTCAGGTCATCATTTTTTGCATGTGTACCTTTGCAGATCTGCTATGTTCTGACTTTGTGCTATCAGCTCAGTAGTGTCCTGTCTGGAAGCTTAATATTTCATGGTGTGCTCCCTCAAAGTTAGACCCCAGACCCAGACTTGGGGAAAACTAATATAAGCACTCTTAATTCAGTGTTATGAGCTATCTGCCAAAGAAAGGCTAGTCTGTCTTACAAAATAAATAATTCTCTAAATGGAATAATTAGGGCTTTCTGTTACATGGCAGTGTGCATAAACGACGGTGTAGCTTATAAACAACAAAAGACACTGAGAAGTTCATGATGACAACGTTAGCAGATTTCGTGTCTGCTTCTCACTCATAGATAGCAACTCTCTGTAAGTCTTCGTGTGGTACAGGGGCCAATCTAGCTTTCTGGGATTTCATTCAGGGACATCAACCTCAACTATTAGCACTCCATCACCGTGACTGAGCATCTTCCAAAGGTCCTCTTCCTTCCATCAGCTTGGTGGTAAAATACCATCGGCTTACAGATCTTGGCAGTAGAGACCATCAGGCCATAGCTAGCAGGACGTCCTCCTCAGGAAGAGGGTGGATTAACAGTGTATTTGTTTCTCATTCTTCATGTACTGCCTTTCTCCTTTGAATCTAGTAGGTTAGTAAGGTATGATGTTTATCCCTTCAAAATGATGCGACTTCAGAGTACCCCTTCCTTTTCTTTGTAATAAATTGTCCAAAGAAATACTAACCATTTGAGTGTTATCCTTTTTGTACGTATCCCTCTTTACTCCAGCTTGCTGCCCACACTCGAGAACCAGATAGACTGATGTAATAAAGATAGGTGCCCTTTCTGCCAGGCTCGGTAGCAGTATTCATGGAATTTTCAAGCACAGTCATGCTCATACAGTTTTACTTAAATGTTCTTCCACTTGTGTGGAAGATTCTGTGATTCTTCTGCATTTAGAAAAATGATGAGATTCATCAGTCTTTGATTTGCAGAAGTTTCTCTGGAGTGTGCACAGGATAGTGTTACGAGATATCTAATAGTTAAAAGCACTGAGTGCCTTGGGCTTTCTTATTTGTTCTAAAAATAAAAATATTTATTTTTTTTATTGAAACGAAGGACCTTATTTACCTAATATTCTTGTGAGGTCATGATGCTTCTAACTGCTATGACTGTGTGTGTATGTATTAAATTTAATTTCTTCAATGACGTTATCTTCTTTCAGTCAGGCCGGGACCTTCAACAGTATCAGAGTCAGGCTAAGCAACTCTTTCGAAAGTTGAATGAACAGTCCCCCACGAGATGTACCTTGGAAGCAGGAGCCATGACTTTTCAGTGAGTATAGCTCTGATATTTTTTGTTTTTGCTCAAGTATGAAATACAGTTATATAATACTTTGTTAGAATATCACAGTAGAGGCTGGAAAGATGGCTCAGAGGTTAAGATCACTTACTCTTTTTATAGCAGACCCCACATATAGTGAACTACCATCATACAGTCAGTCACCTGTATTTCTAGCTTTAGGGCATCTGATGCCCTCTCATAGCTTCAAGGTTACCTCAACTCAAATACATACCCAACACACACACACACACACACACACACACACACACACACACACACACACACACACTCTGTTTTTAAATGTGCATTTAAAAATAAATAATTATACCTATATCTTTTAAATACTTAAATAATATTACTGTGTTGTTTCCTTTGTGCGATACTTTATGTGTGTGTGTGCACACAAGTGTGTTTGCATGTGTGCATGTGCCACCAGTGCCAGAAGACAACCTCAGGTGTCATTCTCAGACTCCATCTATCTTTCTATTTTTTTCTTTTCACAGTCACCTCTCTCACTGGCCTGGAACTCGAAAGTAGGCTAAGTTAGCTGGCGAGTGAGCCCCAGGGATCCCTGCCTGTCTCCTCTGAAGCTGGGGTTATAAATGTGTGTCATTACACCTGGAACTCTTAAAAAACACATTCTAGGGATTAAACTTGGGGCTTAATCCCTAGAAAACTACAAGCTTGCAAGGCATCTAGTTTATTGATTAAGCAGTCTCCCCAGCCCAGAATAGTAACGTTTCTTAAATGTAAATATAGCTTTAAAATTACAATTTGTTCATGGAAACATTTTTTTTCTGCCTCTATTTCTAGAAAACCAAAATCTTAATTTTTTTTTAAGTCAACAGGCTTACAGTAATTTAAATTGTTAACCTGTGCTCATTCTATATCTGTTGTGCTGTAATAGATAACTTCATGCTCTAGGAACATTTGGAGGCAGATACAAATAGGCTCTTTACTCCTGCTCAAAGGCTTACTAACAGTGATAACAGACCAATTCACATACCATCTCTAAGCTGTGGTTCTTCTCTTCAAAGGCTTTCTCAACAAGGATTATGAGGGGATATATGCATACTAAACATCTTGCTTTATACATTGAAAAGAGACAATAAATATTTTAAAACTGTAAGAGAATTGTGATGGTTTGTATATGCTTGGCCCAGGGAATGCCACCATAAGAGGGTGTGACCCTGTTGGAGTAGGTGTGTCACTGTGGGTGTGGGCTCTAAGACCCTCAACCTAGCTGCCTAGAATTCAGTCTTCTACTAGCAGCCTTCAGATAAAGGAGTAGAACTCTCAGCTCCTCCTGCACCATGCCTGCCTAGATGCTGCCATGCTCCCACCTTGATGATACTAGACTAAACCTGTAAGCCAGCCCCAATTAAATGTCCTTTGTAAGACTTGCCTTGGTCATGGTGTCTGTTCACAGTAGTAAAGCCCTAACTAAGACAAGAATTTTAAAGCGTATAAGTCAGTGGCTATAGAAGTGGTGGGTTTCTGTTTGTTTTTCATTACTGGGGATTGAACCCAGTGCCCTCATGCATGCTCAGCAGGTACCCTAGCATTGAATGTATCCCCAGCTACTCATGGACTGTGCACAAAGCTAAGAAAGGAAGGCACCATGTTACTTGTTGTGGTGCTGTACCAGAATACCTTCAGATGCAGATTTAGCGTGGAAGGGTTTATTTTTGTCCCATAGAAAGTACAGTCCATCACAGCAGGAAAGTCACAATGGGAAGGGCTGGAGGTAGCTGGTCCTATTGAATCTGTAGTAGGGAAGAGGAGAGGAACACTGCTGCTCAGCTCGCCTCATCAGTCCTGGATGTCAGTCCATGGAACACTGACATTTAGGGAGGTCTTCCATCTCAGTTAACTCAGTGCAGAAACTCCCTCAAAGATGTGGCCAGGGATTCTTCTGGGCAATTCTAGGGTACTGTCAAGTTGACAATCAATATTGACCATCACAGGAACTTTATTGGGCTTTTAATTATCTACAGATAATTGTTGTTAAATAATAACATGCCAAGTTGAATCTTTAAAAAACAGTAAAGGTTGAAAAGGAAAGATGTTATAGGAAGACCACAGCATAGGAGAACAGGATCAACTAAGTAATCTTTATGTGTCAGCAGCATGGTGATAAGGTCTGTTAGGACAAAGAGGAACTGGTTTCACTGAAAAGTGAGCAGCCTATAAGTACTGTAAAACAAAAGTACTTAAGCTTTTCAATAAGTATCCTTTAAAGAAAATGGTAGACACATTTTATAAGGTAGTTACATATTATCTAAGGCATGTTTTTTAGGTACTTTGATTTAACACTAAAAAACATAGCCATTTGGCCTTATAAGGTAGTGTGCACCTATAGTCTAAGCTATTCGGAAGGCTAAGGCAGGAGAGCCGCTTGAGCTCTTAAGTTGAGACCAGCCTAGAGAACTTAGCCAAAAGAATGCATATATATGTTTAGTTATATGACAGTTATCTCCATGTCCACAGGTTCTGCCCTTGTGGGAACCATGTCTGTAACCAAGAACCATGCATTGAGAGTATTTAAAAAAATAAAAAAGTATCTGTGTGAAACACATGTAGGGTTTGTGGAATTTTTTCTTTATCATTATTCCCTAAACAATATAACAGCTATTTATAAGGCATTTATATTCTATTAAGTATTTAAGATGACTCAAAGTCTACAAAAAGATTTGCATGGGTTTTATGCAAGTATTATTCTGATTTACATAAGAGACTTAGGCAATTTCAATTTTTAGTAACTGTGGGTATCCTGGAAGTGATCCACTGCAGATACTGTGGGAGGACTGTGTCTCCACAGTTAGAGAATAAGAGTCCTGGGAAGGAAGTTCCTCTTGATTCCTGCAGGACTTTTACAGTCTTCGGTTTTTCCTACTGAAGAGCTAGTAAAGGTTTGTTCTTTGCCAGACCTTGTGTTGCCTTCATGAATACCCATCCTTTCTAACTGGCCAGTATTCTTTCCAACAGAGGCACACATTCAGACAAGCACAGTGCTTTAGAGCTGGGTTTGTTAAACTTTCCCACTTTCTATACTTTCCTGTTCACAGGCTCATATATGGCCCTCAGTATATAAGTACATAAAATGGGTGTGAAACTAAACATTTATTAAACATCTATTTAAAAATTATTTTTAAATAATTATTTGGTATACAAATACATTTTCTGTTTAATTAAAACATAAGCAAATTTGCATGCTCATGAGATGAATGTTTTATTTTTATATAAAGGGTTAAGTCTGGACTGAATATTTGATTCTCTGGGGTGTAGAACATCTTCAGTATTTTTCAGAGTCTATCTTCATTTGATTTTATAATCTTCATTGGTGAGGACAGTGCTTTGCATAACTGTATAGTACAAAATGGCCGGAGTGTGGCTAAGGCCATTTCAGAAACTGGTAGAAATTGTTTAGATCTCAAGGCAGAATTCATTTAATGAAAATTGCAATAAAAATTGAATGCAACTCAAGTCAGCAACTCAAACGGTAAATTTTAATAATCAAACATACTACTAATAAAATGTATACTTCTTTGATAATTATGTAGTGGGGAATGATGCCAGGAAAGTGTCTTTGCTTTCTATTATCAAATCATTATTTTTTTCTTTAAGAGCAGAAAACTTGATATGTACCACATGGAAACATCTCATTCATGACACAGGGTGGGCTCAGGTCTGAGTGCAGGTGTTTAGGGCTTTTGCTAGCACATGGCTTGACATCCTGCGCAGGGCACAGTGCATGTGTGTTCAGAAAGCAGGTTGTGGTAAAGCACACTAGATCATGGAAAGCCTGGTGAGAAACACCTTGGGTTTATAGTTTTGCTCATTCAGTGACAACCTATGTTGCCAGATTTTCTGCAGTGCCCACATTCGGCTACACAGTGCTGTAGGGGGTCACAATCCTCAGGTTAAAACACATAAATGAAATACTTTGAAGAAAGCAATAAATTCCTATTTGGGTGTTTAAAGAAAGGGAATAGAAGAAAAAGGGACATAAAAGTTTCCTAGAAAAGAATTACAGAAGCTTGGACATATGAGAAGGAATGGAATTTCCTTGAGTGTATAAAAGCACCACAGTGAGAAAACAGCATAAGCAGGTGTGTGGGGCCTAGACTGCTAGAGACACTGCCATTTGACTATATGGTAAAATGTGGCATAGCATTTCATCTGAAAGGCTATAAATACTGTACCCGAATATGATTTTACTTTACTGATATTGTGTGTCCCTGTAGCCTTAAGTAGGGCAGTAAGTCCTGTTTACTTCTTCAGGAATGAGACCAGTGTTATAAATGACAGTGCAGATTAACATCAAGGAGATCCTTTAATCCAGATGCTCAAGTGGTAGCACAGCAGTGCTAAATGTTACTCTGTGCCTGGAAGAGTATGTAAGGCTTTAGAGTTTCCTTTGTGGGGCTCTAGGATGTCTCAGGAGTCAGGAATGGAAGACAGGAATGCGAGATCATATCAGACTGTCTGCTTTTAAGCCACCTAAGCCAAAGAACTTGTGATTTTATCCACTGTACATATAAGCTTTATTAGTATATGTGTTGCTGGAAGAATGAATACTGTGGCCAGCCTGGCGGTGGTGGCACACACCTTTAATCCCAGCACTCAGGAGGCAGAGGCACACTGATCTCTGAGTTTGAGGCCAGCCTGGTCTACAGAGAGAGTTCCAGGATAGTTAGGACCATACAGAGAAACCCTGTCTTGGAAAACAAAACAAAACAAACAAACAAAGCAACAAAAGAGTACTGTAGTTAAAAAGATTGAGAGACTCTTAGTAAATTTTCTTTTCTCCAAGAATATCCCTGTCACAAAGCCCTTTCCCAGAATGCTAAAGAGCTCATTGCCACAAAAAGGAGTCCCACAAAAAATTCTCTTAGTTAATGATTTCCAATTGATTAGAGTTATTCAAGCCAGAAATAAGCAACATGACTATTTTTGAAGTGGCTTTTTCTGTGCTAGTAAACATTTTCTCATTTAACTCCTAACTTTTTTTTCATAAACTTTTAGTTTTATTTTATGTTAGGGCTGGAAGGACTTTAATATCTGTTCATTAATATGTTTGTCATACAGGGTCAAAGGGTGGATGGTGTCTTGGCACCTGTAGCTTTCAAAAATGACCTCTTAGGTATTAATGTATATTGATTGAAACTGTATAATGAATAAATAATGCCTACACTTTTAAATATTCTATTTACTTTTATGTTTATGAGTGTTTGTGTGTGTGTGTGTGTGTGTGTGTGTGTGTGTGTACTATGTGCATGCCTGGTGCCCACAGTGGTCAGAAAAGGGGCTCAAGGGGGGCTGGAGAGATGTCTCAGCAGTTAAGATCACCGACTGCTCTTCCAGAGGTTCAAATCCCAGCAACCGCATGGTGGCTCACAACCATCTGTAATGAGATCTGATGCCCTCTTCTGGTGTGTCTGAAGACAGCCACAGTGTCTTATAAATAATAAAAAAAAGCATGTGTCATAACCACCCAACTTTAAAAAAAACAAAAATGAAAAGAAAAGGGGTTCAAATGGTGTGGGCTGGTGCTGGGGATGAACGCAGACCCTCTGCATGAACAAGAGGGGTTGCTTAGTGCTAAGTTGTCCTTGTATATGTTTAACAGTGGGAAGATGGTTGCTTTCTTAGTTCTAACAGTTTGTGATCTGAAATGAACATTTTGTCTTAGGTGGAATATTTTCCGAAGTTGCTGTAGCACTGAAAATCAGCTTCGACCTGGAGCACTATCACTTCATAAATAACCTTGTCTTGCCTTTTTCCCTCCAGCTACATTATTGAGCAGGGGGTGTGTTACTTGGTTTTGTGTGAAGCTGCCTTCCCTAAGAAGCTGGCCTTTGCCTACCTAGAAGACCTGCACTCAGAATTTGATGAACAGCATGGGAAGAAGGTGCCCACCGTGTCTCGGCCCTATTCCTTCATTGAGTTTGGTAAGACTAGACCCTGCAAGGACTAGCACTATGGAGAAACTTTTTGATACATTGCTTATAATATTGACATGTTTCCCCCTGGAGTTTGCCTAGGAAGGTTTGATTTGTTCCCCTCTCCAAATTTACCTTTTTCTTTTTCTTTTTGAATAGAGAAGGCTTCCTTCTTACCAGTAAATTCGTCCAGTCTTGTTTTTTTCCATATAGAACCTTTTGGGGTCTAGTTTGATTCCTTATTAGGGTTATTCGTAGTTACATGAAGTCTACTTGATTATCTTATACCTGAGTTCTATTCTCTAATCTGTAGACTCTCACAATAAGACTAATTTTATGGAAATCAGAATTTGGAAATCAGAAAAAATGATGATTGTTTCTTTCAGTAGAATAAGAACCTCTAATTTAAAAAAGATACGATATTTGAAAACCCTCTTTGCTACATTCAGAAGTAGCAAGTGCAGGTGTCTGTGTATTTGCACAAGAATTATGGGAAGGTCAGTGCCAGTCAGACCTCTAAAAGATTGTGCTGTTAGTAGTTCAGAGGAAATGGCCCATGTGCGGTAAGCATCAAGAGCGAGAACAAGTAGTGTCAAAATATATTGCATGAAATCATTAGTCAAAAGAAAAACATTTTTATGCCTTAGAATTTGTAAACTTTTCAAATTTGTTATGATGCATACCTTGCTTTATCATAATAGAGAAAAATTGACCAAATACTAATTTATATAATATATAGTTTTTTTAATGTTATTTTTCTGGATAATTAGTTTAGTAAATCCAAGTGACTAATAAGACACATGTATCAAGGTCACAAAGGAAATAGATGGCTCACCCAAATTAGTTTCAGGGGAGTAAAGATGGGCATGGACTATAAAATAATACCAGGTATGGGACTTGAACTATAAGCAGTTACCACACTCAGGCTGGAGATGTAAAGGGAGGGCTCCATTTCTGAATAGAAGAGGAATATTTAGGGGGAAGGCCAACTTGAGAGGGGCAGAAGCCTTAGTTGGGATACTGCTAGTCCCCTTCGAGTGCTCAGGAAAGTGGGAGTGGGTGTAAATACCCTAAGGGCACTGCCTGCTTCCTCCTGTTGCTGGACTTGCTGCATGGCCAGAACCTGACTAGAACCAGGAGGGTCGGGAACCCACTATGTGCTCCATCCAGGTCACCTTCCCAGAGCGCAGGGGGATGGAGTAGGGGTTGAAAGCCAAGTCAAAGGTATCAGGACACATAGCAGTAGATTGTTTTGGCAAAGGTTGAAAATATTTTTATAGTAGGTCATTCCTACAGTTCAGAGAAATCACATGTGTAGGCTACAGATGAATGAGGCTGCAGCTCTATATTGGTATTTTTGGAAGCTTCCTATCACATTTGAGGTTGAAGCATGAGGTGAATTTGGAAAGTAGGCTGCTGGTCAATCACTAACTCTTTTACTAATACCAGCATTATTTTAAGGGTTGCATAGAACTAAGTAATAAAACCCAAAGGGTCCACTGAATACAGGTTGAAATCTTTCTGTTTTCAGGAAAGGTTTACAAGAATGGGTCTGGTTATCTCTAAAAATTCTGATCGTAAATGCTTTAGACTCAAAGATGTTCAAGGGACAGTTCTCCTAAATGGTCATCTTAACATTTTACAAATGAAGAGGTCAGAGCCAACAGCAGTCAGATGTAGGAGTAAACTCAAGACCGAGACAGTGGTTGATTAGGAATAAACTCAAGTTCTGATTATCTTTAGTGACTTGAGGAACAGAAAAGTGGTAATGCTTACCTATCCTCACTCTAGACACCTTCATTCAGAAAACCAAGAAACTCTACATTGATAGCCGTGCTCGGAGAAATCTAGGCTCCATCAACACTGAACTGCAAGACGTGCAGAGGATCATGGTGGCCAATATTGAAGAAGTCTTACAGCGGGGAGAAGCACTCTCAGGTATCTGAAAACATCCGAGATAAGCTTGTCAGAGTCTAGTGGTACTCTCAAGAATTAATTACACAGCAAAGCTCCCAGTGTGATGGGGGTTTGTGCCTTGTATGATTAGTCTTTGTGCACTAGAACAGTGTAAAGGTCTCACCCAGAAGCGGGAATTTCTAAGAATTTACAAACCTAAGCACATTGAATACAAAACATTTGTACAAGCTAAATAAATGAAAAAGAAGACTGAGAGGCTGTTGCTAAGAGTTTCTTGCTAGCTGTCTCTTTGGGAGGTATTACTGCTGCTAGGTCAGGGGTATAAAATGCCATTTTCATCAAGACATCCTCTTTTGAGAAACATTTAAATCTGAGGCTATGAAGAAAGATATAGTCTGCTCTCAGCTTCCTTCCTTTCTTCCTCCCTTCCTTCCTTCCCCCCTTCCTTCCTTCCCCCCTTCCTTTCTCCCTTCCTTCCTTCCCCCTTCCTTCCTTCCTTCCCCCTTCCTTCCTTTCTTCCTTCCTTCCTCCCTTCCTTCCCCCTTCCTTCCTTCCTTCCCCCTTCCTTCCCCCTTCCTTTCTTCCTTTCTTCCTTCCTTCCTTCCTTCCTTCCTTCCTTCCTTCCTTCCTTCCTTCCTTCCTTCAGTCAGTGTCTGTTATATGAAAGGTGTGGTGCTCTACACATGGAAAATGAGATATGTCATTCTCCCAAGTTTGCAGGCACTGTGTCTCAGCTGGATCAGCGTCCTTGCTGTTGTTATTATTATTATTATTATTATTATTATTATTATTATTATTATTATTATTATTACTCTATTTTTAAAAGATATTTCTCTGAATCACAGTGTTGCACTTTTTAAAAAAGATTTATTTAGTTTTTAAGATTTATTATAAATACAGCATTTTGTCTATGTGTTATGCCTGCAGGCCAGAAGAGGGCATCAGATCTCATTACAGATGGTTGTGAGCCACCATGTGGTTATGAAATGAACTCAGGGCCTCTGGAAGAACAGCCAGTTCTCTTAACTATTGAGCCTCTCCTTGTCATTCTTCCCCCTGTCCCCATTTTGACTTTCTTTACTTCTTAATATTGCTATTTTTCACAAACCTATTTGCTCCATTTTTTGGTTGTTCTGTTTTGTTGTTTTTTTTATTGGATATTTTCTTTATTTACTAATTGTTATTCTTAATAGAATCTGACTAGGTATTACCTGTTCTTTTGGAAATTGAAGACAACTTCCCTGGTCCTTGTAGGTCAGGTCACACTGGTCTCCTACCTTGGACTCTTAAAATACGTCAGTATACAATATTTAGCCTACTGTGTAGTATGTTTGTTTATTTCTATGTATGTATTTTTATGTATACACATGAACGTGGATGGGAGGTCAGCTCTCAGTGCTGTTCCTCAGATGTCATTCACCTTGGTGTTCTGAGGCAGTCTGTCCCGACCTGTGGTTTTCAGTTATGCTAGGCTGGCAGACCCTGGGATCTACGTATATTTGACTCCTGGTGTTGTAGTTTTAAGCGTATTCCTCCCCACCCTTCAGACTTTGTTATGTCAGTTCTGGGGACTTACTCAGGTCTTCAAGCTTGCCCTGGCAAACACTTACTGTCTGAGCTGTCTCCTTGGCCCTTGGTTTTATTATGTGTGTGTATGTAATTATGTCTGCACACTTGATATTGATATATATGGAAGGCAGGAGGCGACCTCAAGTATTGATACTCGTCTTCATAATTGAGACTCCATGGAGTTTATATGTTACTCTGTTTGAATTCAAATAGTGTCTCACTTTGTAGCCCTGACTAGCCTGGAACTCACTGTATAGATCAGCCAGGCCTTAAACTGACAGAAATCTACTTGCTTTACCTTCCTAATTCTGGTACTAAAGTCATGTGCTACCACCACAAGACAGTGTTTCTTGTCTTTTCCTATGCCAAGCTAGCTGGCCTGTGAGCTTCTGAACATTCTCATGTCTTCTTTCCTCACACTTTGGAGCTACAGCATTTGGCTTTAAGTGAATTCTGGGGATCTGAACTAAGGTCTTCATGCCTGTGTGGCAAGTGTTTTATCCATGAGCCTTCTCCCTAGCCTGTATCAAATACCTGTAAAAATGTACTTGTTACTAATGCGTCTTATATGTATGCTTTCTATAAATCTATATTTGGCATCAATATTTAAATATATTTTTGGCTTTGTTTTATGTTTTTGAGATGGTATTTTAACACTTTATATTCATTTATTTAATTATATACCCATGAGTGTTTTGTCTGCACATATGTATGTGCACCACATGTGTGCATGCATGTACACTCACAGAGATCAGGACATCAGATCCCCTAGAACTGGAATTATGAATAGTTGGGTGCTGGGGATTGAACCTATGTCCTTTTCAAGAGCGGCACATGCTTCTTAACTACTGAACTATCCAGGCCCTTGAAACAGGGTCTTACTGTGTATCTCTGACTTGCCTGGAACCATTTTAAGGGAGTTTGCCTTTATTGTGCACTGCAGAATCTAACCTTTATGACAGTAGCTCTCAGTTACCACAGCTTCATATTCTTTAAACATCAAATTTTGTGTGTACATTACTATTGTAATAGACTTAAGAGTTTCTACTTGAAATAAAGTAGACTAACAAAAAAACTGTTCTTAAACCCCAAATTTATATCTCTCCATTTATCCACAAGGTAAGAGTTCTCTTGCAGAGCTCATTGCTGCAGAGCTGGCAGGTTCACTGGTTGACAGGGTATGCACTTCTGCCTTGAAGTAGATTCTCCTGCTTGGGGAATGAAGAAGCATCCGAGGGACTCATTAAATAGAGAGCGAGGGACTCAGCATCTTGAATGCTTTCTTTTTGTAGACGATCTACTGTGGGTGTTTTCTGTCTCTGTTGTATTAGTTACGTTTCTCCTAGCTGTGACCAAGCACTTGACAACACAGCTTGAGGAGGAAGGGTTTGGTGGGCTTCACAGTTTGGGGGATATAGTTAATCATGGCGGACTCGGGGTTAGGGAGTGTACAGCTGGGGTTCTTTCCCTCCTCACTTACCAGTCTAGTTAGAGTGGCAGACCTGAAGTACAGCAAGGACTAACAGCTTGGGGCCTGTCAGAACCCACTTTCTAAGGCTAGGTCTCATTTCTAATTTCACTTCCAAACTGTAACACTTACTTAGTCTTCATCTGAAATAGCAGACAGACCAGTTTTACACACATTTCTTTTATTGGCATTCTTTTGTTGGTAACATTTGTGATCTGAAACCTTTTCCAGATGTGGCTCAGCAAATGCCCTGCTAGTATCAGCAGAATCCATTGGTCCCTGGAGCCAATTAAAAAAAAAAAAAAAAAAGAGCTGTAGTAATCTATGTAGAAGGAGCAAAAACAACGTGGACCGGAAATGGTTTCTGAGAGAAGTCATTTAAAGTAAGGGAAAACGTATCTGAATAAAATATATTTCAGGGCAGTAAAAATATTAGCATCTTTGAACAGTGTTTTCTTCTTTTGTAACATTGATCTCAACTTGGTTCTCTTTCTAAATGCTTGTTATATAGCTCATCCACTTTGCATATAATGGACATTCTTATGCATTTCAGCAAGTTTAAATTACCTTTTTCTTATTGCCTAATAAGTGATGGGTTGTGTTTCTTTGTTCAAAGGTGTTACTTCTACGGAACTGCAAGTTCCACAAAGACCAGAATCATGGGTGCTTTGATTCTCACTGTCCTCTGGCACATTTTATGGTCCTGTTGTGTTGTAGAATCAGCCACATGACTCTTAAGGAGAATGTTGATTTTATACACCATGTGTTTCAAACGGTTCCTATACAGAAGGATTCTCTTACATATTACTATTTTATCTTGAGAGTGGCGGTACAGCCATACTCTGGCAGGAGGATTGCAAGTCAGGGCTAACCTTAGCTGCATAACAGTACCCTACCCCCACCCTACTCCCCGGCCTTTAGCAAACAAATCATGACTTAGTCTATATTGCCTTGTGATTGTTGCTTTGCCCATTTATTCTCAACAAATGTAGAGTCATTCAGCATTGTTTTTAGCAGAGTTTTAGTTTAATAAGAAATGGTTTTGATCAAACTTGAGAAAAGACAAATAAAGATTCCCCAGGAGAGAAAAGAAAGTATGCACTGGAGATTTAGATTCGGGCTTCTCAAATGAATGGGTCATGGCAAATGTTTATTGAGCACTGACTGTATGCCCTGTTGTATGTACTCAGGATACATCAGTAAACACATTAGTTAAAAACCCCCGTCCAGCTGGACATTATTATGTTAAACAAAATGAGCTAGACTCAGAAAGACAAACACTGAATATTTGCTTTAATATGTGTCGAGAAAACAGCACCCCTGAATGGGGCTGCAAAAACCCCGGGAGAAATGTGAACAGATGGGGAGAGGGGGAAGAAGTTAATGGGAGTCTGGGATGGCAAAAAGGAAAGGTCACTAACGAGGGACTGGGCGGTGAGGACGGGGGTGGGGGGGGGAGTTTAAATATAGATAGTATAATGATACGCGTATCTAAAGGGATAATTTCATTCATTACTTCGTATAATGTCAAAAATCAAAGTAAAATGGTAGAAAAAGATCCTGAACAGTTGACATAGCTTCTGGTAGGAGGCCCAGAGAGACAGCTTGAGCATCATCATGGTGATTTCTCTTCTCAAACACATGCTTTTGTGATTCCTTGGATCAGTTGCTAACTTAGTAACTGTGGCACTTACGTTAAGTAATACCATATTTCTCAATCAAAACCGGTCTGTTGAGTAATTCTAAATATTCCAAAGCTATTGCATATAGCTTTTGCTTCCCCGCCTTAACTCCAGGAACAGCCACACTACCAGGCCCCACCCAACTTCCTTTGAATCCACGTCTAAAAGACACACAGTTGTTCAATTTCACCTTGCCCTTTTGGCACAATTATTGGGCACTTCATCTCCTGCCTGGAAAAGCTTGCCCTTATCAATATTCTTATCTCTGCATCTCTCCACTTGCCCTTTACTTGCTCAGTTACATCTAGCTCCAGCTAAACATCGATGACCATCTGCCTGTAGGAGTGGCCTCATACTCCACTTGAGACCTCACATGGCTGGTCAACTTTTGTCTATCAGAAGCATGGTGTACTGTCCTGCTTGCTTTACCAACTGGGGAACAGGACTGTAGCATCAGAATTATCCCTACACAGAATTATCTGTTTGTTTGTTTGTTTGTTTTTTCTTTACTTTGAGAGGTTTCATTACACAGCAGTGGCTGGCCTTAGACTCCTGGGAATATAGAAGTATGCCATCTTTCACACACCACTTACAAAGCAATGTCCAAGGAGGAACAAACCAAGATTAGGAGCCAGACTTTGAAAACCTGGAAGCAGTGAAAAGTCAGAGTAGAATTCCTTGTTGTCAGTCAGAGCATTTGTTTTCATGGTTAAGTCACGTGAGTGACAATGTATCACAAATGTTGGGGCAGTCTAGGTGGAAATGCTAAGGCTTAACCTACTAGGCATTTGTGAGGTTGAGGGTTTTATAGCACTTGTCACTATGTTTTAATCACAGTTCAACTTTTGTATGTGAATTGAAATGCTGTATCTAATAGCTTTCATTTTGTAACAATCTCTACTCTGTGAAGAATCTTGGAATTAGCAATCACCATGGGAGTACAGCTTAGTACTCGGTGTCTGATTAATTGGAGGTTTTTGGTTCTCCTAGTCCCCTTACACGTGATTTAGACAAGTTAGCATGTGAATATGATAATTCAGGATAGAGAGATGGTTCATAGGTTAAGAGTGCTTGCTGCTCTTGCAAAGGACCCAAATTTGTTTACCAGCACCTACATTTGGTGGCTCACAGTTGTTTGTAACTTTAACACAAGATCCAAGGCCCTCCTCTCACTTGCAGGGCATCACGTGTACATGTGTGTACACATACATACACATATAAATAAAAATAAGCAAATCTTTAAAAACAGTAGAACACAAAACAATTATCAGGTAATGCTAAGCATTCAGCTCTGCATGCCTAGCATGTTCTAGGTCCTCAGCTGCACCAAAATAACGGGAGAAGGGAATATCTGCTACTACTAACCAGGTGTTTGTCATATGCTGAAACCATCACTCTAAAGCAGTGTGCCTACTCAGATTTTGGTAATACAGTTACTATTTTATGTTCAACAATTTAAACTCTATGGCTTGTTTATTCCGCCAGTCATTTTTGTTATTTTTATGCCTTAATGTTTTGATAAACTGCTTCAGGTCTAATTAATGTTTTCCCCTTTTCTCTTTTCAGCGTTGGATTCAAAGGCTAACAATTTGTCCAGTCTATCTAAGAAATACCGCCAGGATGCAAAATACCTGAACATGCGCTCCACTTACGCCAAGCTTGCAGCCGTGGCTGTATTTTTCATCATGCTGATAGTGTATGTGCGGTTTTGGTGGCTGTGAGATATGAACCTAGTCGCTAGTAAGGGAGAACCTAGAACCCAGCAGGTGTATGTTTTCAGGAATCTGAGCTCACAGGGCTGTGCATTAGAATCCAAGTGGAACTTCTGCCTCTCAAGACCTTGCAAGAAAAGACCTGTCCTGAAAATGAAAGATGGCGCCTCGTTTAAGGAAGCTTGACCCATGTGCAAGTCTCTGTGGGGCAGAGACTTTCTCTGGGTGCTAAGCCATATGCATTAGGGAACAGTAGGTTGTCTGTTTTGTTTCTTTCCCTCCCAGCACCTTTGTGAGACAGCAGAACTGGGGCATTCTCTTTGATGGAGCCATCAGTGAGAGTTAAGGTAACCAACCCATTCTAGCAGCATCCAAAATTCTGTCAAAGAAGGCGGCTCTTTGGGGAGTCTTAACGTTAATTGACATTCCTTTGTTGGTAATATGTGTGATTGACTTTCAAGTAAGACTCAAAGTATGTGAAGGTTAATTGCTGTGATGCACAGGTCCTATGTGTTGGCCACTGTAGGAAGTTAACTTTTGTTGTTTTCCTTTTATATTTTGCTTATTGCACAGTTGCTTTGGAATTAAATCGATTATATTAATATGCCTTGAAATTATATAGTATTGCTTGACTAAAAGGATGAATTTTTCTGTCATTTACTCTTTGTTATTTGCTTTTCTTTTAGTTTTTTGTTTTGGTGAGACTGGGTCTCTCTAGCCTCAATTGTCCTGGAACTCGTGTCGACCAGGCTGGCCTTGAAATTACGGAGATCCATTTTCCACTTTATTTACTCTTTAACTCTCTTGGGACATTATTATTTGGGGCATTTGGTCTCTGTAGAGTCAGTGTGGCGCAGGGTAGTCAAAGGCCTGCTTTAGAAGAAAGGCCCAGCTTAGCACTCCAGCTCTGCCCTGCCCCTCCCCCCTGTCTGTGCTTTCCAATTCTTGGCTTAAATTCATGATCTCTTGTCCCGTAAATAGCCTATCAAGATATTCACAAATTGCAAATATGATGTCCTCAGCAGTGTAGTGGTTAGATTTATTATCTCTGCAGATCAGCTATTCAAACACAGATCTCACACACCTTATGGAGAACGTCTCTGAGAGCCAGCCCCCATTCCTCTTTGAGCTGTGTAAATTCTGCAGGATGTTTTAGAGACAGATGAGACTCACGGACAGTATGACTTCTGTAACCAATGAGAGTACATCAGACTTTCCCCTTATTTGCTCAGGGATAATGGAGATTTCACCTTTCATCTTCTGAGGTAGAATTTTTATAATTGGGAAGAATAGGCCTTTTGAGTATTATTCCAAGGGGCTACAATATAACCTATAAGTCCTGCACATACTGCAAACATTTCTTTAAATTGTACTGGAAAATGAGCCAACTTCTTATTTCTTAACTTCTTTGGAAAGACTTTGGTAAGCAGTTTTATAACCTTAGGGATCATCACTGCTGCCCTATTCCTGGTGGAAGATAACAGTCTCACTTCCTTAAGAGAAGCCTAGTAGGGATGCTTACTGGATTCCTAATTATTCCTAATAATACAGAACCAGAATAAATGTTCTTCTATTATGAACGTAAATCTGCCAGTTAGAGTTTTGTGCATGAAATACAAAATTATTTTTTATAGCGAATAAGTGCTTTTAAGTCTTTAAAAGGCTTACCCCCTAAATAATGATATTGGCAATAAAAACCTCTGGAAGACTGAAAACCCTAAGTAGTCGCACCATAGTGCTTGGTACTTCTAAGAATGGAGGTGGCAGCTCACTGTTGGGAGTTGCATGCTTCAGCTTAACGGTCATCGATGAAATAAACATTTGTAGAATGTTACCCTCAGTGTGAAGTTTTGTGGTCGGGTTAACCTTCATCCGCATAGGTTCTTCTCACTGCGTTCTACCTCAGCTAGGTGGGCACTGAGCTTGGGAGGAGGGGTAATTGGTGAACAGAGGAACAAGAATGTGGTAAAGGCAGGGGCAATGGACAAAAGAAGACAGGATAAGGCCTCTGGTGTCCGTTCTAACTAGCTGCTCAGGAAAATCTGAGCAGGCAAAACAGGTCAGCAAGCAAGCAGGATCCCAAGCAGAAAGTATAGCAGTGGTGTGACCGTAGTGAAGGCACGTTACATGACAGCTGACTTGTTTCCAGAGAAGTAGGTTTAGCATTCTAGACAGAGAAATGGCATGTGAAAGATAGCACACAGGAGGAGGACTAGACGGGCATTGCTTTGCCCGCTGAGGGGTAGCCCCTGCTCTCAGAAGATAGATCGGATTAGAAGTTTGGAGGTGGAATTGAGCCATAGGGGAGGGGGCAGTAAACAGACCAGTTTTGAGAAAGGTGGTCAGAGAGTCCAGAGAAGAGGAGCCTATTGTAGTATGCTTCCAACACTCTACAGACAGACTGGCTCTGAGGTACAGATGAGTCAAAACATGGTCCACAGTTATAGAGCCAGAAGACCTCGGAACCAAGATTTGGACCAGAGAGTCTGGCTTCAGAGTTTGGTGTTGATGTTTTAATTTTTCAGGTAAGTGTATGAACTGAGGGACTTCATCATGGCATCTGCATACTGAGTCAGTGTAATTTATTTTCTCCTGTTCCTCCCCCTTGGGTCTGTTTTTCTGTGCTAACAACGCACCATACAAAATGAGGACTACAGACCGTATTTTGAGTTTAGCAAGTTTAGAAGTCATCCTAGTGAGCTGAGCACACAGGCAAGATCACTGCAGGTGCGGGATGACCCGTGGCAGGGCACAGCACTGCTGCCCAAAGAGCAGCTGTTTTGGGGATTGTGACACTCAACTTCATTGCCTATGTTATTAAAATGCCTCATGGTGTCACAGTTTAGAAGTGTTTGACACATTGGCACATACCTGGTTATTTTACTGTCTAACAGAGGTCCTTGAGCTCCTGAGAAGTCTTTCTAAAACAGGTGAAAGTGTCTACTCCAGGGAAGATGTGTCACATCCATTTCTGGCCAGTCAAGGCCACAGCCCTGTTCATGAAATTTTGGTGGCCCGTGGCCTTTCAGTTTACTCTAGATGCATAACATACAGAATGCAAAAGCTAGGTGCCCAGAATCTTTGAAAACCACAGTGAGTTGGAGGAATTCTACAATCTGAACTGTAAGTTAGGGGTGACAACACTCTTCAAAAGCTACTATGCACACAAAAATAGTCCTGTCATATATTTTCTTACGTTCGGAGATCTGGTTCTGGTGAAATGACTATTTTCAGTTCTAGTTACTTAATCACGTGTAAGGAGTTTAAAAAGTATTTGTAAGTCGTCTTCAAATGTAAGAAACAAAGTAGACTAACTAGGCCAGCAGGTTGGCTTAGTAAAAATGCTCACCACCGAGACTGCCAATGGATGTTCAGTCCCCGAACTCCTTAGAGTTTGCTGCCATTTATCCCTTTGTTCCTGGGACACCGTTTGGCAGTTGTCACCCTGGCATGTGGTGCACTGGCTCTCTGCATGTTTTCTCTATTCTTAAGTCCAGTCGCAGCATTATTTCAGTATTTTCTGTACCTCATTCTAGGAAGTTAACAAGATGAAACTTAAGAAAGAATACTGCCCGGTTTCCTGTGCCCCCTTGTCCATCCCTAGTCTTCCTCTCTCCGCTTCCATTTCTCAGTGCCGCTCCTATTGAGACAGTGCTTCTGTTGCTTCTGGGAGAACCTTGAAATTTAACATGCTTTACATTTATTTTTAGCAGCAGTTTTATTTTTAATTGGTTTTTATAATGTTTGCTTTCTTTTTAATTTATCATTTTAGTGAACAGGGATAAACTCCTCCTTAAGAGAAAAAAAAAATGTACGCAGTACAAGGACTCAAGACACAGACGTCTCTGGTTTTCCATGGTGGGAGCTTCAGCTATTGTACCTACACCGGTAATTCCCACATTCGCTCACCTTCAAACTTGAGTTTGGAGACTCTGAAACCCCGTTTTGCCACTTGTTGGCTATCTGTTTTTAGGGTTCCATAAGTAACTTAATTATATCTAAAGTGTTTACAGCATTGGTCTCGAAGATAAACCTAACCAGCTTCCTTTACCCCTACGTTGTCTGATCACGAGCTGCACCTGACTTACCCCTTGTTTGCCAGCCTCCAAGTCAACTGTTAACCAAACTGTTTTTCATAGCTTTCAACCATTCCCTGTCTGTCTCTGTCTAACTTTCCCAACATTTTGCCTTGGTTTAAGCATTTGATAATGTTAGCATAGGCACTTGCTGTGGGCTCTTTACTGCTTTTCTTACAGGTCCCCCAGTACTGCTGCGATACCGATACCGGGAGTCTCCAAGAGGATTAACCACAGTACCTCACTTTCTATAGAGTGAAGGGTTCTTTTCCGGACTCCTCCCTGCACTGTGAACATTTAACATCATTTCAGTCCCACCACAGGTGTCTCTAACCAACCATTTACCCCATGTCTTGGCTCACTAAATCCCTTTGCTGTAACTTCTTCCTATCCCCTGCCCCAAGTTGGTTTCATATAGCCCACTTCATAGTGAGGCCCCACCTCTGTCCCTGAGGAAGACCTGAACTCCTGACCCTCTTGCCTGCACTGCCAAGTGCTAGAATGACATGTTTCCTGGCCTTGCCCTTTAAGTCTGCTCAAGTTTTCAGCTCTCTTAGACCCAGCTCCAGTGTCACCCGTATGAAGCATCATTCTCACATCCTCACACTCTTCTATAGGCCTAGGAGAAACTATAGTTTCATCTTCCATAGTAACATGCTCACATTTATAGTATATGGAACCCAGCAACTCAAATATCTGTGTGTCCTTAAATGTGTGCCCTGTGAGATCACTATAGGAGAAACCAATGGTTACTCGGACGGTTGAGTCCTTGGCACTCAGTACTGTGCCTAGTTTGTGAGACATATTCAGCATGTATTTGCAGGGTCAGCACACTGAATTATAAAATTATATGTACACTTTGGGGAAAATAATTTTGAATGAAAGGTACTAAAATAATTGGAGCAGGGGGAACCGATAATGTGAGTGTATAGTGAGCACTTTGGAGCAAGCTAAATTGGTTCTTTGGAACAGAGACAATTGAAAGGTAAGAAGAGAAGAGAAGGAATGGGGCAGATTAGAAGGAGAAGCCCAGGAGGCTTCCAGGGAACCATCACACTTATGGGTTTTATGTTGAATAGCTACTTTAATGAACTTTAATATTAGCAAGTCATTTAACTGTTCCTTTTATTTATCTGAAAATATGACTCCATTGATCATACAATGAAAATGTTTCCATGATAAGAGTGGTTTAAGGCTTATCACTGACCTACGATGGTGGAGTCCAAATGCTGAGCAGTTCTTTCCTTGATGTTTGTCTAGGTGTACAGTGAGGCCATTGGATTAGAATCAAATGCACACCTGCATATCTTTTTCTGGAGCAGTTTTGTAAAATGGACATTAATGGAACGGGATAGAAATTTCTATGAAATGCAACACAGATGTTGCTTCTAACAAATGCAACAGGTGAATTGGTAGGAAAAAACAGAACTGTGAGCCAAAAGGCATTACTTCTAGGGCTTTGGGTGAGTTATATAGTACCACAGTTTTCACACAGGAACTGAGAATTCCGTTCCAATCTCCATTTGTGGGTTATCTGAGGATTAAAATGCAGTCCTGGCTAGTGAGCTTTACAAACTTGAAGTGATCTGTAAGTACACAACGAATCACCGTGACCATTACCAATGATCGAGAAGAGCACTGTAGCAAGGCACAGAGGCCCATGCCTGGCACTGTAGGTAAGAGCTAGCTTTGGAATTCTAGCCCAACTTTGGGCTACATGGTGAGACCCTGTCTTAATATACTGAGCACTGGTGGTGTAGGCCCTTATCATCCACGTGGTTCTGACTTTGATCCTAGTACTTAATAAAAAGATCTGAGTAGCTGACCATGCTTGCCTGTTTGCTCTGGACACTGGAAACGTCTTCAGTGGTTTTCTTAGTCTTGATAAGGAAGGGTATTCTGGTTTTAAGAGTTCAGATGCTCTGGTTCACATCTGAAACCATGAGTATTCCCAGCAGAGGGCAGCAAAACTCCATGTCTGCTGCTTCCCCAACAGAAACAGACTGGTGACAGTTGAGAATGTTGTTTGATCTTCCAGAACACCCAGGTTTGATTCTCAGCACCCATGGCAGATCACACCTGTCTCCAGATCCAGGGGCTCTGACACCTTTTGGCCCCCAAGGGTACCAGTCCGGCTTGTGAAAAACACTTTTTAAAAACCAACAATAACAAAACAAAAAAAAAAAAAAAAAAACTGGACATAGTGGCACACATACTCCCGGCAGTCGGGAGGCAGGGGAAAGTGGTTTTCTAAGACAGCTACACAGAGAGATGCTGTCTTGAAAATGTTAAAAGGCTGGTTGTTAGATGGCCTTACTGACCAGGCTGTAAACCCTGCTAACCTGCCCGTCTTGTCTCCCCAGCCTTGTGATTAGAAGCCTGTGTATCAGCTTTTATACAAGTGTCTCCTGGGGATCTGACTCAGGTCCTCAGACTTGAGCAGCAGATACTTTACTGACTGCTCTAGCTTCTCACCACCCCTGACCCCCTACCCCCACCCTGATTCCATTTTTTTTTTTCCAGTGTTGAAGATCCAGTCCAGGGTCCTGTGCATCCTGACCAAGCACTCCAATGCCACACCCTACCTGAGCTTTTTAGATCTAACTTAACACTTAGTTTTATAAATTTTTAATTTTACTTTGTGTTTTCTGAGGCAGGGTCTCACTTAGTAACATTGGCTGCTCTGGACCTCCTTATGTAGACCAGGCTGGCTGCCTCTGCCTTCTGAGTGCTGGGTTTAAAGGCATCTGCTCCATGCCTGGTTGAGTTTTTAAATTTTTTAATTTTTGTAGGACATTGAGATGCTCAGCCCTGATTTTTCTAAACCGTGATGCCTCCCTGAGTCCAAAGGATAATTGCCAGTGGTGTATGTACATAATGGTACTAACATAGTTTCTCTGTCATACAGAGAAACTAACTTAACATATCCTCGTGTTTCTAAACTTTAATCAGTCATCTTGAGTATCATAAGAAACAGACATTTGAACTGTTCTCAGTAGCATAAACTTTGCTTTCACAGAAATGCTGTCATTTGATCTTCACTGGGGCCCTATGGGCTGCTTTTTTCCTGTTTTATAGATAAATTCTCTCATCTGTTCTCAGAATAGTTGTTCTCTGAGGAAAAACAGTTCAGGGAGAAGCCTTATATGTCGATAGGACCAGAGGGGTGAGTAATTTCCCTTTCATAATAAGTACCATAAGGGTCGATTTTCAGCGTGATGTTTTTCTGCCAGCTGTTTTGAGAGACAGGATAGGAAGGCTATCGGGCAGCTGTTTGATTCCTTCTACCCTTGCCTGTTCATTTCTGGGTTTGCTCTTTAGAAAAATACTGCCCTGGTTTCCACTCCACCCCCATGTCAGAATTTTCGTTCCATTTCGGATAAACCTCTTCCTGTTCTTGAGAATTTCATCACATTCTTGGCGTAATCTAACCAACATCCCCATGCTGACACCAGACAACATATAGGCTGCTATTGGCTGGCTGAATGTTCTCCTCAGCATGGAATAAGTCGCTCAATCCCTAACTTCAGCTCTGTTTTTGGAAAACTACACACACGCCTTAGCCTTTGTTTGTTAGTAAGTCCCCTTCACCCCCACCCCATCCTGAGATGAGCAAAGGATGCAGGTTGGGGATCCTGTGAGCTAATGAGCTGTTCCTTTGATGTTCCTGGTGTCACTTGTCTTTCATCCCTCCACTCTGTATTGGCATTGCCTCACAGTATGGAGTGCTTTCCCTGGGAATGGTGAGGACGCCACATTACCTGATGGTGAAATCAGTGAACACATCGGCCTCCATCCTTCCTCTGGCGTTTGGTGCTAATGACCACATCTGCCTTGACACACTTGCTGCTTCCCCTTGATGTCCATGCATCATCCGCATCCTTTGCAGGTTCCTCTTCCCTCCTCAGCTCCTGCAGTGTTCCTGCTAGAGATCCTGTACTGTACCAGCCCCTTTCCGTCATATCCTCCTGTAGCACTACAAGACCTACATATCAATAGTAACTGCGCCAGAATTCCACATCTGTATATTCAGCTGCCACCCAGAACCCCATTTGGGAATTCTGAAACCTTATTAGCCAACTTGCTCCCCAAATGCTATTCTTCCTGTACTGCTCTTCACCCAAATATATGCTACAACCAGCTTAACTAGTAGCCTGGGATTCACCCTTGATTAGTCTCCAAATCCCGTTAACACCAGGTTCAACAAGACATTCTTGAGCACCCACATCTCCCACTCTCGCTGTTGCCATGTGGCCTGTGTGTGCACTGTCTCCATGCACTTTGCTGGGTTCTACCTTCTGTCAACCCCGTGCCTGCTGTTTTTCTCTGCTTGCTTTCTAGAAGCTATCAAGATGTTGTTTTCGTTACCGCTAAATCCATCTCATGCTTATAGCCCTTTGGCTTCAAACTGTCCTCTAGATCTTGTCTGAGGTTAACAGTTCATAGCCCTTCAGCAGCAGAACTGTGCCGCAGCTGGACTACACCCTGCTTCCTCTTCTAGGACTTCACCAGTGCTCTTTCCTTTCCCTGACACTTTCCACTGCAGGGCCTCAGATGTACCCAGGCTGAATTCTCCTCTCACAATGGCATTCATCTGGATCAGAACTGAACCTGGACACGGAGGGTTTAAGTAATTCCATGTTAAGATAATAATTTAAACTGGGTATAGTGGTGCATGTCAGTAATTCTAGTAGTTGAGAGGTTTGCTGGATTGCAGCTAGCTTGGGGTACAGAAGCAAATCCTGACTCAAAAAAAGAAAAGGACCCCCCATAATATACACGAAAATATATTTAAACAGGTTAGCTCAGGATTGTTGTTAGCCTAGCTGAATGCAGCCTGGGAGGTGTTTTTAAATTACACTGGAGGGCATCCGTGTTACCCACCATGACATTTTATCTTGGGAATTTTTCTTCTTTCCAGATAGCTTCTACCCCTCTGCTTACCTCTCCACCCTTACCCACATTGCCCTACACTGAGCCCTACATGGATCCAGTTTGCATGCTGTGGTTGCTGCTGTGAGGCTGTGGTTTATTAGGCTCAGACTGCAACAGGAAGGCATTGAATCGAAAGCAAAGGGGAGGAAGCACAAACCGATACCCACCACAAAGCTGCAGAATGCCCAGCATGACCCAAGACGCACCCTCTGGTGAGGGAGCAAGAAGCCACAGAGTTTAATAAATCATCACCCCGATCTACTTCCCTCATACAGCCTTCCTGGGTCACCATGAGTATCTCTAGGTGCCAGCCTTAACAGGTAGTGGAAACAAAAAGCCACTGGTTCGGGGAAATGGGGGCTAGAGAAATGACTACATGGTTAAGATCACTCTTATAGAAGACTGGCATCCACATCACAGTTCACAGCCATCTATAACTCCAGTTTCAGGTGATCTAACACCCTCTTCTGGCCTCCACATAGTGCACACACACCCACACGTGCACACATATGTGAAAACCCTTATATACATAAAATATTTTTTTTTTAAAAAAGCAGCAAAGATACAGGCTAAGGAAAGATTTCTGAAGTGAGTGACTATGGAACAACCATCCCTAATGTCCTGTTCTAGCCCAACTCTGAGTTCAGTCCACCCTTGAGCGCAAAAGTCTGGGCAAACTATTGGTTTACAGCTCCCTGCCTATGCTGACTCCCATGTCGCCGGTGTACCTTTACTGTCTGTTGGTGGCCTGTCTAGTGATGCAGGGACTCTTTGTATCAGGTTTCGTGACTAACAGGAGCTCCCTGTTGACCATGTTCCATTTGTGTGCTATGCTATGTACTAGGTGAGAACACATATTTCCAGGTCTCTACTCACTGAAGAGAGAAGAGAAATGGGAGAATCAAAAACATTTTTGCCTCTGATTTTGCCACAGCCTACCTATTTGTATTTCTTCCCTTTGCTATCAAAAGTGATCATCTGAAAGCTTGGATTATACGGGAGGGCATGAAAGGTATGGAGTGTGTACTTTAAGCACAAGGAAGGCTGGGAAATCCCCAGGGCACAGCCTCCAGTGTCTTAGATTTCTCCTCCCTGGACTCTCTACCTCAGAATCCGGGATGTGAGAGCTGGCCTCTCTGCTTTGGAAGAGTCAGAACTCAGAATTGAAATGGCCTTCTCAGTGTGGAGGAAAGGTTGCTTTGCTTGGCTAGAAGTAGGCTCTTGAATCTTCACAGGGTGCCAAGCTCACACTTCAGAGAACAGAACAGGAAGTGCTGCTCACACAGCTGGGAGGAGAGCTTGCTGGTGTCTGAGCCTGTTAAGTTCCCCACTCACCCTTTGACCCAATCAGGGCTGACTCAAGGCTCACTGGGGAAGAGAGATGAGGTGTGCCCTGGGGTCTCTTCCCTTAGCTCAAAGCATGGCATGTTCAGCTTTCAGTCTCTGACCCCAGGCCTGCCAAGACCCAGCTCAATGTTGAAACTATAGTGGAGGCATCTGGGACATGGCAGTGGGAGGTAAGAGAAATGGGCTTGCCTTTCTGGCATAGCCTCTTTCCAAGTGGTAGAGATGTCTTGGTTTTTAGCAATTTTGACAGCAGTGAGTTCGAAAGGCTCAAAGAATGGAGTCTGTAGTCAGATAAATGTTTGAAACTCATTTCCCCTGCCCCTTGCTTCCCTCTTTTTCTCTTCCCACTCCTCTCTTCCTGTCTTCCCACCTTCCCATGAGGGAAGAAGGGACAACTCAGCAAGCCTCAGTCTGGGTGTGTGCTAGGGTTTGCCCACTTGCTGCAATAGTCAAGGACATTCCTCAGGCAGTGTGTAAGAATTATGACTGCTCCAAACTGCAGTCGTTGGGTGACTGTTTCTGTCACAGATTGTGACCAGATGAGTCCATTACATTCTTTAGAAAAGAAAAATGCTCATGAGAAAAGAGAACTCCTGAGCTACTCATGGAGGTAAGGGGTTGGTGCCATGCATGAGCAGTTAAGAATAGATTTTACTTTTTGTTTTTTAAAGATTTGTGTGTATGTGTGTGTGTGCACACATGCGTGCAAAGTACATGCATGAATTGCCAACAGAGGCCAGAAGTGGGCATTGGACCCACTGGAACTGATATTACAGGCAGCTGTAATCAATCTGATGTGGGTGCTTGGAACAGAACCTAGGTCCTTTGTAAAAGCAGCAAAAACAGGGCTGAAGAGATGGCTTAGTTGTTAAAAAGCACTGTCTGTTCTTCCAAAGAGCCAGAGTTTAATTCCCAGCACCTACATGGCAGCTAACAACTGTCTGTAAGTCCAGTTCCAAGGGATCTGACACCATCACACCAATGCATTTAAAATAAATTAAAAAAAAAAAAACAAACCGGAAAACAACAAACAAAAACAAAACAGCAAGCAGTTTTAACTGCTGACTCATCTTTACAACCTCTCTGCATTTTTTTTTCTTTTCTTTTTAAATGGGAGAGGTTCATCTTTCTTCTCTTGACATCTTAACAAGTCACCTCTTACCTAAGGTTTGATGCTCTCATCTGGCAGGGGCAGAGATAGTTGAGTTTTTATTAAAATTAAAACCATATGCCCCAATGTGGCTTTTACAAATTAAAATTACATGTGGCTTTTACATGTGTTACATTTCTAGCTATTACCATCTAGTAACTGTTCAGATGAGTAAGCCCTAGTCACTGCTGTCTGTCTTTCTACCCAGTGTCACAGGGCTGTCAGAAAAAGACAGGCTTGGATGGGAAGAGACTAAGACATGTAAGGAAGAGACTCATTGTGACTTGCTTTGTGTCTGGACATGCTCTGAGCTTTTAAGGGCTGGTGTGTGTGTGTGTGTGTGTGTGTGTATGATTGTGTGAGATTGTGTGTCAGTGTCTGACTAGATACAAGGAGACAATGAGATATAATAATACCATTATACTCTTTAACTTGCCCTGTATTCTTGTTTGTTGCACACATTAGGTTGGGGTGGGGGGAGGCACACCCATACGGATGCATCTTGAGCCAGAGGAGGATATCTTTCAATATTACTCTCTTCCTTGTTATTTTAAGACAGTCTTTTTACTGAGCTCATCATTTTTGTTAGGTAGGCTGGCCAGGGCCAGATCTTGGGATCTTTTCTGTCTCCACTCCCCAATACTCAGGTTACAAGCATGTTCAGACAAGTCCTGCTTTTTTTGTTTGTTTTGGTTTTTCATTTGGTTTGGTTTGGCTCTTTGAGAAAGGGTTTCTCTATGTAGCCCTGGCTGTCCATGTCCTGGATCTCTTCCCCCACCCCAACCCCCACCCCAGACCCCCGTAGACCAGGCTGGCTTCAAAATCAGAGGTCCACCTGCTTCAGCCTCCTGAACGCTGGGGTTAAAGGTGCAAACCACAGTGCTGGGCTCCATGCCCTGCTTTTTATGTGGATGCTGGAAAGTTCAAACTCAGATCCCCATGCTGATATAGGAAGTTCTGTTACTCACTGAACCATCCTTCCAGCCTCTTTTTTCTATATTCTTATTTTTGTAATTGTTAATTGAAATAAACAGACACATTGTCTTAGTTACCCTTGGGTTACTTGGAAGGAACATCATGACCAGGGCAACTGATGACAGGACTTAGATGGGGACTTGTTTACAATTTCAGAGCCTGAGTCCCTGACAGTCATGGCAGAAAGACAGTCAGGCCTGGCACTGGAGCAGTAGCAGAAAACTCACAACTTATCCACAGTTTTTGATAGAAAAAGAAAGAGACTGGGCCTGGCATGGGCTTTTGAAACCTCAAAGCCCAGCCCCAGTGACACACCTCCTCCAACAAGCCCCCACCTCCTAATCCTTCCCAAACAGTTCCATTAACTAGGGACCAAACATTCAAACGTAAGGGCCTGTGGCGGCCATGCTCATTCAAGTTACCACACACATGTAAAATCAAACCTGTCTCTAACTTGGGGCTTAAAATTTGTTTTTAAATTACTGCCACATCAGTCATGGCACCATGAACAGACCTGACTGTGGAGCTGAAGGAATGAAGAAAGACAATCAGATGCGCCCATGGGCACTCAGACAAGCTGGCTTGGGGGACTGTGGGATCTCTGCTGGGGAAACTACAACCCCTCCCCAGAATCTCAGCATATTTATTGAGCTGAAGAGAGAGGCAAGTTTGTTACACAGATAAACAAGGAGGCAGGGTTTATGGTACACAGTTGGATCAAGGAGACACTTAGCTCATCTCAGGAGGAATGGTCTCTGCTCAGAGCAGTCTTTAGGCTGAGTACACGAGGGTGAAAACTATGGTGGACATTTCGGCAGATGTTATCACTATCTACACATGCACCAGACTTTGCCATTTTCCTCTGAACTTTTCTTGGGGTGAGGGAGGCTTTACCATACCTACATGACCCTTCTAGGGTCCCTGATATGGCTAGGCCCACATCAACAACACATATTCTTATAGAACTTTACACACTCAGGGCTTTCTTTGTTCCCTATAGTTAACACACACACACATGCACACACACACAAGATCCAAGGGACTGATTGTACCCACAAACTTAACTTCTGCTTAAACGAAGAAGCAGTTTCATAGACAGTTACCTGCTGTTAATCTGCACTTTGTTTGTGGAAAGGGTTAATCTCTTGCCTTTTGTGGCTGGTTTCTGAACTGCAGGATCATTTTCCTTTGATAAGATTTGTTAGCGTGAAGCAGAATCTCTTTGTCCAGCTGACTGCAATGATTGCACGCTCTTACAGAATACTTGCTGTGAGCTGAGCATGGCATTCTACATGCTCAGCAAATCAGCCTCGTCTTTTCCCATCACCCAACTGCCCGCTAGGAAGATGTCTGAAGAATCTATGCCCTATCTCCTCCTGCTTCTCACCTAGTCTACAGACCCTGAGATAATTTGTGACTTCGTTTCTGAGAGCATCTCTCTGACCAGCCCTTATTTCCACTCTCCCTCCTGTACCACGCTGTCCTCCTCTCTCTGGCCCTTCTCCCCCTCAGCTTTTATCACCAGCAACCCCCTAGGCCAGTCCCATAGCATGCTCCTTCATGCATTACATGAACGAATTTCTTGAGGGCAGTGAACCACACAATCCGCTGTCTCTTTTCAACAGTGGAAAAGAAGCCGCTCTCCAAACACATCTTTATTGAGATGTGATTTATGGACTACAATGCTGACAAGTTTGAAGTCTACAGTTCCGTTTTCAGTAGGTTATAGAACAATCCCTCCATCACTCTGAGTAGTGTTAGACATTCTCTTCATACTAAAGAGAAACCTTCATCTGTTCACGGTGACTCAATATTTCGGTGCCCTGCCCTAGCCCTATGCTCTCCTTAATCTTAGCCGATCTAGTTTCAGCACCATTTGCCTTTTCTGACATTGTAGCAAGCTGTGTCACAACCATATGTCATCTTTAATTTCTGGCTTCTAATACTTACCCTAATGCTTTTGAGACTCATCCACATTGTAGCTTTTGTCTGAACTCAATTCCTTTTTGTTACTAAATAGCATTATACCGGACAGATGTGTCACACCTTATCTGTTCATCGCTGGTGGACTGCTAGGTTGTTTCCACTCTGTACAGACTCTGTGCAGACATGTTTGCATCACTCTGGGGCACACACCTAGGACTGGAATTGCTAGATATGGTAACTTCATTCTCAGTGTTCAGAGGGACTGTCACACTGTTTCAAAGGAGATGCTTCCGTTTTATTTCCCCGCTGGCAGCAATAAGGTCTATGATTTCTTTCTCCTTCACAGTAATTGTTTCTCTGCATGTTTTATCTGAGCCATGGTGGCGAGTGGAGCTCTCTGACAGGGCAGGCTTCTGCTTTATGTGGCCTAATGACTTCTCATGCACCATCAGCCATTCCTGTAATTACTTTGGAATAAAATTCTAACCTTTGCCCATTTTTATTTGTATCTTTTGTTTTGTGGAGCTAGGAATTGGAGCCATGACTTGGCATGCTCTGATTAGTCATTCTACCACTGAACCTCATCCCTTGCCCACAGTTCTTTTACATTTTTGATTATTTGGCTTCTTATTATTGGATTGGAATATTCTAAATACATATCGGACATGGAATTCACCAGGTTAGTCTCTGGTTTCAAAGTCATTGGGCTCCATCTCCTTCTGCTTCCTGAGCACTGAGATTAAAGGTACGCGCCACATCCAGGCTCCTCCGGGTTCCTTCTTGTGTCCTTTCGAGCACAAATGTGTTCAATTTTGATGAAGTTCAAGATTTCGTCTGTTATCTTGTCTTTTTTTGTTATAGTGAAGATCATCACGTGACTCGAGGCTGCTTAATATTCTAAGTTGTTAGTTCTGGCTCAGATAGATATTCAGGCCTACCATCCACTGGGAGCTTATCATTGTGTGCGATATTAAGCATTTGTCCAATCGATTCTTTTGTATGTGGATATCCAGTCGTTCCAGTGGCTTTTCATGTGTTTAAGAGACCATCCCCCACCCTGTTGAATTCTTTTGGTGCCTTTGTCAGAATTCAATTGAGCATAACTGTTAGGGTCTGTGTTTCTGTCCCGCCAGTGTCTGAGTGTTTACACTGAATAGGTCTTGACTGCTGTAGCATTGCAGTAAGTTTTCAGATTGGGAAGCCTGAGTCAGCCAGCTTGCTCTGAGTCTTCTGCATGTCCCTCATGAATTTTAGCATCAGCACTAGTCACAGAGAGATTCTAGAAGTCACCAGAAAGCCCCTGGCTCTAATAATGAAAGTCCCCACCTCACACCTAGCGTAAAATTGGAAAAGGAAGACTGAGCAGGTATGCTTTGGAGTGGAAGGAAAGACAAGCCCTTTGAAAGAGCTCACACTGTTGGAGGATGGGAATAAAAGGGCCAAAAAGTTTAGCAAAACCTCCCACGCTGGAGAGGAATGTTTGTTCAGAGAGAGCAGTTTGAGTGAGCACCAGGGGATATTGTGAAAGATAATTGAAATGGCAAAGTCCATTGATCTCCCCAGAAGGCGAGAAAGTCTGAGTAAGCAGGGCCCTCTGTCTGCTGATTGTCACAGAGGATTCTCTTCAACCCAGGGAAGCAGCTGCTGCCTGCTTTCTGCAGCTGAAAGACAAGAGGCAAATAATGAAGAAATGCCCTCTGTGGCCACGATAACTTCTGTCCTGCTTTGCTAAGCTTTCCCCTCTATATGCTCCCCAAAAAAGAGAGGAGAGAAAGAAAAGAAAGCCAGAGAGAGACAGAGACATGGAGACAGAGAAGGGGGAGAGAGAAAGGCTAGAGATGCTGGAGATGGGAGAGGATTCTGGATCTCTAGAAAGTAAGAGGCCTGGGTAGGTGAGATTTGCACAGTAGGCAAAGGTACTTCCCAGTATGTCTGATGACTTGAGGTCAATCACCAGAACCCATTAAAGGGAAAAGGAGAGAAACAGTTCTGCTGTTGTCTCAGACAACCACAGGGGTCCTGTGGCATGAGCCAATGACCCCAGCCACCATCAATCAATAAATCTCTCTGTGTCTCTCTTTGTCTCTATTTCTCTCTGCCTCTTTCTCTGTCTCTCTCTGTGTGTGTGTCTCTCTCTCCCTCTCCCCCAACCCCCAGGATCTCCTAACCCTACTGTGTAATATAACAAAATGTCATTAACATTGCACAAACGACATCCTGTGACCATGTAATCTAACTTCGGAAAATCTGCCGCCAAGAAATAAGATATGCAAAACGGGGGAGTGTGGATATTAATGACAGTATTCTCCATGATCATCTGCAAGGCTGGAAATATCCAAGTCTCCGGAACAGGAGCACGTTTCATGATGCCACGGCATGTAAAAATTATAGCTAGTAATACTGGGCTCACAGAACTGCAGCTGTGTCCACTGCCCGGGGCCCTGTCAGCATCTTCACCGGATTAATTACCGTGGACTCCCAGCTAAGGTTTCTGCCTTTCCTTGTTCTGTGCTCTCAGATCAGCACATGTAGTGATCCTCTAGAAGCTCTGATGTCTCTGTCTTGTGCTCCAATGCTTCCCTGGCTCCCCTCTCACTCAGGAGAAAAGCTGGCAGTTTTGCCTCAGAACATGCTCTACCCAAGCTGGCCGCTGTTGCCTTCCACCTCATGCGCACTCCTCTCTGCCTTTTTCCTGACTTTCAAGGCGTCCTTTGCTCTCTTCAACATCTCTCCCCAGATGTCCATTGGTCTGTTCTCTCAGGTTCCTTGAGCTCTTTGTTCTAATGCCACCCCCACACACAGACAACTTCCTTTGGTGAAATCTCGGTCTTTCCCTAGCCCCAGATTCCAGGATCCCCTACTCCTCGAGATTCATCCTTTAGCGGCATGTCCTATTTCATGGGACTTATTTTAAGGGTTACTGTCTGTTCCCCTAGGGAACTGTGTTCTGGAAAAAAAAACATTTGTGTTCACTGTCCACTGCTACATCATTGGCTACATCATCAGCTGTGCCTGGCAAACGAGCTTTCTAACATGTATTAAGTGACTGTAACGATAACATTAAAGATTAGGAAAGTGAGGCCTCGGTTTTAAAAGTTGAAAAGTATTAAGTATGATGTGCCTAGGAGCTATAGAGTAGAAGAAACGTGGATTCTGGTCCTGAAGCTGCATCTTTCTAGTTGGGCACACTTGGGCAACTGTTCCTCTCAGCTTTATCATCTAGAAGTAGCCATAACAAGGTCTCCCTCACAGAACTGTTGTAAAGATGAGATGAGGAATATATGCAACTACCTGGCACACAGTAGGCACAGTGTGAGCATCAGGTTTCTCTTCTGAATAGCCATCGGGGGAAACTCCAGAACTGGAAGTCAGTGAGTGCCTCAGATATTGTGCATTTTACAGTTGACTGTTTAGTACAAAACTTCTCCCTGAACACAGAGTGCTTCCAGTGGAGACCAGACAAAGGCGACCCAGGTGCTGGCTCACCTTTGACACCAGCTCTCTGACACCAGTTCTCACCTATCTGGCCTATTTCCATGTTATTAAGATTAAGAGACTATATTAAGTGACTTTTCATCCATTAAGACTCAAGATGCCATAATTAAAACAGGCAAGCCATCCCACCTTAGTCTAAGCAAGCTGCACCCTACCATAGTCTAACCTTCCTCAGACATGCGGACCAGATGTTTCTAATCTTAGACATAAAAGACTCCATTCTTTAGTATTTGAGGGCTGAAAGAAAGTAGAGAATTTAAAAAAAAAATACGATAAATGAACTTTCCTTTTTTCCTGAACACCATAGCTGCACAGATGGTGTTCAACTTAAGTCATGAAAGAAAAGCATATATTACACACCTTTGGGTTGGGTTTACCATGTGAATCTATATAACCCTGAAGAAAGTGATTTTGTTTTAAACCAAGAAGTAGATGCCGGCAATTCTCAGCTACACCCTAGCACGGACCCAGGCACCCGCAACCACTGTGGAACCACAGGGAACCAGTGCACGGTGGAGAGTGACTGGGAGGGATATGGCTGACTTCTTTCCTCCTGTGGAAGGTTCCCTGGTGTTCACAGTGCCTCAAGGATAAGATGCCTGCTCCACAGGTCCACAGCTGCAGTCAGCAGGTTAGCGGGCCCCAGGCTTTGCTTCTCTGAGTGGGGGAGGGGTGTCAGCTGCCCAGGACTCCCTCCAGCAACTGACCACAAAGTTTTCAAATGCCCATTGGCAAGCCCCCTGACTTTACTCAGCTGAAAACTGAGGATCTCATCTGGGAAGGGTCAGTTAAAAAAAATGACACCATTGCCCAAAGTAAACAAAGGGAACAACCACCACCGAATCCTTCTCAGCAGCGTTTCTTTACAGTTCCCAGCCCAGCCCACAGGGGCTCTGGCTGAAGTCCCCACCCACTGCTTCTGAAGTCTGGTGGGGCCTTGTCTGAGAAAGCTTAGCTGACAAGGGACTGCAGCTTGTGCGCATGCCCTCCCTGCCCTCTCCCCCACTGCAGAGCTGTTGAGACTGGAGTTTAAGGCTGCAGGCACGCAGGCCGGCTCATTCATCAAGATCTCCGAACACAGAACACAAGAGACAGTAAACGCTGCTTAGTGAGGTGGATCCAGAGGAAGTTTGGGGGCTGAACTGGTCTTTTCCTTCCAGATGCGATCCAAAGAACTATGAAATAAGGAAATTAATTTTGAGGTTCTCTGTCCATTTTTTCTTTTGTGTTCTTTTTTTTTTTTGTTGTTGTTGAGACAGAGCCTCTCCTGGAACTCACTATGTAGACAGAGCAGTCTGGCCTCGAATTCACAAAAATCTGCCTGCCTCTGCCTCCCAGATAAAAGATGTGCATTCCCACGCCCTGACGCTTTATCTATTTTGAAAGTTTTATTTCTTTTATGTGGGTTTTGCATGCATATATGTCTATGTACCACGTGTGAATCTTATACCAGGGAGGTCAGAAGAGAGTATCTAATTCCCTGAGCCTGGGATGACAGATGATTTGGGTACTGGGAATCGAACCTGGGTCCTCTGCAAGAGCAGACAAGTGCTCTTAACCTCTGAACCATGTCTCCAGCCCCATCTGTCTGCTTCTTGATTCTAAGCAAGTCTTACTCTGTTGATCTTAAAAACAATTTTTGAGCTCAGACTCAAGCAGGAGGTCTAAGGCTTCCACTTTGTGTGCCCTGTTCAACAAGGTAAATTCAGGTTACTGGAAGCTTCTTCAGAGCATTCTGGGGTCACTGCTGAGTGAAGGAGAACTAGACTTAGAGTCCAGAGAACCCTGTAGTCACTACACTAGCTGTGTCGATTCATACACACAAATTATCTACTCTAACGTATTTGTTCTAGTTAGGGCTACTGTGGCTGTGATGACACACGGATAAAGCAACCTGGGGACGGAAGTGTTGGTTCATCACTGAAGGAAGTCAGGACAGGGACTCAGAGCAGGAACCTTGAGGCAGGAGCTGATGCAGAGGCCATAGAGGGATGCTGGTTACTGGCTTGCTTCCCCTGGCTTGCTCAGCTTGCTTTCTTATAGAACCCAGGACCACCTGCCCAGGGATGACCACCACACACAATGGGCTGAGCCATCCACTGAATCTTAAGAGAGACATTTTTCTCAATTGAGCTTCCTCCTTTGTGATGACCTAGCTGTGTCAAGTTGTCATAAAACCAGCCAGGGCAGTATCTTCATTAGAATATCAAGGTAGGGAGGAAGGTGCCCTGGCACGTACCACGGATTATGATTGACCATTCCAGCTTTCCCGGGCCCCAGCCCTCTCAACCTGCTTGGCTCTGCTAGACAAGCTACTGACCCAAACCTACCAGCTGGGGTGGATGTGGCCAAGCTACAGGGGGAAGAGTGAGCAAGGATGACTCCTAAGGAGGAAAAGTAAGAGAGAGGATGGCAGCACAGAGCCACCAGGTGTCACACAGGGCTGGAGACTTTTGGCTTTTGAGGATGGAAGGATATTCCTGAGCATGAGAAAAGAACATGTGCATCCAAGCCTTTGACGTGCTCTGCCTGGGACGATATCTTTGCCACAAACCAGAATTTAAGCCTTTCCAAAGTGTGTGGTAGAACTAAAGAAAAAGACATCAGTCAGTGGTCCTCTGAACTGTGATTGGCTCCCTCAATAATTCCAGGTAAAAATTAGAGATCACCACTGCAGCCCAAGATGGCTTGGGTGGAGAATGGCATGAGCTACACGGAGTATGCAGCTTCCTCGCTACAGTGATTTGGCGGTCGAGCCAGGGTTCCGATAGCACGGGGTTGTCCTGGAATTTGGCCAAGATGAAGCAAGAGGGAAGAAGCAAAGGAAAAAAAGGAAAAAAAAGTCAAGAAAATATTGCAAAAACTAAACAACTGAACAAGGATTGAAGAAATGCACGGGCTCTGCAACTCATGAAAAATCATCTAGGAATCCTGGGCTTTGGAAGGACTCCATGGTTTCCGTGGATTTCATGATAGTGCTTTTAAGCAAATGAAATCTGACTGTCTACCGCACACAGGAATCTCACACTGACCACAACACTGTAGTGACTTCTGGACTTGGAAAAGGAAGTTTGTTGGTTTCTACTGGCAGGTAATATAAGTGATCATTTATCATACAGGCAAGGCACACCTAACACAAAATTCTAATTCTAATGCCTAATGCAAAAATCCCACAGTTGGGTTCAACATAAGACCCAAACAAAGACATTCCAGACCCTTCTAATGGGTCTCAGTCAAAATACAAGTCACTGAAGAGGTAATATAAATTACTTTTAAGCTACGAGGACTATAAATGAACTCTGTGCTTAGACTTGGATACATCGTCGAGGTGTTATGAAATGCTCTAAAATCTGAAAACAAAGTTAAAACATTACTGGTCCCAAGCATTTTGTATGCTCAGCGTGTAATAAAAATTCTCTAAACTGACAGCCATTTGCCTTTTGAGAGCTTATGTACACACTTAGAAAATAGCATGTGGGAAAAATGGCCTTAGATTATGAATCTTATTCTAACAGAGCTTTGCGTAGGAAGAAGTACAGTTCTGGACACGATATGAGGATTGTAAAAAAATTAACAGAAGGTAATTTTACTTTGTCTTAAAAGAGACATAGTATATTAATCATGATTTTAAAAATCATTATTTCTTGGGATGGTGGCATGGCTGATTTCACAGAGGAAAACTGTATTTTTGTGACAGCTGCTACAAACCAGTCTTGCAAAGGCTTCTCATTGTCTTCCTGGGTCAAACAGCACCAAGTGGATAGGAGGACTTTGTACTTCAAGTGCAAGAGTTACTAAGAAGAGGAACATGATGTAAACCTTGGGTTGGTTTTCTTCTTAGACTCACTAGAGCAGTGAAAGAGTTAAATGCCCCCAGATAACTTGCTGATGACATAGATCCTGGTTTGGGTTGTACTCTCTTTGTAGCTAATAATGGAAGTAGTGTCCTGTTACTTTTCGCTCATGCAGATTCAAAGTGAAAATTAAAAATTCAAATTTATGAAGTCATGCTTCATAAATGACAGAGGTCTGAGTTTAGAGGACTTTGGGTGTAGTGGGGATTGCAGAACCTGGATAAAGTGGCAGTCAGAGCAGAGCTGTGGGCCTTTCAGTGGCAAAACAGACATCACACTCTTAAATTCAGCTTTCTTGGGCCTTTTCTGTGTAGCAGGGGAGCTTCCAAGGCAGGGTTTTCTGTAGTCATGGCTGTCCTGGAACTCCCTCTGTAGACCAGGCTGGCCTCAAACTCAGAGATCCCCCTGCCTCTGTCTCCCCAGTTCTGGGTTCACGTGTGCACCAGAGCTTTTCTAAACACAATGGCGCTATCCACCGTAGTATCAATGACTTAGTAACATTGTCTGCACTTCTGGCCATCGAATTTGAAGTTACAGTATTCGTCAAATTGTCTCAATAAAAATGAAACTAGATATTAAAAATAAATTTGGGTTTGTTTGTTTTGTTTTTTGTTTTGTTGTTCTTTTTTATTAATGGCTACTATCTTACTTATTTTGTGACAGGATCCACTTAGCGTAGAAACATAAGAAATCGCTAATAGTCCTGGGGCAGTTACTGTTCTTTCTCAGATGAGAAAAATTAGGCTCAGAAGTTTAAAGATGATGGTCATGTAAGAAGTAGGAAGAGAGTTGGAGCTCTGCAGCGTCCTAATTCCATGTCAAGGGCATTGGCTGCCTCATCTCTGCATGCGAACACACAGGGTGGGTGGCTCTGGGCCACTGTCAGATAAGAGTGTGTTCTTTGTTAAGCCCACACATGCAGAGGGCAGGAAATGGATGCCTCAGGGGTGAGGTCGCTTTTCGAGTGCAGCTTTTTTTTTTTTTTTTTTTTTTTTTTTTTTTTTTTTTTTGTTAACCAATAACAAAGGCTAATCAGATACCAGTCAAGGGCATTAAGGCTGCCAGTAATCTCTACCACAGACCAAAGGATGCTGACTAGTCCCCAGGGGTAGGTCTGCGATACTCAGAAATGCTGTCTTCCTTTTCTCTGGGACTATTTCCCACTTCCTTGATGCTCAAGAAAGCATTGCTTACCTCGATGTTAGAGCCTTCTTCACTCTCTGGGGCTACACCTTTGGGGTATCATCGGATTGCCCTTGAAACAGTAAGCGCCAAAGTTTTACGTTAAAATCTAAAGTAGAGATTCAGCTTTATCGGCGCTAAAATAACACGGCAGTGGGTACACAAACAATCTTCAGTAAGCGTGAGGTGGCTGGGGTGTGCACTCAGCCTTTGGGTTTTGTTTGTTAACAGTGCTTGGAGCTAACTCTTGGAAAGAAAGCTCCTATGGGCTTGTTCTAACTGTATGCCCCGCCCCCACCCCTGAATCCTTTGCTAGCACTAAATGATGGGTCCCTGGTCAAAGGGATTTAACTCTTATGAGAACCCGACTGACTCTGTTTCTCGCTCCCTTGTGCCATCCACCTGGCTTAAAGCTATGGTATCCTTTAGTATTTTGCCAAGACCTAACCAGATAGTAAGCTGTTTGAGAAGGGTTAAGTGGACACTGCCGTGAAGAGGAAGAGGAAGCAGGTAAGATACATGTCCCCTAATCAGTAGTTAGTGTAGGTGGGAAGATGTACACTACGCAGAGGCCCAGCGAAAGGAAGCTCCGAAGGACTCATGGATATCACACGCTGGGCACCAAGCTCTGTGGCCTGAGAAACCGGGGCTGCCTTGAGCTCAAGTCCCTTCGAATGGTGCAACCCCCCCAGCTGCCCTCACAGCTGCAGGAAGCAGTGTAGTGAGTCAGGTTTTGGGAGAAAGGAAACTCAGCTCTGCTGCTGTCCTGGTCAGGTGATCTTGGGCAAGTCCCCAATATTCCCCACCTTTCACCCCGGGGAAAGCAGGTCTCCTCCTGCTCGTTAAGTGAGACTGAGTGGGTTTGGGGGATTCTACACGTTCTAAAGCAGCCCCTAGTATTAGTGAAGCGGCTGATGGAGGGATGAAAGCAACTGACATCTGAGTTTACAATGAGGTTGGATGAGCTAAAAATAATATATTGCCCCACCAACCATCCATGGCTCATGACTGCCTCTCCTCAGGCGATGCCTCTGGACCATCCGATAGTTAGAGGGCGGCATGCAGCTACTTCCAATGTCTGTTAAGTCTGTAATATATGCCAAGGGCAAACAAGTAATGAATAGTATACAATATCACACATATAGCTACAAACAAAAATGTGCACACACATGCATAGAAAAGATCTGAAAAGAACTCACTGTATTCTTAAGGAAACCTTTAGATGTACGTACTTTATGTATACGGGTGTTTTGCCTGCATGTTTGGCTAGGCCCCACTTGAGTACCTGTGGCCTGAGGAGGTTGTGAGCTGCCATGTGGGCACTGGAAATCAAACCCGGGCTTTTGGAAGAGCAACACATGCTTTTAACTGTCGAGTCAATTCTCCAGTCTCTCGAAACTCTATGGTATTGTTTTTTTAATAAACTAGTCTAGGAATTAATAGTAAGTGTTTCTTAAACTGAGCTTTAACGTCCTGTACAAATATGTCATCATCTCTGTAACAAGAGGCACCAAAGTCTCTACGAGAAACAAACTTCTGAGCTCTGTACTGGAGCCTCTGCCAAGGGCGGCCAAAGCCCAGAGATGCTGTGCAGATCAGAGCAAGATGGGGGCACCTGCTCAGATCATCTGAAAGTTTCACTGAATTACCTCGGCTAACTGGGGTTTCCCCAACATGTAATGAGTTTGGCTTTCTACGCAAGGCTTTTGAACTAAATGATGTATAGGGACCTTTCTACTCTAAAGTCCAATGATTCTGAGCAACACTCCATGCAAAAGACTTGCACACAAAAGCAAGGCAATAGTTTCATACTTGCCCCAAAGAAAGTGAAAGTCGATGCCCCCACACTCCTTTCCTCTCCTTCCTTCCACTATTTAAACTTACAGCCTTTCACTTTAGAAGCTGAAAATTCAGATCTGAATTTCATAACCTCCCTTGCAGCTATGAGCAACGTAAGGATCTGCCTTGGATTCTGGCTCAGGAACACAGACCCAGGGCTGCACTGGTGGTGGCTCGAGCACAGACCCAGCAGCCAGCACTGCCATAGGCCCAGCAGTGGTGTCCCTGCCTTGCAGGCCTTGGTGTCTTCGGGGGCTGTTGCTCCTGTATTGCTTTTGAACCTAAGTCTGCCATCTTCCCAACTTCTCATATCCTCTGATAAATCTTCTCTTGGCTTCAATTACCCTGAGTTGTTTTGGTGTCTCACTAATTGCCCCCCCCCCCTGACATACTTATACTTATTTTTTTAAAAGAACATGGACTTATTGCCTTCCTCACACGTACCCCTCAGACGGTTTCTCAGTGTAATAGCGCTGGCTATCCTGGAACATGCTCTGTACATCAGGCTGGCCTGGAACTCATAGAGATCTGCCTGCCTCTGCCTTCAGAATGCTGGGACTAAAGGCATGAGCCACCATGCAGGCTCAAACGTGTACTTTTTTTTTTTTAACAGTAGAAAACAGATAAGAAAAAGATATACTTTCTCTTTCTTGACCCTTCATCCTCCTAGATCCTTTATTTAGAATGCACACACCATGGCCAGTTCTTATGGCCTCCACACATGCTGTATTTCTTCATTCAGAATGTTTACAACATCACCAAGCTCCATACAGACTATTATTTCTTTCGCTGTGTATATGCATTGTACCTATTATATGTTACATAAGGTATTTCATATACATATCCATTGTAATTAAGTATATTCTCCACCGGTCCCCTTTCCCCTTCCCCTCCCTTTACTATTTCTACTCCCATGTCATATTTACATACATGATGTCATGGAACTACATAAAATCTGGGAACCACTCATGAGAGAAAACAGACTTGTTTTTCCAGGATCGATTTAATCCACTTAATGTGATTATCCCCAGTTGCATTCGTTTTCTGGCAAGAGTCATAACTTTGTCCTGCATGGCTGAAAAACTTCTGTGTATACATTTATCAAATTTCCTTTATCTGTTTATTTCTTCCTCTGTTGTTGGAACCAAGGCTGACTCTGAAACTTAGCTATCGTGACTAGCACTGTGCAAACATTTCTACAGAATGTGCGAAGACACTGGAGTCCTCTGTGTGTATATGCATGAGTTCTACAGCTAGTGCATAATCCAGAGCTGCTTTCGGTTTCTTGACAAACTTCCATGCTAGTTGGACCAGTTTCCATTCCCACCAGCGATGTACAGAACTTCCCCTTTTCCTGCATCCTCAGATCTGTTATCTTGCTTTCCTATAAGTGCCACTGGGTTGGGATGAGATGGGCTCTCATTCCTCTGATGCCTCTTGGATGCTGCACATTTATAAATGTCCACCAGCCATTTGTACTTGACCCTTTCAGAGCTGTCTGTCTCTCGTGTTAGCCCATTTGTTGCAGAGTTTTGTGGTATCTTGTTTCTAGAAATTAATCCTCTGTCAGACACATAGCTAGGAAGCTTCCCTCCCATTATGCAGGCTGAGCCTTCACCTGCTTAATCCTTTCCTTGGTTATGCGGACGTTTTAACTTAGGATTTTCCACTTAACAATTGTTGGAACTATTTCCTGAGCCACAAGGGACCAGTCAGAACGCTCCTACCCATTCCCTATTCTGGGATATTTTCGTGCCTTTTTCCTCTAACATTTTCAGAGTTTGGGGGTCTTATTTTGGGGCACTCTATCCATTTGGATTTGATTGTTGTGTAGGGCTATAGGGGTCTAGTTTGACTCTTCTGTGTGTGGACACCCAGGTTTCCCCTAGCCTTACTGAAGAGGCTATGTTTTTTACAGTCACTTTTGTCAAAGCAACCTTGCTCTGTTCTGTAATTTACAGTCTGTTCCACTGATTATTTCATTGTTGAGATCTCATGTCCTCGGTTAAGTTTATGCCAAGTAACTGTTTTGTTTCTGTTTATTTTAGACAATTTTGAGTGAGGTTATTTCCTTGAGCTTGCCCTTTTCCTCCCTCCCTCCCTCCCTCCCTCACTCACTCACTCGCTCCCTCTCTCCCTCCTTCTTTCCTTCCTTCCCTCCTTCCCTCCCTCCTTCCCTCCCTCCCTCCCTTCCTTTCTTCCTTCCATTCTTCCTTCCTTCCTCATTTGCTCACTTGCTTACTTGCTTTCCTAAGACAAGGTCTCTCAAAGAAGCTCTCTGGGCTGACCTGGAACTCACAGAGATTTTAAATTTTGGGATTTAAAATGTCTGCCACCAACCTGGTAGCGCTGCTGGTTTTTGTATTGTTTTTTGTTTGTTTGTTTTTGTTTTTTTTAATTCTTCTGCTTAGATAAAAGTGTTTATTGATTCTGGGGCTTTGGGTGGGGTTAAAGTCTTTAGATGGTCTTCTATGTTTGGAATCCTATTATCTACTAAAAGGGATATTTTAACTTTTTCCTGTCTTGTTTGTTTCTCTTCTGCTTCTTTTCTTGTCTTGTTGCTCTAGCCAAGACTTTAAGCACTATATTGAGATTCACTGTATTTTTCAACTATAAGAGTTAAAAAATTCAGGGACTGGGGAGACAGTTAAAAGCATTTGTTGCTCTCTCAAAGGAAGGTTTTGTTCCCAGCACCACATGCTAACTCACACCTGCCTTTGCAGGGGAGTCCAACACCTTCATCTTCCTGGGGCAACAGCATTCATGTGCAGATCACAGAGACAGAGACAGACAAGTTTCAAAACTTTTAAAAAGTAATTCTTAAATAAAAAAGAGTAGAGAAAGCATACACCTTGCTTTATTCCTGATTTTAGTAAAATACTCTGATTTTTTTCACCATGATCTTGACCACACATTTGCCTATTAGCCATACATGGCTGGAACATTGTCATGCTTTGTGAAGATATGTTCCTCTGTTCCTAGCATCTTTAGGACATTTATCATAAAGAGATGTTGGATTTTTGTCAAAAGCCTTTTGGAATATTAAGATGGTAATGTGATGTCTGTCCTTGAGTCAGTTAATGTTACATATTGTATTTCTTGATCACATAGAATATATTAAACCATCCTAGTATTAACCCAGAGGTTTTCTGTGTGAACACAAACATATCTATAGTCTTAAGAAAAGCAATACAAGTCACCGTGCATGTATATAGTGTCATCCCATACGTAGTTTTCCATATGTTGTCTTTTTAAAATAGTATGTACTAATTGTGCAATTAACAGGTTCCCTGTGACATTTGCAGATATGAGTGCAAGCATTTCGATCAGATCATGTCTTTCTTTCAAACTTAACAATACGCATCAGAAATAATTACAAAAGTATAAAGTTGCTTTGTGATTTTCAATGATGACTCAAGGCTGATGATGAGTACAGTACAATTTACGTAGCCAGTCTGCTACTATGAATGGTTGAGTTGCTCACACTTTTGGAGACTACATGCAAATGCTTCAAGGATTTTCTTGGAAGAAGGCAATGGTGTCCAGTGCAAGCAAATTTATAGGATAAATTTCTGATAGAGAAGTTGTTTTAGTCAAGAGCATAGTTTCTCAATTTTGACAGTACCAAACTTCACTGCAGTTTTTGAGCCCACTAAAAATGTTTTAGAGGCTGGGGATGGTAGCTCATGCTTTTAATCCCAGCACTCAGGAGGCAGTCAGGCAGATCTCTGTGAGTTCAAAGTCAGCCTGGTCTACATAACCAGTGCTGGGACAGCCAGGACTACATAATGAAATCCTGTCTCAAAAACAAACAAAAAAGCAAACAAAGTATTTTGGACTTCTCTTATCATCAGTACATTATCTTATCACCTATCTCACCAGATTTTGGTAATTAGAAGTGTTGGTTATTTTATTTAAATTATATTTGTAGCTGAAGACTTTTCAATATTCAGTGGCATATATTTTACCTACACTTATGACTTCTATCACTAATTTTCTATTGCAAATTAACATGTTTTAAGTTACTTTATAAGAAAGCCATATTTCATTCCATTTTATTTCATGCTGATATTTTTCCTAATTTATTTTTTGTCATCTGTCCTTGTTTGTTTTATTCAATTTTTCTTCTTTGTCTTGCCAAAAACTCTTTTAATGCATTTTGGCTCATTGCTCTCTATTAGCTTTAAAAGGGTTTTTAGTTGAGAAACCTCTCATTTCTAATATTGAAATTACAGTTACCAAAAAAACCAACACTTGATATTTCTGGTTAAGAGCAGAAGATTCAACAAGTACACTGTGTTCTACTTCTTCCCAGACTTCAACCAAAACTTTATAGTTTGGTTAGACATGACACTCTCAAGGTATTAAAGCCAAGAAAAAGAGAGAAAAGAAAATCAAGAGGGAAAAAAGGCACAGACCAAAAATATTTCCTCCTTCCGTCCTGTCCATATCTAAGCACTGTGACTAGTTTCTCCAGTGTGTTTCCAGAGTCTCTTATGCATGTTTAAGAAAATAAGTAGGGCTGGAGAGGTGGCTCAGTGGTTAAGAGCACTGACTGCTCTTCCAGAGGTCCTGAGTTCAATTCCCAGCAACCACATGGTGACTCACAACCATCTGTAATGGGATCTGATGCCCTCTTCTGGTGTGTTTGAAGACAGCTACAGTGTACTCATACATTAAATAAATAAATCTTTAAAAAAAAATTCAGCTATACCAAAACAACTGTGTTTATATACTCTAGGGACTTTTTTTTGAAGTAAGCTGATTTATTTATAATATAATATAATACAATATAGTATAATAAAATACAATATAGTATATAAAAAAGAAAATAAGTAACTAGGCACCAGTGCTTTACAGGAAAAGACTACAAACAACATGTAAAGAAAAACAGCACAATGTTTCATTTGGATTGGGTTGTTTGTCTTAGTTACTATTCTATTGTTGTGAAGAAACTCCTTGAGCAAGGTAACTCTTTAAAAAGAAAGTATTTAACTGGGGACTTACAATTTCAGAGGGTTGGTTGACATCATTATGGTGGGAAGCAGCAGGCATGGTGCTGGAGCAATAGCTGAGAGCTTTACATCATGATCTACAGGCATCTGGTAGAAAGAAAAGAGAGACTGGACTTGATGTAAGGTTTTGAAACCTCAAAGACCACCCCCAATAACACACCTCCTTCTACAAAGCCACATCTTCTAATCCTTCCCAAACAATTTCACCAACTGCAACCAAACACTCAAACATATGAGCCAGTGGGGGCCCTTCTCATTCAAACCACCATACCGAGACCAGCCTTACACTTGTAACTCTACTGCTTCTGCTTCTGCCTTTGGAGAGCCAAGAATACAGGTGTTCATTACCACCTCAGTACAAGATCAGTTTTTAAAAAAGATTTATTTACTTTATATATAAGTACATGGTCGCTGTCTTCAGACACACCAGAAGAAGGCATCAGAACCCATTACAGATGGTTGTGAGCCACTGTGTAGTTGCTGGGAATTGAACTCAGGACCTCTAGAACCTCTAGGAAGAGCAGTCAGTGGGCTTAACCACTGAGCCATCTCTCTAGCCCAATAAGATCATTTTCAAAGCTAGAGAGCGATTCATAGGTGGTGACTAGATCAAAAGATCTGAGCAAGTTGAATTCTAGATCTGTGTCTGAGGATATTACAGTAGCATACTTTACCTTTCATAGTCACCAGATGCTAGACAGTTTATGGACTAAGTACTTGGGGAATATGGGTGAGGTTATAGCTAAAGCAAGACGAATGGGAAGTTATTACAGTGAAATTCCAGAACTGTATTCCCTAGCTGTTACCTGGTGTGGACTGTGCCTTCCATGCAGGCTTCAGTGACTAGAAGTTCTTCTTCTGGCAGAAGAGCAAAAGATAGGGAAAGTAAGCCAGGCTGGAAAGACAAGTCCCTGGAAATGCTGAAAAGAAACTACTCAAAGTTACTCCAAGGCACATCTTACTTTCCTATTGCAAATATAAAAGAGTCTTTAATTTGGGACTTACTGTTTTTGAGGGTATGTCCATTATTATCATGGCTGGGAGCAAGGCAGCAGGCAGGCACCCACCATGCCAGAGCAGTAACTGAGAGCTCACATCTTGAAATACAACCATGAAACCCTAGGAGTGGTATGAAGGAATACTTTGAAGCCCCAAAGTATGCTCCCAGTGAAACATTTCCTGCAACAAGGCCACCACCCCTAATCCTTACCAAACAGTTCCACCAACTGGGGACCAAATATTCAAATAGCTGAGTCTGTGGGGGACACGCCCATTCCAACCACCACAGCGACCAAGTGTAAATGAATCAGCAGGTAAAGTGCCTGTTGCGTAAGAATGAGGATCTGAGTTCAGAGCACTAGAGCTATGGTTGCAGTGCCTCCAATAGCCCAAGTACTGGAGAGGAGAGAGGAGGCAAACATCTTGGGGGCTTTCTGGCCATCAGGTCTAGTTGTAACAAGAAGCTCCACATTCAGTGAGAGTTCTTGTCTCTGAGAGGGGAAGGTGGAAAGCAATAAAGACATCTGATTTTCATCTTTGGTCTCCACAAATGCATGCTGAGTTAAGTATATTGTCACCACCGCACAGACACACACACACACACACACACACACACACACAATCTGCTTCTAAGTTATTACCTTCAGGGCTGAGAAAGATATTTATTTTTATCTGTTTTGTCATTAGATAAGGGTTGCTCTGGGGAAGAGGGCGTTAATTTTGCAGCACTTCCTGAATGAATCGTCCGTGGCTAGGGGAAAGGGCCAGATAAAAAGAGAGATGAGCTGGGAATTTAGAAGACGCCGATATGGTAACTGCCAAATGAACAAGGTCAGGGCACGTAGGGCAGTGTCTCCACTGTCCTCTGCTTTCTCACTCCCAGCAAAACAATGGAGTAAATCCAGAAAGAGGAGGAGGTGCAAAGGCATAGGGGTATTCAACACAGAGAGAAGGAAATCTCCAGGATGTGGTGAAGAGACATCCCAGCTTGATAGCCAGCCAGCAGGATAGTATAGATAGGAGTGGGCTGGAAGGCTCTAGATCAGAGCAGCTCTTCCTAGTGGACAGAAGGCTAGACTGTTTAAACAGCTGTGAGGGGGGAGTACCGGTTATCAGTGAAATATACATATAAACAAGAGGCAACCATGGGAAATGCAGCAATTGATGCTAGAGAAAACAAAACGTTATTGAGATATAATCAGAATGTATTCATAGCATAGGTGTGAACAGTGCCTTCTTCTTCTTCTTCTTTGTCTTCTTCTTCTTCTTCTTTTTCTTCTTTGTCTTCTTCTCCTCATCCTCCTCTCCTTCTCCTTCTCCTCTCCCTCCTCCTCCTCTTCTTCCGCCCATGGTATTGTAAATACTGCATATTCTGCTAAAATCAAGCAGGTGAAAATGGCCAGGAAACACATGTGTCATGGATTATGGGTAGGGGTGAAAGTTAAATCCCCACCTTCTACAGTGAAAGTCAATAGAGAAAGAGACAGAGAAGTGGCTATTTCGAGGTATGCTAATTACAACATGCAGAGCTAGCTACAGAAGGCATGAAAGAGCACTCCTCTGGGGTTGAGAAACTTGAAGGAGGTAACTTTTTTTGTGGGGGCAGGTAATATAAAAGAACTGTTTTGTTTTTTAAAACTTCACATGCTAAGCTTTGATATAAATGACTAACCTATCTGTCTCTTCTTCATAAAAAAAGGAGAAGGTGGGATGGAAGCTGTATTGTGTTCCCAGCTAGTAAGGACAGCAGGTGGGTAAGTGAAACTCTCCTGTTCCATTGGTCCAGCCTCACAAGCTGCTGTCTTTCTGTCTCCTGTTGGGGCAAAAGAAAATGTATGAGCAACTGAGAAATTTGGACTTTAAGATCTTAAAAAAAAAAAAAAAAAAAAAAAAAAAACCATTAATGCAAAACTGACCTGGAATCGGAGCTTGCAGATTCAATTTATAGTTGTCATTTTAAAATCACATGGACAATCTTGGAACTAATGTTTATATGGCTGAACTTGCTTTGTTTAGGTACTCAGTCCTTTTGAGACAATAGCATCTGCCACTTTCTCTTTTACAGTTGCTTATTTATTTGTATGTGTGATGAAGGAGTATATAGAGGTCAGAGGAGAGCTCGCAGGAGGCACACCTCCCCTCTACCAAGTAGGTTTCCATGATGGACCACTGGCTGCCAGACTTGGTAGCAACCTGCTGGCCCAGGTTCTACCTACTACTTTCTACTTGTAGATAAAGTACCTGGGAGTGAAACCTCTGGGAGACAGATTCATTCTACTTTCTCTTACTTAACCTTCTAGGCATCAGGTTCTTCCTACCTTAGAACGATGATGCTTGTGATTTCTAACTTAAGATAAAATTCAAGAGGCAATCCTAGTAGTGCCTAATCTTTTTCTTTTGTTTCCCAATACAGTGGTCCCAGCTTCCTTCCCTTTCTTCCCCTCACTGAATACCACTTCTGAGAGTGCTGTGTCTGGCTTTCCCTCTGGCTACTGCCCCAAGCCTGCTGCTGTCTCGGAATTGTCCAGGGGCCACTTGACCCACTGACTGATGCTTTGATACCAGCCCTGGGAAGGCTGAGCAGGGAGATACTGAGTTCTCACCAGCTTGGGAGATGAAGAGAAAGGGGTAGGCTAGTCATCTTGCTCAATGTCTGAAATTGCCTAGGTCCCCATTTTTGTCAACTTCCCTCAACCTTTGCCCCCCTTACTTATCTCCCTCCTTCCCCCATCTTCTCAGTCACTCTTGTGCTTTTTCTTCCTGACTTATTCTTGTTTGGCTAACTCCTTCTCTCTCACTCTTTAAACAACACATGACCATGGAGTTTCTGACCCCCACCCTACCTCTGGTGTCTTCAGCATCATGCAATGTTACCCTTGCTCACAACTCTCTAGTGACAGTGATGTTTCAGTTCCTGCACTGTGCTAAACTCTACATTGCCCTAGGACCTGTTCCCTTTACCTGGATCACTTCCCCTGCCACACCCACACCACCCCCACTAAAGCCCCCATCTGGCTGCCCACCCCAACTACACTTTCAGGCCTTACCTTCGAGTCACTTCCTCAGAGTGGCTCTCACACTGAGTGCTTTATTTTCCTCCCTGTTTCTTACTCTCCTGTTCTCTCCTTTCTATTTTAAGGTTTTGTTTTTTTGGTTTTTTTTTTTTTTTGTTTTTTTGTTTATGGGTTAAACTGATAAAATTCATTATATGTGAATACCTATCTACCTTTCTCTTCAAAGAATGCATTACATGAGGACAGGACCCCTGATAGCTGTATTTAACATGGTATGGGCAGTATTTAACAACCCTTGAAATGCTACATAAAAGGTATTTCTTGAATAATCAATGTGCAACATACCTTTTTCATGCCAGGCACCTGATGTAGATCACCCACTGCCTTACACACAGACAACTTCTGCTTGAGGAAACAGAACCTCACAGAGACTAAGAAATGGGCCAAGATCTCACAGGAAATGAGTGTGAGTATCTACCAAGCTTTGGAAGGCTATAGAGAAATCTTAACTATACATCTCTAGCTGACAAAAGGCATCCAGAAAGACTGTGTATGACCCTCTGCATATGACCCTCTGCAAACACCCAAACTGGAGATTGTGAAGAATCACTGATGGCTGACAGATCCGTGATTGACTCCAGAATGGCCCTCACAGTCCCATGTTTTGTAATTTGTGGAACCTTTAGGAGAAGGGTCTGGCTGCTGGAAATAGGCCATCCCTAGGAAGATGGGTCAGTCTATAAAGTACCTGCCATGCAAACACAGGAACCAGGGTTTGGGTCCCCAGAACCCACACTAAAAATAAGAGTTTTGATCCTCAGCGTTCACTAGATAAAAGCATGCCCTCTGGATGAGTGGAGACAGCAGGTGCTCATGGGCCAGGCAGCTGAATGAGTTTCGGATTCCGAGAGAGAGAGAGAGAGAGAGAGAGAGAGAGAGAGAGAGAGAGAGATCTCCACATCACATCAAAAAGTAAGGTCGAGAGTGATCAAGGAAGACGCCCAATGCCCTACACACACACGGGCATGTACAACTGCATGCACACGTGCACACAGATAAACATGTATGTCACACACATAGACACAGACACACACACACACACACACACACATACCTTTAGCCTTATCCCTCCTCCCTACTTTCTGGTTCACTTGACATAAGGACCCTCTGCCTTTCCTTCCCAATGCCACTAGCAGAGCTGGTTCCCCTCCTGTGCCTTTCTAGCTATCAAAGATGATAATCTCCTGCAACTATAAGGCGCAGTAAACATTTCCCCCATGATCTTGCTCTTCCCAGCTGTTTTGGTCACTGCAGAAGTAATTAATACAATCGGTCCCAGGAGACCAGGTTGTGGGGAGAAACAGGAAGAGCAGGGATGGTTTTTAGGGGAGTGAAAGCACTGTAAGCTCCTAATGCTGGTTACACATCATTAGACATCTGTCCAGATCCATGTTCTCTACAGCATGAAAAGCTAATCTCAAGGTGCATTCTGTTTGGCTTGGGATGATGGGGGATGTCAGTGGGGCTTTTTACTCACAGACACTCCTCTGCTTCTGGATGCTAATGTGGGGAAGCCATAGGTCCTAGAGTGAATCTTTATGCGTTCTGGTCAGCTTTTCTGTGAACGTAAAACTCCTCTGTAAGATGAAATCTTTATATATTTTTTTTCTTAAAGAAGGCTCAGGTCTGGGATTTTTAAAATGTATTTGCCTCTTTTGCTTTATCTCTTTTTTTTTTTTTTTTTTTTTTTTTTTTTTAAACAGGACCTCCCTATATAGCCCTGGCTAGCCTGGAACTCACTATGTAGACTAGGCTGGCCTCACAAAAACTCATCTGCTTCTGCCTCCTCCAGATTAAAGGTGTATGCCGCCCTGTCCAGCATGAGACTCTTGCTATTATTGTATTGTAGTGATTCTCGGCTGATACATTCAGTACACTCAGCTTCCAAAGTGTGAGTGGCCACATGCATTTCCCTTTTAATTTCCATGGTTTCTTTGTAGCTCCTTCAGGCATTCACTCCGTAAGAGCTCCAATCTTGATAATGGCACTCCGCTGAGGAACTGGGGTCACGGTGAAGACTGAGCTTCCCACAACTTCCCCTGTAGCAGGTTTCTCAAGAGCCCTTTCGTGTGAGCGTGTGAGGGAAGAAAAGTGTGTGTGTGTGTGTGTGTGTGTGTGTGTGTGTGTGTGTGTGCTGTGTTGTATTGTAAAGTTGCTCTCCCCCAAGCCTGTGGGCTCCCCCTTCCCATCACAAAGCTCCTGATTCAGGCCTCCTCTTTCCTCACGTGCGTATTTCAGTTTGTTTCCCCGTCAAAAGTGCACACATCTTAGAACACATTTCCAATAGAAGTAAAAAAGCAAAAAGATACAAGAGCATAGAGCTCTGTTCCCGCCTCACAACCCAATCCGCACGGAGAAGTCCACACTCCTAGTGAGTGCGCCCAGTAGTTAGGGTTGATGCAGTTGAAGTGAGGGCACCGTGAATGACACGGGGTGCCCTGCGCTCTTCCTATGGTCTTACAATCAGACTGCGCCCACCGCCCCGCCCGCGCAGACCTGTGAGTAGGAACAGCACCCCGATGACAGAGGAGGACAGCAAGGCCACACAACAGAAACCAGAAACCCCGAAGACCCCCCCAAAGAGAGCGGCAACAGCCTGATCTCAGCCACATCTGTTTTCTCCCTGCTCAGTGATGCCTCAGTGAGGAAGCACTGGGGAACAAAAAGAAAAGGATGTGGTTCCCAAATGGACAAAGTAAAGGAGCCTCACGTTATGGAGTAGGGCAAGAGAGAGGATGACGGAAGGATTCAGATGGAGCTAAAGATACAATTCAGTGCTTGCCCCGCATGCGCAAGCCGGTCTGTTCCCGCCCCCGCAGAAACAAACAAGCAATTAATCTTCTGAACTACCTCAAACGAAAACAAAACAAAAGTCAATAATGATTTTTTCATTCATTCATTCATTCATTCATTCATTCATTCATTCATTCATTCATTCATTATCGAGATTAGGTCTTACACAGTAGCCCAAGCTAACCTGGAAACCATTATGCAACCTTAGCTGGCTTCAGACTTTAATTGACGACCATCCTGCCTCAGGCTCCCAAGGGAAGAGATTACAGGCCGGAGCTGCCATTCCTGGTTTCGCTGTTAGTCTTTTGGGAAGGTGGATAATATGTGTTACCTTGTTCTTGGCTTGGCACGTTCGGTTCATCCCATCCTATTATACTCGTGTGAGCATTTTATTTCATAAGCAGCAATCGTCACCTGTCACGGAAGAACAGCTGCGGGAGATGAAAGGGCGCCTGGCGTCTAGTAGGTCAGCTGGTTTCCCGTGGGAGGCAGAGCTGGACGCTGTGACCCGTATCCTCTCTCCATCCTTCAGCTTCCCAGGGGCTGCAGGACAGGGTGTGGATGCTGCCCGGTGCTGGCTGTGTGTCGGGCTAGTGGAGAGCCGGTATGGCATGTTGGCTTTGGACAGTCAACAAAGGTTGACTGAATAAGGACAGTGTAACCCATCTGGGAAATGAGATTGGGCTGGGACAGCTGAGAGGGAAAGAGGGGCCGAGATAAAGTAGAAAGCCTAGCCAGGAATGCCAACAGAAAGCTGTTCATTCTGAGAGGGGGGATGGGGGTGGGTCTATGGTGAGCCGTTCTTCTCTGAGGTCTGTTTAGGTAGATGTTACCATATGTAGCCTTGCCTCTAATTCATCTCATCAGGGAAAATATCTGGAACCTCCTGTTTATTTATGGGTTATCTCCCCAACCCCATACACTCCTGTGTCTTCTCCAGCTTCATTCTAAGGAAAAGTTAGATCCCCACAAGACTCATTCACAGCCCGATGCTTTGTGGAAGTCCCTGATGTCCTTCTCCCATTCTGTGTCCTTCCCTTCTCACTACTCAGCCAATAGCAATGACTGGTTTCTTGTAAGAAAGGAACCTTATTCTGGCATATGGTTCCAGAGGCTCGTGTCTGAGGGTCCACCTGATGATGTCAGAGCCCCAGGTTGATACAGGTGACACACATATGTGTCCAGCTGCGTGCGCTCCCTCTTTTATTAAAAAAAAATTAAGGTTATTTTGACTATGTGTGGGCTGTGTGTGCATGAGTGCAGATAATCACAAAGGCCAGAGGCATCAGGCAGTCTTGAGCCAGGGAACCTAACTTGTGTCCTGTGCAGGAACACCATGCAGTTTAATGACTGAGCCATCTCTCCAGATCCTTCTCTTCCTTCCATAAAGCCACCCGGAGTCAGCACTGGGGGCTCTGTCTATCTAATTTTAATCCTTCCCAAAAGCCCTACCTCTAAACTTCATAGTGGGATTAAGTTTCTTCTGCCTTCTTACATCACAACAGGGTTTAATTTCAACACATGAAGGCTTGGGAGACACTGGAGCCAAACCCAAGCCGCAGTAACAGGAAGCATTTATAACATTAAGTCAGCAAAAGGACAGGACACAGAGACCATGTATAGACTGTGATCCTCATTGTATAAAAGTAACTAAATGAACAAAAATGTATAAACATGCAAAGAAAATGAGATCGGAGGAAACAAAATAATGAACTGCTAAGGTGAAAATATTGTAAGTTTTTTTATTTGTTTTTAAATATTTATTTATTTATTTTCTATACATTAATACACTGTCCGTCTTCAGACCCACCAGAAGAGGGCGTCAGATCCCATTACAGATGGTTGTGAGCCACCATGTGGATGCTGGGAATTGAACTCAGGACCTCTGGAAGAACAGTCAGGGCTCTTAATCACTGAGCCATTACTCCAGCACCTTCTCCCCCCCCCCCCCTTTTTTTTACTCTTCATGTTCTTTATGGTTTTTATTTAAATAAATTTGAGGGGTTTGTTAGTTTTGATTTTGTTTTGTTTTGTTAAGAGAACATCTCACTACGTAGCCCAGGTTGGCTTCAAAACCATACTCTCCTGCCAGAGCCTCATGAGTTACAGGTGTGAGATTAAAAGTGTACACTACTATACCTACATATCTCCCTTAGAAAATGTAAGAAAAATACTTTTGTAATTAAGGAAGAGTCTTGTTACAACAAGGTAAGGACAAAATTAGCAATAACATTTGCTGAAAGGAAAGAACAGAGAACTCTGACATTGATAGGGTTATATGGATGTAAACTTGTGAATCCTTTGGCTTGTGTGTGAGTTATTGGTGAAATCTGTTCCACAAACCCTCAGGGAGGCTCAAAACCACTCCTCACCCTTGCCATCCACAAAAGGAAGGGAGGAAGACTTCAGGCGTGGCAGGCAGTCATGAGCTGGGGCAGAGGCCTGTGGAAGCCTGCGTAGAGGTACTAAGGTTAAGAGTTTCCAGCATGCTTCAAGGCCGGCATATGCAACTGTGATCCCATTGATTTTTAGAAGTCCCATCAGGAGGCGGGCACACTGTTCACCTCTCACTGAATAAGCTGTGTCCCATGGAGCCTTTGGACATCTTTCTGCTGTAGCAGCAATTGGATCAAAGCACGTGTCAGAAAGAGAAGTGAAAAACACCAGATGTGAGCGAAACCACAGGGGGAGTTTTCAGCCAGGGGGTGTGCACCGGATGACCCCTTTTGGAATGTGGCCCAGGACCGGGATAGACAGGCCAGAAAAGGATGAGACTGGACACACAGCCCTTATTGATCCCGATCAGAGCCAAATGTGGTTAACTTGGTCTATGACCTCCCTCAAGTCATTGACCTCTCCATGACTTTCACCATCTGTGCAACACATGGGCTGCTCATTTCCCATCAGGAAAAACTCATGGCAACCATGTTAGTCACGAGAAGTAAAAACGAGGCAGGACCTGGTGGGTGGTGACATATTATATCCTAGCACATGAATACCACAATCTAGACATTAAGCAGGTTTGTATTGTATGAGAAAAGTGTGTATGAAAACACAGGATTAAAGACCATACCACATCAGTTCAAAAGTAAATAATCGTAATATTGACAATCGAAGGCTGTAACAGGACTTTCTGTTTTTCTATTTCTTCTTTGCCTAAGGATCTTCAGAAACCCTGGGGTCAGACTAGAGCCCGGGACTGGCACATACTTAGGGAAGTCAGTGTTAGTACAGAATGCAGCCTACTCCAAACCCTCACTCTTTGCCACTTAGATGCTGTATGACCTTGCTGAAATTACACTTGTGAATGTCAGATTCCTAATCTATTAAGTGAGGACAATGAACTTGTGAAGACTAACTTGTGAAGACTGAATAAAGTAATAAATCAAAAAAACTAAGGAGAGAGCTGAGTATGTGTGTGATTATTATCCAAACTCACGCATGTTTATTCAGCACCATAATGCTGACTTTCATCTGAGCCCCCTTTTGGCTTTTTATTTGACACAGTCTTATTAGTTTGTTTTAGCTATCCCTGAATTCTTTGCTGTCCTTAAAATTGCCATCCTCCTGCCTCAGCCTTTTGAGTAGCTGGGATTTGGGCCTTCACCATCTGGCTTGGTCATCTCTGTACTTTTAAATTTTGTTTCCACTTTGTCCTGCATATGTTTCCCACTTATGTGCTTTATTTAAGACTATTCCCCCAGATCAGATGGGATAGGATGTGTTCAGGGTGGTGTGGTCTTTTTGCATCTTGCCAGACCATGTCTGGTTGATATCCCTGGGAGGCTTGCTCTTTTCTGAGGGGAAATGGAGAAGCAGTGGATCTGGGGGACAGGGAAGGTGGGGGAGGCACTGGGAGGAGGGAGGGAGGAAGGTAGGGAGGGAGGGAGGGAGGGAGGGAGGGAGGGAAGGAGGGCTCTGCTCTTGGGATGTGTTGTATGACAGAGGATTACAACAACAAAAAATATTTTCTACCTTACTCATTTGTGCAGAACACTGGTCCCTCTAGACTTTCAACTCAGCCTTAGTCACTCAGCATCAGAGCCATTTCATTCGTTTATTACCGTGCTCGGCTCCTCTGCGTCACGTTGAGGCCACAGCTGAAGTCTCTGAAGCATCCCTGAGTCCTCTGCTCTTTCACTTGTGGGCCTCTGATGTGTCAGGATGCCTTGTCACCACTAATGCTGGCAGAAGAGGCTGAGTGTGTGTCCGTCCGAATCCTCTCCTTTCTCCGTGTAGGTGGGCCTGTGCTACAAACGCCAGATCCCCGGGTAAGCCCAGAAGCATCCCAGCTTGATTCCTGTCTTCGTATTTATGGAGCAGGGGCACTGGAGTGGCACTGCATGTGATGTACTTGGCCTTGTTCAATCCAGATGTCGGCTGGGGCAGGAAGAATAACCCAGAGCCCTGGAACAAAGCGGGTCCCCATGAACAATAGAAGTTCTACTCGGTGAATGTGGACGACAGCAAACTGAAGAAAAAGGGCCCAGACTTCTGAACTGTGGCGTTCCCTGGAAAGCTGCTTATAATGAAGGTCTTCAGAAGCCATCCGCACAATTTCCACTTAAGCAGAAAGTACTCTGAATGCATGAAACCATGTTGCTTTTTTTTTGAGTTTATTACGCTGATGAATAAATCCCTGAAGCTTGAAAATAAAAGCTCACAGCTGAGGCCTCACAGAGACACATGAGGAATCTTTGATCCAGAGATAAATTACTACCTCCTCCTAACCCCTCAAGGTGGCAGAAGGCTACAGTACCAGGTCCAAGAGCCAAAATGCTGAAATTCATCTTAGGTCGCCTATCCAGGAAATGGCTCTACATAAGAATACTGGAGAGGAAAAATCAAAGTGGACCCATGAGAAATGTGATATTTAAGATCCAGGCTTGTTGGGGAATGAGGGGCAGACCTGAGTTTTAGGATGTTGGGAGTCACATTTCCTAAAGATCCAACAGGAACTTGATTCCAAACAGCAGAAAGGGACACAGGGAATCATGGAGTTGGCCTGGTCTAGCCATCTTGACAGGCATGAGTTGTGGGTTTTTCAGGTCTGCGGCTCCTGAGGCATTGTATGCCTTCCAGTTCCTAGGAAACTGAGGCACTCCCTCAGACAGTGGAACATTCAGGTCACGTGGATTCCCTGCATTCCAAAGAAGTCGGCAACACATATAAGAAGGCTGGACAATTAGTCTTAGACATTAAGCTTGCAAGCATCACTGTATCTCGGCAGTTATAATTCTATTTTTTTTTTGGCAACTACCATTATATGCTGTGTCTGATAAGAGTATAAAATATCTGATTGCTTGCAATAAACTTGTTTCAGCCTTAGGTGTGCGGAAACCCCTCCAACATGAGCCTGGCTTTTATTCCCACTGACCATTTCAGGAGACCTTGGTTGGGTAAATAAGCACTTTCCAAGAGTACTGTTTAAAAATATACTTATTCATTTTTAGTTATGTGCATGTGTGTCTGTATATGCACGAGTGACTGCAGGTGCTTGGTGTTCAGGAGAGCACATCAGATCCTCCTGTGGCTAGAGTTATCAGCAGTTGTCACCTCCCTTATGTGGGCACTAGGAACTGATCTTGGGACTTCTGCAAGATCAGTACACACTCTTGATCAATGAACCATCTCTCCAGTCCCACAGGACACTCGAGTTCCACCCCTGAAACATTTGATTGTGTGAATCAGGGGAAGAAAGGCAAGTTAGTAGCTTGTAAACCCGGGGCCTTCTATGCTCTGATCCTGAGTGGGTTAGAATCTATAAAATATCTATCTTAGTCGCTCTTCTATTGCCGTGAAGAAGCATAATGACCAAGCAACTCATATAAGAAAGCATTTAATTCAGGGCTTGCTTATAATTTCAGAGGCTTAGTCCATTATCATCATCATGGGGGTGGACATGGGGCTAGAGCAGTACTGAGAGAGAGAGAGAGAGAGAGAGAGAGAGAGAGAGAGAGAGAGAGAGAGAGAGACTAGGCCTGGCATGAGCTTCTGAAACCTCAAAGTCTCTCTGTAGTGACACACTTCCCCCAAAAGGCCACATGTACTCCAAGGCCACACCTCCTAATCCTTCTAATCTTCTCAAAGAGAGTCACTCCCTGAGGACTAAGCATTCAACTTTATGAGCCTATAGCAGCCATTTTATTCAAAGTACCACAATACCCTTGTGAACTACCCCTGGTCTGTCAATTAACGCTGTTAAATAAACAAAAATAGAATATTAAGCTCCTGGGCAAGAATACAGGAAGATTGTCTCAGATTTTTTTTTTCTTTTTAGTTGGAAAAACATTTCAGATGGAAGTAAGAAGTATTTTATTTTAATCGATGCTAAGAAGAAGATGCTTCTTTAAATTATGAAGGTCTACAGTTGATAGAATTAGTGACTGAGGGCTGAGGTAGGTCTACTAGGGGTTTTAGCTTGGGCACAGAACCCAAGGCATGGCAGAGTGAATAAATGACTAGTTCACACTTAGAATTTGGACCTAGATGGTCCTCAATTCAAATTCCATCTCAAGTTCCTCTTTCTTGCCGGTGAGGTCCGGGCAAACGCAGCAGGTACTGTCATCTGTCTTCCCATTTGTACAGCACAGATAAGCCTTCCTCTCTGGCAGGGTTCTTGTGTATTAAACAAAGTGATGTGATTGAAGGCACTTAGCAGAATAGGTACTCCATAAACCTGCCATTCTTCTTTTCATTTAGAGATAAGGAAGCCTGGAAGCCTGGAGACCCACTGTCTCTCCCAGATCAAAGCCCTGCTTCCTGGACTCCTGCATTATCTGCATGTCCGCCGTGCGCAGAGCAAGAGTCACAGAGAGGACAGTTGAGACTGTGTTTCTGAGTCTCCACTGTTCCTTAGTGCTGGAGGGGATGAAATAAGAGGGGCATGAAAAGCACAGATGCCTCCTGGGTTCACACAAGGTTTGCCCCGATTCCCAGAGCTTGCACAGCCCGAGCACACGCCCACCATGGGAGGAAAGTGGCAGAGTGGTGCCAAGGAGGGATTAGGATCGTATCACACCAACCCACAATGTAAATAATCCTCCCGTCCACAACTGAAGTGGGTATGATGAAGCGTGCCCCTCCTCCATCTGGGTCTCCTAAGGTCATCCTGTATCTCATTTCCCAGAAGGTTCGACATAAATCTTTTCATTGGAATTCTGAACTTACAGATACACAGATTTGGCAGAGACATTAAAGAGGATTTACCAAAGAAATCAGTTGAGGCCTGGATGTTACTCCAGGATGAGATTGGCTCTCTTCTGGAATAAGAGTCTAGGCCTGACTTAATGCCCGACTGCTCCCCAGCACCACCAGGAACTAGCTGGGGCCCCCCCGGAGGGTTATCTGCTCTGAGTATCTGTTTTGTCACACAAACATCATCAAATAGCAACTTAGCAGGCTCTGAGTGCAAAGCACCTCTGAAGTTTCCCTTTATCTTTGAGGGACCTGCAGGGGGGATGCAGTGGCCCTCTTGTTTACAGATGGAGAGGTGGAGTTGAAGACATCCTGAGATTCGCTTCAATCAGCTGCTGAAAGATACTGACTGCTCTGCATCCAGGTTATAGCTAACCCAAGGCTAGTCTCCCTAACATGCGAGGGAGAATGCAGTTGCTGGAGCTCAGAGTACTCTGAAGGACTTTAGGCAGATGGCTCCAGTCAAAGGAGGGAATACCCTCCACTGAATGCTTGTGTTTAACTCCTGTTCGGCTCACTGGCTTTCTTACTCATTGCCTCCCTCTGATCTACGAGCATCAAACCACGATCGTCTTTCATCTCCTCTGCCTGTGCTGTCTGTGCCCCAACACATACTACTTCTTGCCAACAGGGATGTGGATGAAAGGAGACATACATGTCAACACACACATACACGTCAACACACACACACACATCAGCATCCGCACACATTGCTCCATGTGTACATGCATATTCATGTTAGTGTGGCGTACCAATATGTATTTTTAGAAATTGGCAAGTTAGGAGTATATCATCATTGTATCATATATAAAATGCTGTGGGGAAAAAATGACAGGAACAGACACATTTACTAGGGAGAATAACAGGAGCATTTAGAGCAGGGGTTTTCAACCTTCCTAGTGCTGCGAGTCCTCACACAGTGACCCCAACCGCTTCATGATAACTGTAACTGCCCACTTTTATGAATTGTAATGTAAATATCTGTGTTTTCCTCTGTCTTTGGTGACCCCCGTGAAAGGGTGGTTAGGGTGTCACAACCCACAGGTTTAGAGCCATGTGTTAGAGTCTTCTGAGTCCAGCTCCAATCTTGACTGCTGTTGCAAGCATAGGCAGACTCTCCCCTGAGTGGACAATGAGTCAGACCTTGGCGTTTCTTCATCTGTTGACTAAACCCTCACTCCAGGCAGCAGTGACATCAGGCAGTCATCTGTAACCTGGTCACATCTCCGAGGTCTTCCCTCTCATGTTTGGGAATGGCCAGTCATTCACTCAGTTTGTGGATGATAGGCTGCTTCATTCTTGCCTTTTTGTTGTTCATTCTTTCATTCACCCAGGCGATGAGCAAACGATTTTGAGATTCCTTTAATTATATGCACTCCATACCACTGGGACACCAATAAGTGATCTAGCTAAGTAAGAAAATCTCGATAATATTGTTTGGGTATTTCTTCTCCCTTAATAGTTATAAAACACATCCATGGTGTCATACTAAGACTTTCTGAGACACCTTTGAGGAGAATAAGAAGGAAGATCACACACCCCACAAGACGTATGAGGATCAGTTGTAATAAACGATAGAAAGTATGGACGCCTTTGAGTAAACGTTCATAATGTGTTACTCTTAGCATAATTATTAGTCATGTGACTCCGAGAGCCACAGATCAGAAAGCCACGTCCCTTGCTGATGGCCTCAGAGGAGGGCAGAATTGAGCTGAGCATCTCAATTTTCATACATCACACCCATTTTAGGAAATTGTCCCTTGAGATTGAAATCACAGAAGGAAAAAGGAAGTGCCTCAAAGGAAGGATCTATGTGACAGGTTTTATGGTGGGTGAGTAGGGCAGAAGTCTCCAGCCGCAGCAGAACTCAAGGGAGAGGGCAGGGTCGGGCCTGGCCCGCAAGCTGCTGTACTGCTCTCGTTTGCTTCCTCAAATGCTCTGCCTCCCCTCAGCACCTTCACAGAGCACGTTTTCCTCCTCCTCTACCTCCCATTTGCCCAGTTCTCCACCCGTCTCTTTCAAACACACCACCTCATCTTCATGTACAATGGGGTCCCTGGGCCTTAGCTACACCCACTGACAGGCACTGTGGCATCCTGAGAAGATATCTCTTTGAGAGTACTGGTTTAAGATCAAACGTCTTCCCAGGCAGACCACACTCCACTGTGTGTGCTGACTGGTGCATCCACTACACCTTTAAGGCATGCAGTGAGCATATTTGTCAAATGCAGAGCAGGCTATGGCTGACGTTAAAAATGGAGAGGAAAATGTTTAAGGAAAAGATGGGAAATCATCTAAATGTGGAGGAAGATGCATTGCCATTTGCTTGAGAACACTCCAGCGGTGCAGTTGGGTAGATCAGACGTCAAGGCGTTGCAGGGGCAGTAGCAGATGCTCAAAGCTCGGAGAAGCCCTGTGCAGAAGCCCTGGGTGATCAGGATGATCCGCGTGCATCCTGGCAGCCCTGGGCTGTGATAGACCTCCGGTAGCTGAGCCTGTATCCATTTTTCAGTCTCCTCGTGTTTACTGTGTGCGTATGCTGTCCTCATCTAGGAAGAGATGCAGAGGTCCTGCTATTCACAGGGGCTGGACAATGTGACAGCGGAGAGAACACAGCCTTAAAGAGCCTGAGGAGGAAAGGATTCCACCAGGATGATCTGTCTTTGGCTCCGCCCCCTTCCAAAGCAAAGGATGCCAATGGGGGGGCGCTTTTGTGAGGAAGTGTCCACCTTTAAAGGATTTAGAATCATTTTGGACTCTGAAATCTGCCCCCAAGTCCCCCACCTCTCACCGCCACCCTCCCTTATTCCCCATATTCCCCCAATCCCCTTAACCCCGCCCCCGACCCCCCCCCCCCCAACCAGGCTCTCTTTCCTCTGCGCTACACAGCATGCCTGGACCATAAGCTCTGTGCTTCCTCCTGGACAGGGCAGTACTGAGGGAGGACAAGATGCCCTTGCTGGAGCCACGTTGTTTATGTTCCCACTCCCTCACCCTGGGAAGCCCCGAGTTCCCACACTCACTGAGGCAGGAAGGTCACCACGGACACCTCATCTGTCTGGACCGCTGACTAACTACAGATAAGCAGCAGCTGCCGTCCTCAAGTTAGGGTCTCCTCCCAGATTGTCCACCCCGATCTCAGGGAGCACACCCACCCTTATGGCCCAGAACCTCCCTTGTGCCCCCAGCTTCAGCTGACCGTGGACATGGGATGGCCACGTGGGGGCTCCAGGCACACTCACTTCCGTAGGAGAAACAAGATATGACCCAGGAATGGAGGGGCTTTGCCATGCCTTCTAACAGCTAGCTGCAGAAAGAGCCGCCGCCTTCCTCACCTGCTGAAGGCTTTGCACCTCTCCAACTCTCCCTGCATACATTTTCTCACAAAGGCTGTGACCACACTCTGTGAAGATCAGCAGGTGGGGTGTGTGAGTGTGTGTGTGTGTGTGTGTGTGTGTGTGTGTGTGTGTGTGTTTGCGTCCATTCTGCAGATGAGTAAACCGCCTCAGGATGTTCAAAAGACTTGCCCGAATTTGCACAGCTAGTCAGGGGTAAAAGTCGTGTTTTGCCTCCTGCTCCTCAGGGACTTTCCACTGCCCCTCGAGAGCACACAAGCCGGGTGGATCCAGGTCCCCGTTCCTCTCTCTGAAAGGACTGTTCTGGCCTTAGCCTGTCTTCCACCCACACCTGGGATGCAGTGGGAAACACTTCAGCTTTGGGATTTGACTTTCAAATGACTGAACAGTTATATGATTTGGGGCTTGATTTCTCAAACTACTTGCTTCCGTGTTCGTGAAACAGAGAGAGCATTGCCTAACTTGCAGGGTGGTGTAGGGGAAAGGATACCATGAAATATCTACTGTTTTTTTGTTTTGTTTTGTTTTGTTTTTCACTCTTGGGTAGTTGAAAGCACCTTGCATGCACTGACTCACTGAACTGTCAGGACTCTGTGTTATTTCAAGTTACGTTACCCTTGTCCAGAACACAAAAGCAGAAAAGTAAAGAAACCCATCTCAAGTTACACAGCAAACAAGTGTCAGTCAAGAGCCCAACTCATGTTGTCTGATCCCAGAGTCTAGGGTTCAGCTTCCATGCTATACCAACTATGAAAATTATATTTACACTTCACATTAAGTGGAGAATTAGAACAGGCTTGGTCTGATTCCCAAGCAAAGTAACAAATGGATTAGCAAATCAAAGGCCTTCGAAAAATTACGCCCAGCTGTTGCTCCTGATTTTCTAGCATTACACTTATTCTTGTACAAGTCACCCTGCAAACTTTCCAATGTCTGGAGGTATTTAATGGTACCACTGACCTCTCAGATCATAACATAGATGACGCTCAACATGCCCCGGGGCCCAGGACAGTCACAAAATATCAGCACAATGAGGTATAGAGACTGCTTTAATATTAAGTATTTAAAGTAGAATCAAGAGGACTTGAATCTTGAAATGCCCTGTGATATCCAAATTTGTCACACAGAGTAGAAAATAACACCCTGCTTAAAATCTGTTGATAAATTAACATTGTTCAGCTGTGTTGTTATTGTGGCCACTGTGGCCAAGCAGAAGAAATGTGGTCAGACAGAGCTGCGACTTGTGGTAGAATCCAAACATTGAAGCAATTCTCTCTGTCAGGTTACGTTACCAACTCCCAGATTGCTGACATCTTCCAATGTGGTGATGTGGATCATAAATAAATTCACAGCAATGTCATTTCCTCTCAGCAGGCAACTGCGATTCCCAACACTTCTGGGAGACTCCCACTTTGTTCTGCTTTCTCCTTATGTACACACCAAACCCAGGGCAGAAGTCTCACCCTCTTGGCTCCTTTCGGAAACCCATATTTCCAAACAGTGAAACTTTACTTTGCAAAATAGAGCTTTTGCTGGTAGGACATTCTTGGTACCTCCTGCGTGTCTGAAGCATCAGTGGTGCTCAGCAGAAGGTCAAGCTTACTTCCTTTGTAGGAGAACCCTGTGGCCCACTGATTTCGCATGACCCCATTCATTAGTTTGAAGATTCCATCAATAATCCCACAGGAGTTGAATTACTTTTACATAGGATGTGATGTAATGATGACCCCCACATCCTACCAACAAACATTTATCTTCTGTTTATGTTTTGCACATCATAAACTAGTTGCTGTCCTGTCTGGGCCGTGGGACTATTCCAGCCAGCAAGCCAGGGATGATGGGATAGCATCGTAGCTCCCAGAGGTTCTTGTCAAATTAGGATGTATCCCATATGCTTAGGTTCTATCGGCCAGTGCAAAGTCAGTGCCCACAGCAACTCTCAGTTTCTTCTATGGGCCCCACAAGCTGAGGCAGCCAAAATTCTAAACACACTACCATAGGAGTGTGCCTTTGCCACAAACTGCTTCAGAGCCAGAGATTTGACTTTGAATTATTATACATTTAGGAGATTCCCAACAAGATGTGTGACAAAAAATATAAAATGGAAACGACAAAGAGGCAAAAATTTCAGAATCTAATGATGAGTTAATAAGAGGCAATATCAAGGCACAGATGAGGGTTGAGGACCGTGCCTCAGATTCCCCTGGTGGCTGATGAAAAATGCCAACAACTAAGCTTGTGACTAGAAGCGGAAGGAACTTTATACAGAGAAAGGTTATACCTATTTTTAAGTAATCTGTTGCTGGCTCATACCCTTTGAACTCTGCCTTGATTTTGACCTGTTTGAACAAGTCTTTGCTTCTCAGACTCCAGGGTTTGTGTCTGGTCTCTGCCTGTGCGTACTCGCCTTTGAGCATCCATGTAGAAGGAGACAAGAGGCAGATGCATGGGGACACAAGTCTCCAGGAAGATGACTGAGCTGGGCTGAAGATCTGAGACCCGAAAGCAGATAAATAGTAACAGCAGCTGCTTGGGTTGTGCTTTTGTTTATCTACTCTGTTAGGTACAGTGCAAATTTTTATGCTTTTTAAAATTTAATTCTCACAGTGGTCCTATATGCTAGTTGATATTGTTTAGCCTTATTTGGTAACTAAGGAAATGAAGCCCTGAGAAACTTTTTTTTTTATTAGATGTAGTCATTTTATTTTATGTGTGTTTTTGCCTGTATACATGTTATGGGCATCATGTGTGTGTTAAATGTCAGAAGAGAGCATTAGATCTCTGGAACAGGAACTACCATGTGGCGCTGAGACTTGAACCTGGGTCTTCAAGAGCAGCAAGTGTTCTTAACCGCTGATCCAACTCTCCAGTCCCTATCTTTATTGTTTTTAATTGTGTCTGTGTGTATGTGCATGTGTGTGTAGGTGTCATGGAGACCAGAAGAGGGCGCCATATTCCCTGGAGCTGGATTTGCAGTTGATTGTGAACTATACTATACTGGGAGCCAAATTCAGGCTAGCCACTGAGTCATTCATCCTTCCAGCACTGCTTTTTTTTTAAATCCCGGGTCTTACTATGTAGCTCAGGATAGCCCGGAACTTGGACTACAGATGCACATAGCTCAGAGGCATTCCTACTCAAACATCATTGCAGCTGCTTCCACTTGCGAAGGGACACCAGCGTGCATGCCAATATCAGATACGCTCTCATGGGACGACTGAGGTTAACAGATACGTTGGTGTAAAGACTTGGTCTTTACTGTCTTGGTCTTGGTTTATTTTTGCTTGCTTGTTTGTTTTTTATTTAACAAAAAAACTAATGGGCTTGCAGAGGTCAGGTCCCTGTTCTTCCTCCCAGGCCCATGCTCCCAGAAATAAGACTCAGACTTAAAATATATTTACAAATACCTTGACCATCTAGCTAGTGTTTCCCCCGACTAGATCATAACTTAAATACATTTATTTTGGCCTACATTCTGCCGCGTGGCTGGTTACCCATGCTCAGGCACGATGCCTCTGTCTCCTCACATCTTCCCAGCCGATTCTCCCTGAGAAACTTTAAGATGCAAAATAAAAGCTCGCCTGAGTCTTCCAACTAAGAAGTCACATAAATGACCTGTATTAGTTCCTTTCCTGTTGCCACTATAAAATACCAACCACCATAAGCAACCTATGGAAGAGCTTATTTGTGCTTTAGGGACCACAGAGAAAGTCTATAATGGCCTGGAGCCACGGCAGAGAGCAGTCAGAGCAAGAAGCTGAGAGATCACATCAGGATTCAGAGGATGAGCCGAAAGTGAGACAATTCTCAAAGCTGGTGCCCTTGACATAATCTCTCCAGCAAGGCTGCACCTTCTTCCCAAGCAGCGGATGCCACCAGCACAAGGACTAAGTGTTCAAATGCCTGAACCTATGGGAGACATTTGTCATTCAAACCACCTCAGGAACAGGAGCCAGGAGTGTGTGTGTGTGTGTGTGTGTGTGTGTGTGTGTGCCCTAATAATGGCCTCCTAAAACAGAGAAGGAAACTGACCTTATATTAAGGTTGACATGTTCATGCCGCTCAAGGTTCCCCTCCCTTCTGTTCCAGAAGTGTGGCAAATCAGGCAATGTTCTCAGAATGTGGTTGTTTCAACTAATGCAAACCTGTAACTAATGTAAGAGACATATGGTGCTATTTTTGCTGTCTTACAGGCAGGATGCCTAGAAGCAGAGATAGATGTTAGCTCTTCATTAAAGTAGCAGATTTTTAAACACGTAAGAACTAGAAGCTGAGAGTTGTATCCAGACTGTTTCACTCTGTCCACCAGTGCGCCAATCCATGCAACCAAACCCAGACTGGGCAATCTGCTAGTAGATTGTAGAGAGGGCAATTGTAGAGAGGGTTATTCTGCCCCAGAAGAAGCCCCCTAGAGCCCTCCATTATTAATAACTGAAATAGATAAGGGCAAGGCATGATAGCACACACCTTTAATTTTAGCACTTGGAGGCAGAGGCAGGGGGATCACTTTGAGTGAGCTCTAGGGCAACATAGTGAGAATCTATCTCAGAACAAATTACATGCAAACAAATACGTGTAATAAAAATAAATAGAGAATGTTTTCTGCCAGGATGTCATCCAACCCTTCTTGCAGTCTGGTTGTGAAATGTCCTCTGAATTAGTCATCAGCTAAGGAGGCCATGCAGCCTTTGGGCAATGAGACTAACTGAAGGAAGGTGGTCACTGGGGGTTGTACTTGGAGGAGTCAATGGAAATCTGGCCCCTCTTTTCTCTCTTCTTGGTGTCAACACCATAGGTGAGCAACTTTCTTTTGCCAGGAGCTTCTACTGTGAGAGCCTAACAGTTGCCCCATCAGGTGACTGAACACTGAAGTCAAGATACAAAATAACCCTTTTCCTTCTTTAGGTTAACTTGCCTCAGATACACTGTCACAGTGACAGAAAGCAAACAGCCCCAAGGGCTCTAGCTGAGGACATGAACTTCAGCCGCCTAACCTGGAAGCTCCGCCAGTGTTCTGCAAGACAGAGAGAGTCAGCTGTCGGCTCTGTAAGCAGCAACAGGAATTCCCAAGTGGACTCTCTATCCAGGAAGTTGGAGCACAAAAGGCATCAGGCACACTCTGGAAATTTCACTGGAGTATTTCTCAATTGTTCTCTTCAGAAGACAGAGCCTTTTGCATTGACATGTGGTCTAGCCCAAAGCCATTGCTTCTGGAAAGGCAACAAGGAACAGGGTAAGAGAGCCTGTGTTCACTCCTGCCGGAAAAGCCTGAAGCCTCAGCTCAGCCACCAACATCCAAGGGTTGCCTTTGGTGCCACCCAAGAGGGCACGCTGTGCTTTCTATGTGACCGCATCTTCCTTCCTAGCCATGGTCTCGCTCTTATTTTCCAGTACTATTTGCGCTCCTGCAGGCCGGCAGCGCCCAGGAAGGGACGCAGCAAGCAGAACGAGCTTCCGTGAGAGTTTCTGATTTCGGACGGTGTTGGCCTTCAGACAGATTTGGGTATAGGATGCCTCGTAATTCCTGCCAAAATACAGTGGTGAGGGTGTGGGTTTTATCATCTGTTCACAACTGAGAGACATGCCAAAGGCCAAAAACCAGTCAGTAACAAAGCCAAGTTTTAAAGTGGACTTGGCCACTCTGCTACCAAGCGCGGCTTCTAATTCTCCAGTCACTTCAACGCGAGCAGATGAACAGGAATTGTGGTCCAAGAGGGAGTAGAATCCCTGATGCCACCGCGACGGAGCATGAGACAGCTGAAGGCAGGAGAGTGACCCCCACCTCCACAGTACCCAGCACTCACCACCCGCCCCTCCCACATCTCCCATCTCCTGTCTGTGGCGATTTTCTCATTCCTTTATTTTTTGAGACAATGTAGTCATACTCTGTGGCTGTCCCAAAACACTCTATGTAGCCTTGGTTGGTCTCAAATTTACAGCAACCTTCTTGCTTTGGCCTCGTGAGTGCACAGACTAGGTACAAGCCATAGTGCAGGTAGGAGGTCTTTGAATTTGGTCCTTTGAAACAGAGACTGTTGGGGGGTGGTGTGGTGCTGCTATATATTCAGATGCTAAATACTGGCCCCCCCCAGATCTGGTTGCCCCCACCAAGAGCAGACCCCTCACACAAACCAAGTAATGCTATGTAAGCCTAGCTCCCCAATTTTAAGCTATTGGTTAAATAAAACTGGCTACAGTCAATTACTGGGAGTATAGGGTAGGTAGAGTTTCGGTTATGGGGTGGGAGGGGGGATGTGGAGAGAGGAGATGGTCACAGGTAGGGACCATGAAGAAGAGAGGAGAGAGAAGGGGGATGGAGGGGGAAGATGGTCACAGGTAGGGACCATGAAGAAGAGAGGAGAGAGAAGGGGGATGGAGGGGAAGATGGTCACAGGTAGGGACCATGAAGAAGAGAGGAGAGAGAAGGGGGATGGAGGGGGAAGATGGTCACAGGTAGGGACCATAAGCAGAGTGAAGAAGGAGAGAACCCGAGGTCTCCATTAGCCACAATGAACTAAGAACATGCCCGAGTGAAATGCTCCCCTAGGACAGGCTGTTGGAGCAAAAGTGATCCAGGCAAGATTCGAACAGCAAGTGTCTGGGAAGTAGACAGTCTATTATTAGAAATATAGAATAGGGATAATCTCCCAGTAATTGTACAAAAGCTGATTAAATAAATCCACAGGTGCCTGTTTTTTATATGTATCCATCCCTTCTTCTATTACCGTTTTATTTATTATTATTACTATTATTATTATTATTATTATTATTATTTCATCCCTTCACTGATGGATCCCAGATATCTGGAACCATGTCTAGTTCTTGGTCAGTGCTTAGCCCACAGGAACTCAGCATAGTTGGGCGTGGCCTCATGAAGGGCACAGGGTTTATTAAGGCAGGTGCATCCAGGTGTCAGAGAAGTTATGGAGCCAGCTGACAAGATCTTCAGGATGGAGGCACCCCACTGCTCAGACTCTTTGTGTGAGGTTTTCTCCCTTCTCACCTTTTCCAGCTAGCAGGCTCTGCTGACTGGATGTTTTCTCTATGTCACAACTGCTGCTGCTTCATGAGCCCCATTCTTACCATACTGTTCTGCTTTCTACCATCCTCTAGGGTCTACTCAACTCTATGGCATCCTTTCAGCTTTCTTTCCACAGACAAAAGCTTCTTTATATCTTGCCTTCTGATCCATGTCCTGGAAGGACAGAATCCTTTGTTGAAGCTCATCTTTTGCACTCTGCTTTGGAGAAGCAGCCCTCAGGTGACAGGCCAATCCCTGGTCCAATCAGGAGCCATTCCTAGGTAAAAACCAACCTAGCTCCGTTGCACAGAGCAGGGGGCTGTGGGTGGGGCAGTTTCACCTCAAAGAGGAAGTTGGGTGTGGCGGGTAGTTTGTTGACATATCCAGTACAGGAGTGCCCCTGAAAGCCATCTCTCATCTCTGACAGATAACTGTGGGCTTACATCTCTCACCAGACATTCCCAGAGAAAGCCCAGCTGACACACCATTGATTTTGAATTTGGATTTTCCCATCATCCATTCCTTTCGGGCTTCTTCCTGGGCCTACTGTGATTCTTCAGCCTGTACCTGTTTGGAGCTCATTTGAGGCTGGAGACTTCTGTTTCGGTGAGTTGGCTGCTAACTGGACCACCTGGCTCTTGGGTAAAAGTTAGTGGTTGGGCCCAACCTTGGTTCTGGGCAATTCTTTCACCTTGGAAACCAATGGTCTTACTTCTTGTCTCCTCCCATCTGCTCTGGTGCATTCTGCTCCAGGTTGTCATCTACCTCAGAGTACCTCCCCTTCGCAGGCTCACCAGTCCTCTTCATAAGGAATGACACAAGCAAGTAGTGGGTTCAGAGAGGGCAGTTTTAGAGAAATGGTTGGGGCTGTAACCAGGCAGAAGCCACGGGTGGAAGTGGCTTCAGTAAGGGAAAGACCACTAAAACAGCTGTAGTCAAGAATCTGGTTGTTTTGCTAAATAATAGTTTCTAGTTATTTAGTACATAATTTTATACAGTTTCAAGAAAATTATGAACAACCAACTTATTTCTTTTTTGAGACTCATTTTATTTTCACTCATGTGTACGTGTGGGGGGCGGGGGTTATGCACATGAGTGACGGTTCTTGTGGAAACCAGAAGAGGACATCAGATTCCCAGGAACTAGAGTTACAGGAAGTTGTGTACAACCTGATTTGGGTGCTGGGAACCAAACTCAGGTCCCCTGGAAGAGAGCAAGTGGTCTTAAGTTCCTCTAAAGATATATTTTTATTTCATTTACTCTTTATACTTTATTTTTACTTTATGTGCGTTGGTGTTTTGACTGCATGTGTGTCTGTGTGAGGGTGTCAGAAACCCTGGAGTTGGAGTTACTGACAGATGTGAGCTGCCATGCACATGCTGGGAATTGAACTCAGGTCCTCTGGAAGAGCAGTCATTGCTCTTAACTACTGAGCCATCTCTCCAGCCATATTTTTATTTTTATGTTTAAACGTATATGTCTGAGAGAGTATATGTTACTTATGTGGGATGCATACCAGGGCCAGAAGAGGATATTAGACTCTTCAGAACAGGGGTTACAGATGGCTGTGAGCCAGCTAATATGGTGCTGAAAATGAAACTCTGGTTCTCAGAAACAGCAGGCAGTACTCTTAACCACTGAGCAAACTCTGCTGCCCATAAATTATATTTATTTACTAATTAACAGCAAATGCATCGCATTTCATTAAGGTACTACATAAATAATTATGGTAGTTTCTGATTTCTGAACACTTACAAAGTAGAAGATCAGTGCTAAGAGCTTTATAAAACTTCCACTTCTTATGCAGTACAAAGAGATCTGTCACACAGAGAAGACTGGTAACCCTTTCCCTTGGGCATCAATGGGCATCCATTGGTTTTCAAGGGGTTGGAAATTCTGCTGAGGGAAACCCTAGATCTTCGCTCTACCAGGGTTTTGTCAGGAGGAGACAGGCGGAAATGTGTGAGGTTTTCAAGATAGACTGGGGGCTGGCAGATGGGGGGCGTCTCACAGAGGGCACAGTGTGTGGAGGAAAGAGCCTTAAAGGCAAGGCTAGTCTTTGGCATTAGAAGACCATGCTTATGGCTAATTCATGTCAGGACTATGCCGTGACCCAATGTGTACCTTCTCAGAGAGAAACAAAAACCATGTCCCTGTGTAATATGAATAGTTTTCTGCCAGCCTGTAGTTTTTTTTACCCAATGAGTACCTGAGCATGCTGTGAGGAAGAACGCTTTCCATTTCCTGCTTTGAAAGAGGATGCTATTATGTACCCCACAGGCTGCCATGACCCTTGGTACCCTATAGAACCATTAACAGGGGCCAGCTAGGATGGCCAGAGAAGCCTTGTTACAAGCCATTAGCAATTATTTCATTTAACCGTGTGATGACACCTCACACTGAGGCTGGAAGCACAGGCTGTCTGACTTCCTGTCTTTGAAAAGCATCATTGGCTGGGTAGCCACAAGGGCTTCCCGCTCACGCACTGATCTGGGCTTCTAACTCATAGTGGAGCTGTAATCCTGGGTTCTGCTAATTAATTCACACTCATCGTGATGATGATAGCTCTGAGTTTAGAACACAGGTCAGGTCTGGTCACAGGACACGCAGGTATCTCAAAGGGACCTCACAGTTGGCCTCACTCTAGCTATTCACAACACTCAGCCATTTTGTGTCCTTCAGTCCTTCTGGTTCCTTGGTTTTTCCTATTTTTCTTTTATATTTTAGCATTTATTTATTTTTGTGTGTATGCACGTTTGTGAATGGGTGTGTGTGTGTGCATGCCAAAGAACACATGGGGGCAGTCAGAGGAAAAAAAACTCAGTTATTCATTCTCTCCTTCTGCCATATGAGACCCAAGCATGGAACTCAGGTAGTCAATCTTGGTAGCAGGCATTTTACCACTGAGCCATCTATCTTACTGGGCAGTTTGTCTTTATCAGGGTTCCTATTGCTGTGGTGAAACACCATGACCAAAGAGATTTGGGGAGGAAAGGGTTCATTTGGCTATGTTTCCACATCACGGCTCAGCATCAAAGGAAGTCAGGACAGCCTGCTTTCTTATAGATCCAAGACCACCAGCCCAGGGATGGCACCACCTTTAATGGGCTGGGCCCTCCCCCATCAATCGCTAATTAAGGAAATGCCTTACAGGCTTGCCTAGCCCAGTCCTGTGGAGGCATTTTCTCATTTGAGGCTCCCTCCTTCCTCTCTGATGACTGTAGCTTGTGTCAAGTTGACATAAAACTAGCCAGGACACAGTTGTTGTCCTTTTCCTTATCTTATAATGTAAATACCATGGAAGGACAGTCCTGGTTTGTTTTTCTTTATGTGCCTTGAATCAATGGTGGGCACAGTATTCAATATACATTTAGTTAATCAGCTTCATGAGTTTCTCAGAAATATTTGGATGGAGATAAAAACTATAAGAATCTTTAATTATAGACTCAGGAAACCTAGGATTTTTCTTTATGTTGAAACAACCCTACAATGGAAATACTCTGATACGCTTAATGTTTTTATACGAGGAAACTGAGGGATTAGAAGAAAGAAGCAACTTGCCTCTGGCCCCATAGATATTAAAGTGACCACAACTAGTGAAAACCAGTATAAGAAACTGTAGACGGTATACCTATAGCTGAGGCAGGAGCTGGGGAAAGTCTTATCTGGTGAGGATGAAGTGGGGGGGATGAGGGGTAGCAAGCAAATCACACTGGTGCACACATGGTGACATCAGCATCTGGGATGCTGAGACAGGGTGGTCATGAATTCGAGGACAGCCTGGGCAACAAAAGAGGAAAGAACTCTTTTTCTCTTAGGCAGTCTGCCATTGTGAGATGAATCTGAACATCTCCTTCCCAGCCCCTGGCTGTGAGAAGTGTGTTGAGGTGGACGGTGGAGAGCACGTGGACAGAGAAGCAGGCACTGAAGCTCTGGGTAGAGATGAGAAGGGTTATGTGGTCTGGTCAGCGATGGGAATACCAGTGAGATCTGCCCCACTGCAGAGTGCGCCTGCTGTCGAATACAGGCATTCTTCTTATAGACCAGGACTGGAGAGAGGGAAGCATTGTGGATGCTAATCGGAGTCTCATCAGCCCAGCTGTTGTACAAAACAGAGAGAATGGTGAAGTGGGGTTCTTTGGAGAGTCAGTTAAGTCAAATGATATTTTGCTGGGACACACAGGTGAAAGGGTGTCTTGTTAAAGCAGACACATGAACGACTGTTTTCCTGAAGCAGACACGGGTGAAAGGATGTTTGGATATAGCAAACACAAGAAAGGATCCTTGATGAAGGGGTATAAATCTGACCCCACAGACAGTGGGAGATGGGCACTGAGCACTGGTTTGATTTGCTCCGCCTCCCTATTCTTCACTAATGACGTGCATGTATCGGTTCACCTTACATGGCATCTTGGAGCTCAGCATCATTACCACAAGTAATGATGGCAGCATCGAGAGAAACTCAAAGTGCTGCCCGTAAGGTTCCTGTGGCAGCCTGCCACTTCCCCGGCCTTACCTAGGACTGGTGGGCGAGCTGCCAGTTTGTGCCTGGTGTCTGCCTGCCTAGAGGGCTGGTCTACAGCTGCTGGGTCATATTTGGTGTTTGCTATGGGACTGAACTGCTGACAAAGAGGACTGAGGACTAAGCTTGCCCTCAATGAACTGCTGAACAGGTCTACTTCCCCCACATCCTAACTTTTCTCTCCCACTGCCTCTGCTGGGTGGTGGGCTAGAGGAGAGGCTTATTAAAAGTAGGATGCAAAGATATTATGCCCACAGAAGAGCATTCCTGGACTGACAGTCACTACTGTGCCCCAAGGTTTGGGAACCCAGAGAGCTAACAGAATCGGAAAGCTCTCAATATCTCTGAAGAAGATGTCTACCAATGTGATGTCAGAAAAGCCCCTTGACAAAGAAGGTCAGAAGCCTTGTCACACCCCTGTCCTGAAACACAAGTGATGACAGAGTGCTCTGAAGAAACAACACACCAAACAAACAAACAAACAAGGAGGAGGCTCCAAACTACGGCAGATGTTTAGCCAAGAGAATAAAGGAAGTCAAAGGAAAATGTCGGGGACAGATTGTGTGTGGGTGGGGTGGTGTGAGCTGTTGTCATGGAAAGCTTCTACTTCTGAGGACAGGGCAGGGGGTGAGGAAAGAAGAGGGGAGGGGAAAAGGGGGGGAAGGCTTTTACGAGTAACAGATAAGTGATCAGAACTTGAAAGGGAGAGAGAGAAAAAAAAAGAAGGGTGGCAGAGAGAAGAGACAAACATAAAAAGAGAAGAATGATGCGGTGGGGGTTGGGAAACTGTGATTGGGTAAAGTACTTGCCCTGTAAGCGTGAGGAGCTGAGTTCAAATCCTACCACTGTCCATCCTACAGCAGCAAATAAAGAAACCCTGTCACCTCCCAAATAAGTCGGGAGGTTAGGACGAATACTGGGTGAGGTCCTGTGAATTCTACACATACATGCTGTCAAGTATGTACCCACACTCACACACATGCACATTATACACATGTACACACATACAGAAGAAGAAAAGTTAAAAAAACATAAACACTAATTAAAAATTAAAAGAGACAGTACTAAAAATACTAAAAATATTAATAGACGTCTGCGTAATCAAATCAGAAAAGATGTCATCCTCTAAGAGAGGAAATAAAGTGGACTGATGGCTAGCTTATTGCACACCAGAGGAGAAACAGACAAGTCCTTGCAGCTTTTGACAAATCTGCAATAAATTTATGCTAATATTGAACTCACACTCATACATAGCTGCAGAACACGATAGTAAAATACCATGTGGCAAAAAGGGGCCGGAGATATGTCATAATCCAGAGAGGATTCTCAGAGTGTTACTGGATGAACAAGTGAAGGAATCCAGGAAAGCCGTGGGAAGGGGAGCTCAGCGGCAGCCCCAACGCTGTTGACGAGAGTGTTTCTGGCAATATAAGGGATTCTGAGAACAGGCCTATGCTGAGGAAAAGGAATTATTGTACCCTCAAGAAGGTCTGGCTCCCACTGTCCACCACCTGCTGTGGCGGGCTGTACTGCAGCCTTCACAGGGTCACTGGAGCAGTGAACAGGTGACTGTCCAGATCAGAGGACCACCTAGAAGGGTCATCCAGATGCAGCGATGGGAAGGGAAGAGGCAGAGCAGATGCATACAGTGAGCCTCGGGAGGCTGAACTCATCCCGAGTCATACTGGCTTACAGGAATGGGTGGCAATATAACCATCCATTCAATCAATATTTACTGAATGCTTTTTATATCCCAGGCAGTGTGCCAGGGATTGAGCTGGGATCCTGGCACTGGAAATAACAAACTATTTCCTGATTTCTCCCCTGGAGAAAGAATTAGAGATGTGGTTTACACTGGCCAAGGCCTGACCAATACTGTGCCTGCCAGAAGCAGGCCTGTGCGTAGACAGTAGGGTTAGATTGGGGTGGAAAGGCTTAGACAACCTTAAAATTACTCACAGAATGTGTTCCTCTTCTGTGTGGGTGTTGGTGTGTGTGTGTGTGCATGTGTGGGCTTGTGTGTATGCATCTCTGGAGGCCAGAAGTTGATACCAGGAGTCTTTCTTGATTGCTCTCCACTATTTTCTTTAAGATAGAGTGTCTCATTGAATCAGAAGCTTGTTGATTCAGCTACACTGGCTGGTTTGTAAGCCCCAGAGATTTCCCCGCCTCTGCCTCTCCAGGGCTGGATTTTAGATGGGCATCACAGCTCAAAGTATTTTTACTTGGGCGCTAGGCATTGTATTGAAGTTCTCATATTTACACTGAACCATCTCCCCAGCTTGTTGTGTTTCTTTTCTCTTCTCAACCCGGTATCATTTATGCTTGATAAATTGTCTGTTTTATAAATATTTTCTACAAATATAGTTAAGGCATGGGGTGATGTGGAAACTTGATTTTCATCTCTCAAAGTAATAGTATATCCAAACAAACTTGACTTAAGAAGCACATTTCAAGTCACGGAGGAGAAGCAGCCACGGGAGAGGGAAGAGCACGGCCCACTTCCTCATTATCCCATGGTGTCCGAGAGGAAGCCATCTTGCAGGAAGAGGACTCTGCATCATTGCCAGGGAAGGGATCAGGCAGGCAGCTGAGTCCCATTCCTAACCCTCTGAGATGCAGTGCTTAGCTCAAACCAGCTCAGAAGTGTGTTTCCTTTCCGGGTCATGGTGCGTGCCCCACTGACCCAGCACAAGCAGGAATATAAGGTCACTCCTGTTCTCTCTGGCAAAAAGATTCCTCTCCATTATTGAAAGTAGATCCAGGAAGCAGAGCTGATGTAATCAATAGTCCTAGGCCCTTGACTTGCTGAATGGAATAGAGATGAATGCTCTAAGGAGCATTGCCATTTCTTAGTAACAGCTTAGGTAGTGAAGAGTCAGTGACACGCAGCCCTCCTCATTGCCTTCGAGGGTAACCCCAACTGCTCTAAAACACAGCCTACACCAGTAGAAAGGATGGGGGCATGAATGAGACCTAGAGGAAGAAGAAAAAGTCACCTTTAAACAAAACCAAATTTGCCTGGATGATAGCAAATTCTGTTCCTAGTTGGAAATCACTTAAAAGCTTTCCAGATCTGCCCTCTCCGATCAGTGGGAGTTCTGTTCCCAGTAAGAACACAAAGAATCTCATGGCTACAAAGTCTCAAAGCAGTGCCACTGTGAGCCAGTGTTAACCCTAGAAACTGCTCCAGCACGCCAGGCATTTTATAATCCCCTTTCCACGCATGAATCTGTTCCCTGTTCAACCAAGTCTACGAGACAGGTGTTGCCACCATTTCCATTTTACAGGGGAGGAAACTGAGGCCACGAGTTGTCTAGGAGCTGTTAGGTAAGGATTCACACCCAGGCGGCGGGCTGACACACACTGCAGGCTGACTCGCCCTGGCGAGATGAACTCGGTCCGCATTCTCGGAGCAAATGGCTTACTAAAACAGCACTTAGATCTGTTTACGTGTTTGGCACCCCTCTATTGGATGATTATGTATTGCCACTGGAACTTGTTAGGTTTGTTTCTAAAACTGACAAGTTTAGTTTAAAAAATGATTCGTCTTTTTCTGCTCTGTTTCCTCAGAAGCTGCAGTTGTTTGTATAGCGCCGTTTTAAGAACACAAGCGAAGTGGAGCCATGTTTGTAAAGATGCATATGGCTCCTCATTCAAACACTCAGGCTTTTCTTTAATTAAAATATTAATTATCATATTTATCTGTGTCTACATTTCTCTGTGTGTGTGTGTGAGTGTGTGTGCACGCACGCACGTGCGAGCCCATTGGTGCCAGCAGTACCCAGTTGAGGACATCAGATCCCCTGGAGCTGGGGTTACAGGTGGTTGTGAACTCCCTTTAATGAGTCCTGGTGTTAAAACTTGGGTCCCCTCCAAAAGCCGTAAGTGCTCTTACTACTAAGCCTCCAGCCCAAAGAACGAGTTAGTGCAAAGGCAGTGCCAGCCAGTGCCGCCAGGAGTAGTCCACACTGATGCGTGGGCTTCACAACCTTCCTAAATGGCAAAAACGTATCTTTCCTTTATTGTTATTTTTTTTAAATCAATACACAATTCCCTTTATTCCTCCAAGGACCGATAGAAGAGTAGAGTATCACTAGGGGAAGATGAGACAAAGGAAGTGGCTGGGAGAACACTGAGACATTCATGACCAAGACATCATGCCTGTAATCCCTAGGGAGGGAGAACAGAGGGTAGGAAGTTCAAGGCCAGCCTCTCTGTACAGTGAGTTTGGAACCAGTATAGCTTACGTGAGACCTTGTCTCAAACAAACAAACAACAACAACAACAACAACACACACATACACACACACACATACACACATACAATCTTTTATTAATTCATGATGCTCTAGAGCCTTTTAGTGACTTTTTGGGTATTTTGCCCCACTTCTGCAGGGTCTAAAAGAGGGAAGAGAAACTCATTTCATTGTTATTGTATTTTGCCACTATGCCTGGCTTGTGTGATGCTGGGAACTGCACCCTGGGGTCCCTGCACACAGGCTCGCACTGTGACAACAGAGCTCTATTAGTTTTTTTTGTACAGCATGAAGACTTTCTTATCACCTTCAGCCTTGGCTGACAAGGAGACAGGCACCATGTATCAGCCTTTAGGTGGAAGATTTTCCCGAGAATATTATTTTGTTTTTTTCTTACCACTGAGAAGCCAGAATGATATTCAAGCAGCTGTGCTTGGTTAAGATTTTCTTGTGAGTTTGGAATAAACTTTAAGAGTTTTGGAACATATTGTTTAGAAATGTATCATAGTGTCCTGGTTAGTAAACTCTTGACTCTTAGTTATTACTTTTAAATATATTCATCACTGTGTGTGTGTGTGTGTGTGTGTGTGTATGTGTGTGTGTGTGTACACACGGAGGGAAACTTGTGGGTTCCCAGAATAGAACTCAGGTGGTCAGGTGGCAGCAAGGGCCTCTCCCCACTGAGCCACTGGCTTCATCAGTAACCTTATTCCCCTAGTTTCTTTCTTTTCTATTACTTTGTTTCATTTTGAGTCATTAGTAGCCCAGGCCTCCAAATCACTATGTTGCCAAGGATAACCTTGAACTCCTCCCCTCTTTTCAGCCTCCACCTCCCAAGAGCTTTGAACACGCATGTGCCCTCCAGGCCTAGCCCCACATTTCTTGAATATGCAGCTTAGTAAGTGAAATCTAAGCTCTCGATGGTACGAGAGGTAACTATGTAACAACAGGTACCTACAGTTTTGCTCAAGTCTAGGATGCCAAAGCTGGCAAAAGGTGCTGTCTCTGGGGGAGGACCCCTACATTGCTCCTCTTGGTTTTATAAGTGATACTCTAGAGCCAAACCCTTGCTTCCTTACTCTCCAGAATAAAAAAGAAAAATCTCTGAAAAAGAGCTAGCTAAGTCAAAGCCCAATGGGACACCGTATGGCAACCCGACCAGCCCCACTGGAACCTAAGAAAGGCAAGCAAGCAAAGAGGGAGAGGTTGTGTGTGTGTGTCCGTTTCTTTTTCTGCCCTCCAAAGAAATAAACAGGCCTCCCTCCCTCCCTCTTGATTTAAAGGAAGTTCATCTCAGTGGAAGCATCTCCACATTGCCCTGGCTGGTTTTTAAGCCAACCTAGAGAATTATACCCTGGCACAAAATTAGTAGTTTTGTTTCTCGGCAAAAAGAAACCCAGGGACATAGTTTATTATGAAAATATGGTACAAGTGAAACTTTTCTTCATGAGTTTTTTGAGTAAATACAGATCTCATGTTAAGGAATTAGGCAATTGGACGCATGAGCTCAGCAATGGAGAGTGAATCGTACTCCTTAAGAAAAAGCTAACAAGTCATGGCATTCTAAAAGTTGAAAAGAAACATCTCTAATAAGTTAAACATAAATAGTTTTATCCCAACATCGATGGATATCAATTATGACAGAGAAATAGTCTACAAAAGTGTGTTATTTTAACTAAACAAAGCTGTGGAAGAGCAGATAAGCAACACTTTGGTGTGTATGATGGCCCGTACCCGTACTCTAGTACTCTGAGATGAGACATGTTCAGGTCCAGGCTAGCCTGCCTACATAGTCGGGCCCTATTCCCAAACAAATAAATTGTCCTGTCAGTGGGAAAAAAAATTTTAAGGTATCTTTTACTTTTGCTAAGTGTGATGGTGTACGCCTTTAACCCCAGTACTCAGCAAGCAGGAGCAGGTGGAGTTCTGTGAGTGTGAGGCTAGCCTGGTCTACTTAGAGTTCCAGGACAGCCAGGACTACACAATGAGACTGTCCAAATTAAAAATTGTTTCTTTTCTTTCTTACTTTTGCCTGTGTGTGTCCGTGTGTGTGTGTGTGTGTGTGTGTGTGTGTGTGTGTGTGTGTGTGTTAATCACACATATATAGCTATGAAAACCAGAAGAGTACCAGTTTCCTTGGTGCTGGTGTTATGGACAACTTTGAACTGCCCAACATGGTGCTTGGAACTAAGCTCTGGTCCTCCGTATGAGCAGCAATGGCTCTTAAACACTGAGCCATGTCTCCAGTTCCTTGTCTAGTTTTTAAGACAAGGTCTCACAAAAACTAAGGTGTCCTTAAACTCACTACGTAGCTGAGGATGGCCTTAAATTTCGGATCCTCCTGCCTGCAGTCTAAGTACTGTGAGCACAGGTGTATGTGCTCATACCTGGTTTGTGCTGTGCTAGGGCTTGAAGCCAGGGCTGGGCAAGCAAGTGGGCCGCCCTATCCGCAAAAGGTATTTCTCAAGGGGAGGGATCTAGTTAACATATAAACCAAATAGCTCCAAAGTTAAGAGAAATATTTGCCTCTTCTTGGCTACAGTAGTAGGCCTGATGTGGAATTTTATATTCTGGTGATCATGCTAGTAATATACCTGTGACTCAGAAATATCAGAGCATATTCTACTAAATCAATTACAGGCCAAAAAAAAAAAAAAAAATCTATGTATGGCTCATGGAGAGCCTGACATAGTTTTATGTGCTCTGGAGAGCTAGTAAAGACAGAACTAAGTTCAGGAGAACACCACTACTGGGTTTCTCTCAAGCCCCTGGTGTGTTCTCAAAATGTATCTGCCTTACTACTTCCATGGTAACAGTATTCAAAGTTCTATTTGTTCCCTTTAAAAAGGAAGAAACCTCAGAGCCCTTTATCTGACAGCTGGCAGAGATTAGCCAGGGCCACTGCCCCCCACTCAAGAGACAGTGTGTGCAATGGTTCTCCACCTCCCTAAGCAACGAGACTTTAATACAGTTTCTCATGTTGAGATGACCCTCCCCACCATAAAATTATTTTTGTTGCTACTTCGTAACTGTAGTTTCGCTCCTGTTAAAATTTGTAATGTAAATATTGGTGTTCTCCCATGGTTTTAATCGACCCCTGTGTTAAGAGTTGTTCGAGCCCCGAAAGGATTGAGACCCAAAGGTTGAGAATCACTAGTTTATGCAATTTTTTTTTTTCAACCTGTGCTTCATGGTACACTAATTTCCTGACACCTCTCCTAACGGTTATTTGTATTGCCAAATGTTGGCAGCAAACTTTCAAAAAAAAAAAAAAAAAAAACAAAAACAAATAGGGAACCTCCCTCACACAATCACAGAGTGTTAGAGCAAAAGAGAACTGAAAGATGACCTTGTATGGGCCACCATTTTAAAGATGAAGAAACAGAAGTGTAGAGCGATTCCCTGATGCCTTAGGAAGTGGGGGCACAGCAAGCCTGGAGCACCAAGCCTGGAGCACTAATCCTGGAGCACCGTCTCCTCACTCAGACCCACATTCAGCACCAGTGGCACAAAGCCTGCTTCTCACTGACCAGCGAATGGGTGTGTGAGAAGCTGGGGCGCTAGAAATGAATGGCACCCAACACTTGACACCAGGGAGTGCAAGCCCAGGAGAGAACACGCATGTGAACACCATGCCTCAAGCTGCCATGGCTCTCTGTGCAGCATTGGTAAGATGATCCTGCTGTGTCCGTGCCGGCTTAAAACCCGACAATGGCTCCATGAAGCCTATACAGAGAAACACCCTTGGCAACTCGGCGTCTTTGCTGATGCCCAAGCCCTAGGCACGAGTTGCTTTTTCCCGACTTAGCATGCTGCTCCCTACCGCCGGCCTTTGCTCACATTGTCCTCGGCCTGCTCTGGCCTCTTTGTCACTCTCTAGGAAGGTTGTGTGCTTCGGAACAGTTGCCTTCCATCTCGCTGCTTCCTCTTGAGAGCTGAATTGACCTTCCTTCCCTTGTTTTAGTCTCCAGTGAAATCTGTCCACACTTCAAGAGCCAGAAACTGCAGCACTTTTTGGAACATCGACTGTTTTTAAATATATCAGCGTATCAACTATTTACCCTGTTGTCTTTCTCTACTATCCAAATGGAAGACCTTTGATGCCAAGGTCATATTCTGGTGCCTCTAGACTCTAACTCAGGGTCTGGCTGACAGAACCTCTGTCACCCACAGATGTCATTAGAAGGTTGTACAGGTGCTCTAGATGGAGTCCTCCCAGAAGCATGAGCCTGAGCCTCAAGGTGGTGAACACCAGTAGTTTTTCGGGGTAGAGAGCAGGAGTTGATTGCAAGAAAGGATTCGGCAGGGGGTGGAGGTGGGCTGAGAAATGATGGCATGTTTGGGAAATGTTGAGAATCCCATGGGATGCATCTTGGTGATTTTTACTGATGCTATGGTTAAACTGGGTATGGTTATGGAGTCCAGTTAGGTCCTATGTAAAAAAACAACAACAAAACAAACAAAAACCCAGTAGTCCTTGTTAAGAAGGGGTTAGCAGGTAGGTCTTGGTGTTGGGATTCTGTAAACCCCACCTCTCAGTTACCTAGCAACAGCCAGGTATACCCCACCCCTCAATTACCCAGCAGTGGCCAGGTATGCTCCACCCCAGTGACCTGACACTATAAAAGGAGCTGCTTGACCCCTCCTCTCTCTCTTGGCCTCTCTTGCCCTTGTGCTCTTGCAGCCTTGCTCTCCTCTTTCCCTTTCCCCCTCTGTCCCACGTGCTCATGGCCGTCCTCTACTCCTCTACTTCTCTCTCTCTCTCTCTCTCTCTACCACCCCCTTAACTCTCCCATGACCTGAATAAACTCTATTCCATACTATACCATTGTGTGGCTGGTCCCTCAGGGAAGGGATTCCCAACATGGACCCCCCAGAGGCATCTCCCTTGCCCTCAGGCCTCGCCGCACCTCCATGGGCCATGTGCCCCCCACTCTCTTCATCCTTCCCCTAACATTGGTACCGTGACTCGGATCGTTATCCTTTCACAACATTGGTGCCCTGTGACTCTTCCTTTCAGTGACTTTTCCTTTCATTGGTGCCCCGTCATCTTTTCCTTACACTCGGAATGCTAGCACGTGAGGAAATGGGTACCAGGGTACCTAGGTTCTGCTGTCTGGAAGACAAGCAGCTGAATCCAGTAAGGACCAGAGAGTTAAGACCGGTCCAGGGGAGAAGGGATGAAGACCGGAAGAGAGGCAGTGGGGACTCAGGCCGAAGACAAGGCGTGGTGGGAAACAAGGGGTCAAGAGCGACTCCAAGAGTTTATCCTGAGTGTTTACGCAAATAGCGTTGTCCTGATATGGAATGCATGAAGAACATTCCATGTGGGGCTGCAGAAGCCACAGAAAAGGGTTTGTTCACAGGGGACAGCTGGATGGTGATGAGGGCTGAACTAACGTCCCAGAAGAGCTGTAATATAAGGTTATGATGGTACTCACTGGGGCCTGGAGGGAGTCCAGCGCAGGGCACTGGAGATAGCCAGTGAACAGAAGACAATGGACCGTTCTCTTTCCTTCTCCACCCAGTGCACAGCCTGAGGTTGATTTGAGACTGTGATTGATGCTCAGTAGCTTCATCAAATTAGGGCTGGCAAAACTGAGATGGCCGGACTGACTTTTTTTTGAAAGAACTTGATAAAGAATTCAGCATCTTAAAAAAAAAGAAAGAAAAAGAAAAAAGAACTGAGAGTCTCACATTAATCTTAATACTCATCTGGTGAGTTGAGAGGAGGGTAAGGAAGTAGCTGAAGAAAGAAATGGAAGAAAGAACAGGAAGTATTCATTCTTTGAAAACAGATGACCTGTCAAACACTCTTTTGCCTACAATAGCCCAAGGTTTATTTACAGGAACAGTACCAACTACCGGGGCCAATCTAGTCTTTAGTGGGCTAGCAAAAACAGAACCAAACCCCAAACACCAACTAGCATATAATTAGGCACACACACACACACACACACACACACACACACACACACACACACAGGCATATAGGAGTCCCAGTGAGGAAATAAATGACAAGTATGAGGACCCAAAAAGGTGATCTGTGAAAGCTGCTTAAATTGAGAGTAAGCATTAAGAAACTTTATTTCTTATTAAGAAACTAAATTTAAGATACTGCGTCAGACGAGCACCAGGGGCTTATGTCCCTAGACTGGGTGTGGGCCAGTTGAGTGTTGTGAAATTCACATATTAGTCACATATGACCTGGACACAAGTCCTGTGCATGGCACTTATGAGTTTGAAGAAAAAATTAGAAAAGCCTATAGTTTGGGCACTATTCATGCTTCCGTTCTCACTTGTAACCTGATAGCTCTCATTGCTAATCTGGGATGAGGAAGTTGTCCGGGAGCCCGAGGACACACCCAAAGTTGTACATAAAAAGTGAAAAGAAACTGGATGTCATTACAGAAAGATGCACATTCAAGATGGAACGGCCCCAAGTTGCCCTGGATACTCTAGATTCCATTTCAGCTCATTTCTGTCATTCTTTGAGAATAACCTGGGAGTCACTAGCATCTTGCAAGCTGCAAACACTAAACAATATCCGTGGGTATTGAGTGTGCTGTTCTAAGTGTCAGGCAGGAACTGCAGTGAGGGTGGATAGTTGAGACCTTCTAAAGCCTGGGGGATGTAAAAGGCCGGAAAGCTTGCTGTCTTCGAGAGTGTAGAAATGGAGGTTAGAAGCCTCAAGCTGAGAATCTTGGTGTTCACTTATAATTCCTGCACTTGGGGGCCCCATAGAGGGTGAGCATACGTTTTGGCCACCCTAAGCCACACAGCAAGGTCCTTGTCACAAACAAGCAAAGAAAGGGATCTGAGATGTATTTAGTAGAATCTCCACTTTTCTCCATTCAGTTAGACGGCAATGCCATCAGAAACGCTGGGTCACCCCAGACTCTTTTCTTTTTTCTTGTCCCCAATATTCTGTCACTCTCTGGGCCTTAAGTCTCATTATTCTGACTTTTTCTTTGCTTACATTGTGTCCCTTGCTCAGAACTTTTGCAACTACTTCCTAAATAGAATAGTTGCCCCACCCCAGGCTCTTCCCCATTCTCTTTCTTTCAAAATTGAAAATCTAGTAGTCCTACTTTTCTGTTTGAGACCATAAGATGGCTCTCAGTTTCACTTCTAAACTGAAGCAATAGCTTAGGTACATCTATGGCTGCTCATAGCAGCTTGTGTTACACAGCTCCTGTATGGTCCAGGGTTTGTTTACAATCTTGTTTACTCTTTGCTCGGTGAACCTTGACCTTGGCAATACTCCAGTATTCTGAAATCATCCCAGGGATGTGACTTGCTACCCCAGGCCTCTATGCCCCAGCATCTGCCATTTCTTGTACCGACAGTGTCCTTCCCTCTCATACTTGGTTGGTCTGGCCACCAAATGAAATTTTTTTTTCTGTTATTATGGATTACTACAATCTCAGTGGCCTGAAAAGAATTGAGCATCTTATTCTTCAGCGATTAGAAGCATACTGTCTGGGTTGAAGTCCAGGCCTCAGCGACACCACTCACCCTCCAGGGCTCATGCAGAAAATCTTGTTTTAGTGAGAAACTGCCCCCACTCTTTGCCTTTTTCAAAATGGTTGTATAGCTCCACCCTGCTTTTACTTCACGGCTCTTCCCCTCTCATTCCGGCCTTTTTTTTTTTTTTTTTTAATAAAAGACCCAATCAGGCCCCCAGGAGTAGTCTAAGCTTCCAACTTGCCTTGAATTTGCTGCTTCTGCAAAGTCCCCAGTGCCTGGTAACCTCACATTTACAGATTTAGAGTGGGGACGTGTTTGGGAAGCCATTACCCAAACATCCAACTGCTCTGCAGCCCGCTCTCTGGATGTGACAGTCTTCTGGAAGCTGTCACACACATGCCACCACAGTCGGCTTGCCATGCATGCTTGCTTTTAAAGCAGATCTTGTTTCTCCACTGTGTTCTAGCTTCCTTCATCCCCTGCTGCCCTACCTAGTCCATTACAACATACACGAAGTGTGAGCTAATGTTATCCGTCAAAAGTCAAAGTGCCAGGCACTGGGATGATTCATTTTCGTGTTACTTCGCATGAAGATCTAGTTAATGACCAAAGCTGTAATGGCTTTGGGTGGCAGCGCAGCCCTTTAATGAAGCATGAAGGAGGCAGAAGCAGGTGGATCTCTGTGAGCTTCAGGCCAGCCTGGTCTACATAGGGAGTTCACGGCCAACCTGGGCTTAATAGCAAGTCCCCTTCTCTAAATAAGTAAGTAAGTAAATAAATAAGAGCTAGTGATAAAACTCTTTCCCTCTTACACACTCTTTGTAATTGTCTCAAGGCAGAATCAATTACTTTCTCAATTGAGTCATAAAGGCATCGCCTATGTGTCTACTCCGCGCACTTAGGGTTGTATTCTGCTTTGTTACATTGTATTTGTTCCTGCTTGTTTAAGACATGCCAAGTGCTCAGCATTGTTTAGTAAATGGTACTGAGCATATCGGGCAGAGGAGCACTGCAGGCAACAGGAAAAAAGGCCAAAGATCAAAAGGCCACCTTTGATGACCAGCAAGGAGGAAGGGAGAGACAGAAGAGCCACTGCAGAGTCTTTAAAGGACTGTAGGACACAGAGCAATGCTGGCTGGAGCTAGTAGTTGCTCTCTGACCAGAGAGCGAATGGGTCCAAATGTATCACTGAGCTCTAGAATTAGACAATTAACAAGAAAGGCCCTTGGATCTGACCAGGAAGCAACACTTTGGAAAGGTCTTCTCCGATCCTTGGCTCTACTTCTGTTCTTGAATATATTACTCAAATAAAAGGAAAACCAGAGCTCACATGGGATCATGCTGCCTGAGTGGCTGGTGATGTTGACCCTAGCTACTTCTTACATTGGGGTGGAAGCTTTGGTTCTTCCCTGAGGGGTTCAAAGTACTGGGAGGTAGGAATGGCTCTTGGTGAGACCCCCTTCGGAAAGCCGAGACTTTAGCAATGGAGCACAATCTGGCTGCCCAAATTCCTTAGCATCAAAAATAAAGTACTAAAGCCTAGCTTCAGAATTGAGAGCAATTTCTCTTCCATGGGACGTCTTTGGGATGGAGTGATTGATCCAAAGGATGAATGTTCTCCTCCGCCAGCCTTGAGCTTTACCCTTCTATCTTTCACTAACACTGTCCTCAGCCTCATATTTACCTATGATCTGCCTGTCATATAACCCTCACAGTCTTACCTACATACACTCCTAGGGCTGCCATTCTCTTCAATTTTTGCCCCGAAGAATTTTGCCTATCCTATTTTTCTACCATTTGCACATGTAGTTCTGTGGACTACAGATATCAGACGTGAGGTGTTTCCCACAGGAGTTAGGATGGTTCCTGAGGAATAAAATAATGAACTGAAAATTTGTGTGTGTATATGTGTGTGTGTTTGTTTATACATATGTATATATATATATGTGCATTTACATAAACTGCCAGCATAATACACCTCTGGAAAGCTGATCTATACTGTCTCCCTACTGCAGGGGAAGACATGTGTCTAAGCTTCAGAAGAAAATATTTACCCTTCCCCCACCTGTGTGTTTTGCTGAAGTCTCTGCTGGACTCTGGTGGGACAATCCAAGAGCACCAAAACCATTGCAGTCCTAGTCCGGAAACACAGACACACCCTAAATCAGTGTGTTACCCCATTTCTGGGCAATCCTTAGCCCAGTACCACTGATGTCCAAAATCAAACACCACAAAGTAGTATTAAAATTTCATGGGTGAGAGAAAAATAAATTTGAAAGGTTCCTTAGAGGAACAATAAAGAAAAGACACGGGATAAAGTGTAAGCGAGGAGGCTGCGGTTCAAGCTTCAAGAACACTGGAGAGCACTTTAGGAGGAAAGGGGGCAGCCATGTTGGATTAGATGAATGAAAAGCAGCTTGGGGAGAGATTCCAAGTCAGCAAGTGACTGTGAGCACTTAGGGGCAATTAGCCAGCTGCCTCTTAGTTTAGCTTCAATGTTAACGTTTCCTGCAGAAATATTACCAGTGTTTTCTCTTCCTCTACCTTCTCTTCCTCTTCCACCATCTCCTCCTCTTCCTCCTCTTCTCCTCTTCTACCACCTCCTCCTCTTTCTCATTCTCCTCTTCCCCCTCTTTCTGTTCCTCCTCCTCTTCCTCTTTCTCCTTGTCCTTCCCCTCCTTCTTTCTTTTGGTTTTGGCAGTCTTAATTCCTCTGATGTTTGACAATCCCCTTGCTTCAGGCTCCCACATATTGGACAGCATGAATCCATCACAGCTACATTTCGGCCCAGGCAGCTGCCCCCTTCCCTCTCCTGCTTCAGCAGCTTTTATGGTGATTACACACCTGCAGTAACTCCTCCCCCACGTTTTGCAACACAAGACCAGAAAAAACAGTGCCCAGATTGTGTTTGTGGAAGCTTCTTTCATGGCATCCTTTCAACGGGTTGGGCAATTTAAATGATGCCGTCCTCTTGTGACTAACTCATTACCACGCTTGAGGGAAACCTGAACATCCTTAACCTACTTCTGAACTGAGAGGCAAGAAAATTATAGAAGAGGAAATACTCCGAGGGCGACGTGCTGTCTTTGAATGATAGATGCTAGACGTGCCCTAGCTGAGGCCAGGGCAACATAATAGACAAGAGAGCTCGAGGGAAGCCCAACAGTTTGCCCACTCATTCCTCCAGCCTGGGACTTCTCTGACTTTTGAACCCTTGCAGGTCTGTTCAGATAAATCACACACAGGTTGGGCTCATCTTCTATACTTGACTCCTGTCGTTTCTTTCTCTCCTAGTCTTCTGCTCCCACACTGAGTGCTGAAGCCAGGGTGGTATTGGGCAGCAAAGCTGAGGAGGGAAGGAGAATGAGTCACAGTGTCCACACAGAACCCATGGCCGAGTCTCGGCAGCTTCGCCGTGGTAAACCTTGCTTGCTTTCAGCTTTCTGTTGACTTTCTCATCCACTCTTGTGTGCTGAGCTCTGTGACGGGTGTTATCTTCAGCTCTGTGTACTCATAATGCCCAGGCTAGAAGCAGAACAAAGAAATACTCAGGTGCCATGTTGATTAGGGGAAAAAAATAATTGTTTTAGTGGATCTGACATCGTTTTAGAAGTCAACAGTGTTTATATCTTGCTAAAATAGTTGGACATGTAGACAGAACTTTATTCTTCTTTTCTGCCCATACTTGTCACACTAATGAGAGGATGAGGAAGGGGGAACATTTTAAAAGCACTATTCTTAAGTAAGATGCAAATGAAGTATGAATATCTGACTTCACAGAATTCTCTACCCAACTCAGAGGGGCCATGACTACGGGAGCGTAGAGACAAGGATAGGTGGTGAGCCATTAGATAGTTCTTTCAATTTCAGGTCATTTGCACATTATACTATCATTTAAAAGTCTTATATATTCTTACAATATCAAGCATATCTACCCAATTCAACATAGTGGATATTTGTGGGCTGCCATGGCAAACAAGGCATGCGGATTTTAATCCTGGGTAACACATCAGCTGATGTTGCCTTTCTCAGTCTGCTTACTTCTCCAAGATGTCTTGTAGGATAGATAGAAAGCAGACAAGCGATAGAACTATTGCAGTGTAAGTTCAAGTTTCACCTCTACTGTATATTAGCTTGTATGTCTTGGCACAATTCATTTAACTTCTGTAAGCCCCCCACATCTTTATTTGAGAGGAAAGCTATCGCTCTGAAAGAACACGATGAGATGATTCATTTGAAGCATCTAGCACTTAGGAGTCACTCTGTGATTGGCTGCTTGCAAGAAAGTCAGCAAGCATGAGGTGAGCTCATTGGCTAACCATGCTTTCTAACCTCACTGGATCAGTAGAGAATGAGAACACCAGCCAGGCACACAGTAACTCGAGTCTCTTTGGTCTCGGTAGTATCCGGCCAGGACAGAAGTCAGCAGAGGCCTGGGTAGGGCAGGGAGGAGGCAGTGGACAGACAGGCAGAGAATTTCCTGGAACTCCTTCAGTGGTGGAATATGATGGCTGCCTGGAGTGTGCGCCAAGCCAGGCTACCAAAATCTTTTCCATCCACTCTCCACACATGTTGTTCCTTAGCTCTGGGTAACTGTGCCTGCAAGTATTTTGCCAAAGCCAGAAGTCGAGATGCATAATCAACTGCTTAGTCTACAGAGCTGACGAGCCACTGTGTCATCAAAGAGAGAGTCATATGAGGCAACAAAAGAGAGGCTGTGACTCCACCTTTCAGTCAGGGAATTGGGTGTCTAGAAGGTGGTAGACCGACTCTTGCTTGAGGCCAAATTTCCCTTTATGGCCTTTTTTTCCTATTTTCTTGTCCACTGCTAGGTTTCAAGGATGAGCTGGGAATACCTACTCAACATCCTGTAGTGGGTCTGCACCAGGTTCTTAGCATTCGTTCAACAGACTGATATTGACCATGGTATGAAATATGTAGAGGCCAACTATGGAGGAGCCCAGGAGGGGAAGCATGGGGCTAAGGAATGTTTCACAAGATAGACTAGGCCTTGAGCCAGGATTCCACAGGTGAGAGGGTAATAGGCAGGGAGAGGAAGGAAGGAAGGCATTCTGGGCAAAGAGAATAGAGAGAGAGGTCAGGAGAATGTAAGTTCATAGCCTGTCTTGGGAGTTCCTGGTAATGTGACCAGGACACAGTTTGTGTGCTCTAGGACAGCAGCAAGAAAGGAATGAGCACGACTGGAGGTCAAGAGTCACTATGCCAGTCCACGGTGTTGGGGCATGAATGTGGAGTCATAAAGTACACGTGTGTTTTGGGAAGTCTCGTGGGATTAGGGTATCAGTAAACTGACCCAGTGTGAGACTGGAACCTGGGGCCTACTGGGTTCGGTGAGTAGTTCGGTGAGGTTGTCGGTGCTGTTGAGTGAGTGGTGTAAACAGGTCAAGGGGGATAAGGACGGAGAATCTGTCTGTTGCATTTGGAAGTCTGGTGACACCTAAAAGTAATTTCATCTAAACAATTTCAACAGAATGGAGATAACAAAAGGTTCCAGACCAGGAACCGTCACACCGCCACCACATCCCGAACTTGATGAACTGCAAACTACCTGGGTCACTGAGAACTGTGACTTGATGTTGTCATATACCTTCTGGTGATGCTGATGTGTATTGAAGGTTGAGAATCATTGGTCTAAGCAAATCTGTATCCCTTCCCTTCGCATTCTTTATGAAGGATCCAGTTCTTAAAACCAAGGCCCTTGGTATCTACTCATATGAGACACAACACACCTATCTATTCACCCCAGATAGAGAACCCATAACAAACCAAAGTACAGATACAGCCGAAGTCAAACTTGGCAAATCACTGAGTTTTATTGGGATTACTTACAGAAATAGGGGTGGGGGTAACTTGCAGGAACATGAATGACTCAAAGACAGCTGTATCACCAAGACAGCTCAAAAAGCTGGGAACCTAGAGCACACAGTACAGCCTACAGGCAGCTCAACAGGTTGGACAGTGTCTTTTCCAAGTGCCTCAGTTGGTCTAAACTTACTCAGGTAGCTCAGCTGGTTTGTGCTTCATGTAGGCAGATGGTCTGGCTGAGAGTTTTCTTTGAAGCTTGACTTTGCTACCTTAGACGTGGACTCTCAGCTTTTATTGTTCACTCAATCAGGGAGGGACCTAGTGAATCTGGTCAATTTCAGGGACTTCCTGAAGCTATTTTAGGTTTACAATTCTCCTTAATGAGCTTGTCTGAAGAATAGAATGTTTCAACCTCAGAGGAAACTATCGCATAACGAGCTTTTCCCTCTTTAGTTGGGTGCCCACTGACTCAGGATACCGATATCTTTGTTCGATGTCACCTCCATAGGGTTCCATGCAAGTTCCTTTGAATCTTTTTTCCATACATTTCCATTATGATACCTCTTAATTTTGTTGGATTGTTTTTGATGCACTACCTGTCCTCCCAAGTAACTAGAAGCTTCTCAGGAACAGAAACTACCTCATCCGTTTCTATTTCAAAATTACTTTTACATGATAGATACTTGCTACATGTAGAAGGCTGTAGCTATCATAGGCTGGGCGTTATGAAGAAATAAACTGCCCCTTTAAGAAGGTTGGGTTGAGTCAGGTGGAGGTGTTTCATGCCTTTAATTCCAATACTTGGGAGGCACAGGCAGGCAGATCTGTGTGAGTCCAAAGTCAGTATGGTCTACAAAGTGAGTTCAAGGACAGCCAGGGCTGTTATACTGAAAAAACAAATCTGTCTCATAAAAATAAAAATAGATAAATAAATATAAAAATAAAAAAGGGGGATGAACTGAGTGTAGTTCAAGGCTGAGGGGAGATGGGGGGAGAGGCTGGGAAGTCCTTAGGTGACTGGCTAGCACAGATGTGAGGGATAGAGAAGACTACAGAGGAGGTGATGGTTGCGCTGGAACGTGTCTTTGATGAGGTAGGAAGTGAAGCCTTTTGCTGGGAAGGCATGAGGAACAGAAAGAAGGAAAGAGCAGCATGGTAAGGCTCATCTACCCCGTGGAGGGGGCAGAGGGTGCATAGCCTCATCTCTTCTCACTAATCTGAGGTCCTGCTGATCTTGGCAATGAAAGCATCCAGCAGGTGCTGCCTCCTGGGGGTCGTCCCTTCAGTAAGGGAGACAACTTCGGAACACTGATCCCAAACCAGGTAGAAAGTATTTGACATTCATTTATCAACTAGTACAAAAATATTTTACAAAATGTAACAACGTTGCATATGACATTTATGTAGCCACAAAGGAAAACAGAATCTATGGGTTTACCTGAGGAGGCAAGATAAAGACCGGGAAGGTGTTTGGATGACCACTTCATAGAAATACACACATGAGTAGGCTACGAAGGTGACTCAGTTGATAAAGTACTGTACAAGCATGAACGTCTGAGTTTGAATCTCCAGTCCCCATGTGAAGAGCTGTGTGGAGTGTTTATCCTTGCCTATTATCCAGTGCTGGTGGGGGGTTCTTGGCATTTCTGCCCAGCTAGTCTACCCGAGTCAGTAAGCTCTGGGTTCAGAGAGAGACTGTGTCTCAAAAAGTAAGGTGGGGAGTGAACTGAGGAGCACACTTCACTGTAGTGAGGATTTTGCTTTCTTTTTAAATACACAGAAGCGTCATAAGAATATGTTTTTGTTTTGATCCCAGGTGTGGAATATGGGGATGCGTCAGGTTGTCATAGCAGCTGACTATGGTTTGCATCATGCAGGGTTTGTGATTTTTGCCAGTAGCAGATAGTTTCTGTGACTGTGTGACACTTGGAATTATGGGAACTTTTCGTAGGGTATATAAATGCTAGGACCTTGAGAGACAGGGTGGGTTGTCAGTAGTGGGTTGGTTGCTGTTGGTAGTGATTTGTTAGGTAGTTGTGCACAAAGAAGAAACAAGAAGAAATTAGATATCCTGATGGTAAAGATCAAACTTGCCTCCAAGGAACTCAACACCCCTAATCAGCAGGAAGTAGTCTAATGACAATGTAGCCCATTTTCCCTCCATCCTTTTTCCTCTCCTATCTAGTGTTAGAGGCCTGAAAGGGTAGAAGAAAATGGGGGAGAGGGGTAGAAGAAAGGGAACCTATAAAGTAGCCAAAGTCTGACTACACTTGGCATCATTCTGGTGGATGCACAAACACATAAATGTACCCCACCCCACAAACACACACACACACACACACACACACACATTGGGAATCTTCATAGATTGTAATGCAATATCAACATTAATGACACAGGCAGCCAGTGGCGATGCAGCTCCTACCACTCTGGTCGTCATGTGTAACTTTCCAACCAGCTTAGAAGTATGTATTGTTTTCATTCCACGGAGAAGTAGCCAAAGATCCTCTGGCTTCCACGTGACACAGAAAGCTTAAGCCAAGGCTCATCCAAGTGGCCACAGGTCTTTAAGAAAGCCGAACCCACCTGCCTTCGTCTGTGTTCTATTGCATCATAACAGCAGCAACTCACCCCAAAACACCACCCCTGATCAGAGGACCCGTTTGAGCACTAAGTATGCTGTCTTTCACTTATCGACAGCCAGGTCTCCTAAGGGCGTTGTTGACCACAGACCTCTGTACTCCACTAAGGCACAGTAATTTTCTATTCTTCCGCCTCAAATGCTAAGGCAAGGCGTGGCCACCTTCCCTACCGCGTTGCCACAGGGAAGCCAGACTCCAATTGGTTATGTGCTACAACTTTAAATTTTGAAATAGTCTCTTCTAATATTCTCTACCTAAAAGGAGATAAATCCAATAAAGAGTCAATTCTATGTTTTGCCATAATCAGTTTTGGGCTTCAGATACTTAGAATTCAGAGAGGTGGCCTGAGGCCAGCCTCGCTCACTGCTGGGATGTTGCTGCGGTCCCCTTTGGGAGGAGAATGGGGATGTGCAAGGGGGAACTCCGTGCTGGTTCTTCTTTTGCTCCTGTTCATGCTACTTCCCCGCATCTAAGCAGGTGCTCGCTGCCCCAGAACAGCCTTTCACCTTCCTGTCCTGTGTTCTGTGTTTCTTTTCTCTAACTTTTCTTACTTCCCTTTTCTCCCCAAAGAGGGTAGATGACTAAGGAACAATTCTATCTGCTTCATGGTTGTCTTCTTTTTTTTTTTTTTTTTTTTTAACTGAAAAGCTGTTTTCCTAATGCCCACACTTGGGGTTTGCCTGAGTACAGCTTTATCCACACTTCTATTTCTTCTCTTCCTTTAAATAATGCCTATTCTCCAGCAGGAGAGTGAGGGCATTATGAGTAAAGGTGCTTGCTGCCAAGTCTGAAGACCTGAGTTCAATCCCTGGGACCCACATGGACTCTTGAAGGTTGTCCTCTGACATCATCATCATCATCATCATCACACACACACACACACACACACACACACACACACACACCACTAAATAAGCAAATTAATGAAAAGCAATAAGAATATACATTCTCTACCAAAAATGACAGTGACAGTCATCAGAGACAGGATAGAATTCACTTCAGGTTACTCTGTCTTGCACAGAGGTGTGGTTTTTCCCTCAAAGCTTTTCTACACTCTGGTTGTGGCTTTCTAGATTCAGACATAGATCTTAGTGTGAGGAACATTCTCTCTGTCTTAGCACCATTTGCTTTTTGATTTCTGCTTCAACCTCCAGAGAGGGAAAGACCCACACAGGCATGAGTGACACACGGCTGTACTAGGGACCTCAGCAACATTAGAGGGGGTCACAGCTCAGTGTCACCTGGCCACCAGAGTAAAGTGATTAAAAGCAAAAACCAAGCAGATATTCAGGACATCTGAGTGCAAAATACCCCTCACCTGCCAAAATCTACCCCACCTCAGTTTTGCCAAAAATACTGTGGCACCCATGGGTTTTACTAGAGATTCCATTTGCATGTTTTAAGCCTATTATCTCCAGGAGCACATACCCAGCTGGGTTCAGCAATTGCCACTCCTGTCTCTTTGCATACATTAGCAGACATACATGCTGCTCATTTGTACTTTCCCATAAAATTACTCTTTCCCTTTTTAATTAGGGTGCTTTCAGAGGCACCTCTATCGTTAAGGCTGTGTTTGCTTCCATTATAAATAAATACCTGTTGCCAGCCAATAATTATCCCCTGATGAATTACTCACTCCGAAAGGAGATTTTAAATGCTCATTTTTTATAAACAGGGATTCCCCTTTCATTACTTCCGGGGCTCCTGTCTGCTCTCACACTTCATCGATCACTCTAGAATTCTGCATAATAAGAAAATGTCCCTCTTTGCTTCAGAAGATGTAGCCATGGATCTGCACAGGCATGGAATAGTCATGGTCCACACTGAAGGAAGCTGTCTGCGAGCTTAGACCTCAGTGGGCAAGAATTTCTGGGCTACTCATGAAGGTAAAATGTAAGGATGTGGGTAGACGGTGGAATCGTCTCTGTGAACATTTCATAAATATTTGGGGTTGCGTAACCATTTCAGTGACTAAAGCACTGAGACTCACCCAATAATATAGTGGGTTGATAATTACACAGTTGTGGGTTTGTGATGCTCTTGAATGGGGGAGCTGCCTTGGGTCAGCTGTTTCCGTAACTCATGTTTTATATTTATAAAGTATGTGTACCCACTCAGGAAGTGAAGTGTAATATTTCTCAGTGTAAAGTAAGTAAGAGAAGTTTTAAGGTCAAGTGGTGTTCTGGCAAATGCTCCTATGCTAAGGTGTTAATTTTTAAAGTCATGTGATGCCCTGGCAAATGTTCCTACGCTAACACATTAGTTCTCCTCACCTTCTGAGCAGCACAGGAGCCCTAGTTAAGTTTTAAAGGGGCTGTTGGTTTGTCATACAGCAGGTGCCTATGAGGGAGAGGACTTCCTAAAGACATCTTTGCATGTCTTTTCTTTAATATTGACTGAGATACCTGCATTTGTAAAAAGGAATTACACCAAGACACCAAAATCTTAGCAGCTTTTTTTATTTGCAGGTGTCCTCAAAGCAGGACAGTTGGGTCTGTATTCAGAGTGGGATCTGATCAGCACATCGACTGACAGTTCATTTGCATCTTGAGATCAACTCTTGCCTGCTGTCATCTGTTTGGCTGAACTACACAGACCATTCTGAGTGTGGAGTGTTTTGCTTTTGTTTCATTTCGTGTTTGTTTTTGAGACAGGGTTTTGCCTCCTACTCTGTGCCAAAATTGAACTTATTTTGGACCTTGAGCTTTCTTACCTCAACCTCGAAAATGCTGGGATTACAGGCCTAGATATGAGGATCTTTACTGAGACCTTTGTTGAGGGGGAAAAATCCATTTCTGGCTACAAACCGGAAAAAAGAAATAAATTAGAGACGGCCCCTTCCTTGACATTGTTTTCAATTAATCGTGTTGGCCACCCTGGTTCATATTGTTCAGGATGAGGACTTGGGAATACAGGTGGCCTTGTATTAATCTCTGTGCTGAGTGTGTAGAGAGGACCTCTGTAACTGTGGTGTGAGTCTGAGACCTCCACAGAGCAAGAGGGGCCTGGGGCTATTTATATTACCACAGAGTCAAGACCGAGCTCTGTGGAGTGCAAGCTCTCAAAATGGCTTTAAAATAAATACAGGACTTGACTTACTTGTTTATGTTTCTCGGCTGCAGTGGGCCAGCTTGCTCTGTACCAATACACAAATGGCAAGAGGCTGGCCCTCTGTGCCTGCAGGTCCCTGCACCAAGAAGCGCCTCAAAAACTACTTGTACTGTTGTGCAATGAAATTGAATGTGTAGTCAAAACCAAGGGGTTTTGTCTGAGCTCTGTCACTAATTACTTATTTAACCTTGGGCGAGACACTTTATCTTCATTTCTTCTTTTCATCTGTGAGGTAGTGATGACAGTGGCTAGTCTGTTTCTTTCCCACGGCTGCTTTGAGGATCGAGAGAGATACTATACCTTGACTTGCTTAGGGTAAGTATAAAGCACACCCTAAATAGAAGGCATTATTCAAAGAAGTCTCACTTGTAATTTCTGCCTGCACTAATATCTCGTCCCTCATCTCCAGATTCCTGAGATAGATGGTGAGGTGTGTAATGGAGGTGGATTAGGTCTGATCCCTGCTGAGACTCTACCTCAGGATGTGTGTGCCTGACTGACTCTGCCTGAGATTCTCCAAGACACGGCCTCACTCACACCTGTTCCCTTCTAACACATTCCTTTATCACGCACACACACACACACACACACACACACAGACACAGACACAGGCTCAATGGCTTCTAGCTGGCTGTGGCTGTGGTGGCATGTTTGTAATTCCAGCACTTGGTAGGTAGGTAGAGGGAGGCAGGAGAATCAGGAGTTCAAAGTCATCCTCCGTGACATAGCGTGTTTACAGGTAGCCTGTCTCAGAAGCAAAGCTCAAGCCAAACCCGAGCAAACTGAAATTAAGTCGAAACCCAGCAACTCCTCCCTATCGTATATTATTGAGTGCCTCTGCATGTAAATGACCTAGGAACCAGGACAAAATAGATAAACGAGATAGGCACAACTGTCTGTAACTGTCTGTTCCAGAGGAACCCTGAGTGCTTTATGGCCTACTGGTCCTGAGAGGACAGACCGGATAGAAGGCAAGCGCTCACTTCTGTTCCTACATTGGAAGGAAATTTTTTGTGTGGGTTTTAACTGAAAAGCGCATATCAGCACATTTTAAATTTTGAGTCCAACCAAAGGCTTCGGTAGTCCTTGTTCACATTTCTGTACTAACAGACTGTGAATCGTGACAGGGCTCTGGAGGCAGAGTGTGTGTTCAGATGAAGGTCTGTGGGATCCCATATTTCTTTGCGCCAGTGAAGCTGTGGATCAGCAAGGATTCCCAGCTGCTCTGACTGGTTATAGGGCTCCACCACTGCGTTCCTGCCAGTCCGGCTTAGAAGGAGGATTTGTTTTAAGGAACCAAGTCCTTAGAGGAGAGTGATCACCACTCTAGTTACAGTGCTCCGTATAACTGGGGCTCAGCTTCGCAGGCAGGTTGGAGCCTTTCACATCTTCAGGCTCTGGCTCAGGGTTTGAGATGCTACTACACCCTGGCAGCAGGAGCACAAATGCAGACTGACACTCAGGTTTCACTGAGGAAAGAGACCATTTGCAAGCCAGCCAGGCTACAGTCAGCTCTCCCAAAAGGCAGACAACTGCTGTAAGTCCTGAGCACAGTTTCCCCTTGGAGCTATGTTGATTTCTTACCTATTTTTATCTCCTCTATTGAACCACCTTTCCCTTCCTTTTGGTAGCCTGTATCCGGGAATGGTGTCTTCCTGCCCTAAGGTACTGAGGCCATTGCTGTTTCCTTGATGTCACTCTTGCTCTCTCATTTAAGCAGTTGCTAATTCCAGAGGCCACGCCCATCTGCCCAGCACTCCCACACCTCCTGTTTAGGTTCTTGTCTCCCCAGTTCATGCACAAACTCTGATCTTCTTGATTATCTGTTTTCATAGACACTGTCCCTGCATCAGATGTAAGCCTCTAAACCTGAGAAGTCCCTGCTCACCTGATTGGTTATTTCTTCATCTGATCAATCATTTGATCCTCTGATTTTTAAATTTATTTCTTGACCTCTTTCTTTAGTTTATTTATTTTCCCTTGATGGTAGTTGGTCTGGTGCTGTGTAGATAAACGTTATATTCTGTACCTGAAGATCTGGTTGCTCCCAACCAGAGAATTCTCATATACACTAGCTTTTGCTATCTAAAATTTGCTGCCCCATTTCAAGTTAATTGGTTAATTAAAGGCTAGATAGAGCCTGCGATTGGGCAGACACTGAGAGGAAGGCAGGGCTTGGGGATTGAGTGAGGGGTTTCAGGAGAGACCTGGGGAAGGAGAAAGGACAAGAGGGAGGGAGGAGAAGGTCATCTTGAGGCTGGATGGATCATGATCACAAGACCATGAGAAATGGACTCTGAGAGACTGATCCAGGTGACAACAAAACAGCAAGTGACAAGGGACATGTGGCTGGAGTGTAAATGACGATAGCACCAAACTTGCATGTCCTAGGTTTGCAGCTTGTAAATAAAATACCAGGATTTTGTGTCTTTTATACTGACTGGCTAGAATATATCATTCATTTTACATTTCCTGACTAATTCCAGGCTGAACCCATATGCTCTTGAGTGGATTATAATGCTTCTTACGTGTTCCTTCTCATTCCTTGTTTCATTTGTAATATTTCTACATTATTTATCTAGTGTTTACTAGAGCACACATGTAATGAGTCTAACACTCCAGTGATTCAACAGAAGTTACACATCATTTAATACTCTCTATTCTTTAATGTGCATGCATGCACACACACACACACACACATACACAGATGGGTACACATGTATTTGTGGGTATGCATGCATTTATGTGCATGTATGTAGAGGCCAGAAGTTAAACTTGGGTATTAGTATCAGGAATGCCATCCACTTCTTTTGAGACAAGGTCTCTCATTGGCTTAGAGCTCATCAATTATGTTAGACTGGTTGCCAACAAGCTCCAAGGGCCATCTAGTCTCTACTCCCTACTGCAAGGATTAGAAGGACACGGTACTGTGCTTGGCTTTTTTTTTTTAGGGGAGGGCGTCATGTGTGTGTGTGTGTGATGGGGATTGTGCACATACGTGTGAGTGTCTATGAAGCCAGAACTATTAGATCTCTTGAACTAGAGTTATATGAGGTCATGGCCACTTGACATGGGAGCTGGGAACCATACACTCTGGTCCTCTGGAAGACTTCGCTCTTAACCTTCTAAGCCATTTTCCCCAATCCTCTGACTTCGAAGGTTGGGGGGTGGGGTGAGTAGAAAACTCAGGTTAAACCCACTGAACTATTTTCTCCAGCCCTGAATGTCCCAGCAACTCACAATTTACCCTCTCACATGAGGACAGTGGATGATGAGACCGGTAAAACCATGAGTTAACCAATGAAAGTTAATGTTAGAACGTTTCTTTAAACCTGTGACACAAGCAGAAATCGCACAGTGACTTTTACTAACTATGCTATTTTAAAATTTAAATCGGTTCTATCTTGTGTGTATGGAAGCTTTGCCTGCTCCTATCTCTGTGCATCATGTTCTTGCCTGGTGACTGTAGATCCCGGAAGAGGGAACTGGATCCCTTGGAGGCACAGACAGCCTCGATGCACCATGTGGGATTGAACCCAGGCTCTCTACAAGAGCAGCAAGTGCTCTTAACCCCTGAGCTATCTCTAGGCCTCAATTATGCTATTTTTGAAAAGAGAGTCTAGGATCTCAATGTGATTGTTTGCAGTAATTATAAACACTAGCTTATTCCTCCTAAGGTAATGTCTATGTGTAGTGGGAAATATTTAAAAACCTCTAAGTCCCACACTACTACTGACAGGGCACTGGCGGACAGACCTGACCCGGAGCTCTGAAATCTCTCCACCTGGTTTCCTAAGTTCCCATGGCAGGTCGCTGCCACACCAGCCACACATGGCCGAATTCCCATGGCTAGCTGGGGTAGGCTTTGGTACTGCACCTTTCTCTCTGGAACCTGGTTTAGTCGCTGTGTGAAGGAAAACATCACACAAACTTAGGTTAGAATCAACAGGTAACACAAACAACAGTCACAGTCACTAGCGTTCTAGTTTGTGATCTGCCACCTGAACCGGGGGCCTCTGCTACCTATGTTTGGCCTCCATGCCCCTCTCTCCGTCCAAAAAGACCTGTCTTTTCCTCCCACTGCCCAGGCATTATCTCCAGCCTTTATTTGACAAGTTAAAATGGGGAGAAGGTTTTCGTGAAGTCACCTGAGTGCACGATTCACTCCTCGTCTGTGGCATCCCCTCTTGGGGAAGCAGAATTAGCAAACATGTATGTGCATATGTATGTGGCATATGGTATATGTGCGTATGGTATATTCTATGTGTATGTTATGAGGTACATATGTGTGATATATGCTGTACGTGTATATGGTGTATTGCATGTATGTAATACATGGTTTATGTGTGTGATATATGTGTGTGGAGGTCAGAGGGTGTCAGATATCCTGTTTGATCGCCCTCTACCTTAGTCCCTTGAGAAGGGTGTGTGTGTCTTATTGAACCTGAAATTGGGCTACCAGCTAGTTAGCCCCAGAGATTCATTTAACTCCACCCCATACATGTGCCTAGTCAAACCTGCCTTTTAGTGCTTAGTGTTGGCGATTTGAACTCAGGTCCTTGCTTGTACAGCAAACCCTCTTACCCACTGAGCCAGTTTCCTAGTCCCTATAGCGCTTATTAAAATGCAGTTTTAATGTTCACACCATTTTCACTTGCTGAGTGGTATTCTGCATTCTAGGTCACCATCTACTATGAGATAGGCGCTGGTGGTGAAGGCCATGGTCCTCGGTCGTAAAGACTTCCCAGTGTAGTTAAGACAGAAATACAAATAGTCCTGTGTGGCACATACAGTTCCTTGTAGTTGCCAATTTCATCTCGTCTACAGACGCATTTATACCCAGGCTAGGTCACACTCCACCCTCACTTTGGAAATAACTACTGTTAGGGTACTAGCCTTATCTGTCTTTTACAAACTATGGACACAAACATCCACAAGATGTTTAGCATTGTTTGGAAACGTTTATATGTAAATAGTATTCTTAGAGTCTCGATCTGCAATTTGTGTTTTCATCATCATTTTGGTTTTGCGGTTGACGTATGTGAACGTGGTATTTTCGGTTGTATTGCACTTCACGTATAATTACGCATTATTCATCTAGTCCCAAAGGGTGGGGCATTTAGGTTACTCTTGCAGCTATTGATAGTTTACAAAGAGTATTCCTGCTTCTGCTTACCATTTTCTACACCTTTGACTAGAGTTTCAGGCTCCTGCTGTCGGGATACCTGTCCCTTGAAAGCCTCCCCGAAATTCTCCTATACCCTAGAGTAGATGATTCCAGTGTCCCAAGCATCTTACTACACGAAGTTCACTAAAAGAATCAAAGATAGGTGGGTGGATGATGGATGAATGAACGAAATGCCCAGAGCATCTCAAGGAAAGTCCTCTTAAGAGGACTTTGGCGCCTTTGCCCCCTGCCTTCCACTGACAGCCCCGTCTCAGCTCTCCCTCGTTCCTCCAACCAGTCAAGGAGTGTGTGGGTGTGTGGGGCAAGAGGTCTGCCTCTCTGGCTACAAGTTCAGGATCTGAGCAAACCCTGGCGTTTGATGTTGGGCGCTTCACCCGCTCTCCCCAAACCCCCTTCGCAGAGCTGTTGGGCGGGCCAGGCGACCAGGAGGGCGGAGTACCGAGTGTTGCTCGTTTAAATCCCTCCGCGAGCAGAGGACCGGCGCTTCTTTCTGCGGGAAACCCCTGAGCGCGCGGCGGCGACGGGGGCGGGGCCTCGCGGTGGGAGGAGGCCGAGGCGGAAGGACACGCGGGCCGCCCGGCCGCGCGGCACAGCCAGAAACTTTCAGCCAAACTTCGGGCGGCGGCCTGGCTGCGCGGAGTGCAGGGGCGGCGCGGCGTGAGCTCCAGGACCCGGCGAGCCGCGGGGGCAGGGTAGAGCACGCGAGAGCGAGGCTCCTGGTCGGGACCCGCTCCCCATGCGGATCTGTTCTGGCTGCGGCAGCGAAGATGCCCGCTCTGCGTCCCGCCGCGCTGCGGGCGCTGCTGTGGATCTGGCTGTGCGGCGCGGGCCCCGCGCACGGTGAGTACCGGGCGCCCGGGAGACCCATCCCTCTGCCTCCGCGCTCCGAGGGCTGCGCCTTCCAAACTGCCTCGTCCGGGCCTCGAGTCTTGGCAACGCGTAGCTTCTCGGGTTCCGCCTTAGCGGGGTCCGGAGCGAGCAGCTCGCGGGCTGAGATGCGAGTGTGGTTGGGAGGGCGACGGGGGGCTTGCGTCGTTCGCAGCTTTTGACACCCGGATCGTTCGGTCTGTCCGGAGGAGGAGTTGGGCGTGGGGCTTAGTTCTTGGAGAGGTGGAGGCAGCAGTGGGGGAACTGGTGTGGCAGCGTGCTGAGCCACATGATTGAAAATCTCAACTGCTGTTATTCTTTCCGAGGCGCGGAGCTGTGCTGCGGTTCCAGTGTGCGTCCAGCCCCAGGAATGTGGTGTGACGATCCCCAACTCCTCCAACCTGGCAGCAGCTTGCTGCTCTTTTGGCACTGTTGGGGGTGGGGCAGGGACAGGGGGGCAGGCGAGGAAAAGTGGAGACGTTGGTTGATCCGTAGTGCTTGCTTAGAAAGTCTCCTTAGGGTGGGATATTCCGTCCCCCCTCGCAAACACGGTGGGAGCCAGGAAAGGAAATCGAATCATACTTTACCCACTCCACCCACATCTTTAGATTTTACGTTTCTTTGGAATGTTGTATGGAAAGACTCGGCTTTGGAGCCCAGCTCTGTAATCCTGGATTCAAATCTGCTGTATTAACTCGCCAATAAAATGGGGATGAAATTACCCAGCTAATAGGATTAATTAAAAGAATGTGTATTAAACCCGTAGCGTTTAAAAGATGCTCAGAAAAGTTCTTTCAGGGCAGGGGCAGCGGTTTGGTCTTTCTGAATGAAGTTTGTGCTTCTAGTTGGGGGTACGTCTTGTACATGTTTGTTGAACTGGTAGGGTCCTCCTTTAGCTCAAGAACAGTTAACTTTTACCAGAAAAACTCTAGTACATATTTTCAGAGAAAGGATGAGTTTCAGCAAAATACGGTCTTTGTTCATTGTAAGAAGCAGCTGACATGCCAAGTGCAGATGTTTTGAGGAGGACTCGATTATTTATCACCTGCAAACAGTGCTGGGTTGTTCAGCACCAACCAGATACTTTTTGGAAAGTTCAAATGTCTTACATTGCTGGGTCCGCAGGTTTTCAGAAGTGGACTAGGAGGCTGTTCAGGATGAACAGTTTCTGAAACTTTTCCTAAAAAACATTTTTGCCTTGGCATTTTTGAGCGAAGCTGTTAGCCCTAAGTGTAGATTTAGGGTAAGGAGGTGTATAATTAGTGTGATTTTTCTGAGGATTACAGTGCTTGGTCCTCATGACTTGTTTTACGTAGTAAATCACTTTAGCAGTCATGATCTGTGAAATCATTTCCCTTATGAAACAGGATTAAAAGAGTAACTTTTTTTTTTCTTGAGTACTTCGGGGACTAATTCATAGGACTGTCAAGTGACTCACAAGGGCTAACACGGCAACAGGAATGGGATGAGGCTGGTTCATGGGCTTTTCTTCTGTGTTGAACCCTAGTGCATTGAACTGATGCCCCCTTCTGCTCCTGGGGGCCATTGCTATCACTAGTATCTTTTGGGGGGTGAGGTGTCAAATTGAATGTTAGTCCAACTGGCTCAAATTTAGGTATTTTGGGTTTTGGACAGGTGTTCTTTAGATGCTAAACTATTCTCATAAAAGAGATTATAGAGCTCCTTGTTGCAAATCTTGAATCTTCCCAGGGTCTAGCAGGGAAGCTTCCCAATCTATTCTGGTGTGTTTTGCCAAGGTACCAATTATAATTCTCCCTCCCTAACTTTTGAGTGTTCCCATGTTTGGCTTGTGGCCAGTTGTTAATTTGAACATCACCAGTTCCTAAGGCAAGGATCTGTCAACCCATCTGTGTAAGCTTCTGAACAACTCTCTGGACCACCCCTTACTTCTGGCTTTCCTTTGGCTCTGCAGTGGTTTTTCTGTCACCTAGACACTTTCTCAGTTGAATCCCTATCCTGAAAGAGCAAGTTTTTTTTTTTTTTTTTTTTTTCTCTTTAGGATGGAGATTAAATTCACACTATAACTATTTCCTGTTCTTTCTTTCTTTTTTTTTTTTGGGGGGGGGGGTGTTGTTGCACTTGGTTCCAGAATATGATGTTTGAAAAATATATACCAGTGTTTTGTTGGCATCTCTTTTTTGCCTCCTCTGTGGATTTGTGTTGCCCAGTGGGGCAGCCCTGGCGCACTGGGCTGTCACTGGTTTCAGGAGCTTTAAAGAATGTCTTAAGTGCAGTGGGGTATGCTTGGATGCTTGAGAGCAACCTTACAATACATTTTTAAAAATATCACACCCACAGAAATTTTATTTTGCCCACAAAATTTGCATCAATCTGAGTTCCCACTCTGCCATTCCTGGTGACTGTCCTCCCTGCCCCGTCCGTTGTGGAGGAAGAGAGCTGAGCTGTGTGTCCTGATTGCAGCAGAGCCGCTGCTGTGGGTCCTACACTCAGCACCCTTGTGTTCTGACACAGGAGGCCTGAGAATCTGTAATTAAAAAAATAAAAAAAAGGCTTACAGAAGGTTCTGACAAAGTGATCAGGTGGGACAGTCACAGATTATCCCACTTTATCTTCCTTCAAGAGGCATATGAGATCTTTCCTTGTAGATTTTATTACTTTACACATGAAACCCAGCTCTCCCCAGCTGTTAACCCTTCTGACTCTCAAGGAATTCAGAAATTGCTAACATGAAAGCTGTAAACTGATTGGTTCCTTCTTGTGAACAACAACTACTAAAAGGGCTTCATGTGAGTGACGTTACACCCTGTCCCCTGCTCTGTCACACATCCTTTTTCAAATGTCATACATACTTATACATTTGGATTCTTTATAAATTTTTCCAGATTTGTATGTGTGTGTGCGCACACACACACACACACACACACACGTTTGCTCAAGCATTCGAGTACCTTCTAAGGCATGCTTTGGATAGGAATGCAGTCTTGTGCTGTATTTACAGTCTGTATTTAACAGTTTTCTTTCTGATGCCTGTTCAGATGTCTCATCGATTCTGAACTTTCTGGATTCTCCTGCTCTTATCTTCTCTTGCTTCCTAAACGAGCCTAGAAACCGAGGAAGTCCCTTCTGGCACTTCCCCTCACACCCATCCACTGTATGTGTAGTATTTGGGACAGGCCACTAAGCTGGGAGCGAGAGACCAGCAGTCTCTTCCAGCCCTGTTATTAATCGATTTGGTGACCTTGCAGGGGAGCCCATGTTTTGGTAGTCCACTTTCTCATGGACTTTGTCACTGATCATGGTTACAGAGCTGGGACTAGAATTTCTTTCTTTAAGGCCTCAGGTCCAGGGCCTTGAGGACTGTCCACACTGCTTCTGTCTTGTGTACAGATGAATTTGTGTACACAGAAGCACATCTCAAGCACTTACTGTTACTGTGTGCTCCAGGGAAAGATTTGTGCCTTTGCAGGTATGTGTTCCAGTGCCCACAGCTCTACCCTCTGCTTGGCATGGTACCTTGGCATCTCACTGGCACCCTGTAAAGACGTGCTCACTTGAACAAGTGACTTTCCGTCCTCTTTCTCTGTAGACCACTGTAGTCCTCCTGGATGCCAGTTAAATAGGATTTGCAAAAGTCTGCTTACTTCACATCTGGGGGAAAAGCAAATATTTCCCTTTCACAAATGTCCTCTCTCTCTCTCTCTCTCTCTCTTTCTCTCTGTTTCTTTTCTAATCATTCGAGCTGTTGAAAAGGTCATTTTGGGTTTGGAACCTCCCTCTGAGGCTATGACATCCACTCTTACCTGAGCTGTCCTGCTCCCTGTGTAGTGGGCACAGGTTAGCATTCATGCCATTTTGTTCACCTTTACTACAGAAGGTGTTCATCTGGGGAACGGCTTGGGATCCTTTTTGGAATAGTATCTTTTTCCTTGGAGTTGGCTTTGTTTTGATATTTTTAAGCCTTTTCATCTTAATTTGATATGGCAATCCATATTTCAGAATACAAGCATTGTACTTTGAGTAGCATGGATGCTTTTCTGGAGCACCACTACCAAACAACAACAGTAACAACAACAAAATCCACCCTTCCCAGACTCCCCCAGATGAGGCATGCTGAATAGCTGTTTGAGACAACCACATGTGATTGGTCCCTGACATACAGACCCTGCTCTTTGAGAGAGGTGCTCTGTTATGCACACGACCCTTTTCTGTCCTACAGGATGCTCACAGCCTGTGCCCAGTGTGCAGAGCTCTCTTAGCAGAAGGTCTTGGTTGAGCGCCTGTGGCTCCCTCTGTGTGTCTACAGACTTATAGTACCTGGTACCTTTTGAGACAGGGCTGGCCTTGGACCCTTGGTCCCCTGTGTCAACCTCTGAAGTGCTGGTGTACAGTGTGCACCATCACGTCACACCTGGCTTTGTGCTAACCCCTGTTTTTACTTAAGAGGTGGGCCAAGTTCACCTCTTTGTTGGTTGTGCAGATGGGGACTTTAAAGCTCTCTGGTGCTTCTCTCTGTCCATGGTAGATCCTGGGGCAGAGCACCTGTGTCTCCTGTCAAGAGGCAGGGTGGTCATTCTTTGACCCCCTGTAATTCTTACATGTACCCAGCTTCTCCCCTCTTGGTTTCCACTCACTGGTATCATTTCTGAATTTTGTCATCAGAGTCCTGAGCTTTGTGTGAGTGACAAAAGTAAAAGGGGCTGGTTATGTACCCTTCATTGAAGTGACACCCACTTGTCCATAAAAGGAGTGGAACTTGTGAAGGACATTATGTTCTTCTGTCTGGGAAGGCTGTTCAGATGAACTGCCTTAGCTCTACGTCTTCCTACCTCCCTGCCCAGATCAGCCCATGAAGGAGGAAAGAATGTGTCCAGCAGTTTCCTTGCCTCCTCTTAAGAAAAGAACACATGGTTGTCCTGGGTAGCGTGACTCAGTGGATCTGGAGTAGTGCCTGGGAATTTGTATGTTCTAGTCCAGGGCAGGGAGATGGCTCAGTGTGTAGAGTACCTGTTACAAGCAAGAGTGCCTGGGTTTGGATCCCAGCACCCACATAATAAGCAGCTGTGGTGATGTTTGTGATTCCATAGCTGGGGGCAGAGACAGGAGGATCCTGGGGGTTTACCATCAGTCCAGATGAAACAAGAACTCTATTGGTTTAGAGAAAGATCCTTTCTCAAAAAGTAAGCAGATGGTGCTGGAGAGATGGATCAGGGATGGCGAGTGCTCCCTGTTCTTCCAAAGGACATGAGTTCAATTCCCAGCACCTGCATCAGATGACTCCAGTTCCAGGGGGTCTGATGCCCATTCCTGGCTTCCATGGGCACTGACACACATATGAGTTACACTCACACACACATAGCTGCATGCTCCTCAGTGCCGGCTTGGAAAGAGGCCTTCACTGCTACCACTGTAAGGCAGATAATGCTGCCTTGTCTTTTTAAAGAGCCGGTCTGTGAAGTATATATTTTAAGACTGACATATGTGCAATGTGTGTCTTTAACGGCGGTCTCCCTCCCTCCATCAGTGTTCCTCAGATACCAGAATGCACAGATTGCAAAGGCAGGGCTGTCTTTAGCCGAGTGATTGATGCTTCCTGCGAGGATATCTGTTTTGCTAACCTGTGAACGCATAGCTGCTGCCCACTTTTCCCTGGAGTACAGGACCATGGAGAGAGAGGAACACAACTTATTTCAGGCTGTCCTGATTATTTTTGAGAGAGGGCCTTATAACTCTGTAGCCCAGATTGACCAGAACTTCCTGTATTCTAGGCTGGCCTTGAACTTAGGCCGTGGGCCTTGGCCTTCTTATCATTGTGATTAGAGGAACAAGCCACCATTTGGGTGGCAGTACTGACTTGGGGTGGGCTGGAATATTTTAACGTGCAAGGAAGGAAAGGGAGAATGCCCAGGGCACCGAAGGTCGCTGGAACAGTACACTATGTGAGAAGGGCCGAGGATTGTTCTGTTACCATGGCACTCCACATTACCTCCTTTGATGGAAAGAAGGGAGTGGCTTTGGAAGTTTGTAGGCTGTCCTCTGGGCTCCGGTGGGTCCGGCTGCACAGTGTCCCCTGGCAGCAGCAAGAGGTTTGCTGTCCCTTTCCTCTTCGAAGGGATTATTATCTGTTTGCCAGTTAACATCGTGGCCTTCAAAAGAGTGAAACAGAAAGAGGGGTTGTGGGAGCCGGAGTGAGCAATGCAATGGTGGTATTTATTTTTTATTGTTGTGTTTGCTCAGTGTGTTCAAAGAACGCAGAGTCACTGCTCAGTTGCCAATGGGACTCTCAGGGACTGGACTCCATTGCATTAGAGGAGGGACCCAGGCCCTCAGCGCCTGGCTGGGAGACCAGAGGTGCCAGCTCAGCCATTGAATTGGCCTGCAGTTCAAGGGGTCCAGGGACATTTGTGTAGAATCCTTTTGAAGACCGTGGGCCCTAAGAGTGGTGCTGTATTAGGACCTTGGGTGTGTCATCAGGCTTAATTGCTGTTTCCCTTGGCATCTTGGGGCAAGCAGTGGAGGGAAATAGTCTCCAGGTATGTGGGAATGGTACCCAAAGTGGAAGTTAGGATCCTACCCCCAGGACTGATTGCATCACTGAGATGAGGCAGATAGGTACATGATGCGTAGTCTGGAAGCCATCTAGCCAGTTATCACGCTCTCTGAACGCAGTTTCCTGCAGTGTGAGTAGCCAAGAGAAGTGGGGTTCTGGGGGAGTACCTAGGAGAGAACAGTAGCCCCCGCTCCCCCACCCCAGGGGGTTCTCTGCTATTCTGCACAGTCCGATATTTTCTTTTCTCTGTTGTAACATAGAAAAAAAAATCAGCTTGACTTGGTGAGAAGACAAAGACCTCCTTGTCTCATGGGGGTGTGGATAGAAAATTGGCAGCTGTTGTGGTGGCTATTAGTGGGTTCGTGGTGAGAGAGCAATTGTGCCCTCAGCCCTGCATGGCAGGCTCGCTATAGGACATGTTAGGGTGGAAACTGTCTTCCTTGGAAGATCCAGTTCTCAGCGGCAGTGACTGAAAGACCTTCTCATCACAGGCATGGGGAGTGTGTGGTGTGGACACACCCAGAGTCACTGCTGCAGGTGGCATTGATTAATCATGCTGACATAGCCCTCGCCCTGTTTCACTTGTCTTGGCAAAACCCTGTTCTGCCAGCTCCTCCAAACACTTATGTGGTACCAGGAGAGATGGAGCAAGGTCTTGGCAGTTGCGGGGGTGGTCATTCCACTGTCCTCTGTGTCTGGAACTGTCTGCCATCACCTTGGCTGACCTGATGACTTTTCGGCAAGGTGTAGAGGACCTGGGTCTGTCTTCCAGTGGACTGAAGCCCAGTTCCCTGGAGGCCTGCCTGCAGAGGTTTCCGGTCTCCAAGTCAGTTCCTTCTACAGGTTGTTGGCAACTGAGTAATAATTCTGGGTTCTTTGACTATATCCGACCAACATCATGCCAGAGTGGACTCATTGCCACACAAAGACTGGTTGGGTGTGTGGTGTTGCAGAACCTGTTTCTGGGGTAAGAGTGACTCTCCCCATAGACATGTTTATTCATATGAAGAAAGTATGTGTGTTTTGTGAGGTCAGGAAAAGACGATGAGAAGATTTTGATTGGAGTCAGATACTGTCTCCTTAATAATATGTCTCCACTTAACAAATAGCACCCCCTTTAAATGCAGCCTTGTTAGCCAGGTAAGGTGTTGAACACACAGCTGTGGTTGTATGCTAAAGTATACGTCCTTTTTCAGAGGCAGGTGCATTTTTAAATTGTGTGCTTTGCTTCCTTTTCATTTCGTGTTCTCCTCCCTGCCCTCCCCCTCCCGTTCCCCTCTGTGAGAAAATTCTGGGTAGTGTTTAGGTCACAAGCATTACTTAGCCGGAGAAATCTTGTCTGTTGGGCTTATTAGGTGTCCCAGTGAGAATGATTGAATGCTGTCTACTTAGGTGGTGTTGCTGGGTTAACTCCTGCCGAGGGAAAATGGCAAGGTGCTGGTTGCCTTGTGTTCTCCTGGAAAATAGCAAGTCTCACTGAGGTTCCAGGACATGCTATCTTGCCTATTCGTTTTTATATATTTTTCTATGCAGTATACATGGCTGTTCATTTGCTGGCTCTTCTTTAAGTGGCACACACATATCTTTAGGTATTTATTTTCTTGCAACATTTAAGACACTTGTAAATCTTTATGAGGATTTAAAGGAAAAAGCCCATATGGTGTACCTAGCTCAAGGTTTTGTCTTTATGTCAGCCACAGCTGAGCGAGGTGTGCTTACCTAATTCAAGAATGCTGGGAAAGGAGGCAGGAGAATTGCTGTAAGGACAGTGTAGCTAGCTCGGCTACATAGGAGGATCTCCTGTTCTCTCTCAAAGTAAGGCAAGTAACCACTTATAGTCCTTGGGACACACTTCCTAACCATTAAGGAAAATGGTTGTAACTAAAAACAAACATTGTAACAGTTTCGCTCAGGTAGGTTTACATAGCAACAGAATTATTCCTTATGTTTACACATAATTAACTCATATTTATACTGTGTTGATTTTCCCTGGCACCTTTACAAGGTTTTGTGTGTATATGTGATTTTAAAAGCAGTTACATTTAGAATTCTTTAGGTATGTGTGAGCAATCAGAATAATACCACCACACCTCTGTTAATGTTTTGGTATTCATGTTTGTATTTAGTTACATCTTTTTTCTACTTTTAGATTTCAAAAGCTCCTGTACATTTGAAAGTCCAAATACTATACATTTAAAAGTTGTATACACGCACTATACCAACAGTTTTCTGTTTAAAATCTTTTCATATATTTGATTCCAGTGATTAAATCACACTCTTAAGAAATGGGCTTTCTCTTTTGACTGCAGATTTGGTTGGATCCAACCTCTCTCCTCCCGTTCCATGTACCGATAAGAATCATCTGCCCACCTGAGGAAGCTTTGCTCTTTGGGATTCCAGTGATTTCTAAATCTAAGAGAGTGGTACCTAAAAAATGAGAGACAATTGGCATCTCTAATAATCACATCAATTCTAAGCCAGATTGTGGTTAACATCTTGATACTTTAAAGTATTTTTCCATGCTCAGTGCCTATTATAAAATTTAATTGGGATTTTAACAGACATATAGTTTTAATCTCCTCCTATACCACTAAAACAATCTGAACATTTCCTCCGTATATGTTAGTATCCTTTAAGAATATGACTACATGCTACTTTGTCTTAAGGGTCTACTATTCTTCATTTTTGTGGAAACCCATTCTTTATTTCCAAGTGTCATACAGAATGCTGGAATGAATATTTTTGTAGGGTCTGGCTCTGGGCTTAAGAGCACTGGCTGCTCTTCCAGATTCCCAGTAGCCACCTCCATGCTCACAACCATTAGCTCTATTTCTAAGGGCTTCAATACCTCCATCTGGCCTCTGTGGACCCTGCACACCCCTGTGGTACACACACGCGCACACACACACACACACACAAATCACTTATTTTCTACTGAAATCCAGCTTAAGCCACACTGTTGTATTGCTTTTTATGGAGTTTGCCCCTGTCATACTTTTATTCACAAAATATGAGGCCCAGCCATTGCCAGCACTGGGTTCCATTTAAATAATTCTTTACTACCTGGCAAATGGTGGCTCTTACCTCGGCTCTTGTTTTTTCTTTTATCAGAGCAGTATAGTTTAAAAAAAAAAGTCTCAGTGAATTCTTATAATCCCTCTCTTTCCTTTTTGGTTTTTTTTTTTTTTTTTTTTTGTTTACTCAACTGTGTCTTTTACTCGTGAATTTTTTAATATATCTGAACTTTAACTATTAAAGGTGTCGGTACTTCATCTTCTTAAGAAATACCACAGCATGCCTGGCAGTTCACAGTACATACAGGCTGGGGGTGGCTGTAGTGGAGCATGTGTGTAACATGCATGACGCCCCGGGTTCAGTGTCCAGCACCAAAGGCACTCAGCCATACAAAACCCACTCACTCTACCTCTGCCTCGATCATCCCAACAATCCCAACATAAAGACCAAACAAGCCAACCAGAAAACTATATGAAATACCGTTTGGCATGAGAAATGCTCCTTTGATAAGGTAATCATTTTTCATCTTTTGAATTCTAAAGGGCTTGGTCAAGCTTTTAAGTTTTTGAGACAGGGCCTTGCTCTGTAGCCCTGGCTGGCCTAGAACTCAGATCTCTACTGGGATTAAAGGTGTATGCCATCATACCTTGGCCTTGGCCATTTAAAAACATACATATATTCAGTATTTTCTATAGCTACTTTAAATTTTGTTTTTGGGTCTAGTTGTTTAGTTCTGATTTCTGAGAGTCTCGTGCAGCCGAGGCTGGCCTCAAACTCACTAAAATGTGGAAACTCACTGAACTCTTGATCTTCCTGCCTCCATCTCCCTAGAGGGAGTTATAAGTACACACTACCATTGCCTAGGTTGCTGCTTTAAAACTTGGATCTGACTTTATCATACAACCGCTTGTTGTAAGTTATATGCATCAAGGAAACATACATTTACTATATATAATACTGGGTTTAGGAAAAGACCTTGGAGGCAAATGGTATGTTATTCTACCGCTGTCCTGTCTTTGGGACTGTGCAGAAACGTGGAGCACATAGCGCTCTGAATGGCACCAGATCCGGTTCCCACTCACTGCAAATCCTGACCTAATTGGGGAGCCTGGACAGTGGTCAGGGCAGTGGGTTCAGGCTGACATCAGGGTGACTGAGATTCCCTTCTCTCTACCCTCACCAAATTGATTCGCCGTGGGATGCTGTGGGACGGAATGGCCTGAAACAACCTGTTGTTTTGGCACCCTGTGGATACCACCTGTTTCTTCCATTTCTCACTCCAGCCTCCCACTTACAGTGTGGGGCTGAATGCACAGCGGGGAAGCGATCAGCGTTGGTGCCCAAGAATGTTGCAATAAGGAGGAATAGATTGCTTTCTGCAAGCTTGTGTGTTCCTAAGACACCCCACTGCTTTTGACAGGAGTGCTTCGCCTGAACGGCTCTGTGCTGAAGCCTTGCTGCTCCCAAGTGTTTGCTGCAGAGTAATTCCAGGCTGTATGAATGCCTAAGTATCATTGGAATTTACTGGGCTGGTTGTTTGCCAGCAATTACCATATTTAGCATGAGGAGACCTGGGGAATGAGGACATTTCTGACCAACCAAAGAAGGAAACTCTCTGAAGGACTGCAACTTTCTTTCTCTCTCTCTTCCTTTCTTCCTTTTTCTTTCTTTCTTTCTTTCTTTCTTTCTTTCTTTCTTTCTTTCTTTCTTTCTTTCTTTCTTTTTTCTTTCTTTCCTTCTTTCTTTCTTTTTAATGAGGTGGTCAGGAGAATGCCAGCCAAGCTAGGACTTTAATTTGTGACAACTGGTCTTTGTTTTTGTGCCCCTTCCACATAATTAATTTATGAACGGGCAGAGAGATTTGATAGTGAAGTTCTTTCTCACCCTGAAGTCCAACTCTGCCTTCAGGAGGAAGTAGGGAATTAATTCTCACGATTCCCTGCTGCCCGGCTGAGCCAGCAGGTGAGGCTGTGGATTGAACTGGCTGTTTTCTACTTTGCTCCTTTAGGATTGTGTTCGGTTTCAGCTTTGTCCTGGCCCAAATTTATTTTGGCCTAGTCCTTGTCTCCACCCTGTGTTTGGAGACACCAGCTTTCCTGCTGTGACTTAACATTTCTCTGCCTCATTTTTTCCAGTTAAAACACAATCTAGTACTGGAATGATCAGCCAATATAATTAACATTATTTTTATAAAGTAAAACAACCTCCAACATCTGTACAGCCCCATGTAGTTTAAGGCCACCTCACAGGAGTTGTTCCTCTAATCCCTGTAAACCTTTCCTGGAGCCCAAGCACCAAGAGCTCAGGTGCTTTGCACCGCTTCCTGTTTCTTCCTAGATGATAGAGGGTACTTGGAAGGCCGGAGGAGGGCACGCAGGCACTCACACGCACATTTTGATTGTTTTTTTAAATGCTCATTTCCTTCCCCAAAAAGTGTGTTGCGCTTTTACTATGTAAGCATCGTCCCAACAGGGCTGTAGTGTAGTTCCTCATTGCACTCACATGACTGTCCTGTGGGGTAAACAGCATTCACTTGTACTGTAGCTTAAGGAGTTTAGAGCTTAGAATGTTAAGGCTGCACCCAGAGCCCTACCAGGGCCTCTGCAGCTACCGTATTAATGCACACATTTTTTAACTTCCTGGAAGACAGAGGGAGGAATAGGGAGACTGAGGCTCAAGGTGCTGTGATTAGTAATTGGCTTAGTTTAGATTCATAAATAGGTTTGAACCCAATATTCTTATGTGTTCAAAGACACTGCACACACGTTTACTGATAGGAATAACTAAACATTACATCACAGGATCTTCTGTTTTGAAGAGCCAGCCTCTTAGGAACCCTTTGTGTCTTCTTCTCTTCAGTAAGGCTGGGATGGACGTGTCAGCTGACAGGTGCAGCTGTGGCCCTGGCATCCTCTTAGCTGCTCCACCGCCAGGACAGGCATATAAAATTCAGGGAGATTGGCAGGAGTTCCTGTTGGGTCAACATGTGTCTCAGCTCCGAGCTCTCTCAGAAGCACCCAGTTTCTGGCTCTTCTCGGGACATTCCAGCGTGTGTAGAGCTTTTGAGAGGACATTTTCAGCTTTGTGGGGAGAAGGCGGAGACACCGACAGGTGTGGCTACCAGTTTACTAGCTTTTGTCTTAGGACAGATTTCTTAAGTTCTTTGTGCCTTCATTTTGCTGTCTGTGTAGTGAGTAGGGCAGTGGCTTGTGATTCGGAGGCTGTTGTGAACATTCAGTTGTCTCTGTTAGACTCACAGGACTGTCTGGAGCAAAGTGAGTGTGGTAAGGGCTTGGCAGTGATGTCCCTTTAGGTCCCTGCACAGTGGAATGCTCCAACCTTTGTGTGGAATCAAGTGCAAGTGAGTGAGTGACTGTAGCCCCCGTGAAGAACTGGGAACTTGAGCTTTGCTGCCCGGGGCTGTCCCCCTGCTTTCTTCTCGCTTGGGAAGGGTTGAAGAGCATCACATTGAAGTCTTCCTTTCATGGGGTATGAGTCCGACTTGGAGAAGTTTTGTGTACTGCTTGGAAGGTGGTGCCTTTACTTTTTAACCAGGCACTGTGGTTATATGTTGCATCGGGCCATAGTGGGATATTTTCCCCAAAGACGTTGATCTTAGAATAGTTTTAGGTTCAAACCTTTTTTTTTCTTCAATTTTTATATTTTATTTGTTTGTGTGTGTCTCTGTGTGTGGATGTCTTCAGAGGTCAGAAGAGAATGTCAGATCCCCTTTTGAGTTACAGGTGGCTATGCACCTCAAGTGCATGCTGGGAACTGAACTTGCTTCTTCAGGAAGAGCAGTAAGTGCTCTTATGCACTGAGCCATCTCTCCAGCTCCAAGGTTCATACTTTCTCTAGCCCTTCTGTGGTATGACATGTTATTGTGTGCCATTCGGTACCATGGTGAGGGATATTAATAAGGTTAGGATACTTCATTCATTATCTCAGTTAGACATTGCAAAATAATACCAATATGTCAATCTCTCATTTTAATTGCAGAGGCCATTGGAGGTTCTCAGGCTGAGAGAACCTCCTACTCCATGCCTAGTTTAAAGATGGAGAAACGGAAGCCTATAGAAACAGGGCGTGTGCCAGAGGGATAGGCGCCAGGCTCGGGTCAGGTCCAGGATTCATGCTGGTCAGGTGGTTTTTGTTTTGCTTTTGATTTTGTTTTTTTTCCCTCTGTGCTTGCTCCTCAGAGGTAAGTCAGTGTGCCGACTATCTGGGTTTTGAGGTCTGAGGGTTAATTTCAGAGCCAATAGCAGTGAAGGAGTAGGAAGGATGTGGGGGAGGGCAGAGGTGTAGCCATCTTGAAGCTGTCTCTGAATCAACGTTTCCTGGGGACTCGGGCTTGTCCCTTTGGAGTTCTTTGCCATGTGAGGGTAACCCAATGGCCCTGGTGTGACTGATGATTCAGGGTTGGATCAGTCAGGACTGGGAAGCTGCTGTGTCAGATGTATGTTAACATTTGTTTCCCATGACAGCTTGCTTATCTTAAGTCTTGGCAGCCTTGGACAAATGGCTGTTAGGTTTTTTTTGTTTTGTTTTAAGACAAAAATTTAAGTTCTACTTTGCAGATCTTGTGATCCACCTTCTCCCTACCACTCCCTTTTGCTCTCCCTACAATTATTTTTAAGACTTTGTTTTTCCATTGTGGGAGTATGAAAGGTTTCTTTTATAGTCTCGAGATATTTATAATTATTGGTAAGCACACAATTGACAGAAAATGTTGTGTATTCATTTTAACTTAAGATATCCCTAAAATACTTAAACTATGTTTCCTATAATTTGGATCTTCCAACAAAAGCAGTTGAAGCTACTTTCTGTGACGGCTGTACTAAGGGGAGGGACATCTGGATATAACTTAGATATGTATGAAGATACTCTGGAGAAACGGCAGTGTCTGTGTGAAAGCTGAACTAGGGCATGTCCTCTTCTTAAAGTAAACCAGACAGACAGACACCTCCATTTTCATGGAGCTTATGTGACTTCCAGTTGTTTCTGTGTTCTGAGGGCTTTATGAGGCGACAGATGCTTGGGAAGACAGTACTCCGTGCTTTCAGTCCTTAGAGTAAGCATTATGGTTCCTTGTCACAGAAAGGCCAGGGAATGGCCAAGCATGTGACCCTCCTAGCCAGTGGATCAGAGCAGCAGCTGGGCCAGCCCCACTGGCCTGAATCAAAAGCTGACCCCTAGCTGTAGGGCAGTCTAGTGGGATCCTGTAGTCCACCGATGACTTAGGTTGAGTTTAATAATTTGTGGACTGAGTTGACACTTGGTTCTTCTTAGTATCTTTACTCCAAATGAATACCTGCATAATATTATGGAAATTATTAAAATTCTACTTCCACCTAGAAGAATTCTAGTTCCTTCTGAGCTTTTCTAACTATGAAGAATGTATTTATATTGATAGTAATGCCAAAAGTATTGTTTAGTAGTGGTCTTTTCTGTGTTTTAACTTGACCCAAAGAAACTCTATAGTAGATTGGGACTAGGAGTGAATATTATAGCTTTTATATTTTTATTTTTTGTGATAAGAGAAGTTTAGAAAGATTGAAAATGGTGGCCTGGTGTCCTATTTGTGTTCAGAAATGTTTCCTGGTAGGCTTTTTGGTTAAAAATAGCTTTCTCTGGACTGTGCAGTTGTCTTACTGTGTCCTTCAAAAAGAGATGTGTAAAACAGATTGGAATGCTTCAGTCTCTCCACAGTGGACACGGCCTGCTGCAGAAACTACCTGGTACTAACCTGACCTCACCAGAAACCAAAACTACCCAGTTCCAACCTGCCCCGAGTAGATGCTAGTTAAAACTACCCATTCCAGCCTGTCCTGAGCAGGAAGTTTGAATTGTGTGTGGCATTCTGCACCTGTCGCTCCAGGCCAAAACAAGAGGCCTTGCCGGATCCATGAACCTTTCTCAATGACTTCTCCTCTGGCACTGAGAATTAGTGGCCATTTGCACGAATGTTTATGGGAAGACTGTTTGACACCAGAAGGGATCCCAGAGCGTCCTCTGCTTTGCAGTGCTGGCCTTGTCCTGGGCAAGCATGTGAGTCTTTTCTACACACCCAGCTTTCGTCCAAGGCAGGCCGGCGGCAGTTAGCGCTGGTCATTTCTGAGCAGCCTTCAGGATGGCTTAGATGTGGACGCTTGGATTGCCTCTGTAGCTTCTCTCTTGGTTTTTGGAACATAGATAGACTTGGTTTGGGTTCTTATCAGCTGGGAATATCAGTGAAGCCATTGAAGTCTTTAGGCCTCAGGCCCCTCATTTGCATAGTGGGAGTAACAGTAATAACTCACCTACAGAGTGCTTTTGAAGACATTTAATTATGCCTGCATGGCTCTGGGCACAAAGTAGGAACCCAAAGGTGGGGGTCCCAGAACTTTAAGTGTCATTAGGCTGTGGTAATTCCACATTGGGAATTTCCTCCCTTGGACCTGTTTGTTTCGGTGACTCCTGTTAAGCTCTGCTCCACTACCAAGGCAAGGATCAGGATTACCCAGAATGCCAGCTGAAAGCTCTACCATCTGGTCCTCTTGTTTGCAGTGGCTTTGTTCATAGTGTGCAGCCTCTTGCTCCTCTCACCTCAGAAGCCATTGATTTATAGAAAAATACTGTTCAGGATTTCAGAGCAAAGTTGCGAAAGTCTGCCAGTGCCGAGCTACTTGGTTGGATTATTTCTCTCTTTAACCCCCAAGTCTATGGAAGTCAGGTTTCAGGTGCCAGAAGCCATTGTCTTTCAGCACTGGAGAATTTGTCAAACAGGCCTGTGATGTATCCTCCACTGAAGCTTGTGCCCTAGAAGACTGGAGGTGGGTCTGAGTCTGGCTGGGTAGGGGACTTGGTACCTGCTCCTGCCTCGATTCCTGAGAGTGGCAGAGGCAGCAGTGGAACCGAGGGGAAGCTGCTTTCAGAAGTGGCTGATGTCACATCACCTAATGTTGTACACGTTTGTGCCATGTGGGCTGGGGAAGGGGCTGTCCTGATTTAATCATGTGGCCATTTACCGTTTCTCGACTAAGATGGGGGAGGACTTTTTTTGCTTCATAGAACTTTAGACTGGGAATTTTATTCTCATGAATCACTTATATTGAATAATGTTTCCCACTTTATCCTCAACCCCTTATCTTATTTGAACCTCAAACCAGCTCTACCATAGAGGAGTATAATGAATCTCAAGTAGCTTCAGGGAATTCTTTTGAATCACGTAGTTAGTGTATGACAAAGCCAGGCCTGGAACCAACATTCTTACATGTATGACCGCTCATCTTTTATACCGCATGCTTCCTTCATAGCACCCCTCAAGTCTGGATTCTGTTCCCCCATGTTTGACTTAAAGGGCTCTTACCCCAGAATGCTCTGTTAGCCTTCCCAAAGATGGACTGTCCAGGTGTTGCTCTAGTCACCTGTCCCTGTCCCATCTAAGTGGGATGGATCCAAGGTGAAGCTGGCAGAAAGTGTCACTGCCACACGGCCTGTGCCTGCTGCTCACCTTCGTGCTCTTTCCTCCTTGTTTGTCATTCAGTCTTCACTTGTGAAGCTTGCTTTGAAATGTTAACTCCTCTCCCATTTTCCCTTCCATAAATCCCCATCCCATCCCCCTCCCCCTGCTTTTTGAGGGTGCCCACCTATGCACCCACCCCTCCTGGCTCCCCACCCTGACGTTCCCCTACACTGGGGCATTGAGCCTTGGCAGGACCAAGGGCTTCTCTTCCCTGTGATGCCCAACAAGGCCATCCTCTGCTACATATGCAGCTGGAGCCATGGGTCCATCCATTTGTACTCGTTGGATAGTGGTTTAGTCTCTGGGAGCTCTGGTTGGTTGGCATTATTATTCTTACGGGGTTGCAAACTTCTTCAACTCCTTCAGTTCTTTTTCTAACTCCTCCATTGGGGACCCCATTCTCAGTCCAATGGTTGACTGAGTATCTGCCTCTGTCACCCCCCACCCCCAACGTTATCTAAGGTAGGTTGTCTAGGGTACACAGCAGAAGCCACTCCTTAGTGTGAGTTGAAGCTCTTGATGGCCTGGCTCCTTCCTTAATCACTGCAACAGTAAATAGAGCACCAGCTGTGCATGTGCACGGCGTGTGCACTGTCACTTACACAAGTGCACTTTGGGTTTCTTCTTTTCATCAAAACGAGGAAATAGGACATGTTTTGTTAATGGTGATTGTATATCTACAGCCACAAGGAAGTATGAGTTCGGGTTCTGTGGGAGTGCTAAGTGATAGAGTGCAGGGGAGAAAAGGCATGCTGGGTAAATGCTAGCTGCTAGATGTTCAGGAGAGGAAACGCGTGCACCCACACTGCGCTTCTGGTGTAAGGGTCAGTTCTGAGGTAAGGGTGATATGAAAACCCTTGCCTGCATTCATGGTGTGTGTACCTTTTCTTAAAAACAAACAAACCCTCTTAAAATCCTCTAGTGGTCACAGGTGTGAGGGGCACCCACAGGACACCAAAGGGCCATTATTTTGACTCCCGCTGAAGTCCAGCTGGATGCTTGTCTTGGCTTGTGGTCATTGGAGCGCCTCTGTGAAGGCTGCTGTCACCTACCTATACCAGGATGGTGCCACACATTCTGTTCTCTAGGAAGGAGACAGCTGGGTCTCTGGTGCTGTGATCCCTAGAACTCTGAGGTAGCAGGGTTGCTCCTGAGCAAAGACAGCTTACCAACATTTATGTTATCTTCTCAGGAAACAGGGAGCTCTAGATGTGGCTGCACACAACCCTAGTACTGGGGAAGCTGAGGCAGGAAGGTTGTGAGTTCAAGGCCACCTAGGCTATATAGCAGGATGTGTGTGTATGTGTGAGTGTGTGTGTGTGTGTGTGTGTGTGTGTGAGTGTGTGTGTGTGAGGGAGAGAGAGAGGGTCTGTGTGTGTGTGTGTGTGTGTGTGAGGGAGAGAGAGAGGAGAGAAGGGGGTAATAAATTAGTACCTTTGTTATATTTCATGCAGAGGCGAAGTTTTAAATTTGAAAAATTGGATATCTGAATTATAAATTAGGCTTCCCTAGTAGCTAGGTGTGTGTGTGTGTGTGTGTGTGTGTGTGTGTGTGTGTGTGTGTGTATAGGTAAGAGCAATAGACTTTGGAACTTTTTTTTTTCTTTTCTTTTTTTTTTTTCAGAAAAGATGTTTATCTCTGTGTCCCCTCTCAGTTGGCAGAGAATAGCCATCCAGAGTGCTGCTCGGGCCTCCTGGAAGATAGATTTAGGGAAGTTGTAGCTTAATAACCATCTGTGGAGTGACATAGATTGACACACCCAATTACACAAGCCTGGAGTCTGAGAACGGGTGATGTGCAGTCATCTCATCCGCACTGCTGCTCATTATCAACAGTGAGAAGGTTAAGTCAGCTCTGAAGGGTGTAGCCTCTGCGCCGACTCTTCCCAAACTTCTCTAAACATTCTCTTTTGAGAGGATTTGAAAGAGTTCATTTTGTTTCTTGTTTTTCAAATCTATGTATGCATATATATGAAATATATGTAACTATATGGATATATGAAAAACAAACAAAATGAATATATATGTGTATATAATATATATGTATATATGTATATATGTGTGTATATATGTATATATATGTATATATGTATATATATGTGTATATGTGTACATATATGTGTATATGTGTACATATATGTGTATATATATATATGTGTGTGTGTATATATATATATATGCTGCTCCTTCCTAAAACAGAAAGAATCAAAGTATTGTGGGCCATTTTCTCAAATCGAATTTCCTTGTCTGTTATCTGTGGGCTTTGGTGACTTCATGCTGCTTTATTTGTGTGTTGGTATTCACTCTTTCTAGTTTATGGTTTGTCACAAGTGCTGTTAAGTCACCTGTGGGCAATTTTCTAATGCCATGTGTTTGGGTCACCGTGAGTAGGAGGGAGCGGATCAGTTCACAGGGATCATTTGCATGTGAGAACATAACCTGCACTGGTTTGTCAGCACTTACAGGAGCACTGGTACCTTTTATAGAGACTGGGCAGTGTGTTCACAGGTACTGAGGCAGGCACCTGTGAGATCTCAGGCAGCTGGTTCTGTGAATACCAGAGTGAGTTAGGGCCAACAAAGCCAGGTCTGTCTGTTCCTCTTTGTAGAACTGGATTGTTACTTTATTGGCAAAAGTGTGGAATCTTCTTTTGGAAGATGTATGGTTGACTCTAGGAAAGGGTGCTAGGATTCACTTCCTCTGTGGAAGAGGATACACTGTTGTCTTATCCTAAAAGCCACCCTATTGTCTCTGAACTGTGCTTCTGTTGGAATCTGATGGCACTGCAGGGCCTCTGACTAGGATGGGAAATATGGAGTTTCATAGAACATACTGAGCTTTCTGTGAGAAGAGGTCCCATGTGGCATATGATCTCTGATTTGGCAACATGTTGCCAACTGTAGCTTTGCGTTTTAAAGTTTATGTGCCGTGTTTTTGGACCATGTCTCTTTGTACAGCACAGATGCTTAATGAGGTGTCATTGTTTTGACAAATGGTGAAGCACAGGTCACAGCAGTGCTGTTAGAGCTGGGGCTCCGAGAGTTGTGCGTGCAGTGGCTGTGGGCTTGTTGGCTGTTTGAGACCTGCTGGGCAGTATGAGGGCATCCAGGTAAGGATGATGTGAGCCCAGGGGATGTGCTAGATAAAATCAACTGGCCAGTAGTAGGCATTTTGTTGAGGAGGTTCTTCTTGTGCTGAATAATGGAGTAAGTAGGGAATAGATAGCTCAAGCCTCTTTGGAACCATCCATTTCATTCATTCATTCATTCATTCATTCATTCATTCATTCATTCATTCATTCATTGTTGATTGTGTGCTCACTGCTAGACACAGTATACCTGATGGTGCATTTAATCCTTAGAAAAACCTCAGTGTTTTAATCAGAATTCAAAAGATGATGAACTTTGAAAAGGTTATAACTTGGGGCTGGAGATGTGGCTCAAACAGTTAAGAGCACTGGCTGCTCTTTCTGAGGACCTGGGTTCAATTCCCAGCACTCGTATGTCAGCTTACAACTGACTGTAACTCCAATTCTAGGGGATCTGACATGCTCTTCTGGCTTCCTTGGGTACTTCTTGCTTGTGGTACATAAATGCATGCAGATAAAAAAAACCACCAATACACATGAAATAATTTTTTTTTTAATGAAAAGGAAAAATGGGTAACTCACCCAAGATTACGTGTCTAGTTATTTGCCATGTGTCTCTTGACTGCAGGGCCACATGCTTTTCTCTCAGGTTCAGTCCAGTGTTTTTAACCTGTGGGTTGTGTGCACCTATTTATTGTGTGTGGAGCCAGTTTGGTAGGTATCAGACAGCACATTGTGTGAAAAGAATGGAATCAAGAGAAGGCATCACAATCATGATCCGAGCTGTCTGGGGCGTGTGTATGTGGATATAAAGTATATTTTCACCTAGGTGACTATAAAGTGTCAGCAAGCTGCAGCTTCCTTATCTCTGAGGACTGGTATTTACAGATTGTGACATTTAGAGAAACTAACTTTTCAGGAGCACAGAGGTAGTGGGCATACACCCAGTCCCTACTTCCTCCACTGGCTGCTCCCCTACTAGCACTGTGCATGCTTGGGAACCAAGTCTTATCTTCCTCGTGATGGGAAAGAGTGTGGAAGCTTCAGGGATGTTGACCTTCTGAAAAGGGAAGTTGGCCCTCCACTCTGAGTAGGTGAAAACTGGGCCGTGGAGTCCCACTGCTTGCAGATAAAGACAGAACATTTCTCCAGGGGATTCTGGCGTGGACGATGGAATGGACGAGAAAGCATAAATGAACAGCGCAGGCTGTACATAATGTTTCTATGTTAACTCATGTAATTGCTAATTATTTTGGCAGAGCGGCCCTAGCTGTTTGGAGTGAGAAGGGCGGCCTACCAGCAGGCTCGGGTTTCTGTACGCCTTCTTCAGTTCCTTCTTTTGTTCGGGGCTGTTTTCCTCATAGCCTGGCTTACCTGGCGCGCTCCCTCAGTTTTCTTTGGTTACACTGTATACCCTCAGTTCATCAGCCGCTGACAGTGGGTTCAACAGCCTGTCCGCATTTTCCTGGCCTGCTGTGTCCCCTGAGGGGTGGGCATATCCTACTGTGTGGAATGTGGGGGTGAAAACTTGAAAAAACGGTATACCCCAAGAAAAACATTTACTTGAGCCTGCCTACCAGTGTGTGCACACTCTTAGTAAAGCTTAATCACATGCTTTTAGACTGTGGCTGCGGCACCCCAGTGGAGGTCTCGCACCTCCCTCCCCCCAACACTCCCAGGACTCCCAGACTTCATTTTGCAGACCAGTGATCCAGAAGGTAAATTGAAGAGTTTAATGCCAAAGCTGGGGTCTCTCTGGTTTAAGTAGACTATCTTTTACTCCAAGCAGCTTTTGTGAATCACCGCATGAATTGAAAGGCTACATATTTGGGGTGGGAAAGATGAGGCTAGCTCATGTACGGGAAATAAGTTAAATCTGTTGTTTCAAGAATACTGGTTCTGATTTTGGAAAAGGAGGACTGACAGCTCTCCCTGTAACAGTCTGGGCTGGTGTTGGCGTGACTAAGTCTTCCCGTCCCATCGTGGTGACCAGCCTGGCTCATGATCCAGAGACAGAGCTTGGCAAATATTTTTTTGAAAAAGATCAGCCTACTTGAGAATAAGCTAGAAGTGACCGAGTAGTGACTGAGGGCCCTGCTTAGGCCACTGGCATCGCGCAACAGTTGGAGATTTTTCTCTCAGCCTTTTTGCAGGAGCAAAGCGGAGCAGGGCATAAGAAAAATAGACATTTGAGGAAAACACACATTTCAGAGTTTGGAAGCCCAGCACTTGGGGATCAGTGAGGCCATGGGAGGACACCAAACAGGTGCAACAAAAGCTTATTTTGGGTATTGGAAGAATTTTCATTTTTGTGGTAGAACAGGTGCCATTTGAGATATAAAAAGTGGAATGGAACCGGCTGGCTGTAAGGCAGAAGCAGACAGACTCACAGACGTGGGTGCTGCGTAAGTAGACATTTCGGGCATTTCTTCAGCTGTAGACATACTGATTGGTTCAGTGTTAGGGCTGTTTAGCTTATTAATGTCACTGGAAGAACAGGTTAGACTGAGTTTGCTGCTGAGGCCGAGTGAGCAGTGTCCTAGCCGAGGACAGCACATTGAGTGAGGTCTTCCACCGCTGTGGTTTTCCTCCAGCTGAGTAAAGACAGCTGCTTCTCAAACGTGGAGCTCGGCTGCACAATAAGAAGGCACCATTTGTGGTTCTTCTTGATTGCCCCTCCCCTTTCTGTGCTCTGATACTTTTCAAAACTGTTTTTATTTCCCTCAAAGTTTTGTCATTGGATTTCTTGAATTTGGTAGAATATTTATAGGGCACACACACACACACACACACACACACACACTACACACTAGTTTAAAACTTCATTTTAATTCATCTACTAACCCAAAGTCCTGGGTTGCTATGAGGTGTCTGATACCCTTAAAGATGTCATAAAGATGGGCAGGAGAGACCGTTCCCTGGCTAGCAGACTGCTCTTACAGACGACCAGAGCTTCAGGTCTAAGCAGCTACATCTGGCTCTCACAACTGCCCATAACTCCAGTGTCCAGGGATCTGATGCTAGTTTCTAGTCCTTGTGGGTACTGTTATTTGGAGGGTTGTACTCACGTGTACAAATCTACACTCAAACACATATACACAGAAGTAAAATATTAGTGCCATTACGAAAGCAGAAAAGTAACATCTTTTTAACCTTTTTTTAATTAATTTTTTTCATTAAAGAAACTATGTGTGTACTGTTGTTTTTTGCCTGGGTGCATAATGCAGCATGTATGTTCAGCGCAGTGCCCACAGAGGCCAGGAAGTGGCGTCAGATCTTCTAGGATTGGAGTTATAGACAGTTGTGAGCTGCCATGTGGTTGCTGGGAATTGAACCCAGGACCTCTGGAAGAGCAGTCAGTACTCTGAACTGCCAAGCCAACTCTCCAGCCTCTTTCTGTTATTTAGCAAAGTTTTAGAAATTGTTTATTTTTTATGTGTATGGGCGTTTTGCTTGCATGTATGTCTGTGCACCACATGCATGCGTGCTATGCCTGCGGAGGCCTATTGGAGGCCAAGGAAGTGTCATATCGGAGTTACAGACGGTTGTAAGCTGCCATGCATGTGCTGGGAGTCAAACTTGGGTCTTCTGGAAGATTGGCCAGTGTTCTTAGGGGCTGAGCCATCTCCGCAGCCCCTATTTTGTACAGTTTTAAAGGAGTGCAGACATGAAACAAGGTGACACTTTAAGGACAACATATGAAAATGTAATGTACTTTTGTCTTTGGAAGACAAGAGTCCGGGGTCTGGGCCTTGTGGAAAGAATGAGTTAAGTTTCCTTGGTACCAACAGCATCAGGGGCATGTGTCAGGATAGTTGATTTCCTGCCTGGGGAAGTTAGACAAGTCTCCTTGCTGTCTTTGTTGATCCCTCTGATTGGACAGAAGCTGAGCAGATGAGGAAAATGCCTGGTTCCTTTGGCCTTTTTGGTTCACCACATCAGCTGCTACCCACACTCTGAGGAGCAGCCACGCTTCTCTCCTGTGGGATGCTTCAGTCTTCATTAGCTTCATTTGCAGATGTGCTTTTAATTTTGGAGGTATTTATGTCTAACTGTTTGAACCACAGATTCTGTAGCCCAGTGAAGGTGACTGCTCTCTGTCACTAGGCTCACCATCTGTAAGAGTAAATTCTTGTCACAGTGAGGTATGGTCAGTCGTTCCTGCGTGAGGCAGTCCCTTCTAACTCCTGAGTGCTCTCTCCCTTCCTTGATGTTGTTCTGTAACTGAGGAGAAATGCTGACTAGCTGCAGTCAAGTCTGATTATTATTTTAAAAAGGAAGAACTCAACAATTCAGCTTCTCCATAAAGCACCTTGTTTTGTTTTGTTTCCCAGAGTTGGTGTGCTTCCCAGAGTGGGGTTTCTGGGGAGGTTGGTGATGGTGATGCACGTGTGTCTCTGCTTAGGGCTCGGCTGTCCGGGGCAGGCCCCAGACACAGCACCGCAGCCTGTTCTGCCTTCACAAGCACGTGGGCTTTGGCAGAGTGTTTTTCACACGCGTGGCTAATATGTACGTGGCTGTCTATTTGACGAGACTGTTGTCACACATGGTATTTTGCAAATTTGTTGTTGTTTTGAACCTAATACAAGATTGGTAGATTAAAAAACAAGCAAAAAGCGAAACAAGCCTAAAAACCTGCAGTATAGCCTTTGCTTGGATTCTCCATCTGTCTGGATATAGGCAAGTCTCTTATTTTTAAAATTCTCTTCTCTTTTTGCAAAGTGGTGTTAGTATCATCTTGTATACCTTGCCGGGTTGAGATGAAAGGATATCATTTGTAGGAAAACACCTAGCTGGCTGAGACAGTGCTTTATTGTCGAAGTGTCTTTGGACAGCTGGTCCTGTCTGGTGACACAGGGAGAGTTGTTACTAGCTCTCTGGTTGACTTCTTGGCCACCAAATATTTATAGACCTGGGTGGAGGTATAAATCAGGCGAGAGTCTCTGTCCACGAGGAGCTCGGTTGTCAGTCTTAAGTAACATCCTGTACAGCGCTGCTGTCTAGTCTGTGTTGCCCCTTGGTGCTCAGCTAATGCCAGCTTCATGTGTGGTTGGAGTGGGTGCCTTTGGCCGGGTAGCTAATGTTGGGATGCAGCTAGCTAATGTCTGAAGTCCATGTCCTCGAAGTTCCTCCACGAGGTTAGCAGGTTTGGGATGGTTTTCTGTTCACATACATGAGTGGGCTGAAGCTCACTGTGCTCAGAAGTCATAATCTTGCCTAGACTTAGCAGTTTGAAAGCCAATTCACATTGCAGGGGTAGGCAGGAGCTGGATACTTGGTTTGACTTTTTTTTTTTTTAAACTATAAAACCTAGAGTATTTGAGACTTTCCATGGAGACATATTTGGGCGGATAGCCAATGAGATTACAGTACCCTGGTTTTAATATTGTGGGTGAGGTAATCGTGTGTTGGGGGAGGGGGTGCTTGTTTCCTCTCTGGCACTACACCAAACCCCACCACTGGCTCCTTTGTCCCTTTCCTTGAACCTAGGCTTACTTGCACCAGTACCGGTTTTTCCAAAGGATTTGACCCCGGTAATGAGATGAGGTGATGGGAAGGCAGGTCCCAGCCCTGGGCATGGACTGGTGTAACTGGTAAACTCCCTCTTAAATCCCTCCCGTTCAACAGGACTCTCACTCATGTCCCCAGTGGGGTGAACTGAGAATTTTAAGAGTGATAAACAAGAGGGATTAGAGTGTCCCCTCCACCAGGTCTCTGTGTCCTTATAAAAGGCTATAATAAACTGTCATTTTGCAGGTTTTCCTTTATGGGCAATTAAGGCCTTGTTTATCATCCTCTTGGTGGGAGATAGAAAATTACTGGTCTCTCCATTCCTTGGGCAGTTCAGCTTGGCAACCGTTTCCCAAGCATTGACCGTGTGTGTGCCTGACCTCACAGCTGAGCTGGCTGACGTCGGTGGAGCAGGAACGGCTTGCGTGGCCTTAGTACTAGAACCCACAAGTTTCTGGAACTCTCTTTGGCTCTGAAGAGAAGGAATGACAAGATGGATGGGAGTGGGCTGTGCATTCAGTCTTCTGGACCCTTTGGGGAAGTTAGGACTTGTCTATCATGAGCGGGGATGGATGATTTGAGATTACCCTCGCATCTCTATTCAGAGTTTGCACTGCTTAGGAGACCGCCAGCCTGAAGTTGACACAGAGCCTCTTCTTGACCTCTGTAGACCTGAGGAGAGCTTCATCAAGGGCATCATAACCCTTTGGGTTTCCGAGTCGGCAGCGCAGCTTCCTGGCCATGGGGATCGATGGCCACCATCGGCATTGCCTGCTTCTCTGTTGTCCCCGTGCTGATGTGAGTTAAATTTCTGTGGGAGGAAATACATGAGGAGAACTGAGAAGGGGTAGGCTGGGTCCCTTGCGTTGCCTTCATGCATAGTACAGAGTAGGTATTTTCCTGTTGGCTCCCTCTGGTCCCTGGATTTGGGCTCTGGGTGTGATGTGCGTCCCCCATCTTCACGTTTACTTTTCTCACGGCAGGTCTCTGCTGGTTTGGAGTGTCAGATAAAGGCCTGGGATTTAGGACCTTTTGAGGTTCTTGGGTTTAGACAGTTCTCAGTGTCTTGTCTGCAGGAATGCTGGGCTTGAAGACCATGCACGGGAGCGTGGGGTTCATTTGGCGCTGCAGCTATAGAGCGTCTGTGACCAGGATGACTGCATGACTGCCGCCCTCTGCAGACTTGCACGTTTCAGAACACATTGTTGGACTCTGTGCTGTCACCGTTTGCACAGCAGCTGCAGGCTTCCGGTGACTCCTGCCCAGTCCTGGTTCTTGTGAATAGCCCCTGTTCCTACCACACAAGGGTGTTTTTGAAAAAGACCGTGAGGATGGACGCTGGTGAGGACATCTGAGACTGGTTTTTGGATTTTCCCTGCTTGGTTTTGGGAAGTTGCCACGGTATTTTGCTTTTTCCTTTTTAATATTACTTTGTGTCTTAGACTTTCTGAGATCTACCTCTGGGTGAAAAAACAGTAGATATTGTATTATCCATTTAAAAGCCCCAAGAAATTTAAGCTAAAAGGACATTTTACTTCTTTTGGGGGTGGGGAGGGTAGCAAGAAAATTATATATATTTACATTTTTTTTCCAGTAAGGGTACTTAAAAGCTTCTGTCTAAAATTATGGGGTTAAAAGTTTTTAAGTTGTACTTAAAATACTTTTTTAAAAAAAGTGTCTTTTAATAGGGAGGGCTTACTAAAAGTACAGGAAATTGGTGGCAGGCAGAATTTGTCTTGATAAGAGACAGACAGAGTACAGCAGATTAGCTAGCAGGCTGGGCCCTTGAGCCTACGGATGGCGCTTCTTCCTCTATCTGAGTCCTTAGCACACTGAGCCATGCTTGTGAGCCCTGTGTCATTTTCTTCCCCAGATGAATGTCCATGCTGAGGAAATGCACTGGGGCGACTTGGGATCATATTGGCGCCTATTGGCCAGTGGGTGTGCCAGGAGCAAAAGCGCTCACTGCTAGAGAACAAGCACTTTTGAGGTGTTTGTCTTTGCATTTGTTGGTTAGTTGTAGATGATTGCTTCTGTTCAACTGCTTCAGTCAGTCTCCCCTCCTTGGTACATGGCTGAAGGTGCACAGGGGGTTAGGTCAGAGGGAATATCGTCATGCACACAAATTTTACCTTATTTTAAAGACTTGGTATGTGTGTGCCTCGAGCACATGAGTGCAGATGCTCACCAAAGCCAGCAGAGGGCGCCGTGTGGGTGGTAGGAGGAGCCACAGTTCTCTCAGCCACTTGCCCGCTCTCCAGCCCAGCTCATGCATATTTTAAAACAGAACCTTTAAAAAGTGTTTTAGCTTTTTTTAGACTTTTATTCTTGTTAAAGGCTAGGATGTTTTTACTGCCTTCTTCCTTTTTAGTTTACTTACTATCCTGACAAAAGTAAAATCTGTTTTAGTCTCGTTTGGGTGTCTCCATGCTCAGTAAAATGGAAGCCTTTGAGCATTTGAAAGGTGTAAGCTGGTGGTTGAGTCTGTTAGTAGACGTCTGTCTTAGCGCTTTAGTTGGCTGAGTGTCAAGGAGCATGCACCTTCCATGGGGATGAGCCACCTCTGCTGTCCTCAGCACTGCCTGTCAAGAACTGTCAGGGACATGGGGGTGAGAGTGGGGTACGCCTGCCCAAGCTGTGGTGGGAGCAAATCAAAGCAAACGGGGACGGGCAAGTAGGAATTAGCAAGCAGGGAGGAGCAGCATTGTGCGGTGCTGTCTGGAGGGACATTAATTCATTAATTAATAGACTGGCCATGTTCTGGTTCTTCTGTGGGTTTCCAAACCGTGTGTTGTATGTATATAGTGTAATTCCTAAGATGCAAGGGCTGGAACTTACCTAGCTGAACTCATTTGCTTCAGCTCACAATTGAAGTTTAATTTTTTTCTATAATCCCGATGAGAGAAAAGGAAAGGAAGAAGGAAAAAAAAAAACACATAGTATAGTATAAACTCCAGTTTACACAGCACACTGATGAATTGACCCCCCCCCCCCCCCATTAAGTATTATGAGTTAGGACAAAATTTTAGATTTTAGAATCAAGGATTAATATTTCACAGAAATGAATTTATTTATAAAATGAAAATCCGGATGCTGGGCATGGTGACGGTGTGAGGGCAGAGTTCAAGGGCAGCCTGGTCTCACGGCCAGTTTCGGGCCAGTCTATAGAAGGTTTCCGTTTGGGGGAAACAGCGGGACTGAACCTTCCAACTGTCCTATCTGCACCAGGAATCAGCAAATTTTAGGTCGGAAATACTTTCTGCCGGGTGATTTCTGTGAAGAATGTAGAGACGCTTGACATGGTATTAGGAACATAAAAATCAATGTCTCCCTTGTTGCTTTTCTCCTTTCCTTTTGACCGAGACTGATTCCAGGAGGGAGACAACTACTCCCACTTGACTTCTGTTTAAATGTGACACTGGGGACTCAGAGCTTCCACACTTCTGTTTGTTTATTTGTTTGGTTTTTATCATGGCTGACACCCCCGCCCCCACTCAAAAAACTGGCATAAAAATGAAGTGGAAGCTTTGTTGTTTGAAATTGAAGGGTGCTGCGGGAATCATTGCAAATCCCCCTGTCTCCGTCTGCCCCCAGCTCTCCTAGTTTGGGTAGTAATGCAAGCAGTCATTTTAGACAACATGGCTGTGTTTGCTGGACGGCGCTCCCTCCAGAGGCCCTGTGCCAGAAGCAACAGAGGGACACAGCCAAGTCCCAGCCAGCAACCCAGACTCCAGCTCTCAAATTCTGCTACTTGAAATTTGCATAAACGCGGATGGGAGAAAAGACACACCCGTGTTGCTCTTCTACTTCAGCCTCTGCGGCCATTCAGGGCATTGAACATTGTCGTCGTGAGCAGTGGACACACACGCTGCAGGCAGAAGGAGCAGGGTATGAAAAGGGACATGTGAGTCAGACAGCAGACAGAGGCTCATTTGAGGAGGCTACAAAGCAACAAGTAATGCCAATTTAAAATACTGCTTGTCAGAGCAAGGAGTGAAACACACTGAAGGCCGCTCAGATTACACCGTCTGGGGTACCAGACTTAATTACTCATGTTCAAGATTCTTAAAACAAAGGGAGGCTTTTAGGCCGTGATACATAGCTGGCACGGCCCAAAAAGCTCTGGAGAGCTTAGAAAATTGTGATGAGGAATCCATCAAACCTGGGTACCTTCAGTCTGTCTTTACGGAGATAAATCCCTGGTGCATTGGGCCTGGAAAAGATCAATGACACTTGTCCGCAGTGTTTGTATACAGCGGAGGCTGGTGAACTTGGATGAATACGGAGCCTCGTCTGGACTGAATGGCTGTGAGGGCCTGTGCTGTTTTCGTGGTTTTTTTGTAGAGGTTTTGACAGTATCAAGAGGGTATACCGAAGGCATCCAATAAAAGCTGCATTTGTATTTTTCTAGAGTCATTTGGCTAGGTCACTTTCTCTCTGTCCCATCTGTCCCTTCCCTGTAGGCTTTGGGGACGATGTGTCCAGATGCCACTCACTCCTGGTTGGGTGATCCGTACGCATTGCTGGTTGAGGGCCCTTTGCTCGTGTGTAGTACTGGCTGTGCTGCTAGTGAATCATTTCTTTTTATTGCCCCTTTAAGAGGCGAGCAGTGAGCTCCGCGTGGCTTGTGTGGTTTATTAGATGCTGGTGATGGTGACTGGGAGGAGTTAATCCCATTTATTGATATCACGCTCTGTATAAAGTTGTGTCATTTTCCTTTGAAGTTGACATGCTTAAACAGGGCAGTCCCTTCCCCTCCCACTTGAAGGAACAGCTGTGACCTGACCAGGCCTTTGGTGACTTAGCCCATCCTGGCCTCCTGGCCTTTCTCCAATGACTGCTGTTTAATTCCGATCTCAATCTCCAGATGTATGTTAGTTTCCTGTGCCCGGGTGCCCGCCCTGCTCAGGTGGGCCTTTCTTACCTCTGTCTGAAGACTTTGTGAATTGTTTGCACCTCCTTACTCGGTTTTGTTTTTTTTTCTAGAATATACCATGGTAACAGTGGCTTTATTTACATTGTTTGTTGTGTCTGTGTCCCCCTAAAAGAAGCAGAGTGTCCCTGACATCATGGCTGCATCTGCATTCTTTATAAATGTGTCCTGAGCATGTCCCAGCTGAGTGTGGTGACACCCACCTTCATCCCAGCACACAGGAGGCCGAGGTAGATGGGTCTCTGTGAATTTCAAGGCCAGCGACTCTACAGTGTCTCAGGACAGCCAGAGCTACAGTGAGACTAAAAGCTTCCTTCTACATTGTGTTACACTGCCAAGTGACCAGTCAGGAGACGCAAGTCCACCTTCTTGGATTTGCTTTTGCCTCTTTTTGTTGCCTGTCCAGAAATAAAGACCACAGTATGAAAGATTGATCCGACTGTGCTACCCTGTGCAGTTTGAGAAGAACAGTGGGGCTGGTGTCCCAGATTCCACCCACTCCTTACTTTCCGACACGTGAGCTGTCTGCGTGTTTGTATTTAAGTTGCTAAACTGAAGTATTTGCCTGGGAAGTGAGACCATTGAATCTTGAGGTGTGGTCTCAGGTCTCTCCCAGTCTCTCTTGTACTGGTCTGGTTTACCAAACTTCTAATTTCTTATATGATATGTAATTACAGTATTCACTTAGAAATAGCCTGTGAATAAAGTCACGAGTCTCAGGTTTTCTTTTTTTTTGTTTATGCAAACAGCTACCTCCTAGATCACCTGAACTCTTTGGTGGTTGGATTGGATGCTCCAGGAGACTTTCTGTGGGGCTCCTCAGCCCTCAGCCCTCTTCAGCATCACCTGGAAACTGTGGGGCCTGGAGAGCCAGCCCGGGTTCTGCTTTAACAGGTGCTCTGATGCATACTGAAGTTTGAAAACTGTGGCCGGGGAAGTGTTGAAGGTTCAAGGTAGCAGAAGCCCACAAACCAGCCAAGTGGCATTAATTATTAGCTTGGGCTGCCACCTCTGTTTTTGGTCAGTGACTTGGATTGGCTCTCTAAAGTGAGGCTGTAAAGTTATTTGCTGGATTGATTGCCACATATTGACTCTAGGTTGTTTGCATTCTATGAACCCGTCACTGTAATGATTTGCCAGGACACTTAATAGGAATAGGCTGTGATTTTTTTTTTTTTCCCCTGCCCATGGCTGAGTCATGGGTGGCTGGGTCCTTATGATCTCTGGGATAAATTTCTCCTTGTATGCTGCATATTTTATGTGCTTCTTAAAACTTGGTGTATTCCTTACTCGATGTTCCTGTGTGTGGTGTCATGTTTATTCATTTGTGCATGGTATGTGCATTGAGTGTGAAGGAGAGTGACCCTGTGTGCACATGTCACAGTCAGAAGGGCACTGCCTCCCTCTGCCTCTGTTTCCCGCACAGTCTTGAGACAGGGTCTGAATCTGAGCTGAAATTCCCTTTTTGGGGATTAGGCTGGCCAGGCAGTGAGCTCTTGGGATCTGCCTCCATCCCCCTCTTCAGGTTGAGATCACAGGCGTGCACAGCCATGCCTGGCTCCGTGCGTGGGTGCTGGGGATTAACCTCGGCTCCACATGCTAGCACAGCAAGCACCCTTTCCAGCTGAGCCTCTGCAGCCTCTTTTGTGGAGTGCCACTCTCTGCTGGATTACAGGAGACTCCGGGGGCGGTTAACCTAGATTAGTTCACAGGTAGGGAATGGAGCTGTGAGGTTGTGTCTTGCCCGAGGTTATTTATACTGCCAGGTCTCAGGACTCAGGATGCCTTTTACCTGGTGGGACTCTTGCAGGGGGCTGAGCTGGAATGTGCCCTGTGCCAATGGAGTAAACCTTTCCTGAGCTGTTTTCCTTTTTCAAATAAGAGGAAGAGAAAAAGGCAACCAGAGGAAGGCTAATGGAAGTGTCCGAAGAGGATGAAAACCTCAGTTGGAGTGCCGCAGCACAGAGGAAAGAGCCCGACAGTAACTTAATTATGGCAGCTGCGTCGGAGCTTATCAGTGTGGGAAGAGGGAACGCTTCCGCCTTACAGGGAAGTAGGCCGCAGATGAGAAAGAAGATGTCCCTCTTCCAGAGACTGCCTGTTCAGTGCACAGTCCAGCGAGTACTGCTGTGATGCCAACAGCTGTCACAGATAGGCTTAGCAAGAGGCCTGGCTCTCACTGCTGCCACCAGATAGGATCTGATACCTCATGAGGAAGCCACTTAACCTCTCTGGCCCTCACTTTCCAGCACATGGTCATAACAACACCTGCCCGCCATGCTAGTGGGAAGTAGACTGTCTCTGTACTTAAGAACACAGTCTCTGGGCCTGGTCACCCCAAGTCAGTTTTGCGTCTGGCTCTGGCTCACTTGATGATCTCGTAGGCTGCTTGCCTCCGCTGCTTCTTCAGCTGTGGAGAAGCGTGTGATGAAATGAACCATTTCTTAGGGTTGCTGTCAAGGCTGAATTAGTTCCTGTATGTACGGGGTCTGATAAATAAACACTTCTAAGAGGGTTATGAACATCTTGAATGTTAGAATAGGTTCTATCTTGCCTTTCTAGTAGTCCTTATGAGTCTTGGTGTATCTTTGGTGATGAAAATTCCAATTCTAAAAGTTAAATATTCAGATGCTGGAAGCGCCTTAACTGGCTAGAGCCTCCTCTCCTGGCCGAAAATTGGTGAAAGTTTTGGGGTGTGGTCATTCCCCCACCCAGGATGAATCGTCTGTTTTGGTGAGCCTTTCATGGTAAAGTCTTTTCTTTGTCCCTCAAGGGGCTTCTGTTTGTCTGTGAATATGAAGTTAGTTTCTAACTTACTTTGTTTACTTAGTCCCTTCTCCCACCATCTCCAGTGACACCTTCTCCTTACTATTTTGGAAGTCCCTGAAATGAGAGGCTGATGTGGCCCTTTCTTCATGGATTTGGTTTCTCCTTTTTTCTGGGGCCTGTTGGTGGATGCTGATTCTTTTGGCTGCTTACTCAAGTTGCCTATTTTATTAAAACTTAACCTGAAGCTAAGCAACTCCTCCTATGGTCAACTGATGACCACTCAGATCTTAAATAGTCACCAATGGACTCTTGTATGCTTTTCTGAAGCGTCTAAATCCTAAAGGGATCACGGCCTGTTATGGTTGGTACAGCTTTAATGTGTCTCTCAGACATACCGAGGCACAGAGAACTGAGGACATACAAGACCATGTGGGAGGAGGCTGTGAGGTAAACTGTGCTCCTGAGACTTGGGCGTCAGTGAAGAGTCTTGAGGGATGTGCAGAGGTGTAGCAGGGAAAGGCTTTCTCTTTGGATCCCACTAAGTCTAAGGGTTGTGATTGGTGCCTAATTTCTGATTCCAGTTTCTCTTTTATTTCAGCTTTGCAGTGTCGAGGTGGTCAAGAGCCCTGTGTCAATGAAGGGACCTGTGTTACCTACCACAACGGCACAGGCTACTGCCGGTAAGTTCTTCTATACATCTCTGACAGCAGGCCCTGGGTGCTTGGGCTTTCTGTTTTCACTGTCTCTGTGAAATGCTGCTGGTCCCAAGATCTGACTTAGTTTTCTGGGTGGTGAGTGGAAGGATTGACTAGTGGTTAGATAAACGGTTGAGGAGAGCATGTTACTACCCTGCTGTTGTCTTTATCATAGTGAAAGGGTTTTAGTGAGTGGCTAGTTAATATCTCCTGAGTACTTTTTTTATTCTTCAGTGTAAGACACTTTAGAATCTTTTCTTCCTCCAATACTAGATATAATCATGTTTTTAAGTCACATCAAGTAGATATCCACTCTAAGTGAATGTAACGGGAAAACTTTAATCCCTTTGTTTAAAAAGTCCAGTTTTGAAGGCAAGACTGTGGAGCAAGGTGTATATGAACTTGTAGAACGGGGCAGGGCCAGTCTGTGGGTGGGCCACATGGGTGGGGAGGGGGTTGAACTTGGAAACTTGAGGTACCACTTTATTCTAGAACACTTCTCTCTGTTTTTCCAACCATCTAGTCCTAAATCTAAATCTTTTTTTTTTTTTTGTTTTCGGACAAACCGTGAGATAATTTCATACAGTTTTGTTTTCCATTTCTTGTATGTATTTGCTTTCTTATTTTTAAGACAGGGTCCCACTATGTAGTCTTGGCTGTCTAGAGCTCCCTTTGTAGATCAGGCTGGCCTTGAAAACATAGATCTGCCTGCTTCTACTCAGAGTCCTTGGATTAAAAGCATGCACCACCAAACCAAGCTACATTTCTTACTGATGGCACATGGCTTTTTACTTCAGACATTTCAGTGATAAGGTATATTCATTCTCTTTATACCAGGGAAATAAGATGTGAAACTAGGAACATGTTGGCCCTTTTTCTTGTGTCCTTGTGACAGTTCCCCCTAGATTCTTACCTTAGGATCTACATTCTTTAATGTCATAAGATTTTCAGAAAGATTATCAGAAACAGTTTTCTTCAGCAAAGTGAAGATCTTTTAAACTGTGCTGACAGTCAAACTTGACATTAGTTTGTTTGGATTGGAATTAAGGTAGCATCAGAAATAGAAGTTATATAACTGATTGTGGCTACTCACTTGGGTTTTATCCAGGAAAACAAAACTGACATGGGGGAGATGCTGAGGGAGGTGTTCCATACCTCTACTGGCCACCACAGTTTGTGTCTTTGCAGCATCTGCTGTGTGGTTGCTCACTCTGTTCCAATACTAAGCTCTCTGATGGTCTTAGCTCAGTGTGTCACCTGCTGAGCCTTTTCTTAGTAGAAGGTTCAGATGCCCGACTCTGGGCATGTTTGTGTAGCTAATACCTAGCATGGTGCCTGGTATGCCGGGACTGTAGGGCGAAGTGTTGTGTCTTGTGCCTTCTTCAACAGCGGTGGTTCTCAGCCTTCCTACTGCTGTGACCCTTTGACACCGCTCCCCACGTGTGGTGACCCCCCATAAAATCATTTCATAGCTGTAAGTTTGCTACTGTTACGAATCATAAGGTAAATAAGTATCTTATCTGTGTTTTCCAGTGGCCTTAGGCGGCCCCTATGAAAGGGTTGTTTGACCCCAAAGGGTACTAGGAAGCTTTCAACAGATACCTATTTACCTCAAGTAGGGCACTGAGACAAGAATCAAGAATGGGGTGCCACCACTTTAGCTTAGCTAGTCCACTGGGCTTCCTTGTCGGAGCACAGGCAACACAAAGACCATCTTTCATACCGAAAAGCCCACCAGCATGGTGACAAGATCTAGACAGCCTTAAGTCACCAGTTTGCAGGAGGTAAGCCTGCTCTCCCCACCAGCTGATGGCTGTTTTTGTAACCCTGGAGCAGGGCTTTGCAAATCCTCTGGGTTCCAAGCTTCTTGTGCCTTGTGAGTTTCATTAGCTGGATCTTACCACCCCCTCCTACCTTGGTACGGTAAATGTTTCAGTTGGGAGGAAGCAGCCACACACGCACCTCGATTAAAAAGGCCCATACACGCAGAGTTCAGCCCATACCATCATTTCCATGTTTCTATCTGTTTATCCTAACAAGATTGATTTCCCCTCTGGGAATCGTACTTGCTTTGTGTAACATTGGCCTGGTGGAGAGGCAAGCTGGTTGGATGAAATTGGGTTTAATGACTTATGCAGGGGGAGTGTCACATAGGTTTTAAATGCTGGTCTGTATATGGTCTGATGTGAGAGAGACAGCTTCAGGGAGGACAGTGTCTGAGCACTGGAGAGGACATTAAAGTTCTCTTTTAGGGAGAGAGGCAGTTGCTAGCCTCAGACTTGAAGCATGACCAGGGAGGTGTGGTTGCATCAGCTTCAGGAAGAAACCCTGCACAATGACGAACACGCTAGAAGTGCTGTCAGCCTGGGTCTAGCTGTGGCAAACACCTTTTGTCCCAGTACTTGGCAGGCACAGTAAGGCCAATCTCTGTGGGTTTAAGATCAGCCTGATGTACCTTTCAAGTTTCAGGGTCACACAGCAGTGGAAGTAAGTTTGGAAAAGGAGGAGTAAGGGAAGCCGTCAGCAGAGCGGAAAGAGTGCTCTCCTCACTAAAGTGTCCACAGAGTTCTCAGGAGCAGGGTGGGCATGACTGAACACAGGAGAGTGGGGCTGAGCACATTGCTCTAGGTGCTATACGAACCTCTGTCTCCTCAGCATCATTCTAAGTAACAATGGTGTGCACCCACAACACTTCTCAGCATCCCTTCACCACCCCCAACCTGAGAGACAAGGCATGCCAGTTTGTTCAGTAAATATTTTCACAAAAGAGTACGTAAGTATTCCAACACTTAGAGGATTATGAAAATTACACCAGACGCACAGGGCATGTGATTGTCTCCCCCCCCCCCCCCCCCCCCCCCCCCCCGAGGTTGCTTAGTGGATTAAGGAAACAGAGTTGAAGCCAAGTTTCTTTTGTAGGGGGTAGGGTGGGAATTGGGAGAACTGTTTTACAGTGGAAGGTATCCCAGAACCTTAAGGTGGCATTATGCTGCTGGTTCAGCTAAAACCTAATGATTGTTTATAGCACTTATAGAAACCCTCGATAAGATCGCATCGACAGATGCGGATAAGCACCTTCAAAGATGGGGTTTGTGCACAGTCCAACTGTGTGTTTTCCCCCTTCTCACTGTGATGAGCCCAAGGACCCTGTCAGATTGTAATGCCAGGCGAGGGGAACCTGTGCAGTCTTGCATAAAACTCAATTACTGCTGCTAAGTAGTTGCTGTCAGCTCTTAATAAAGTCCTCTCACTACCGAAAGTTAAGACATTCTATTCTCTCGCTGTCCTACTGGGAGGTGTAAATATATAATTAAGTTTGGATGTAATTAATCACTTTTGGGTTGTTTGTTCCAAGCTTTCAAGTATAAACCACCTCAAATCCCATTTTGATTAAAAATCATGGGCAGCCCATGCTTGCTAGGATGCCGGTGTGGGTGGGGTCATGAGTTAGCCAGCTCACGATGCTGACTGTGAGGACACATTTATCCTCTGTTGTACACTGGCTGGGTGCCAGTGCTTCTGCCTGCTGCTCCTTGTCTGGACTATGGGCTTGGATTTGCTTTCCTTTACTCTTTTACCCGACAGCCTTTGACACTAGATGGCACATTTGGAGTGTTTGTCCCAGTAGAGTTTTGTGGGAGTGGGTACGTTCAGTCCCCATGGGTCACTTTGATCCCGTTAAGGCGATGTTAGGCAGATTCACTTCTGTTTTACCCTTGGTGCTAGGAGGTGGCCCACATAGCAAAAATGTGACCCTTCAGAGGACTCCTGTGGAGTGTGAGGGACTGACCAAGCCTGGGATGTTTTTATCAAGCCCCTCTACTTCGGCAGACTTGAATTCTAAGGAGGAACCGCCTGTCTAGTCTTCGAAGCCATCCAACCCTCTCTCTTGGGTTTTGTATTCTTCTGCACAGTCAGAAGCCACTGAAGAAGTCTTTACAGAGTTTCGTCAGACTTTGAACTCCTCCTCCCAGGTCTCTGTCTTCTCTGAGGGTTTGCCTTTCGGATTCCATTTACCTCCATAGCTCCTAGTGCCCCTGCCTTGCTTCTGATAGAAAGACATCCAGCGCCAGTTGCTTTTCTCTGTAGAGCAGCTTGCAGAGGGAAGGCAGCTAAATGTGGGCTTCTCCCTGCTTCTGTGCCCTCTCACGTCCTGTGCTCCTTGTCATTTTCTCAAATGCTTTTAATATTTCACCCCGACTTTATAGTTGTCATGAACAAGAAAGTTGCTCTGGTGCGATGGTTGTTGTCGTTGTTTGTAAGAGTACAGACTGGAATCGTGAAGGGTCCTTCGTCATCGGTCACCATGGACGAAGTGCCTAGCACAGTACTGGGAAGTGGAAAAGGCACACGAAAAGCCACACAATGGCAGAGGTTCCTGAGGATGGGTGCTTGCTCCTAGGAACCTCTGGTTTGCATAAAACTTATTCATAGTGCAAAAGCTGTGCCTCATCTTATCCACTCCTGTCCCCAGCTGCAGTAAACACTATTTTCTCTGCTAGGATTAGGAGTGATGTTGGTGGTCCAGGCATCTGAAATCCATCCAAGGAACTGGGCGGTTTGCCTTCATTGTTAACACAGTTAGGTATCTCCCCCAGAACTCAGCTCTTAGTGGAGGCTCCAGCCTAGGGCTTGTGCCTCGGTGGTGCTCTCACAAGGGCGTGTGCCATTGTGGCCAGCTCAGCACTAGTCCCTTTCATCGCCTTCTCCCGAGTGCATGCTCTGCTGTGAAGGGAAGCTGAGGACCAGAGCCATGGAGTGGACTGTCCACTGGCCAACCGCTTGCTTGTGTTTCTGTTAAGCTGGCCCCACCAGCCCAGTTCCTTCATGCTGGGTGCCCTAGCTCTCAGCATCGTGCAAGCATAGGTTCTCTCGGAAGCGCTAGCAGAGCCAGCCATATCTATGTAGTGTCATTATTTTCTGTGTCCTCTTTTTGGCATCTCTCCGACATTAAGTGAAGAGTGGTATCTTTGGCTTATTCAAAAGCTTTCACAGGGCGTGTTTCTTCTCTTTTTCTTCGAGTGGTGTTTAAGAATGATTAGCTCCAGTTACTTATTATACAGACGAGTGATGACTCAGTGGTTAAAAGCACCTGCTGCTCTTGTAGAGGATTCAGGTTTGGTTTCAAGCACTTAGATGAGGGCTCACAACCATCTGTAACTCCAGTTCTAGGGGACCTAGAGCCATCTCTGGCCTCAGAGCCCACCAGCTTGCAGGTGGCACAGAGATGTACATAGAAGCGAGACGCACCTACATAAAGTAAAAATAAACACATCAACACAAAGAGTGACGTACTGCCAGTTTGCTTGTGTGCACCATAGGCCCCACATGCACCGCTCCAGTCTGCGGTGATAGTTGCAGTTTGTTGATACTGTTCTGTTACTTCATACTTTGTAAAGTCATCCATTACCAGTTCACTGGGTGACTTCAAACAGCCCCGAGCAGCCCTGCAGGACTGTTGTGAGGTCGGGAGAGAAATAAAGTCAGGCAGGAGATAACTGAATCTAGTCTGGAGAGCCACAGCCTCAGGGGTGGAAGTCAGGGCACTGCTTGAAAACTCATCCTCCATCAGCCAGAGATACCTTTGTGTCATAGTTCAGAGTATCAAAATTAATGCAAAAAATGGTGAAAAGAATCCCAGCATTCTAAATGGGATTAACCATACTTCTTATTGCCTCAGGCTTCAGTGTGGCTCAGCCTGGTGCTTGTGAGGGGATTAAGTTTTGGAAGAGCCCTGTCTGGTAACATGCAGGGAACATAGATTTCTATGCTGGATAGACTCAAGTGTGAGCCTACTTCCTGCTAGCAATTGTATCTTTGGCAATGTAACTGCTATGTATTGCTACAGCGTGAGCTCACGGTTGTTCTGGGCTGGGATCTGCCATAAGTTCCGCTGTTTATATGAACTGCATGTTAGGTTCTCGCTTTATCAGTCAGCATATGGATGCTCAGGGACTTTGGATAATTTGCCCAAGATCTTAAAACTTTGTTTTTTTTTTTAACTGATTTGAGATGAACTCTTAGAAAATGTGCTCTCATTTCTCTCATTTTACCTATCAATAAAATGGGACCAAATTGCATATTAAAGTGAAAGCTCAAACAAGACCTCTCAAAGGAAGTGTGAAATATGTGACTGCTAGAATATGATTAAATCTCTGCTTTTATTAATTAAGGTTTATGCATTTATTTACTTATTTATTTTTATGTGTGAGTGTGCATGTGCTTTGGCATGTCGAGGTCAGAGCACAACTTGCAGGAGCCAGTTCTTTCCTATCATGTGGACCCAGGGTGAACTCAGGTTGTCAGGCTTGGCAGCAAGCTCCTTTATCTGCTGTGCCTATTTTCTGCCTTTTAATAATGCCTGATTTGAAAGTAGAAATAGTGGTTTTAGGTAGACCTCAGCATCTCACTTATCCATTTACTACTGGCTTCTAGCTAGTCAAGGCCACATGGGTGAGCCTCTGCTAGTGCCTTTTGCCATTATGTAGATGAAATGTAAGAAAAAGGCATGAAGTGGGGGGTGGGAAATATTGCTTGTGAGTGACAAACAGAAACCCCATGGGCCTCCCCATTTCCTGACTGGGGACTAGCAGGTCCAGAGCGGTTTTATACAGCTGTGACACTGGGGTGGGTGCAGCCCAGTGTCTTCTGGGAGGTTGCTGCCAGCACAGGACCACTTGTTAAACGTGGCACTTGGTGTTTGCACATGAATTACCCATGTATGTAGGTGTGTCCATCAAGGCTGTACCTGGTCTAACAGTGCCATCCCAAAGTGAGTCAGAGTCCTTTGAGCTGTGAGTGGGCTGGAGGAGTCCTCCGTTAGGGTCTTGATCACCAGTACCCCATGTGCTTTCCAAATCCTCTTTATGCGTTAGGCTGAGCCAGCGCTGTTTGGTAGGGAAGTAGAAGGCCATCCATAGTTTCCGTCTGAATCCCTCTGCCTGTCTTGGGTAGCTGCCAGTAAATTAAATCAATTAATTTTGGCTCACAAAGCTGCCATTAATAGATTGGAATTTAGCTCAGCTTCTTTGAACACAGCCTCCAGGTTAACCATAATCCTGTGTGAAGTTGCTCATTGTTCAATCGTAGCCTGCCAGCACCATCGCTTCATGTAGGAACCCCCTTGACCCCCCACTTCTCTTCCCTGGGAAGCAGAATGAGAAATATTTCTCTTTCTAGAGAAGCTTAATTAAATTCATTTTTGTTTTGCCTATATTTGCCCTTAATCAAAACTGAATGGAAATAAAATTATGTAAAGCTCTCCAAGCTTATTTTGGTAAATAGCATAAATATGTTTGCTCAGGAGTTGGAATTCCCAGAAATGAGACTGGGTGTCTTGTCTCCCCCTTGCTGCATGCACACATGTCCATGTGAGTGTACATGCATGTGCACATGTATGAGGATGGTGTGTTGTTTCTGTGTCTTTATAATTTGAGTTCTATTTTCTACCCAACTGTATGCAAGGTAAATTAATATTTCCCTTCAATTTCACTACACTTTCTAGATCCTATTTGTCTACTGGGTCTAAGGTCCTTGGACAGGAACATCAGGCTTCCTCTTCTGACGCTGTAGCTTCTGTTCAATATGCTCCTTTCAGAAACAGTCCACATTGTCTTTATGAGAAGGACTTTAGGAAAGAGGAGCCAAGGCAAGGGCAGCGGTGATGGCTGACGTTGCTCAATGACTACAGAATTGCACCCTTCCTCCTGCTTCCTCTCCTGTAGGAAGAGCAAGTTCCTGAGAACATCATTGCCTGCCTTGGAATCTAAGTGGTACCAGAACCCCTTAATTCCAGTCTCCTGTTCCATAGAGGAGCTTCCTCTGCTTGACTGTTCGTACTTCTCAGTATCTCTGTCACACAAGGCAACGGCAGACTGTCTGATTCAGATATGGGCTGGCAAGGTCCCAGAGGACTGCCTCCACACAAGACAGTCTTCTCAGGCCTTTCTGTGTTGGGTTGTGTGAATGGACCCAAAGGCCCAAATGTGTCTCCATCTTCTTTTCCTGTCCAAATTGTAGTTGATGTGATGTTTCACTGAACCAGTGTGTGGATCAGTCGGGTATAAAGGGACAGCTGAGTGGTTTGGACAGATATCCTTTCCGCACAGGCCAGCATGAGCTGTGGAGGTGGAGTGTCTAGCGTGCAAAGCTGGGGAAAGGGCCCAGGCACAGGAAGAGAGGGCAGCTGGCAGCAATTACCTCCCTTCCTTTGACTTTCTGACTCATTGTGTTGCTAGACAGTGTAGCCAGGTAACTTGTGGCCCCACATTAGGCAAGAAACTAAGTTCAAGAGTCTCAGAAGCTAAGAGAAAAGAATGGTTTGTGTAGAGGGTGTGAAACAAGAACAGAGACAGCGCCCGGGCACTCTGTTAGCTGAGAAGCCAGGTATCTCACAGTCCCGTCTTCTGCCCAGCATCCCACTGGCCAGGTCCAGCTCATCTTAGGGATCCAGAGGGAGTGGGTATCTGTTAGCCAAGTCTTCGGTTACCCCAAATTAGCTCATGTCCTTTACTGCTTGCTTCCTCTAATTATATAGTACATATCCAAACCCCCAATTATCCAGAATAGACCAGGCTGCCTGCTCCGTGTGGAAAACATTTGACAGTGGTTATGATTTTCTTGCCTAGACCTTGGCAGTGCCTCAGCCGTCTGGCCCTTTAAGATTATGAAACCCTGGTGCTTGTGTAAGTCAGGCACATCTTGAGGAATTTCTTCATTGGGCAGCTTGCCTCTTTGAAACCTTAGTCATTCTGAGCAGTACCCCAAAGAACCTCCTTGACTCTAATTTTTTTTGCTACAGTTCTATTTGTATATAATATTTGTGGTGTCTGACTCTAAGTCTCTTATTGCTGAAACTCATGCCTGTGAATGTCTAGGTCACTCCTTTAAACCAGACGGCCCTTGATTACCAATGAAAGGTGTATCATTTCCTTCCAGGCAAAGACCGGCACTGATTGTCAGCTTGTAAGATGCCTCTATGTACATCTCATGGATGAGCTTTACTTAGCCTTTCTACGTTGGTGTTGGTGGTGTTTTGTTTTGAAGACAAGGTCTCTCTCCATAGCCCTGCCTGGAATTGACTGTGTAGATTAAGCAGGCTTTGAACTTGGAGATCCACCTATCTCTGCCTCTGCTGGGATTAAAGGCTTGTTCTACCACACCCATCTCCTCAGGTTTTATGGGCGTTAATGCCAACTAAGTTGTGATCTGGGAGCGGGCAGGAAAGGCCTTCACACTGAGTTGAAGGATTGCCTGAAAGTGTGTTCTGGAGATTTACCTAAGGGTTGATTCCCTGTGAGGTACTCTTCCCAGACCACTGTCTCCCATACATGTCAGTCATTAAAATACTTCCTGTAACTTACCTGTCCGTCATGAGATTTTCTTCTGTGCTGAAGAAAGCAGGCTGCCACGCTGGCATGGGGGTTTGGTAAAGATGCCAAGGCCTGGAAAGGGACAGAGGTTCTTTGGTCCTTTGCATTTCCTACTGGTGCCCTTATTGTTTGAATACATTGTTAGGTCTGTTTTGCTTGGTTTTCACTTCCTTATGTTTCCTGTGAGGGCTTAGCTCAAAGTGAGGCCTGAGCAACAGTTCGTTTACACAAGCATCCACAGGCTCCTTGGAGAGATAGTTAGGCACCATGAGGGTGGGATTCTTGCCTAAGGAGTGGGACTTGGAGTCCTTACATCCTAGAAGGGTGCTGAAGGAGTTAAGTGTCAGCATTGAGGTCACCATGTTTAGGAGGAGGTTAAAGGCACATTAGAGTCCTTCCCACACATTGTGTTTTATATATGACGAGCTGTTGCAGAATTTAACCGAGTGAATTACTCTGTATTACATGACTGACTAGAATATAGATAGGGATTCAGTTATTTCTCTTGACCCCATTAGGCAAGCTGGATATCTTACTTTTTTTTTTTTTTTTTTTAAGTTCATGGTAGCAACCCTTTAAGAACTGATGTGGGCAAACGTGTATTATCATGGAAGCAGAACTTAAAAACAACAACAGAAAATTGGTTTTTTTGTGGAACAGTTAGGAAGTATAGGCATTTTAATTTTTTGAAATTCAGTGATTCCAAACAATGTGGAGATCATACTTCTCAGTGAGGTTTGTGTCCCTGGAACTCCAGGACTGTGAACAGAACCGAGGTGACCTGTACAATTTTACAGCGGCTGTTGGAAATTGGTCTAGCATCTTACTTTTAGAAAAGGTTTGTTTTTATGTTATGTGTTAGAGGGCCTTGCCTGCATGTGTGAATGTACTCTGCATGTGTGCTGTGGGGTCCTGAAGGCCAGAGTGGGCATCAGATTTCCCGAGGCAGAGTAACAGGGTTGTGAGCTGCCAGGTGAGTTCCAGGAACTGAATTCCGGTCCTCCACAAGAGCAGCAAGTGCTCATGACTGCTGAGCCATCTGTCTAGAACCAAGCATCTTATTTTTAACACAAGGAAGACTGAGGATCAGACAGGTAAGGTGATTGTTCAAGGTTTTCTATCCAGCTGCAGAGCCAAGGCTTGTCTGAAGAAAGGACTGTGGGTGTGGCTTCCTGAATCCCCTGGCAAGGTGTTTTTAAAACCATGTGCTAATTACACTTGCATAGTCATTCAGATAGACAAAAACTCACTATTGTTAGATACACAGGGTTGTGTACATTTACACACATATGTTTTATATATGACAGATTTGGATTGTGTATAAAACACGTGCCTATACTTGCGAATGCACCCAAGCCCACAGAGTCTCCCGTAGAACAGTCTTGACAGCTACCGGGCAGTGTTTTCAGTGGCGTGCCGGGGAGAGTGTACGTGTATCTGTAGTGGCTTTGCCCACGTGTCTAGTCAGTGAAGCACCTCCCCAGAAATGTTGGAGAATGTGAGTTGTGTCGTGTGTTCCCGTCTCTGCTGTACACAGACTTTGCTTACACTCAGGAGACTGCACTTGGGCTCCGTCTGGAAGATTCAGCCTGGGCCAGTTCAGCTCAGGGTTTGCTGAGCTTGTTGCCACGATCCCTAAAGTGTTTCTTCACATGTTTTTGCTTTGGGTACAGTTGAGTGATAGGTTCAGCATGTCTGTTGGATGTTTGGTGTCTGTAGTAGATCACAGAGCACTATAAGAGCTCAGATAATTTTTACTCTCAACAATTGATCCCCCCCCCCCCCCCCCCCCCGTCAGGCCAGGGTCCTGTTTTTAAGAGGAGTCGTGGTTAATAGACGACACATTTAGGTTAGGAACCATAATTACTGTGCAGATGTCCATTGTTTTAGGTATTTATTTATTTATTTTGGTGTTGGCAACCAATCTGGAGTCTTACCCTTGTCAAATGTTCTACCCATGAACCATACTCAGCTTTTGCCTTTAATTTTCTCTATACCGATGGTTTGCCAACTGACAATGATACTACACACACTTCATAATAACTGATTCTCAACTGGCCTGGTTTCTATAACCCCATTTTATTTTTCTCCTTTTTCTTCTGCTCTGGTCTTAGGAGTAAAAGCAAGGGACTCACACATGGGACTTAAGGGTTCTACCAACTGTGTATTATCTCTAGCAGAAATTGCCTTTTTTTTTTTTTCCTTTTTTACTCTGTTTTATTTTATGTTTATGAGTACACTATAGCTGTTTTTCAGACACACCAGAAGAGGACATCAGACCCCATGTAGATGGTTGTGAACTACCATGTGGTTGCTGGGAATTGAACTCAGGACCTCTGGAAGAGCAGTCACAGTGTTCTTAACCGAGGCGTCATCTCTCCAGCTCCAGCAGAAATGGCTTTATTTGTAGTAAACAAGAGTTCACCTAAACTGTAAGCCTTTCTGCCTTTATAATGATGTCAGTGATGTCCTGCCCTCAGAGCAAGTGTCAGCAGGCTTTCTTAAAATGCTAGGTAGCACTTCTTTTAGGCCAAGAGTCAAGCTAACAGTTCTGTGTCACTCTATGCTGCTAGTGAGATAGTTCCTGAGCATAGATGGTAGATTTCTCCCGAGGACAAGAGTGTGCCAGCCCACCTTAGGGCACAGGAGCCATTGGAAATGTCCTATTTTCCCAGGAATGGCAGGTGTCAGAAGAGCCACATGTTTGTTCTTGTTTTAATGTGCAGTGAAGTACTTGAAGCAGAGGAGCTGAGGTCACTACAGTGAACTTCACTTGATCCCTCTGCTGCCCGCCTTTGGTTGGTGTCCTCTCCAGTTGACATGGTCTGTGTCAGTTATAGCCAGGGTTTCTACTAAATTCATGAGGAGCATCACTCAAAGAAGTGAATATCACACAGTTTTCTTTGGCAAATAATTGTTCTCATTACCATCAAAGTAGTAAATGTTGGTGTAAATGCCACAAAGTTTTCTTTTGTGTGGACAAGTTTTGGGGTTAGGTGTTGTGACAGTGATGGTTTTAATAGTTATGTTTACTCTTAAAAGTGTCTTGAGAAGTGTGCAGTTAAGCCTGGCAGAGCTGGTGCAGGCTGGTATCTGGTTCTGGGCACAACAATGTAGCATGAGTCTCTTACACAGTCACACCAATCTCTGCTGTATGTGAGAGTAGGAGGGTTTGTGTACAGCAGAGATACATATGAGAGCTGAGTAACTGTATATGTATATATATTTAGGAAAACGTGATTTAAAGAAATCCATTCCATATGGAGTAGGACAGCTTTAAATAGTCTTGGGTTTATTAAGGTTAAGAGGTAGGTACTCTGTGTATCAAGAATCTTAATTAGCTTAAAGATAATTTAGGTAAATAGCTCAACCCAGTGGTTCCCAAGCTTTCAGTGTAATTGAAGTCTGGAGTCTTTAAGTTGTAAAGATTATGTGGACCCTTGCATCTTGCCCTTTGGCATCTGTTAAGAATGTGAGCACTGGACAGCTGAATGACTTCCATATGCTAGTCACTGTGTTTGGCACATAGGGCATAGTAGAGAATAATTCTTGTCTATTAGAGAAGATAAATAATTGTAGTAAAGGTTAATGCACTGTGTCAGATTTATGGGAACATAAAGTGGGGCTGTCCCTTCCAAGCCTTCTCTTTCCCTTTCTCTCCCCCTTCCCCTTTCTTCTCCTTGTAGCTTCCCTTCCTCCCCTCCCTTTCTTTTAGGGGGTTAGGGACAGGGTCTTATTGCCTGAGCCTCCCAAGTGTGCTTATAGGCAGCATGGGTCTGACCAGCAGGAAGTAATGTTTAGGCAGAGGCTTAGAGGAATTTCAGGGCGTGGTTGTGACAGAGGGTGGAAACAGTGGGGCTCTGTGACTGGCGTGTGTGCAGGCCTGGCATGAGGCATGTGGGATTGTAGCATGTTCTTTGAGCTGGAGGAAGCTGAGTACAGAGAAAATACAGCGCTTGAAGAAAAGCTACATTGAGCCAGTTGTTTCAAGACAATGCACCAGGTCAAAGTCTACCAGGAACTCAGGAATCTTCCCAGGGCTTGGGAATGGTACACGGTGCTAGAGGCTTGCATAGCATGAGCAAGGTCTGACTCCATCAGCAGTGATGTAAAAGTCACTCACATAGACTGTTAGATTATCATAACAGCATCTTGTGTACATTCGAATGTGGATCAGATACAACTAAGTGCTGTAAGGAATGCTTGTCAGGATTACAGATCCATGCACGCTTCTACAGCACAGCACTTAGAACAGGCGTCTTCTCTCAGACAGTTTGTCAGTTATAGTGAAGGTGCTTCTTGTGAACTCATGTGACTAGAGCCCATTTGTGGTGTTTTTGTCACATTTGATTTTTTTCCAGGGCTCAGGCCATATGGCAAAAGAAAGATGCAGAAAAACCATCTTCTGCTACAGCAAGGACACAAGTCACAGCCATGTCTGTGTGTCCCAGTTCCATCGTTCAGAAGGCTGCCGAAGGGCCTGGGCCCTCAGCTGGATCTCAGAGCTTGGATAAATGAGCTTAGACTGTCAGCTGGAAGATAAGGGCACTCACAAAGTTCCCATGTAAATAAAGCATGCCTTCCCACCGCTGGCCTCATCCCCTGCTCCAGCCTCCGACGTAGGGTCACACTGCCGTGAATGAGCGGCTCCGAGGCTGTGCCTCTTCAGCCTCTTCAGTTTGGATGTCTTAGAGTCAGTGTGCTTATTGCTTTATTCAGATGAGGGGTGGGAAAACCTGAACACCTGTGAACCAAATGAGGTGGGGCTCCAGAAGACAAGCCCTGGCCTCCCAGCTCCCTTGTTGGTTTTTTCCTGTGGGAAAATTTTAATTTGGAAGCATTCAGCTAATGTGGGAATCAAGATTAACATTTTCTGAAATACTTGTACAAGAAAGGCAGAAATGTGCTGTCCAGGAAGCAGATTTACATAGTAGAAAAAACGCCTGCCTTGCAGTCTTTGTGTGTTAAATGTGTGAGTGGGGGGGAGAGGGTGTGAGAGAGAGGGGAAGAGTGAGTGAGTGTATGTGTGTATATGTGAGGGGGAGGGAGGGAGAGGGAGTGTGTGTGTATGAGAGAGAGAAAGGAGGAGGAGGGAGAGAGTGAGTGAGCATGTGTGTGTATGAGTGTTTGTGTGTGTGTGTATGTGAGGTGGGGAGGGAGAGAGGGAGTGTGTGTGTGAGAAAGAGGGAGGGAGTGTGTGTGTGTGTGTGTGTGCATGAGAGAGAGAGAGAGAGAGAGAGAGAGAGAGAGAGAGAGAGAGAGAGAGAGAGAGGGAGGAGGGTGTGTGTGTGTGTGTGTGTGTGTGTGTGTGTGTGTAGGGTTGATTGTATACTGTTGTATACTAGTCTTTGTTTCCTTTACATAAAACCAAGAAGGCCCTAGAAAGCATGTTTTACCACAAACCACCCGTTTGGGGCTCCACTCTGCACACCAGCTCTTCCCCTTCTTCCTGGGTAAGGTGTACTGTTCCCTTCCTTTTTCTTTATTTCCCTTTCTTCTTTGGCAGAAGCAGTGGGGAATGAGTGGGAGTGGAGGTTGTGGGAAAATGCATATGATAAAGCAACTTCTATTTTCTCTTATTACCGGGAAGTTAACCGTAGGTCTGTGCTTAAAACAAAACACCATACAACAACAGTCAACAAGTGAGCACAACCCCGTTGGTTACCTTTGCAGAGTCGCAGAATTAAGAGGTTGATAGTCCAGTGGGATGTGGGGCCGAAGCTCTTGAAATGAGAGGCACGTTGAGGTTGCTGTGGCCTGGGCTATTGAGCGTAGCAGAGGCTTTTAGACTGGAGTCCAAATGCTCTGGGGCACCTCGATGTTTTCAGCCTGGCTTTGGGAATTGAAAGTTAAGTAGGAACTTTCACTGGTTACTGCTAGCTTTGCCTGTTAGCAATTACTTTTATCTACTTTAAGTGGGGAATGGGAACAGGGTAGGGGTGGGTGGCGGTGGCAGGAAACCTGGCTGGCATCATGGTCACAGGAAAGAACAGACTGATTTGGGGCCCTTCAAACTATAGACCTTTGTTACTGACCAGTGTTTAATTTGGTTTGTGGGTTGTTATCCCCCCACCCCCCATGTACCTTAATGACCAGTCCCCTCCGGAGCTCAGCGGAGGCTGGAGGCTGGCTGCCACTGTGGAGTGGAGGGCTGAAAGGCCCAGAGCAAGAAGAAAGTGGGTTGAAAGCTGAGTTCTGGTTAAAGAATTTTCTGCTGGAAACTAGCCCAGAGGGAGTCAAGAGGAGCTTTAATGAGGAGCAGCTGCACTTTGACGCAGCCCACAGGAGACATTTTCCCCTCCGCTCCACATTCTGCAGTTTTTGAAAACTCAGGATTTTGAAATTGCTGTTGTGTGAAGTACGCCCCTCCCTCTTGTGTGTGGTGGGGCTTCTCTTTGTTGTTGTTTTTAATGACCAGATCCTCACCAAAAATAAAACTCCTCTAAAAAGCAAAACAAAAGGGTTGCAGTACAGCCGGGGCACAATTAGGGCTCACCCTGCTGCTGGAACATTTGGTGGGGAAGTGGGGTGAGCAAACCCTGGTGTTCAGTTGGAAGCGAGCTTCATTTCCTCCTCAGACTTCACCCATGCCGGAGCTGACAGAGCAGCTCGGTGCTTTGGGCTTTTCTCCCGATGGGTGGCTATTCACTTGGGACATTTTTCTGCCCTGAATTACTGGGGAGAATGCACTGCAGCCATTGCAGATAGACGATAGGTGGGAACTGCCATTCATGTCGTGCTCCATGTCAAGAATGCAGGCTACTGTGCCTGGGAGAGGCAGGGCCTGGCTGTGTCAGGGGGCGGCTGGAAAGGAGCACTTTTGGATGGAATCTTTTCCACTGCTTTTCTCTCTTTTCTGCTGTCACCCTGTTTTCCCATGTGCATGGGAAGTGAACAGTAGGTTCTTTTGTGTCGTTAACAGAAGACGTTTAAGAAATAGGTACTGGCCGTAGCCATGTGGACCAGGCAGTAAGCATCTGTCCGTGTGGATTTGCCTGCTGTGCTCATCTCCTAAGAACAGACTCACACCTGTGGCTGTCTGGTTCTGCTATCTTTTACCTAGCATAATAATGCTGTAGACTGTGTTAGGAGTCCATCCCTTTTCATGGCTAAATATTTTATTGTACAGGTATAATAGCTTTTATTTCTCTACTCATCAAATGATAGGTATTTGGGCTATTTCTACCTTCAGCTATTATGAATCATGCTAACATGAACATATGAACGAACACTTTATATGAAGAATGCTAGTACAGACATATGTTTTCAGTTACTGTGGTCTGTAGGGTGTGTTGTGTGGCAGAAGTTTAGAGAAAGATGTATCTTATAATGGAAAACTGAAGACCATTGAAGCAGCAAACCCGTAATTTTACTTAACAATACACAACATTTACCACTTGCTTAGTGTTCTCAGTACTGTGGTGATGTGAAGGCCCCCTGAGGGCAGGCGCTCAGACTACACTACAGAGAGAGGGTCAGTGCTGTGCTTCAGACTCCATGGTGAACCAGATCTGCAGTCCAGGTTCTGGGGTCGTACGGGCTCCGCAGCAGGAGCAGCAACAGATGACAGAGTAAAGTCCTGCCCTTCGGTGCTGTTGCAAGCAGGGGCTGGTGATTGCCTCTTAGGAATATTTTAAAAATGCTTATGCCATTCGATAGAAATTACCTCACACTGCCTTAAGCTTCTGCTATTCAAGGATGCTTGGAGGTGGGAAAAGAGCCAGCAACAAGATGTCTGGCCCGAGGCTTTAAAGATGATCAGAACTGCTGTCAAGAGGGAAACTGAACATGAGTGATAAGCGTTACAGGAGTTCAGTCAACAAGACTGTCAGACACAGGAACTGTATATAACTTAAAGGGATTAGATAAAAGCAATGCCAAATTATGGCCCTTAGGAAATTGGTAGAGCTGAAAGTTTTCTAGGAAAATGATCTTTTCCTAACGTTTGTCTTTAAGTCATTAGCAGGACATATCGTGATAGGTAGTGGCTTAGAAAGCTGAGCTGGTGCCCTAGATGGTGTCCTTTGGAATCTGTTGTGTTTAAGTCGTTGTAACGAGGACAGACAGTCAATGTATAGTAGAGAGGAGCAGTGTGGCCCAGACCTGAGTTGAAAATGGCTGTAAGGGAAGAGGAAAAAGGTGGACTGACTCAGGCAGGCCTTGTGAGAGACATTCCAAATGGTGTAGGAAGTCACCCACAGAGCTTCCAGTGGGAATGGGGACCCCCTTACAGCGAGCAGAGGAATGTCTGCTAAGCCTGACCAAGTCTGCACTCTCAGAAGGTGATTGGAGCCTGCAAAGTTGCAAGCTGTGTTCTAAGCAGTAGACATGGCTGGAAAGATAGGACTATCTGCTCACTGAGTCCGAGAAGCTTGCTTGCACCTGGATAGAAAGCTTTCCTTCGTAGAAAGGAAGGGAGGAGGGACACAGTTGAAAATGTAGGTTAGAAGAGACCTGTATATATTCTGAGGTAAACGTAAAGACATAGGAATGGTAAGCCCAGGACATTTTAAGTAGGAAATAAGTTAGTCCTTTCATATAAGCAGAGGTGGTTCTACCTGTGGGCTCCAGAGGCCCCATTGCTGCGTATCATCCCCAGGACTCAGGAGAGAACCTGACCCTGCACAGGGACTAAGGGCTCCATGTTCTTCCAGCTTATAGCTTCCTCTGTTGGCCCTCCGTATGCCCTTAGGTGTGGCAATACAGGGTCCCTTGCTGATCCTTGGATAAGCCATGGTTGCTTCTGCCCGTAGAGCCTTGGTACTCTGTCCCTTTGCTTTGCACACTTCCCTCTAGTCAGCCACCTCAGGTTTTCCTATTTAAGGTTGAATTGTCTCTCTTTTCCCAGAGGATGGTGCTGGGTCCCTGGAACTGGAGTTGTAGTGGTTTTGAGCCACTATGTGGGTGCTAGGACATAACCTGAAGCCGCTAGGACATAAGGACAGCCTCTGCTCTTAACTGCTGATACATCTGTCCATCCCCACATTCCTTCCTGATTTATTTTTCCTTCTGCCTAATGTATCTTTTACTATCTTGCTTTTGTCCTCCGCTAGAATTTATATTCGTGAACACAGGTTTTTCTAGCTCATTGTCTTCAATATCAGCTGGGGATTGGCTCCAGGAATTCCACAGAGCCTTTGTATAAAGTTATATAGTATTTTTTATCCAACCTGTGCATAAACTCCTACATTAAGCCATCTGCACATTACCTTTAATGCTTAAAGGATGTTAGTGCTGTGTAATAGCTTTCACAATATATATTCCGGGAATGGCAAAGCAGCTGAACATGGCCAGTGCAGATGCCATCTTGCCCCTACCTGGACATTTTGACCTGTGGTCGGTTGAGTCCTTGGATGCTGAACCTATGCGTATCCATGACTACTATAAAAAAAACGCCTGGCACACAGTCCGTATTTGCTAAGTGTTTGCTCTAACAGTTAATTAATGAGTTTAATATTTTTTGTACTGAACTGGTAGAGTATTCTTCATCATCATTAATGTCATGATTAATAAGCATATTGGATGCTATTAATAGGCTCCATGTCTTCTCTACTAAGGAATTGGCACACTTCTGCAAAGTTCCAGGGACTAAATATTTTTGTGGGCCATGTGGTCTCACTGCAAAAATTCTACTCTGTTGTGGTAGCCATGGCCATCTGCAAATGAGCAAGCCTGGCAGTACTCCAACATGACTATTTATGGATGCGGAAATGGGAATTTATATATTTTCCAAGTATCACAAAATATTATTTTTTTAAGTTTGTCAAGCATCTACAAATGCAAAGACCACTCATGGTTTATAGGCCATACGGAAACGGGCCACACCAGACCCCTAAGGCATTCCTTGCTTTTTTCCCACTGTGGCCAGCTTCTTAAACACTCTCTACTTAGTGGAAACTTATTTTCTATACTTGATAGGGAATGACTTTTTGGATTAAACGCTAGAAACAGAGAATTCAGAAATGCATCTCTGATGTCCCAGAACTTTTCCTTTTGACCCATTTCTGTTTTCTTGGAGACCTTGTTCTCATTGTATGCTCATGATGTTGACATTTAAATGAGTTTGCATTTTTTCAGCCAGTGCCACATGGCAGTGCTTGGGGGTGGCATAACAGCTGAGCAGAGCTGGGCAGAGCCCACCCGGGTTTACAGGCACAGCATTATTCACGTGGTGCATGGTTCCCACCCTGGAAGATCAACAGGCCTGATGCCCAGAGGCCTGTTGCTGTGAGTGGGAGGTGGGATACAGTTTCTTCGCATCTCCACAACACATTTCTTGAATAAGCTGCAAGTGCTTTTAATAATCCCTCGCAGGGTTCATTTTAGCTGTGCCACATGGCTGTTTTCAGTTCCTTTATTTAAGGGGGAAAAAAATCCAGCAAAGCGCCACAGTCTATTGTCAAAGCAAGCTGTGATTGGGATAAGGCATCATATTTTCCTCAGCAAGCATGGAGAGAAAAATGGTTTTTATTTGCCGAGCATTTTAATGCTCATAATATTTTTTCCCCCACATACTTGAGTTTGCCCAGTTCTCACACAGTCCCATGGTGTAAGTAACTTTTTAACTATTTAAGATGTCAGCGAGGAGAAGCAGTCAGTCCAAAGCCACTGCACCTGGACTCTTCTTAGAGTTCATTTATTCTTCATGTCTGCAAGTATCTGTGTGTGGGTATGGCCATGTGAGTTTAGGGAAGCCAGAGGCATCAGGTTCTCCTGGAGCTGTAGTTACAGGTGCTTGTGAGCTGCCTGATGTGGGTGCTGGGAACGAAACTCAGGTCCTTTGCAGGAACAGAATGCTCTTAACCACTGAGCCATCTCTCAGCCCCGACACCTGGGCTCTTAACAAGACCTCTGCCCTTCTGAAAGGCACAGCCATTCTGATGGTTTCATCACGGTGAACTCTGCTCCCTGCCTGTCTGATGAAGAGTCTTGTCTGCTCCTCCCCCGCCACAGTACTGTGCATAGTTCTGGGAAGGGGCAGGAGGCGTTAGCTGATGACATCACCACACTGTCCCTGTTTACCAGCTATTTTCTCCACCAGTCATTATAGCTACTGCGCAATTCTTCTGAGCATGTTGTCTTAGTTCCCTGGTTTCATGCCTTCCTCATTTTCTCAAAAACCTTACGGCTAATGAGGTGTCCTCGGTGTGCTTGGTAAAAGCAGGAAGGAACTCAATGCTCCCAATCTTCAGAGAAGACATGGCAGAAGCCGTGAGGGTGAAGGTTTGGTTTAGGGATGTTTTAGGTAGTAGTGGAACAGGTTTCTATATCACTTCCTTGTCCTCCAAAAAGTAAAATTGACAAATAGGTCACTCAGTTATCTGGGGTTCCAGCCAAACAGCACACATTATAGGTAGAAGCACAGTCTTTGTGTTCTTTTTATTTAGTCGTTAGTGGTTCCAGTTAAATAACTTTCCTTTCTGCTGCTGCTTAGAGAACATTTCTATAAGAGATACGTGTGGTTAGCCGTGGCTATGTGTCTTACAAAGAGGAACGGCTTCTCAGTGGTCTGACTGGAAAATAGAGGAGAAAGTTATTTTGAAGCAGAATCTCATGCAGTCCTGGTTGGCCTCGAGAACAGTATGTAGCCTAGGATGGCCTTGAACCCCTGACTCTGCTTTCCCCTCCCGAATCTTGGGAATGCAGGTATGTCATCATGCCCAGCTAGAGTGTTATCCTTGAATTATTTATTCCCCTGCTATACACAGTTGTTCATGTGGCACTTGAGATTTTCTATGCATTCTCAATTGTACCCTGTTTTACATTTGCTTATTCATCAACAGTTAAGATGTCTCTTTGAACCCTTCCTGAACCTTCCTTTCTTCTTAGTCTCAGCTGCCTGAATGTAACCCTGAGAACAGATACCTACCATTTCCTAGTACTCAGTTGAGAAGGAGCCCATGATGGCAACTATATGTTAGCTGGGAAGTCTAGAAGGTTCAGTGTCCGTGTTATCATGAGAGTGTCTTAGTCCCGTCCATTGCCTCATCAGAGTGACACAGTACAGCCACAAGGAGGCAGCTCAGCACTCTATAGAGAGACCATCTCTGTGCTGGTGGACAGACGTGGTGCCTGCTTTTACCTCTGAGGAGGGATCATGCTGACTGGCTGGAGCAGATCCCACTGGGCCAACCATCTGGTCTGTTACCTGCCAGGACTCACAGTGACTTGGGGATATAGTAGTTCTCTGAGCCCTTCTCCTGCAGTCAGGGAGTTTGTAGGTTGTTTCACACTTCAGTATTTTCATGTACAGCATCATTTTCTGTTCTTTGAATGCATAAGAGATCAGGTGTTTTTCATGGAATCTTTTATTTTATTTTTTTCCAATACAGATGTCCAGAGGGCTTCTTAGGAGAATATTGTCAACATCGAGACCCCTGTGAGAAAAACCGCTGTCAGAATGGTGGTACTTGTGTGACGCAGGCCATATTGGGGAAAGCCACCTGCCGATGTGCTCCAGGGTTCACAGGGGAGGACTGCCAATACTCAACTTCTCACCCCTGCTTTGTGTCCCGCCCCTGTCAGAATGGGGGTACCTGCCACATGCTCAGCCGGGACACCTACGAGTGCACCTGCCAAGTCGGCTTCACAGGTATGGCTTCCACTGGAGCCTTGCTTTCTGGTCTCTCCAGTGACCTGCGCTCTGCATTTTTAGTCCTCAGTGCCCCGCCCTGTGTACTTCTCACGGCTGTGATAGAGCACCTCGATCACATCAACTCCGAGAAGAAAGACTTTCTCTGTGGTTCTAGCAGAAGGATGCATAGTAACTAGGAAGGCTTGGTGGTGGCTGGTCGGTTTTCAACCACCAATAGGAAGCAGCGCAGGGAAGAAGTGGGAGGAGACTGCAGTCTCATCGGCTGCCCTCACCGATGGGCCTCCTGTCGTGGGGTCTCCATCTCCTAGCAATTCTGTCACCTCCCCAAACACACTGCCAGCTGAGGACCAACTGTAATTTTTCTCCCTCACACTGGGCTTCCCCAACTTCAGTGTACATTTAGCATGGTACAAGTTGGAATATGGGGCTAGGCTCAGGGATACCTAAAAATCTGTTACCAGGTAAGTGTTAGCTGTTTTAAACAGGAAAAGGTTATGGTATGATTACAAGGGCATAAAATGTGTGAGATCCTTTATGTAGTACAGAAAGAAAAGAATAACATTCTAAAACATTTTTCATATTGAGGCACTGAGAATCTTTTCATTGTAAGATGGACAATCAGCATGTCCTCTACCTTTGGAGAGTTTGAAAGGACAGAGAAGAAAGAAAAAAAGGTCAGATACCTTGAAGTAATTACTTAGACACTCAGGAACTGGCTTTTCCAGTTTCTCAAACTCTTTCTTTCCCTTCAACTTAGTGAAAGAAGGAGAAATGTTTGTCATTTTGGCCCCTGCCAGAGACACTAAACCAATGGTTCTATAAATCTGCAAGCCAAAATGAACAGAGTACTCAGAAAATTAGACTTCATCCATTGTGTTTGGAGAAAATGTAGTGCTGACTTGTTTCTATCACTGAAGAGCTCAAGTCAGTAACCATATAGTGTGGAAAATCCATGTTGTTTTCATTAGCAGACATGATTGAGAGCCGGTGTGGGGACCCAGCCTTGTTGCTGTGGTGGCTGGCACGGGTTAAAGGAGACAGCACTCTTTAGAGTGGGCATCAAAGATGGTTTGAAGAGTGTGGGCCTGGCTTCCTCTGTGAGTGGTACTGAGTTGTTGCTCTTCCTTTAGGGAAGCAGTGTCAGTGGACAGATGCCTGTCTGTCTCATCCCTGCGAAAATGGAAGCACCTGTACCTCTGTGGCCAGCCAGTTCTCCTGCAGATGTCCTGCGGGCATCACAGGGCAGAAGTGTGAAGCTGATATCAATGAGTGTGACATTCCAGGACGCTGCCAACATGGTGGCACCTGTCTCAACCTTCCTGGTTCCTACCGATGCCAGTGTCCCCAGGGCTTCACAGGCCAACACTGTGACAGCCCTTATGTGCCCTGTGCACCCTCGCCCTGCGTCAATGGAGGCACCTGCCGTCAGACTGGTGACTTCACTTTTGAATGCAACTGCCTGCCAGGTAAGGAGTTGTCTCGGCTCTCGGGAGTGGGGACAAACCAGTCTCAGGATGAAGGGGTGAGAAGCTCAGCACCTCCTTTAGGAAGAAAGCTGAGGAAAAGGGAAGTGAGAGCTTTGTGTGGGGTGGATTGCTGGCGACGAGGGGTTTTATGGGCTCACTGTGGTCCATAAATAGAGCAGGGGGTAATTCTACATGTCAAGAGTTTATGACGATAAGTGCTTAGGAAATTGTTTATTGTCCCTTTTGGAGAAACAGCTCCAAGAAAGGGCCAGGCAGATCTGGAGTGGGGAAGACTATGAGAACCCCACACTTTTGTGTGTCTCTGTGTGTGTAGTAAGTAAGTGTAAGCTAAAGTGACACCAAGACAGGAGGATCAGCTCCCTTTTATGCTTCTGCCCCAGCAGAATAATAACATCTCCAGTGTCCCCTCCTTGACTTGGTGGGGAGGGTAGCCCTCCGCCATTGACATAGGAGTTGACTCTCTCACCTTACCATGGGGATGGCCCTTCCCACCTTCAATCTGGAGACATTTGAAAGAAGCTATTCTGTTAACCAAGGTGTTTTCTGACCAGCTCCAATTGATATTGTGGAGAAACTGATCCAGACACAATACTTTGCCAATCTCTTGGCTGCTCAGGGCCCTAGGAACACACACAACCCAACTCTGAAGCACAGAGGAGTTGTGTTTGGAGGCCCAGAGCCTGGTGTTCCTTAGAGGGAGAAAGGGGCAAGCCTGGCCAGCTCACTTCACTCCATATAAAAGTAACGAGGATGCTGAAAACCAAGAATTTTGATTGGGAGCAGAGCACAAGCAGCTGGAGCAGATGAATTACTAAGCAACAAAGATTCTGTTTTTATACAAATACCCTTAGCACAAAAACAAAAGAGAAGACTGCGTGTGGGGTGTGTGTGTAATGTGCTAAATAAGCAGGATTGCCTCAAAAAGAGGTTGTGCAGCCCGTCTTGGAGTGGGACTCCTAGATTCCAGCGTTGAGAGTATGGTGCACATGTAATGGGCTTGTGTGCTTTATCTTTAGAAGATTAAAGGTCATAGGTCAATCCTTAGTAAAAACCAAATGGCAGTTTAGTTGAAACGTTTCTTGGTTTATTTATTTTATGTTTAAGAGTGTTTTGACTACATGTATGTCTGTACACCACATGTGTGTCTAGTGGCCAAGGAGGTCAGAAGAGGGCATTGTAGTCCCCAAAACTGGAGTTACAGGTAGTTGTGAGCCACCATTTGGGTGCTGGGAGCTGAACGTGGATCCTCAGCAAGTGCTCTTAACTATGAGCCTTCTCTTTAGAGCAGTGGTTTGCAACCTTCCTAATGCTGCCACCCTTTTACACAGTTCCTCACGTTGTGCTGACCCCCAGCCACAGAATTATTTGTTGCTACTCCATAACTGTAAGTTTGCTACTGTTATGAGTCATAATATAAATATCTAAGGTGCGGGGTACCTGATATGTGATCACAAAGGGGTCACAACCCACAGGTTGAGAACCACTGCTCTAGACCCAGTTTGTGGGTTTAATTTGGTTAAACTTCACTGACTTACCCAGTGCCCTTGCTACAGCAAGCAGCATGTCAGAACTCTAGGTCAAGCAGCCACAGAGCCACGACATGAGGAAGTGCGTTTAATCATACTGCTTAGTTTTCCTTTCAACCAAGAGTAGATAACACAATCATTCTAGATGCTAAATAAATGTTTAGTAGGAATTGCTATCACCTATATTATCATGTGGAAGGAAAGACTGAGATATCTTTCTTTGCACTTGGATTTGTTTGCATTTTAGGACCTAAAAACAGAAATAGAAATATAAACAACTTCCTTTGTAAATATTTTAATATTGCAAACATTCAAATAATCTAATGTAATGGCCCAAGTGGCTCATAATTGAAGCTAGTGTGATTTATGGCTGGGGACCGGGTGCCATTTTTAGTTTCAAGAAAATTGCTTATAATAGTTGCCTGGAACAGGAGGCTGGTTTGGCAGCAAGATATTGACAGGAAGTTAGAGCGGTCAATAAAGGAAGTCTTTAGCTGGGAGAGTGATTATTCACCCGCATTGTTCTGCATTGTTATCCTTGAGGCCTATAAAGAACCTTAGGGAATTCTGAGAGTCCAGGAAAGGCTCATCAAATGATAACAGCAGCTTCTCCTTGAGAAAGGAAATAACCAGGAATTCCACAGCCAGTGGACTGCCCGGGCTGGGGTGGGGGAAGGAGGTTTGGCTGCATCTCCTGCTGTGCTTGGTGTGTGTGTGTGTGTACACATGCATGCTTTGTGTGTGTGTGTTCTTGAGCACACTCATGCATGTGTGTGCACGCATCTCTAATACGTTGCAGATAGGTATTTTTTGAGTTTTCTTGGGAAGTATCTAGAGTCTGGCATGGTAAGTCACTTACTGAGTTTCACAGCTGATACTACCTATAGAAGCAGGCTCCTGGAACCCAGGCAAGTCACTTCCAAAGTCAGCAGCTCCCGGTGTGTCTGGTGGCTGTCACATTGCTCATCTGCTTCTGAGGCTGCTTTGGAGTGTTTGGCAACTCATTAAACGTTTTGAGCAGTTTGGATTAAAATTAAAAGTAGTTTACTTTATGAGGAGAAGAAGACACTTCCATAATAAGCAATAGTGTTTGTTTTGCATTAGCCCAGGTATATGGCTCACAGAGCAGAGGGCGTAGCTCTCCAGAGTAGCGCTTGCCTTTTGGGATCACGAGATCTGAGACAGATAACTACCTTCTGTATAGAAGGAGTGGGTGGTGCCCAGCACTGTGAGCAAACAGGCACTTCCAGGGTGTGAAGACCTCATGCTCTCCTCCATCCCAGGCGAGGTCTGGGCAGTGCTCGCTCAGGTTTCCCTGGGGAATGGATTTTTCTCTTCCACAGTTCTTTCTGACTCTAGTTCCCTTCTCACGTCCCCTTCCTTGCCCCTGCTCTGTACAAGGGATTGAGATGCTGCTAAAACAAGGATCTATGTGATTGGCACCCCAGTTTAATAGAATTGACATTTTAGTTGTCGCAGTGGGGCACAAAGCAGTTTGTCAAGGTCTCCCGAATCTCTTGCATTGCTACAGCTGCCACAGCTCAGGCCTTTGCATTTCTAATCGTACTCTGACCGCTGCATTTAAAATTACAGCCGTCCCCTCCAGCCCCTTAATTACTGGCCCTGGCCTACGTTTTTGTTTTCTTCTTCTGTGACACTTCGAGTCCTACTGTATAATTTGTACTCTGTCATTTCCCTCTTCATACCTGTTGTTTATTGCCTGTTGTTTTCAAGCTCAGCTCAAGGTCAGGGTACTTGGTTTTGTTTATTGATCACTGACCCAAACACCTGAAAACAGGACCCATACAGACAGGCCCCACACACCTGACCGCCTGACTGAGTGTAGAATCATGTCAGCGTGGCGGGTGTAGCCGATCTCATTTACTGTCTGGATCCCTGCATTTCAGGTCTGGCTACTGTTGTCCAGGGACACTATTGACACTGCCTAAAAGTGACTTTGAGTGGTTTCAGTTCTGAAAGTCGGAGAGTAGCACATAGTTAGCGATTGTGATATAGTGGTTAAGGTGTAGCTTCTTCCTGCAGAGAGCACTGTAGGTGCTGTGTTGACTGTAGTGTTGCAGGACCCACGAGGGAGGAACTCATACTACAAAAGTGATTCAGTTTGTTCAACACTGAGAGAAATGTTCACAGTTAGAACGGATGGTCCTAGAAGGTCCTGGCTCTTTTTTTCCTTTCTCTCTATACTGTGACTTCTCAGAATGCCATCTGGTGTGTCCACTGCTGTCAGAGGAAGCTTGTTCTTGTAAAGGTGCAAGGGCCCAGATGCCGTGCAGGCGAGTAGATGTCATCTCCTCACAAAGTAAAGGGCTCACACGTGTGTGTCTTCTGTGTGCTCTGTTGTTGCACAGAAATACAACCAGCAGTGCTTCCTTCTGCCATTCTTACACTCAGGAACATGTGCTCTTCTCTTGCACGTTCTGATGCACCCACACTGACACACACACAAACACACACAGGCACACACACATATACTCAGACACACACTCATCCACACAGATACACACACACAGACACACCCACACAGACACACACACATACAGACACACACACACACACATACACAGACACACATATACACATACATAGACACACACAGACATACACACACAGACACACAGACATACAGACAAACACACACAGACACACACACACTCCCACAGCTTTACCTTTGTGAGATTTCTTCCCAGCTTTTGTCCAGCTCCACATCCCCACCTTTCTGTTATTCCTGAGGTCTCTCAGTCTGGCCCGAGTGTCAGCTCACTGCTTCCCTTCTCCCAACTGCTCTGCACCCTCCCTGAAAGGGCCTGAAGACAGGAAGGCACCAGCTCTCCTGAGCGAACTGCTCTCTTTGTGGGAGGATGTGTCCCTCGCTGTGAATGCTCAGCAGCGTGGCCCTCAGTTTCCTAAAGGCACAGTCTTAAAATGGCCCTTCTGAGTTTAATTTTCTCCTTTTGGCCTTTTAAGGACTGGAGTTGGCTTTCAGATGGACTTCTGTGACTGACACACCTACGTACTCCTTCATCTGATCTGCGTTTCTCCTCCTACAGACATGGCTGTAACTTACTGTCCCACCCCCACTTTTGGATGAACAGTTTCTTTCAAGAATTTGCTTGAGCTCTTTTCAGAAAGCATTCTAGATCTTTAGTTACTTTAATATCTGTCTCTGCATCTCTCTTTTAAAAGGGTGGGTCAGTCTTGACTTACTTGGGGGAAGAATGCATGTGGCTCGAGTTTGCTCAGATCTGGGGACTTTTTACCTAAGACCTGCTTTTCAGTTTGTTGTCGAGAAGCTCTGGGTCATAAAACAGACGGACTAATACTGGGTAGTGCTCTGGTTCCCTCCTGGGTGCTGCTTACTAGCCATGCAGTTCTGGGCTAGTGATCCCAGCCCAGTTCCCCTTAGCTTCCGCATTTACAGAATAAGAGGCTTAAAGGAGATATCTCCAGCGGATGCTCTAATCCCCTTGATGCAAAATAGTATGAGCTCATATGCTTAAGAACCTTCCCCTAGACTAGCAGGTTTATTGAGAGGTAATTTACACAACATACAGTTTCCTCTTGCAGACGTACAGTTCTGTGGCTCTAACTTGACGTACAGATTTGTTCGTCATCTCCACAGTCAGTTTTGTAATGGCCTCATGCTGCAGAAGAACCACATACCAGCCGTTCCATGCTGCCCATCCTTCCTAACTCCCTGCAGTGCTTGGAGACTGCTGATGGACTTTATGACTGTCTGCCTACTGCAGACACGTTCTGTAGATGGACATACATGCTGTGTGGCAGCCTGGTCCTACTCAGTGTGACTTTGCTGCTCTACACAGTGAGTGTTTTGAATGAGGGAAGCTGTAAGAGATATTTTGGGGATCCAAATGTTCGGCCACGCAGTGCTTCAACTACGTGCTCACTGGCCACTGTTCTTAGAGCAGACAGGACCATTAGTTCAGAGGTTTGGTCATACAAGGAAGGAAGAAAGCTCAGTGAAAATGGTAGCGAGCTGCCCCACAGGAGGTGAGGGTGAGGCATAGTATTCTAGAGTTGCAAACACGTGGAAGACAAGCAATGCAGCCTTCATATGGAGAGGAGCAGGAAAAGTTAGAAATGCCAGCAGTTACTACCAGTGCCACCCTCCCAAGGCCTGTGCTACCATGAAGGACTTTATTACCAAATGTGGCACTTACCAGTCTAGAAAGGCAGGCTGGGCAGGTGGGTTCAGCCTCCTTACCAATGGGCTGACGCTGACTCAGAGTTTGTAATGCTGTGCATTGAACAGCTTCAGGTGGGGATGCTGTGACTCAGCTCTGCTCTTCCTACCTCGAGCTGGGTCCTCCCACACACACAGTTTTGGAATCCTCTGGCCTGTTGTCCAAGGGGAAAAAAAGTGAAAGACTCTTGTTACAATTCTGTTTTCTCCTCCACTTTATTTGTTTATTAAAATATTCTTTTTTCAAGTTAGGTACAATTTAATTCTTACAATATTTTCATTTTATTTTCTTAAAATCAGCACGTGAAGGGATGGATTCCTTTTTCTTTTTCATTTGGTTGATCTCCTCCAGTATGTGCCCCCAACTCGCTTCCCCTACACGCCCCCAACCTGCCTCTCCTGCATGTTCCCCCGGCCCATCTTTCCTCCATGCCTCCAGCCTGCCGTCCCTCCTCACTTGCATGCTTTTAGTCCCAGTGCTTCCCCTTTAGCTCCAGTGCTCCTCCTTTAGCCCCAGTGCTCCTCCTTTAGCCCCAGTGCTCCTCCTTTAGCCCCAGTGCTCCTCCTTCAGCCCCAGTGCTCCTCCTTCAGCTCCAGTGCTCCTCCTTTAGCTCCAGTGCTCCTCCTTTAGCTCTAGTGCTCCTCCTTTAGCTCCAGTGCTCCTCCTTTAGCCCTGGTGCTCCTCCTTTAACCCCAGTGTTCTTCTTTTCCCTTCATAGAAATGTCCAGTTTTTTTCTCTCCCTCTCATTCCCAGCTTCCTCCTTCTCTTCTCTCTCTGTCCTTTTTTTTGTGGGAATGGGGCCTGTGTACTCCAGACAAGCACTCTGCCATCAAGTTATATGTACAGCCCCAAAGACTTACTTAACTGTCGGTTGATTGAGCTGTTCTTTCTAGGAACCTAGATAGGAGCTATGGAAAATCCAGTACCCTGCTGTTAATGGTTAATGATTGTTCCAAGTATCCATCTGTCTCCTCTGATTTTATTCACAGAAACAAACGTGAGGTAACTATAAACGCAAGAGGTGTGATGAGTCACTTTCCTGGTGTAGCTGTGCTTAAGGTCGAGGAGTAGAGACTGGGGTGTCTCTCGTGCAGCAGCTTCTGGGGTTGTGTGCTGAGATCTCGGGGCAGGTCTGTCCTGTGGCCGTGTCCTGCTAGGAGAGCAGAGCACTGCTGTGAAATTCTCACCGTCCTCTTCTTCTCTGACCAGGGTTTGAAGGGAGCACCTGCGAGCGGAATATCGACGACTGCCCACACCACAAGTGTCAGAACGGAGGGGTTTGCGTGGACGGTGTCAACACATACAACTGCCGCTGCCCCCCTCAGTGGACAGGTAGGTGTGAGGTAGAGTAGGGCAGAGGCAAACGAAGCTCCTTCCAGGTGGGGTCGTGTTCATGTTGCCACAGGTGCTTAGCTGTCAGAGCGAGTGGAGCCTGGCTCCTGTACCCACTCTGAGTGTTCACAGGTACCACTGGGCAGGAGCTCTGAGCTCAGAGCTGGGACAAGCACTGTCGGCTTGTGGTCTACACACAGAACATGCTCAATGGGTATCTGAGAGGGGAAAAAAAATCCTACTTTGATGCACAACAGACTGAGCATACCTCAAGAACCATAGCTCATGGTGTATCTTGGGCAGACATCTGTCCTACCTCATTGCTAGGGCAGTGGGCAGGGACTCTCCATGACGTCATTTGTACTACGTCTTCTTCCTTTTCTGTATCCTTTTTACACAGTGACGTAAAGTATTGTTTTCCTATCAGTGACATGATAGGTGAGCTGTACTTAAATCCACACTCTTTTTGAAGTTTCTTGTGTTTCTTAGGTTTGCAGTCCACTTTTTGAAAGCTGAGCGATCTTATGCAGATATTTGGCTATAGATTCTGTTCCTGTTGACGTTTTTATCTGTGGCTGATGTAGACATAAGTAGAAACTGGTTGAGAGATGAAGAGCTGAAAGAAGAGTCTTTAAAATATTAAGTGTGTCCAGCATGCTGGTGCACACTTTTAATCACAGCACTTAGAAGGCAGAGGTAGCTAGATCTTTGAGTTTGAGCCAGCCTGGTCTACAGAGCATGTTCTAGGACATCCAGAACTACTCAGTGAGACTCTGTCCTGCCCTGGCCATCACATTTCTATATATTTGTGTAGATTGTGTGTGTGTGTGTGTGTGTGTGTGTGTGGAGTGCATATGCCATAGCATCATCTGGAGGTCAGAGGACACATCCTGGTTGTGTCTTTATACTTTCCTTCCACCATGTGGGTCCTGGGGATTGAACTCTGGACATTAGGCTTGTGCAACAGGAGCCTTTCTTCTCTGCACTATCCCAATGGTCTAAACTAACAGTGTTTTGAGAGAAATTGACTGGCTTAATGCGGAAGAGGGAGGAGTAAGTTAATGTGACGAGAAACCTGAACTCTCCTGCAGGAAGCAGCCAGGGCTCTGGGTCTCTGCCCTGCTTTGCCTTCTCTGAAATATGTAATTATTCAGAGTGCCTCAGTACTGTAGACCATGGATAGAAAACTCTCAAGAGGATTTATAACTTAGTGCTGTGATTGTTTTCTGAAGCGCTGGTAATTCAGCTTCTAATCCTCGTTCTTTTCAGTGCTTTCCCACAGGTCTAGAGTTGGACTTGTGCAGTTTCTTCACGATGTCCGCTCCCGGGACGTCATTTCTAACACCTCCCGTCAGGTTCCTTCTATCTAGCTTTTGCCGTTCCTGTGGCACATTTTTTTCAGAAACCGTTTTCTCTTCCAGCTTAAAAACTATCAGGATGTTAATTATGTGGGAAATAGTCACTGCTAATATTGGACCCTGTCTTTCTGAAGATGTAGTGTACAGGGTTGGGATAAATGCTTTCAGACCTTGGCTCTGTGCTAACCTCTGCTTGTTCTATGGTCCATGGGCATTATAACTGACTATTCCCCCATGCCACACCAGGCTGCCTGCTCTAACCTTGCTTCTGGAAAGGCTCTGTTAGGGAAGGGGTCTACGAGGATCGGTGTTTAACCTCAGGGTGTCTAGTCAGTGCCTTCCTACAATGGCAGTCTTGTCTCTGGAGTGTCATTCTCCAGGTTCCTGGTACCCGTAGAAAGGGCAGCGGAGGTAATGGAGACAGTCCTCAGGCAGTGTTCGTTTCTTCTGATCACTGTCATGTGATGGCCTTCAGCCTCTCTGTTTGCCTGTTCCTTTGCTCACACCAGCTCTCTGATTTCCAGTGACAAGGCTGTGTCCATCCTCAGATGAAACCCAAGCTCTTCTTGGCCTGGGAGGTGCCAAACCTCGTGTCTGCTCAGTCTTTTTCATCTTCTCCATGTGTATGTGTTAGCTCTTCTCACCCTAGCGATTCCGCCCAGCAGTCCTGTCTGCGCAATCGTGTTTGCACATCCTGGCCCCAGCCGAGTTCCCCTTTCTCAGCTCCCCTCTGGCTGCCTTTCACTGTGATGTGTCCCACAGCTTTACGCACACTGTTAGGTACTTGCTCTGGTGGAGCGATAGAGTTACAGGGGTCAAGCCTCTATGACAGATGTTGGTAGCTGCATTTAACGGCTGGCTTCTGCAGATGCTGAGAGTACAGACATAGTTTTGGTTTCCCAGGAGCCCCGTTTTCATTGCCTTTAGAGCCCTGAGCTCTATATAATTAATAGGAATGAGCAGAGCTTCAGCTCAGGAGTCAGATGTGTTAGCATCTTAATGTGCTAATTACATATTTTCTACTGGGGTATAACCTATGAGCATTCTTCTTCTTAGAGAATGATGCCCAGTGCATACTTAAAGAGAATTAAATTATCTGTCCTTAGCAAATAAATCGTGATTGGGTTCGCATTTTCATCCAGGCTCACTGAGTTTCAAATCTGTGATCTCTCTTTCTGTGTCCAGTAGGCTCTGTGAGGCGCCTTTTATTTTTTATCTTTTAAGGATAAAGACCACTGAAGTCCCTTTGGTGTTCAAAAGTTCAATTCCTAATTGCATTATTCTAGGATTTCGTGATTTGTTTTCCCTTCTTGGGAACTTTACGGGTGACTCTGAGGTTAGAAGTTCACACTGTGTGAAGGGTTCACTGTCAGTCTGCAGCCTCTCTGCCTGTACCTGGGAACCTAATCCCCTGAGGCTCCCAGCTGCGGTTGAAGTATGGGCTGCTTGGCTGGCGTCCGATAGGCCAGGAGGGTTGCACTGGACTAGTGGGAGAGGAAATGAGGTTCTAGCCCACCCCGAGAGAATGGGCGCGATTAGATGGAAGAAAGGAGTAGGTTTGCACTGCGTGGAGAATCGGGAGTTTGCCCTGTCCTCAGTGATGGCGGCAGGAACAGGGAGAGCAGGAAGCACAGCCCCTCACGGTGGCTTCCAGGTGAACAGACATCTGCACCTCCGTCCACTGTTGATTTGCAGTAAAGAAAGTTTCTTTCTCGTGGGTTTTGTTTGTGGCCTATACAACCCACCTACGTTATTTACTCTTTGGGATCTAGACAATCAATGTCAGCCGTAGGTCTGGTAGTCTTTCTCTTTCTTCAGCTGCCTTAGTTAAGGTGAACACTCTGGAGCCGCTTGTTACGGTAGCTGCTAGTCGTGTACCCGAGGGTGTCTGAATTCAGCTGTGTTGTAATTGCCACACAATACCTGATTTCTGAGGATGTTGGTATAAAAAAGGTGAAATAGTCCATTTGGGAATGTTTAGAGATCGTGTGTTACAGTTACAATGTTTTAGTTACATTGTGTTTAAGAAAATATGCCAAGGGCTAATTCCACATTTTTTAAAAAGTGGCTCTTTGGAGTTTTCGAATCACACCGGTGCCTCTCTCTTTATGTGAGAGGGGCCACTGCAGCTCCTGAGGCTGTACAGAGCGCTGCTGCTGCTGCTGCTGCTGCTGCTGCTGCTGCTGCTCTGCCCCTGCGCATTCCACCGTGAGCATGCCAGCTTCCGCCCCAGGGAATGGCTGTTGTAGCTCAGTACAGAGCTTTTCATCTTGAGTCACTAGTGAGGTTTTCCCCAGATCTACAAGGCTCCAGGACCAGCCAGCTAAGCTCAGGTGTGCTGGAGGCAGGTTGGCTGCTTGGTAGGAGTCCTGATGGAGAAGGTGAACGTGCAGCTGTTCCTGCGGCGGGACAGCGCAGAGAGGGCTGTGCCGGCTCCGCACAGTTCCCTTCATTGTGCAGCCTTTGGCCCCCTGCCATCTTATCTGGGCAGCCCTGCTCTGGCAAATGTCCATGGAAGGGAAGAACTTTAAAAAGCCCCAAATTTATTAGGGCAGTATAGATTAATGTTTTGTCTACATAGATGGTTATTTGAATTTTCTTCTTAAAGGTTCATTTCCTTCAGAATTAGAGTTGACTCTAAGCTCAACTCAGAAATTCCTCTGTGTGGCTGCTTTTGGTTTTGGGTTCATTCCCAGGGCAGATGTGATTGATTTTCCTGCTCTCATTATTAATCCAGAAATGTAATTTCAGCTTGGGCCTGGAATAGTGCTCTGGGACACGAAGAGAGGCAAACAGTCAGAGTTAGGTAGAGCTGAGTCAAATAAAACAGACCGCGTCTTCGCTCAGCTCTCCTTTATAGTAAATGCAGTGAGCCTTCGGAGTGGGTTGTGATTGCTCTTGCTCTGTTTTCAAAAAGCACATCTGGCTTGAATTTATGAATGCTTGTGCCAGAGGTGGGCCATGAGCTCCAGGGTTTGGGAACAGAGTTTGTGTCTGATGTTTGGACGCTGAATGAGGTGGCTCTACTTTGGTTCAGCCTCCGATTGGTATGTTGCCTTGGAAGCCTCCCCCCGTGTGTGTGTGTGTGTGTGTGTGTGTGTGTGTGTGTGTGTGTGTGTAAAACTATTGGAATGGAGCGGGAACTAATCATATCATAGGCTAAGATATTGTGTAAGAGTCGACGTGAAAACACTCCTCACACTTCAACTGTCCACCAATTCTTAGACCTGATCACCAGCCCGCCTTCTGAAATGCTGCCTTCTTCCACCCCAGCTTTGGTTTCCTGTCAGTTGGACAGATCATCAGGGTGATCACCTGAAGCATCCACAACCTAGAGGTTCCTTTAAAGCTGCTCTAGGCCGTGTGGGTGGAAACTGCTGTGAAGGCACAGGCTAGGCAGGACGGCCTCCTGCCCATGTCTCCCATTCAGATCTAGCTTGAGCCTCGCTACAGGCCAGCGGCTTATTCCAAGTTTTTAAGTCACTGTGGAATGACAGCATGGATGCTCAGGAGTAGACACCTACTGATCGGCTGGCAGTCCAGGGCTCTCTGAGAGTCTATAAAGAGCACAAAGAAAAGACAGTCCCTACCTTGTAAGCTTTGTTACATGAAGAAACCATGCATGTAATCACAGTAAGAGATAGAACACGTGAATGGACAGATTCAGAAAGAGGTGTGGTGTGGTATGGGTTAGAATTAACATACGTAGTGAGGACTAAGAAAAGCAAACCTATAAACCTATGCTTTGACTGTCATAGGACAGTGTGGGGGGCTCATGGCAGAGAGAGAGGAAAATTGGGTAGAGATGAAATCGACTTTGAAGTAAGTTTTCAGAAAACATTATCAGGAAGCCAGAATAGAGAATACAGGCAGATAGAGGCAGGCCTAGAGCCTCAGATCCTTTATTTATTTATTTATTTTTGTGGTGGGGGCAGTGAGTTTCCCTGAGAATCTATTAGGTTTGTGAGGCAAACTGTGTCCAGTGAGTAAAACAAGATTGAAGCCTGAATTGTGACACACATTCACATTGAAGAATTCACATTGAGGAGGAAGTTGATTCAGAGAAGGAAGCTAAGAAAGGGGGAGGGAAGAGAGCTTGGTCCAAGAAACCACTGCGTCACAGGACGTCCCATGAGGAGAAGGCTTCACCTGCTCACCTCTGCCGTAGCTTCTGTGGTACTCTTGTCTGCTCCACCTGGCTTATAGGTTCAGCCCACGTGGTAGATTGCATATAGTGATAACCAGGAGAGTCAAGAATGATAAGATCATTTTCTTTTTTAATTTCCTTCCTTCCTTCCTTCCTTCCTTCCTTCCTTCCTTCCTTCCTTCCTCCCTCCCTCCCTCTCTCTCTTCCCCCTCCCTCTCTCCCCCTCCCTCTCTCCCTTCCTCCCTCTCTCCCTCCCACCCTCCCTCCCTCCCTCTTTCTCTCTCTCTTTCTAGAGAAAACTGTTATATGTATGATGTATCTTGCATGTGGGTATGTGCGTGATTATGTGCGTGTGAGGGCGGTGCCTACAGAATTCAGGGGTGTATCGTACTCGTGTTGCTGGAGCTACAGGTGGTTGTGAGCTGCCTGATGTGGGTGTTTGGACTTGAACTCAGGTGCCCTAGAAGACCAACATGTGAGCTTAAAAACTGCTGTCTCTCCAGCCCTGAGCACATGTATTCCTTACATGACTGAATCATAGTCTGTGATGTGCACATGCCATGTTTTTGTATGTATTATCAGTTGATAGAAACTTCTGTTGTCTCTGTCTCTTGACTGTTATGAATAGTACTTCAGTAAACATGGAGACAGATGTCTCCATATACTGGTTTCATTTCCCAGTATGGGATTGCTGGATCACATGGTAGTTCTATTTCTTTAATTTTTATGTGCACGGGTGCTTTGCTTTCATGTTTGTGTATGTACCATGTGCATGCAGTGCCCATGGAGGCTACAAGAAAGCATTGGGCATCCTGGAACTAGAGTTACAGGTGGTTGTGAGTCACCATGTGGGTGCTGGGATTTGAACCCAGTTCCTCTGGAAGAGCAGCCAGTGGTCTTCACTGCTGAGCCATCTCTCCAGCTCCTGGTAGTTCTATTTTTAGACTGTGAGTAGTTTCCATACTAATAGGTCTTCTTATCAACAAAGTTCAGGAGCTCCACTTTTCCCTCATTCTCCAAATTCTAGTTAGTGTTTGCTGTTGGGTATCTTTTTGATAGAGCAGCTCTTACAGGGATGAGAATGTCTCCTGACTCTGATTCACCTTTTCTGTCCTCCACAGATTTTTCATTTGTAATCTGGGTTTTAAAAATTCACTTTACAGTATAGTTAGGACTTTTGAAATTGTAGTGCACCTTTTTAGTGTCTTGGACTGTGAATGTGACTTTGGTGCAGCTAGTTAGTTATACTGTAACTATCTTCTCTCTCTCTCTCTCTCTCTCTCTCTCTCTCTCTCTCTCTGTGTGTGTGTGTGTGTGTGTGTGTGTATGTGTGTGCCTTCTTCATTTTTAGTCATTTCATGTGTGTGCCTTCTTCATTTTGACCACGTTTTCAGTCAGTTATGTAACTGTGAGTGATGTTTATCAGGAGATGCAGTGGTGCACTCTGGGAGCCATTGGGAGCCGGGAGCTTTTTTGGCTCAGTTGTCTTCATATATGAAAACATTTTGCTAATATAGAACTCTTGGGTCACCAATTTAAGCTGAGATTTCAGGCATGTCCCCTTTGCTTCTGCTGATGAGTCCTGGGTGGGGTGGAGTACCAGACATGTGTTTCTTCCTCCTTGGTGATCAGCATCGCTGTTCTCGCTGTTCTCTTTGTAAGCTCTTAAAGGTCATCTTTCCCTCCCACAGAGCTCAGCTCCTCTCCCTTGCTTTTTCCGCCTGCCTTCCCTTTCCTTTGCATCTTATGAGAACATCTCAAACTCTTCTCTTGTAACCCCAATTATAGTTTCTTGTCTTCTGTCCTTCACAGCGCATGACCCTGAGTTTTATTTGCAGTGCATTCTTGTTTTCTTGTGACACAGTTACCTTCATCCTTCCTGTCTCTGCTGCTTCTCAGCCCCTTCCACTGACCCTTCTGTTCTGTGTTGTTTTAGAACCTGAGTTTGTCAGTGTCTTGAGAGCTGAGAACCCAGTGTTGTTCAGTGTACTAGTTCCTGGCAATATTTTTACAGTGTTCTCTTCATCTGATCGTATGTGGCACACATCCATACTTTATATTGCAGAACCTTTAATAGTCCCATGTTCATTCTGCACAGAGTAACTGCTTGTCTGTAAATAGAGAAAATCTGGGCTGTTTGGATCCGCTCACCCTGAACCTCCCTGTGAGGTGAGGGCTTTCCTATGTGAATTGGCTTAGAACTGAGGAGCCTAAAGAAATGGGGATGGAGCCAATGCATGGGCCTTCCAGTGAGGATATTGAAGCTTGGCACCACCTTCCTCTCTGGAGAAGCCTCTGTGCGAGGGGTCAGCTTCCTGAATGCTAGCTCTGGCTCAGGTCTCCACAGAGGCCGAGCCCGGCTGTGCTTTGGTGCTGTTGCATCCGGAGTTTGCCCCAGATGCACCTCAGATTCTCCTGTTGCTATAGTGGCCACAGGGGCCTGTGCCTTCTCTGTGCTTTAAATTGCTGTTGACCTGGTGGGGTGAAGTGGAGTTCAGACCATTCTTCCTGTAGCAGGGCAGGCTTTCTGAGACAGAACTCGGATACGCTATTTCTTTGCTTAAATGCTCCTTGTTTTGGGATGGAGTTGCAGAGTGCTGCATGGAACCTGCTCTTGCTGAATCTCCCCACTAGCAGTGCTCACCTTGTGATTCAGCTGCACCCCTTCCTTTTCACTGCCTCAAGTGAACCGTGTTCTTTCTTCATTCAGACGTGTGCACACCATGCCATTCTGCCAGAAATGTTCTCCGCTCCTTCCTTCCATCCACACATATACTCGTAGACAGCCTGCTCGGCCCATGCGTCCCTCCCTCGGGCTTTCACTTCCCTGTTCTCTGGCTCTCTGTTCTCCTGAGGCAATGGGTGCCCATTAAAATACTCGACACCCTGTATTATCGTTGTTTGTGTGGGCATACCCACTATTTGCCTAAAAGTTTACAGGGTAGAAACCAGGGCTGCTTTGTTTGTGGATAATCCTAGTACAAATAGTCCAGGCATGACACCGTGTGTGTGTGTGTCTGTGTGTGTGTGTGTGTGTGTGTGTGTGTGTGTGTCTGTGTGTCTGTGTGTCTGTGTGTCTGTGTCTGTGTGTGTGTGTCTGTGTATGGTATTGAGGCAGTGAATGAATGGATAGGGACATTAGGTTTTCGAGTGGTTTTTGACACCATTTCCCCTGGATTCTTTGTTGAGAACTTTTGTAAATTGAACTTGACACTTGGAAAGATAATGTTAGGCAACAAATGTAAAGAGCTTACAGAGATGTCTGGCATGAAGAAATTTAATGTATACGTTTTTACTGTTAGAGGTCAGTAATTGGTAGACTGGACCTCTCTCCGTGCACCTTACCCAGTTGGCAATGCTCTTAGGAGGACTGCAGGGCGCCACAGTCTTAAACTCCTCTTTAGGGAGGGGGTAGGCTTCAGTTAAGAAGAAAAGTGTTAACACAAACATGGGTTGCTCTTGGATCTAGTGTAGTAGGTTAGAACAGAGATGCTGTTTAGCAAAGAGGGCAAGGGACTTGGGTGAGGAGTTAGTTACTGGGCTGACCAGTGGTATAGATAAGGGCCAAAGGAGACTCTGGGGATGAACAGATTGACATCCTCTGATGCTGTTGGAAAAGTAAGGCTCGGTGCTGTTGAGATTATGGTAATAAGAGAAGACAGATAAATCACTTAATAACAAACATTCCAAGATATTATTAGCTGGGCTTTCTGCTGAGCTGTGGGGATTCAGCAATGAGGTAATGGCTGCCATCGTTTTTCTATAAGGCTTATAGTCTGAAGTAAACAATAGTGAGAAATAATCATCTGACTATGTATAAAATCTAATCTGTGGGGAATGTCTTACAGGATTAGTAGAGGGTGTGAGGAGGTCTGCTTATTGGGAAAACTCATTTTGTTTAGGCAGAACAGGTTTCTGAGTTGATAACAATCCAGATGTAGACTGTAAGAGTTCTGTGGGCAGGGCAAGGTGAGAATGTCCCCAGGTATAGGGAACCATGTGTCCTAGTGTCAAGGTGAAGGACTGCAACCACTTTGAGGTTTGGACAAAGAAGTGGAGGAGCTAGTGAAGAAAACATGACAAGTGCTAGTGTCGTGTCGCACCAGAGACTATCAGAGGGCTTGGAGAAGCAGGTGGCTCAATCCAGGTTACATGTTAAGATCATTCTGAAAGCTCTCTAGAAAATGGCACTGGTTGTGATGCAGGAAACAAGGTTTTTGAGGAGTTCTGAAGGAGACATGTGGAATTAGCTCTGTGAACTTCCTTACTCCATACCTTAGCCCCCCCCCCCCCAGGGAGCAGTGCTGTGCTTCCTTCTGCAGGGTGGGCACACGCACACTGCTGATGGCCAGGTCAACCACCGTGAGTCCTCCAGGTCTGTAGAGCAGCCCGGCTTTTCCTCTGCATAGAGAGAGTCTGTAGAATAAAGCAGAAATGCTCTCTGTGACCTGAAGATAGAAACTCTGGCACTCGAGTGCTTAGTGATTTTGGGCTGGAAGGATGTGCCCGAGGTGACCTTGTCTTGAATTTATTATGGAGGGGAAGGGAACAGGGTCAGGACAGTCAAACTAAACTTTATGTTTCTTGAGTGGCGATTGTTGTCAAAAGTTGTGTTGACTCTTAATGTGCCTGCTGATGTGATGAGATCTTCCCTGTAGACCTTGATGTCCACAGATTGAGGGTGGGGGGCATCTTCAGCTTCCATGGCTCAGCATGCAGTTCTCTGTCTCCCCGAGTGGTGGCAGCCTGCAGCACCTCCAAGTGGAAATTGCTATGAGGTGATTATTGTCCTCCGAAGACTTTCCTCTGAACTCTGCGCAGTCTACTTGGGGAGTTGACAGCGTGGTTTGTGTTGACCCAGATGACTTACCAATGGGGCTGGGCACCGACACAAGTTTCCCTTCCCATGGCACACTTTGATTTGCTAGGTAGCTCATGGCTTAGTGTTCTTCCTCTCTTCCTGCTTCCGCCTGTATTCGCTGGTCATTAATCATTACTGTCAGTCATGTCTTCCCCCGACTGTTCTTTGCCTGTTACATCAGGTCCACAGTTCATATTCAGATTTAAAGTCTCAAACCATCTCCAGCCTTTAGAACAACACTGTCTTCCGAATCTGCCTGTGTTGAACCTTCCTTCTGAAGTAAGCCTCCTTCCTCCCACAAAGGCAAGTGCTTTGTTGCTGTGGGGAGTGGGGAAGCCAAATGACCGGAGAGCATAGACCCAGTCTTCCTGTGAGTGCCAAAATATTCCATCCAAATGTCTCATGGTCTCTCTCTGCTCTGCTACTTTCATGGGGTTTCATGTCTTTATCTCAGACAGCTGGGAATCTCACTGGACTTTAGGAACTGGGGGCAGGATCCAAGGCTGAAGATGTAGCTGAGTGGTAGAGCATTTGCTCAGCATGTGCAAGGTTCTGGGTTCGATCCCCAATACTGCCACAAAAGGGCCTGGCCTGAGGAAGGAATCCGGTTTGGAGTTAGCTTGGTAAAGGCTTTGGGTCAGTGCTCATTGACCTTGGGAAGCGTCCTTGCGGCTGAGCCTCCCTCTCTCTCTCTCTGGGCTTCCGCCTGGTTTGCTCCTGCATAAGCACATGTGGACATTCGTTTGGAAATTTCGGATTGCAGTAAGAATCCCAGCTACTGTTTTCAGCATCTTCGATCATAGAGCTCGGTGACAGAGTTGTATGAAGGAGGGAAAAACTACGAGAGAGGAATCTGGCAGGCTCTTGTCCCACAGCCTTTGAGAAAAATGAGCTGGTTAGCGGAAAATCACATCTAAGCTGGCGTGCCCTTGGATGAGTAGATTTCATGTCTAATGAGCAGTGTCAAGGGAGTATATAGATACAGTCTCATGGAGGAGGCAGTGAGCTGCCCACCCCTCAAGCAGGTTTTCATTTCAGGCCGAGCTCTGCAGCTGTGAGTCCCCCCAGAATGACTCATGGTCTTGGTCTTCACTCCCCCACCTCGCACGCCTGTGCCCTTGGAAAGATGCACCATGTAGGTTGGTCTGATAGGTTGGGCTCACACGAGTCTGTGTGAAGTTTCATGCAAGGTGGACCAGTCACAATCCCAGCTTTCCTGCCTCCACTGCCTGCCAGGGGCTCCTGAGCCTGTTGTACAGTTACAAATGACATGGTTTTGGTGACAGCTCACAGTGTCTGCTTCACTGTGGACAATCCAGCTATTAGTATCGTTTCCCAGGAGTGTCAGGTTTCTTTTCCAAGGAAATATTATTTTACCTACTTTGTCTTTCTTACCCAGTCTCTCTTATAATAGTGTGTATAAAATATATTTTTAAACATAACAGTGTCTCATACCCAGATTTATCTCGGGGCCTCACTGAAGAATGGTGACATGGACCATGCTTGCATTCCACACGTCAGTGTGGTTCAGGGGCAGCACAGCCATCTGAGGTAGTGCAAGTGCCATGGGCTAGGCTCAGCAATTACCCAGTTTACAGCAGCTCCTTACCTACTTCATCATGTATTCATTTCTCAGCCCCGCCTGAATTCTAATAACACAGCTGCCACTCTTTGAAGTAGCATTTTTGCTACAAGCGTAAGGCAAATGATCTGTACCCATGACATCATCTGTCCTGGGGTGTGTGTTTGCACTCTGAGCTCTTCTGCCTTCACCGTGTTGCTCTCTCGCTCTCCTCTTTACTCCCTTCCCCTCCCTTCATTCTGTACACCTTCCATCTTTACTTCTTTCCCTTCCCCTTCTCCCCTTTATCACTTCCTCCTTCCCTTTCTTCCTCAGTCATTCACTCATTCGGTCTTTCACCACTTTGCTTACCACCTCACCCCATTACTCATTCACCCCAGAATTCATTCACCCCATCATTCATTCATTCATTCATTCATTCATTCATTCATTCATTCATTCATTGCCTTTCTTTTTCACTTGTTGGCTCCCTTACTCCCTCCCCTTCTCAGTTAGTCTGCCTGGAGTCATTGATACTTTTGATATAATCGGTAGAACTTCTTTCAAATCAGGAAACTTGCTGCACACAGAGAGCCTGCTCAGCACTGTGTGGGCTGGGTGGCGCCCAGTCAGCTGACTCAGGGGACAGGAGCCAGCAGTCTGAGTGCCGTGCTGGATTCTACTGCCTTAGCCAGTCAGTCTGTGGCATGATGTCTTCAGTCCAGTAATGGAAAGAGACCGAGATGTAACTTGGTCAGACGCCCACCCTACATCCAGCAGTATCCTGGGTAGTCATAAGCGCTCTCTCAGAGGCCCTGCAAGTGAAGCAAGGGGAGGAGCAGGGAGGTCTCTTCTGAGAGACCCCAAACATCCACATCCATCCTGTCAGGCCAGGCAATGGCCTGTGCTGCAAAGATGCAAGAAGCCCAGACAGATTGTTTGCAGCGAGGTTGCAGGAGAGGAGGGTGTAGCTAAGCAAGGGTGACAGTTGTACTGGTTCTATAGTAGAAGGGAGGAGGGCCAAACCCGGCTGAAGCACGGGCGGTCAGATAGCTTGGGTCAGACTCATTTAGCACAAGCCTGAAGTGAGGATGCCACAGCCGGGCACAGTGTGTGCCTGCTGTAGTATTTTTAAAATTCAAACATTCTGTGATTTTTTTTTTCATAAGTAGATTGCTAATCAGAATGCCTCCCTTCAATTGACCATTGAGGTTAATTTATTTGTTTACAAAGGGGGAATGAATAATTTTTCTTGTTGTTGTTTGGTTTTAGAATTTGTTATGATTCAGAGACTTCAGATAATCTAATTTTGGTAGCCTTTGAAGCAAGAACTGGTTTTAAAATAGTTCCAAGAAGATGAGTTTATTAATTTGTTTTATAATCCAGGTGGCCTGAATCTAAACTGCTTTTGTGGATCATGAACTCCTTGTAAGGAATAGAAAGCATTTCCTTACTCTGTGCCCAGGATTCCTTCCAGTAGTTCATCCCCCATGGGAGCACATGCAAAGCGGTGGGCCTCATTCAGCTCCTACTGCATAGGGTGCCCGTGCCCCTCAGGGGAGACCATGTGCTTATTCCCACTCTTCTTGGCTTTTTCTTTCACGTCTACACTTTACTGGGGCTTTTGTTTTAAATCTTTTCCCTATATTCTTGCTCACCCCAGCCTTTAAGAACGTTATGGTCTCTATTTTGTGAGAGTTAACGAGAGATGCCCGGGACCCTTTCCCAGCAGTCTTTGTTAGTAACATCATGCGAGATGACGGCAGTGTCGCAGCCAGGGAGGGCGTTGACAGGGTCACCATCCATGCCTCTCCTTGCTCCGTTCACTCTTAATTACATGCCTGCCTCCCTCCCCCCTCCTTCCTTTTTATGTGTGTGTTTTGCTTGCACGTATGTCTGTGCACCACATGTAAGCCCTCAGAGGCTGGCAGAGGGTGTTGGATCCCCTGGAACTGGAGGGGGCTGGGAATCAAACCCTGGTCTCTGAGAAGAGCAGCCTGTGAGTGCTCTGAACTGAGCCATCTCCCCATCCCTGCTTTTCCATTTCTTGGCCCAAGAATTTAGCTAAGACAAGGGTTTGCCTTTTACTTGGCTACCTGGATAAGTTTTCATGCTGTCAGAGCTTCCAGAAAGGCCATTTCTGTTCTGATAAGCATCATTTGTATAACTCAGGGTCACCTTAAATTTCATAAGAAGACACAGAATCCTGAGGGTGCCATTTGCATCAGCTTCAGGCAGCTCAATCGCGGGCTGTTAGGGTACAACTCATTTATGACCTAAGGGTCCTAACCCGTCATTCTTTCCCCCAAAAGGGCAGTTCTGCACGGAAGACGTGGATGAGTGTCTGCTGCAGCCCAATGCTTGTCAGAATGGAGGCACCTGCACCAACCGCAACGGAGGCTACGGCTGCGTGTGTGTGAATGGCTGGAGTGGGGACGACTGCAGCGAGAACATCGATGACTGTGCCTTTGCCTCCTGCACGCCAGGGTCCACCTGCATTGACCGCGTGGCCTCCTTCTCCTGCCTGTGTCCGGAGGGGAAGGCAGGTAAGGCCAACAGAATGACTGAGTTGGAGGTGGAGGAGGCCAGAGGCTGTGAGCATGTATACTCTGGCCTTGTCTTTCATATGGCACCTGCATTGTTGCAGTCTGAGGGGACACTACACAGGACCATTGTGCAGTCTGCTAGTGAAGGGCTAGTCATCTTCCCTAGACATCTAACTCCAGTAGATTACTCAAGACTCTGGCCAGAGAAGTGCCTCAGAAATCCAGACTAGATGAGGCATCCACGGACTCAGGGAGTCGGTTTAAGATCCAATACCCATTTGTCCAGAAGAGTGTTTCTGCATGTGTGCCTCTAGGAGTCTCTTAGGAAGAACTCTTTAGGGGCACGGTTCACCTTGTTTTCTGGACAGAATCTGGTTTTAGGGTGTCTTAGGACTTCTATTCCTGAACAAAACATCATGACCAAGAAGCAAGTTGGGGAGGACAGGGTTTATTCAGCTTACACTTTCACATTGCTGTTCATCACCAGAGGAAGTCAGGACTGGAACTCAAGCAGGTCAGGAAGCAGGAGCTGATGCAGAGGCTATGGAGGGATGTCACTTACTGGCTTGCTTCCCCTGGCTTGCTCAGCCTGCTTTCTTATAGAACCCAGGTCTACCAGCCCAGGGATGGCACCACCCACAATGGGCTGGGCCCTCCCCGCTTGATCACTAGTTGAGAAAATGCCTTACAGCTGGATCTCATGGAGGCATTTCCGCAACTGAGGCTCCTTTCTCTGTGATAACTCCAGCTTGTGTCAGTTGACACAAAGCCAGCCAGTACACATGGGTAGCAGAGCACTGTTGAGGCAAACCCATTAGAAGACCATACCTCAGTCAAGAAAACCAGTGCCTGGCAGTCTTAAGACATCCTTATATTTCTGTCTTTCCCAGAGCCACATCTCTGGCTTTGTGGAAGAAGCCTTAGCCAATTGCAGACTGGATAGTCCGGTTCCCACCAGAACTCTGCAGAGCAGGAAGCCTAATAGTAACGCCTCCTCCCTCCTTCACTTCCTCATGCCTGGGCACTTGGCAGATCCCTATCCCGCTTCCCCTGGCACCTGACCCAGGAATGTGCTGATGTGATTGCTCGAGTGCTGGAGAATAGACAGGTGACGCTCAGTTCCGAGACTAGGGAGATGCCAGTGAGCCCGTGGTCATTAGGGAATGTGACATTAGAGAAGGGGGATGCTGGATAAAACCCTGGAAGCATACGTACATGAACACTTATCAGAAATTCAGATTTATCTGGACAGCTGCTGTTTTTGTTTGCTAATGCTGGTACTCTCCACAGGATATCTCCATTTTCCTGCGTTCCTCCACAAATGCACACCCTGCCCTGAGAGTTCTAGCACAGAGCTCTGGCCCGAGCCCAGGTTGTCAGCAGCAGCTGAGGGCTGTGGCACGTTCCTAGTGTAGGATCAGATGGAGAAATTGTTGCCTCCAGATCTTGGAATTAAGTTTGGTCCTCCTACTTTTGACGATGTAAAAGCATTTCTCTAAGAGAGATTTTGTGTGTGTGTGTTCTCTTGCTCTATCCTGAAACAGGTCTCCTGTGTCATCTGGACGATGCCTGTATCAGCAACCCTTGTCACAAGGGGGCGCTGTGTGATACCAACCCCCTGAATGGGCAGTACATTTGCACCTGCCCACAGGGCTACAAGGGTGCGGACTGCACAGAAGACGTGGATGAGTGCGCTATGGGTGAGTGCCTGGCATCTTCCCTGGACTTGGAGGTTGTGTCAGCTCAGCAAGTGTTTCAGTGGGAGTGTTTTGTTCTTTAGCTGCGGTTACACCCAAACCTTGGGTTTTTTTTTCCCTGTTCTATGCACATAATTTACAATCGACCTTTCCTGCATGTGCATTCTGGGAACTAAATGCAATGGCAGGTCTAGACTTGATTCTTACTAGAAGCTCCTGAGCTGGGATGAGGGCTCAGCTGTTAATTATGTACTGTGTTTGCAAAAGATCCAAGTTCAATTCCCAGAACCCACATCAGGCAGCTCACAATCCTTGCAACTTCAGCTCCAGGGACTATGACCTCATCTTCTGGCTTCAGACAACCATACATACACATAGCTAAAAATAAATAAAATTAATATAAAGTCCTACCTCAGAATGAGTTTTAAAAAACAGCACGAAATTAGAAATCCCTCTTGTCATTTCTTCTTATAAATTAGCAAACAAACCTGGAAACAGTGATGTTGTTTAAAGTGGGCCCCTTGTGTTGTAGATTTCAGACTGCCTCCATTATCCACATTTGTGGAAACTGGTTCTTATGTATTACAGCCAACAGTAACCCTTGTGAGCATGCAGGAAAGTGTGTGAATACAGATGGTGCCTTCCACTGTGAGTGTCTGAAGGGCTACGCAGGACCTCGCTGTGAGATGGACATTAACGAGTGTCACTCAGACCCCTGCCAGAATGATGCCACCTGCCTGGATAAGATCGGAGGCTTCACCTGTCTATGCATGCCAGGCAAGTAGGGCTGGTCGGCTGTGCTGGCCGAGGACTCACCAACTCCATGCCTGTGGTTCCCCAAGTGATTGAGCAGAGTTGAGTCCAGACCCCCTCCAAGCCCCACAACTGCAGAGTAAGACAACCGGGTGGTTGGAGCAAAGCAGACCAAATCCAACCGGACCATCCCGTCACCTTCCCTCTCCACACAGTGGAGAGCCTCGGGAGCCATTTCCCACAGGAACCCTCTAACACTTGAGTTTCCTGGTGCTCCAGTGGATTACATGCGCCACCCCATTATACTTAGAGAATTAGACATTAGCCATACTTAATGCCGGCACCTGCTGCTTACTCAGGATGAGGCCCTAGCTTAGTTGTGTCCTGGGACAATTCCTCGGTGGACAAAGGCAAGATGACGTGACAGCACAGGTCAGCTGCTCTGTTATAATGGAAGCCAGCACTGTAGCCTCGGAAGGAGCACCTCCTAATCCTGACCTGCACCCCAAGTCACACCACTTCAGTTGGTCTTAGGAAGAGAGTGAGGGCGAGTCTAGAAATTCGAAGTTGGCCAGCATGTCGGGGGGGGGGGGGGGGTCCATTTACATGCTGTGTCTTGGAGTTAACCCTTGCACTGGTCACTTTTCTTGCTGTGGTGACATACCTGACAGAACCAATTAAAGTCCCACAGGCGGGTCAGTCCATTGTAGCAGAGGAAGACACTGCTGCAGGGCGTGTGACAGCAGCTCCTCATATATTTTGGTGGGTTGGGATAGGAGAAACAAAAGCAAAGCTAACTATTGCCCCGTTGCTAGGCCCCGTCTCCCAGTTTCCTTGCCTCCTTACACCAGCTGGGACCAGGAGTTCAGGCACACGAGCCTGGGAGGAGTATTTTACACCCATACCCTACCAACCCTGCCCCTTTCCCACACTGGCAAGAATTTCTTGCCATCTACGTTTGGTCCGCCACAGGGACTACTACTCTATTATAGTGAAGACTTTTTTTCTTTGAAGAACTGCTCTTGTTTGCAGAGCTTTTTAGCTCTCTCTGTACATTTGTATTTTCTTGGCTAAAATGCCCCTTTATTTCTGTCTGAACTGCATGTGTGGTCCATTTGTGCAGGTTTCAAAGGTGTGCATTGTGAGCTGGAGGTGAATGAATGTCAGAGCAACCCATGTGTAAACAACGGGCAGTGTGTGGACAAAGTCAATCGCTTCCAGTGCCTGTGTCCCCCTGGTAAGTGCCCACCACCTGCCCCTGTGTTCTTCCCAAACACCAAGCCAGCTGACCACAGGAAGGGGGAGTGGAGTGAATGTGTGTGGGCCAAGCATGAGGAAGTCATTAAAGTAGCTACTTAGGAAGAGACTTTGTGTATGCTGAGGTGGGGAACTGTTTCAGCCAGTATGTCTTCCAAGTCTTCTGTGGCCTGAAGTCCAAGTCTGTTCTCGAATGGCCCCTGACCTGCCTGTCTGTGTGTATATTTAAGAGTTCTCACACCTCACAGAAGCGCAGGATTTTATTTTTTTTCTCGTGAGTCATATTTCTAAATCCCAAGACATTTATTCCATTAAGTCCAGGCCGGCAACATATGTCAGATTTTTTCCAAGGTCTCTCTGCCTCTGCTGATGTTGAAGGCATGCCAGCCGGCTGCCGTAGACAGTGGCTTTTCTACTTAGTCTCCAGAGTGAAGATCCTTTTATTCTGGGGATACAGTGTCTCAGTTCTTCTTGCTTCCCCCCAGAGATGGTCCAGAGAATCGGGGGAAGAACCCCAGTGCCTCTGACCTCCAAGCTTTGCCTCGGTGACCCTGTGGCATATGCTCTGCCAGTGAGTCAACCCACTGTTTCAGTAAAGGAAGATGGGTCAGTCTCTGATGTGTCACCTCGGTGCTCTTCCAGGTTTCACGGGACCAGTGTGCCAGATCGACATTGATGACTGCTCCAGCACTCCCTGCCTGAACGGGGCCAAGTGCATCGACCACCCGAATGGCTATGAATGCCAGTGCGCCACAGGTTAGTGTCAGCACACCTCCAGTCCTTCTGTCAGCAGGGCTGTCTTCCACTAGCTTTCCTCCCGACCTAACACTACGGCAATGATTGGCTTCCCATATTCTGTCTTACAAATCTGAGTCTGAGGACAGAGATGGAGTCTCAGAGCCCTTCCCAGGGTGTCATGCTACTAGTTTCTAAATAAATACTTAAATAAAAACACGGTCACAAATAGAGTCACAGCATGAGTTAGAAACAGGTTCTCAGCACATAGGCATTGTGCCTCTGATTTCTCTCAGGTCTTAGGAAAGCACACTTTGTGCTCACATTGGTGCAGAGCTGATGTCTGTTGTAGGTGTGGACTCTGCTGAGCTGCCTTTTCCTCTTAGGAACAATGCCCCCTGTGGGAGATGCTCCAGACGTTCCCCAGCCTGCTTCTGTGGAGCATGACTTCACAGCAGTGAGGTTAAGTCCTGGATCCAATGTTTAAAGGACAGGAGGGCTGCTGAGACGCTCTGCCACACAAGCCTGCAAACGGGAATTCGATTTCCAGACCTCACGGAGCAAGGAGGGAACCAACTCCCAAAACTTGTTCCCTGACTTCCACATGACCGATATGGCATGTGCACACCCACACCACCTACTTAAAAAATAATGAATTAAAAATAAATTTATAAAAGAGAAAAAAAAATCCCTGGAGCCTTTTAGGAAGAGGGGGAACATGGATTGAAATATATCTCAGTTGTGGGGTGCTTATCTCGTCTTTCAGAGGGTCATAAGTGGTTCATTCATTTTATTTAGTGAGTATTTATTTAGAAACTAGTAGCATGACACCCCAGGAAGGGCTGTGAGACGCCATCTCTGTCCTCAGACTCAGATTTGTAAGACAGAACACGGAAGCCAGTCAGTGCCTGAGTGTTAGGTCGGGAGGAAAGCTACTCAGAGGGAGAATGCGAGGACAAAGTGTGGCGTGCCTTCCTTCCCTGAAGGCCAGGAAGCAGTGAGGCTGAGAAGACAGCATCGGACCCCAGGCTCAGGCACTGGGGGCATTTCAGTTCTGTAAACTCCATCAAGAATCTGTGAGCACAGGATCCCCAAGCGGATTTCTGAACCACACAGACAAGGCCACTGCTCCAGCTGGGGGTCCTGTAGGGTAGCTGGGCACTGCCTTTGGTGTAGACTCAGCACACTTCCTGGTTTCAAAGGCTCCTCACTAAAATTCCTTCTGCAGGTTTCACTGGCACGTTGTGTGATGAGAACATTGACAACTGTGACCCAGATCCTTGCCACCACGGCCAGTGCCAGGACGGGATCGACTCGTACACCTGCATCTGCAACCCTGGGTACATGGGAGCCATCTGTAGTGACCAGATTGACGAATGCTACAGCAGCCCTTGCTTGAACGATGGGCGTTGCATTGACCTGGTGAATGGCTACCAGTGTAACTGCCAGCCGGGTACATCAGGTAGGACAGCCCCTCCCCCTCCTCCCCCCATCCATCCATCCATCCATCCATCCATCCATCCATCCAGAGCCTGTTCTCTGGCATTGTCAGTCTAAGGTGACAGCTTTCTTCCTGCCCTATGTCTGGCGGGGCCTCAGGAATTTCAGGCAAAGGTAAAACCTTGGTAGTTTCGAAGTGGAATGCCTAGGGCTCCTCGCAGGCCAAGCCCAGAGGGGAGCCTGCTTACTAGGCGGGGGCCTGCTCTCTCCTATGGGAGTTCTGGAGCTATTTCACTGGGCAGCCGCAGCTCACACATTTCCCTGAATTCCATTTTACCTGTGAGAGGAACGATCTTGAACACAGCTATAGCTGTAGACAGAGAGGTACTGTGAGAGATCAAAGGGAAATGTCTTAGTGGAAGATTAACCAGTGTGAGCCCTTTTGAGCAGAGAACCTGCTGATACACAGGGTGATTTGTTGGGGACTCATCCTGGACTTAAGGAAGTTGGCCTTGGAGGGGGCAGAGGTAGGGGAGTGGGTAGCTGCCCTGATTTTATTGTGTTCCTTCAAATCCATTTCTTCAAACTTGTCAAAGGTCCTGGTCTTCATCCAGGGCCTCACACATGCCAAGTTTGAAAACAAAGTCCTTTTTGAATTGCTCAAGCATACAAAAAACATCCCATGCCTTCACAGCTGAGAATGTGGGCCCCCTCCCCACATTTAGATAACTCCCTCAAAGGGCTGAATAGAGCTTTGTGAAACCTTCCAAAAGCAATTTGCTTCCGGGCTGGTCCCCAGACATGAGAAATTGCAGTCCGAAGGAAAAGTGAGAGATTTACAAGCAGTTGAATAGGGGCCTTTAGAATGGAGGGGCTGTGTCAGGCTTGCTGTCTCCTCATTGTAACAAACATGCTGCAAAGCTGGTGAGTGCTGGGTTGGCAAGGACTCACTTTCCTCTTGGTTATATCCTTTTGCCAGAGTGTATCAGGTAGGCAGGCGATCCTGTGGGGACAGAGGCAAGAAGTTAATATTCATGGCTTGCAGCAGGCATGCGAAGGAAGGCCAGACCCGGCAGCGGCTGTTTGAAGAGTAGAGCAAAGCACCGCAGGCAACATACAGAGTTGCTGCTCGGCATGTAGCGGGAAGGGGCTAGCCTGTGCTGGGGACCTGACTGGAAAACCCACTTAGGACATTGTGGATAGAGTGTCATCGAGTAACGGGTTCTGTCCGGGTATCACACAGTCTCTGCTGGTAGCTTGATGTTTGGAAGGGGTCATCACAGCTTGCTACCCATTCCTGTGGTTTCCACTGTCTGGATGGTTAAAGGGAGAGAGACTCGGTCACTTTTAGAATCTCCTCTCTTCTGTCCTTTATGATGATAAACTGAAGTAATCAATTTGTTCTCTTGAGTTTCAAGTAACCCAAGATGGCTTGAACTAGCTTAAAGGAAGAAAAAACAGAAAAGCAGACAATTCAGCAACAGCATAGAAGCCTCTTGTGGGCTCTAAGAAACTGTAGAATCCCAGAGCTTGGGAGAGGACGGCACAGGCAGGGCCGCAGCAGACCTGAGGTCTCAGGGCTGCTCAGTCAGTGTAGATGCTTGTGGCCCAGCCTGACTGGGTGATTTTTCCAGCTCAGATAAACCATGACCCCAGGGACTAGAGCCGTACCGGCATGCTAGGGCTTCATGGACTGGGGGCTGAAGGCTAGAAGGCCCACCCTTATGGAAGCTTGTCTCCCATTAATGGTCCTTGAGGCTAGCCTCATCAACATAGGAAGGCTTCATGACATTCTGGAACTAGCATAGAGGTAGTAATGATTAACAAATATTTGATCACTAAGAGATAATACAGTTGGTGACTGAATCAACATGGTGGATTTGGCCTAGGAGTTTTACCTATTTATATTCTTACATGAGTTTTTATTTTTATACTTTTATACCACAAAACAGTCTATGGAACCCACAAAGCTTTCTTAGATGCACTTTAATTAATGCAACATGTTTTCTTTCACTTGTTTTAGTTAAAACAGGATTCTGGAAATGTAGGATGCCGCTGTTTCAGCTCACGGTTCAGGCCACTGCCGCTCCTCCTGGCTGTGATGCTTCTCAGCCTGAGGACCGAGAGTTAACAAGCTACACAGTGACAGATTCTAATGTCTTCACCAAAGCTGTGAAGCAGGCACGCGTTTGTTTGGCTATGAGTGTGTAGATATGTGTCCATCTTGTTGGGGCCTAGAGCCTGGATCCTGGCTTAGATGCTGACAGTTTGCCTATATTGCCTTTGTGCCGTTTCCATGACAACAGAGTAGAAGGGACAAATCATGGCTAAGTATGAGTAATCCAGTCCTCTTGGCTTCTCAGTCCTGGATTCTGTGGATTGTACTTGGCGAAGCGCTGCTTTGTTCTGTTCAGAGTGCCTGGATTCCCTTCAGACTTCTGACTGCGTAGCGGAAGTGCTACATTCCTGTGGTAATACACAATCATCTTTCTGGGTCTCTTTACAGGCCTTAATTGTGAGATTAATTTTGATGACTGTGCCAGCAACCCTTGTGTGCACGGAGCCTGCGTGGACGGCATCAATCGCTACAGTTGTGTGTGCTCTCCGGGATTCACAGGTAATGAATGCCCCTTGCCCTTGGACGGGGCATCCGTTAGCCCCGTCGAACTGGGAAAGGGACCCCTAAGTGAAAATCAAACTTTCACCTGTTTCCTGTTTCTCGTCATCTCTGAAGGTTTGCAATCTGCTTCTGTACTTCTCTGAACCAGTTTTCTGTTTCCAGACCTTTCCTAAGTGGAAACGCAGCATTTCGTTTAGCGTTTCAGGTCTCATGTTTCTTGCTACCTGAGAATTCCTAGCAGACTGTAATTTTCCATCACTGTGCTTGAGTTAATGCCTCCAAAGCCACCTTTGTGTCCCTCCAGGCAGTGGCCAGTGCCTTCTGTAAAGCTGTGCCCAAGGTAAACATGCATGAAAACGCTGACTGCTTGCCCTGGGGTCTTGCCTCTTCTGGGAGCCTGTTTGGGGAGGGCATAATTTGAAAAGACCACCAAATAGTTTGGCTACAGTGAACAAGATCACTTTGCCCATGGAAAAAAGTAGATTAAAATAATACTGCATTGTGACTTTTCCTGAGGTATGAACCTCTAGAGAATTTGCACATGTACCCATAGATGAAGTACAACCCACACATTCTCTCTTCTTCCATATCTGCATGTGTGTGGTAATGTCCAGAAAGAGCAGAATGCACTATGTATCCCAATGATAGGACCTTTACCATAATTAGGTCAACAAGGGCCCAGGCTTCCTCTGGAGTCTTTATGACAAGTTTTCCAGAAACATAAATGATGAAGTTAATATTAACAAGGAAAAGGAAGAAGAGAGAATGTGGTTATCTGCTCCACAGGTGAGCAACCCACTTTAGAGCTTTTGGCAGAGCCAAAGGACAGCCAGAGCCAGGTGAAGAGAATGCTAGGTACTCAGTTTCTCTGTGCCAGTAGTATGGCATGCCAGGAACATTTGTGGCTTTGGTAGAACTCAGTTCTTTCTGGTGACTGAGAGACCAGTGTGTTGAAGGTTTCATGCCCCGGCCCACTGAGGTAACATGGTGAATTTGGACATCCTGAAAGCTGTTCTCCCAGATACGTGGGAGCTAACTGAATACACAGACCTGTTGAAGGGCACTGTGGTTAAGTGTAACAGGAAGAGACTGCCCAATGTGCATGAACAACTATTCTGAGCCAAGAACCAGGGTGCTTACTCCATCTCACTTAGTTGTCACAGCTGCTCCCGCTCCTGTGGCTCTGAGGAGAGGGTAGAGAGCGGAGAGGCAGGGTGACGTTCCCAGTGCCCCACAACCAGGGTCTGCCCCAGAGCCTAGGCTCATTCCCATTGCATGGCCAAGGGGGAGGCTGTTGTAGTTTCCTTTGGGATTTATGTAAGACTTCTCACTGGACTTAGTTTTTTAAATGTCAGTGAATCATATTCTGTCTGGTTTTAACATTCAGCAAATCAACAGGGTCAAGGAGGGAGCACACAGGCTAAAAATACTCTAAAATAAACATAAGGTGTAGCACAAAACTACATAACCAGGAGATGGAATGTTTTGGTTGCTGGGTGGTGCCCTCTTCTTGGGAACTGTTTTCTGGTCCAAGAGGCTATTTTGTAAATCTGTTGCTGGAGATGTCCAAGAGTCATGAGCCATAACTGTGAGGTATTTGGGGTTTTTCCTTCTATTTTGTTTTACTCATTTCCCTTACCATTTTTCTAAGAGCTGTAGAAGATCCAAGGGAGGCCTTTGTCTCTTCTCAGGGCTGTTCTCTGTCCTCTCAGGAGCTCTCGATACTCTGATTTGATGGGGAAAAAAATCAGGCATCATGTGATCCTATAAACTCCATTTCATTTTCCAAAGCCCCTGTGGTGTTTGGATTACAGGCCTGGTGGCAGACTCCCGTAATCCTAGCCGTTCTGGAAGCTCATGCAGGATGGTCACAGACTGAATTCAAGGCAGCTGGGCGACTTAGTAAGAGCTTGCTTCACAATGAAAAGTGAGAAAGCAAACAACAGCAGCAGGACTGAGAGATAAAGTACAGTAGAGCGCTTGCCTAGCATGCATGAGGCCCTGGGTGTGGTCCCAAGTTCCAAAAACCAAACCAAACCAACAAGAACAACAAAGCCCAAAAACTAAAACAAACCAAACTTAGTCTTCCAGAGAACAAACCAAAAGCCCAGCCTCCCCTAGATCTACTGTCTTCCTAAATTCTCCTAACCATCCATGAATGGAATCGTTCTGTTCTCAGTTAACAGATATGAATAGACTATTTCTGATATCCAGTCCTGACCCCACCGTCTACACTGCAGCCTGCTGTCACCCATTACACCGGCTAATTTCCTGTAAATAGTGAGAAACATGCAGCGATTCTTGTGTTTATCACCAATGATCCCCACAAGGTACAGAACTGGCACTGGCCGTTTCTGTTGTCCGATGGGCACGGTGTGATGCAGAACACTGCAGAAGTAGCTGCCAACCTGACATCGGACCACAGAAGCAGGGGCCGTGAGAACTCACCAAAATGGCTTAAAACTTTTATCTTGGAAATTGTTTTAAGGCAAATGAGGGGCTGGGAACATAGCTCCATGAAAGAGTGCTTGCAGATCCCAAGTTTTATCCCCAGTACCACCAAAAAGTGGGGTGGGGTTGGTGGCTTATGCTGAACACTTGGAAGACTGAGGCAAGACATTCAGAGGACAATGGCAGCTATCCCAGACTGTGGGTCTTTACCACAGGAGCCACCAGAGATGGTTCACAGTGCACGGGAGTCCGGCATGCTGTTAATGCCTTACTTGATAGGGTGTCTCTCTTATTTGGAACCTTTTGAACTAAATAAATATAGTGTTACTCTTTTTTAAATGAATTAAAAAAAAAAAAAAAACCCTGAAACCTGATTTAGGACACTGTGTTCCTGAAGTTCATAAATTCCTTCATAATGGCTGCTAGATTTCACTCCCAGTGCAGTAGGGAACGGTTTAATTCGGAAGCATTTCAGAATGTTAATCCTCAACTATTGGAAATATAAGAAGACACGTGCATGCTTGGTCCATAGTATGTATGTAGCATAAGGCAGAGGTGATGAAGGCTATAACAGACCAGTCTTCAGAATTCAGCTGTGGCTGTGTTCCGGCAAGACCATGCCCACTTTGGCCTCAGGGACGCCAGCACCTATATTTTTAGAGGCTTGAGTGTCTGAACCACATACACCTCTTGAAATGTGGTCGTTAGACCCAAGCCATCACAGTCTGTGGCAATGGGGTCTAGAAATTTGTTGCTGTTTTTAAAAAAGCATTTTATTTACTTATTTACTTACTGGGGGTGCCTGAGAAGGCCAGGCCAGGACATTGGGTATCCTGAGCTGGACATACAGGCATGTGAGAGCCATCTGACATGGGTGTTGGGAACTGAACTCTGGGCCTGAGTGTGAGCAGTCACCGTTCTTAACCACCGCACCATCTCTCCAGCCTAGAAACCATGTTTTAAAGAGATGTTTGTACATTAAAGTTTGAAAACCTCTGGTCTAGACTGGGAGTCGCAGAAGTGTCTTCTCAATTATTGGAGGGCAGTAAATGCCTAATTATAGACTATTTACAGAGGAAGAATATATGTTAACCCTACTCTAAGAATGAAACCAAAGTATCTATTTTTTTTATTAATTTAACATTAAACTAGCAGTTCATTCATTTCTCAGTTAATTGTGAATAACCAGAGATAGAAATGTAAAAACACTGGACTGAGGAAAAGTGACACAACACATTTGAGGCAGAGGTCTGCATGTGTGAGAGCATGTACACACACGCACACATGCACACACACACACACACACACACACACACACATACACATGCACACACACGCACACGTGCGAGCGGCGGCAGCAGCACCAGGAGGAGCAGCTGTCTTTGACATCTGATGTTCTCCTAATGCTTGTGAAGTTCGGAAGTTCTAAGCTACCCGAGAGTGCTGCGGCTTCAGTCTGCTGTCATTAGTAACTTCCCTTCCTTATTAACTGCAACTGCTCCTTGAGCCTTCCTCGCATGGTGTGACGTGCTTCTCCAAGTTAGTCCTTGAACTGTGAACCTTATAGTCTGCCTCTGTGGAGAATGTCTGCTTACGAGTCTCATCATTCTCACCCTGTTCCTTGAGAATTAAATGTGAGTAACACGGCTCCTGACCGCTCTGCAGGGCAGAGGTGCAACATTGACATTGATGAGTGTGCCTCCAACCCCTGTCGGAAGGGTGCGACGTGCATCAATGATGTGAATGGTTTCCGGTGTATATGCCCCGAGGGACCGCATCATCCCAGCTGCTACTCACAGGTGAACGAGTGTTTGAGCAGTCCCTGCATCCATGGAAACTGTACTGGAGGTCCCAGCGGGTGAGTCGCCACCGTGTGCTAGCTCGTAGCCACTGATTGGCCCAGGTCACACCAGTTGGCTTTTAAAACCAACGGAAGGAAACGCTAACACAGTAGCTTAAATCTGTTAGTTGGGAACTTGACCTGATAGTTAGGTAAAGGTTTTGATGGTCGGTGTCAAAATTGTTCAATCAAAAAGCTCTGTCTATAGGAGCTGGCCCGTCTTCTCCAACTGAGAACTTACTTGAGAAATAAGGACTGTTTCCTTTACATAAGTAATCAACAAGGACCCCATGGGAGGTCCAGGAATTCGTGTATCTAGCAATAGTGTTTCATATTACAGGACTGAGATCTGCAGAGTGTTCTAGATTGACACCCCACACACCTTAACAGCCTGTCCCTGTTCTGTCATGGAGCTATGATAATGTAGATAATGAGTTGTGTCTTAGATGCTCTGACAGGCCATATACTCTTGTCATGAGACAGCATGGGCATTGCCACACATCTCAAACCTAAAAGAATGGAGAACATATCAGCTGTGCTTGTACAATGCCACACTTTTCTGAGGCAGGATTTTGATCCTAAGAAAGTGTGACTGGCCTGTAAGACCCCATTCTACCCTCAGCAGGCTTGAACAGCTTATTTTCTGAGTTTGTACTAGAGATTTTGAGCTTTGTTCATGTTATTATCTCCTTCAGATTACCCCAGAATATTTGAAAAACCGTAGCTTGTGTTTGCAATTTACCAGCTTCCCATTCATCTAAGGAAGCACCATGTAGGTCTTCCAACTGAACATACTAGATGGATTCATGATTCTCACCATGTGACGGTGATTCCAGTATAGACCCGTAGGAAAGTAGAAATGACCTCATGCCTGTAATCTTTGTATGAGGGAGGTTTAAGAGGAACGATTACCATGAGTCTAGACCACATAGTGAGTTCTAGGACAGCCTGGGCAACAGACTGAGACCCTGCCCCCAAAATACCAGACAAAAGAAACAGAAGGTCGAAATTCTTTCACCTGTCTCTTATGTGATCTTCTGACTCAGATGTCCCTTTGTGCCAGCCACATAGTGACCCCTCTGTCTTCTTGCAGCTATAAGTGCCTCTGCGATGCAGGCTGGATTGGTGTCAACTGCGAAGTGGACAAAAATGAGTGTCTTTCTAACCCGTGCCAGAATGGAGGAACGTGTAATGACCTGGTGAATGGCTACAGGTGTACATGCAAGAAGGGGTTCAAAGGTGAAGTGAAGGCCTGGCTTGTTATACCTGCTGTTTGTCTTCCGTGTTGTACACCAGTCCTCATCATCATGGTTTTCGTTTGCTCGTGGTCTGTAGTTTACTAATACAGTAAGCATGCTGAGCAGTTAGTATTTCTGAGACATGGGGAATAAAACATGAGTAGACATCTCTCTACCTTCAGCCTGTCAGAGGTAAACTGTTGGGACAGTAATACTTAGAACAAAGCTAAGACACACTTAGGGGCTGGCAAGATGGCTGTGGGTAAAAGCCCATGCTGCCTGGCACCCTCGGTTCCAGTGTCTAATTGTAAGCTTCTTGGCCAAAGCTGGACTCTGTAGTAAGTCAGGGAGCTTCTTGGAAGTGGGATGACAGCGCTGCACTTGCCGTAACCGGACCTTGTGCTGTGCTCGGGACCTTCCCAGCAAATCCTTACACATGAGCTCTTCTGGAGAAGATAGATAGCCGAAGAACATGTCTCAGACATAATTGACAGTCAGTTCTCCTTGTGCTGGGTTGTTTGACACTTTGGTGTGTTTTAGAACTAGTCAATTTGATTACAGGTTGAATGTCCCTAACTCCAAATGTGGAGTCTTCCAAAATTGGGAACTTTCTGAATACCAGCATGAAATGAAAGTTCGTGAAACTTTTATTTCATGAACAATATTCCTCTGACAGATTATATTAAATCACTCTCCGTTGTGTGTGGAAGGGTTATTGGAAAGAGACATAATGACATCCTTCAAGAAGCTTGTTATTTATTTGTAAGAATCCTAACTCTAACCCACCTCTAAAAATCCTGAACACTTACAATGTTGTCTTAGAGTTGCTATTACTATAATGAAACACCATGACCAAATACAAGTTGGGGAGGAAACGGTTTATTTGGCTCACACTTCCACAGCACTGTTCATCATTGGAGGAAATCGGGACAGGAACTCAGACAGGGCAGGAACCTAGGGGCAGGAGCTGATGTATAGGCCATGGAGGGGTGCTGTTTACTGCCTTGCCCCCCATGGCTTGCTTACTTGTAGACCCCAGGACCACCAGCCCAGGGGTGGCACCATCCACAATTGATAGCCGGGCCCCCTGCTACCGTTCACTAATAAGAAATGCTCTATAGGCTTTTGCCCACAGCCATATCTTACAGGCATTTCTTTATGAGGTTCTATCTGTCAGGTGGCCTTAGTGTGTATCACAGTAACATAACTGTCCAGCACAGATACTAAGTATTTCAGAGACAGGACATCCAGATGACAGCAGACAGATTTAGGAAGTCTCTACCTCGGACACTCATATTTCTCATGTTACATTTGCCAAGAAACATGTAGATTCAAAAGCCCTTTTTAAAAATCTCACTGTAGTTTACTTATCAGTGATCACATGGAAAATAAGAATAAAAATGAAAACCTGTTTGCTTGGTGAGCTGTGAGCACCGTTTAGCCCAGGCCTGTCTCCCTGCTCCCTTTTGCTCACAGAGAGAGCCCTGGCTTCTCCATTTTTAAGAGTCTTGTTGGGCCACATTGGAGGTACAGAGATGGACGGTGTCTGGGTCCTGCCTCATTCCCATTCTCCATTAATTTTTTTCCATATTTTAGTGGGAATACTTTTTTTGCCTTGAAATAGAACTAGTTTTAAGCTTTAGGGCATAGCTTACTGAAAGCAGAGACTATATGCGTGGAAGAGTGGGCACACTTCAGTGTTTGCCCATATTCTGATCAGAAACTTCCCGTAAAGGGCCCATGTTAGGTAAGGCAGCCAGCTTCTCAGCACAGTGAGTTCTCAGTGCATTTTGGAGAATCCAGTTATATAAGGAAGAGTATTAGGCCTAAATTCAGGCACTCCCTTCACAGTGTTGACCGACCATTGACTGACTGTATCAGAGACCCCAAGCTAAAATGAATGAGCAGGTGCTCCCATGACCCAAAGAAACGTGTCACTTCCGAGACATTGACTTTCACCAGCTACTAGGAGAGCTGGTCAGTAACAGGTAGTAAGAGGCTCCGGGTTTCACGCGTACTTGTTCCCCTGCTCCTGCTCCAGGCTACACCTGCCAGGTGAACATAGATGAGTGTGCCTCGAACCCGTGTCTGAACCAAGGGACCTGCTTAGATGACGTCAGCGGCTACACGTGCCGATGCGTGTTGCCTTACACAGGTGGGTCCTGCAGGTGCCAGCACGGCTGGACGGTGTGTGTGCCCCGTGCTAGGGAGTGCACACACATGACTTTCCGTGACTCTCAGGTCAGTGACACTGCTCCGAGGACTCTGTTGTCACTCATGGTCTCAGGCTACATCTTGAGCTTTGAGGAAACATGGTGGCAGGAATCAGCCTCCTTTCTCTGTGCTTTTTAGTGTTTGGGTTTTTTGTTTGTTTTTCTGGTGCTGAGGATTGATCCCAGGACCTTGTAACACAGTGTTGTGGAGAAAGCTCATGGTAGTGTGTTTTTCTTCCTGAATACAAAGTTTTAGGATGACTCTTAGAGTTGTAACTTGACTTTAGAAACTGCATAGCCTGTAAAATCCCTCAGTGGCTAAAGACACTTGCCACCAACCCTAAGAATTGAAGCATTGAGTCTACAGTTCACCTTCTGAAAATGAATGTGATTTTAAAACATACCTTAATGTCCTTTTTTAGGGAAATCAGGTTTACTTCTTTAGTTTTTCTCTAAGTTTGAATTCGGTATTCTAAGGCAGGAAGCATCCCCTGATAGCAGTAGAGATCGCCTGGCAACAGGGATGCAGGTGTCCAGTGTGTGGAGCCGGCCTCGGTGGTAACACGGAGGAAGCAGCCAGCGTTGAGGCTGAGGGTTATTCAGTGTTAGACAGGACTCACAACTCTTCCCATTTAGTCCACAAAATCCTCCCTGAGGACATGCTAAGTAAGGTTCAGAGTTCAGCTGCATTGGGCCAGTATTAGGAGCAGGTGTCGCTAGATCCTAGAGCAGGGGTTCTCAACCGGTGGGTCACGTGTATCAGGTATTTACATTACGATTCATAACTAACAAAATTGCAATTATGAAGCAGCATAAGGAGCTGTACTAAAGGCACCTCACTGAGCTAGACCCCTTAGCTGCTGCTGTAGCCCGGGGTTCCGAGCACATCTGGGTTTGCAGTCTCGGGACGCCCTCTTTTCCCTGGTTGATTCTTCATCACAGACTGTCATTTGTTCTCCAGGCAAGAATTGTCAAACAGTGTTGGCTCCCTGTTCCCCAAACCCGTGCGAGAATAATGCAGTTTGTAAAGAGGCACCCAACTTTGAGAGCTTCACCTGCCTGTGTGCTCCTGGCTGGCAAGGTAATGATGCCGGACGCATTCCGCACTTTAAACCCAGTGATCGGGCCCTCAGACGGCATGGGAGGCCGTAGGCTGCTCAAGCCTGGAATCATTGGACAGGAGCTATTAGCTGGAAGGGCTCCCAAGACCTTACCAGATTTCATCTTTATAGTCCTCAAGTAGCTGAGACCCTCCAACCCAAGAATTTTAAGCTCTGAGTAGCAGTTGGGAGGAGTTTTTTGGGGACATTTAAAAGCCTTTCTGGGACCTCCTGCATCGGACCAATCAGGTGGCCAGCTGCATTTAAACACCCTAAGCTTACAGCCTGCCTCGATTTCGGTGGGAAGTTTCTTCCAAAGACTGGCAGTTCATTGCCCTCTGTTTATAGGTCAGCGATGCACCGTTGACATTGATGAGTGTGTCTCCAGGCCGTGTATGAACCATGGCATCTGCCATAATACTCAGGGCAGCTACATGTGTGAGTGTCCTCCCGGCTTCAGTGGCATGGACTGTGAGGAGGACATCAATGACTGTCTCGCCAGTGAGTACACCTCCCCTACCCCTGGGTCCCCAGGGAGAGAGCTCAGTTACACTGAGGGCCATCTCCTTACATTGACCTCCATGTCCCACACGCTAGTATTCCTAAGTCTTCCTTCCGAAGCTACTATCCTCAGTAATCAAAGTAATAGAATCTGCTTTGAGCATCTTTCTACAGCATCTTCAGTGCTGACAACCTAGAGACAGTGCTGTGGGTAGCTTTGTGAGAACCTGTGCAGCCCATGCTGGCCTCGAACTTAAGGCAGCTTTCCTGCCGCGCCTTTAGATGCTGGGATTATAGTGTGAACCACCAGGCCTGATTTTTTTCTGCTTGAACATATTCTGGGGTGTGTTAAATGACTCTCTGATAAAGCGGAGCCCACTTGACCTTTCAACTCATTGCTTAAGTTTTCATTTCATATTTGTGATGGTTTCTGCCATTGTAACTTAACACCCTGTATGCCGGCAGCTATGCCATGGTTTTCTTCTCTAACCCCTTTGTCATTAGATTGTGCAAGGCCCTACTATGATTATAACTCACAGCCTGTTGAAGTTCCTCAGACTGAAGTGTTCTAGTATTAAACATGAGATTTAAAAAAACAGGATGAAGAGAGGCATACAGGAAGGCAACTGACTTACACAATGGTCTTAGAACAGACTGAACACATAGCCTGCTCCCTCAGCTTCCACAAACATGTTTTGAAAATACTTGTCAATATTCCCAATATTGTATGTGTTAGGTTTCATAATTGATTTACATATGTGCAGAGGACATTTGCATATGTGCAAGTTTTATGACTATTAATGTTATAAAATAGTGTTGACATAGATTAGGTTGATCTTGATTTTCAAGCAGATAAAAAAGTCTCAGGCAAGTGTTAACTGAATTCATTTTTCATGATAGGGTTCGTGTCAGGATAAATGTAAAGGGGTCAAATATGGAAGCTCGGATGTGCTTCTTAGAGGGTGTGGCTTGGCCTGGGTCATTCCCCTTCACAGTGCAGCTGTCCTGAGTCCCACTTCTTTTTGTCCTGACTCAGACCCCTGCCAGAACGGAGGCTCCTGTGTGGACAAAGTGAATACCTTCTCCTGCCTGTGCCTTCCTGGCTTCATAGGGGACAGATGCCAGACGGACATGAACGAGTGTCTGAGCGAGCCCTGTAAGAATGGGGGCACCTGTTCTGACTATGTCAACAGCTACACCTGCACGTGCCCTGCGGGGTTCCATGGAGTCCACTGTGAAACCAACATTGATGAGTGCACTGAGAGGTGAGCAGGGTGGACCTGGGCACGAGCAGCTCACAGGGAAGGGGGGAGTCGGAAGGTAACATCACAGAGGGAAGGGGGGGAGTGGGGAGGTAACATCACAGCGGCCCACAGGGAAGGGGGGAGTGGGGAGGTAACATCACAGTGGCCCAGAGGGAAGGGGGGAGTGGGGAGGTAACATCACAGTGGCCCAGAGGGAAGGGGGGAGTCGGGAGGTAACATCACAGCGGCCCACAGGGAAGGGCAGTGGAGAAACAACACAGCACAATGCTAGGATTGTAGGGCAGAGATGAGCTCCACTTGAGACCCATTCCTAACTCCTCTCTCATTGCTCAGTTTTTGAAAGACATGTAATTGGAAGGTCAAGGGTCAGAGGTTGAAAGGTTTAGTGGGATAGACCATCACTTATTTCTTGCCATGGAGCAGAAGAGAAGAGTCATCAATTCTGATCTGTTCTCCTGTCTCTTTGTTCCAGATGTGAGACTTCTCTTTCTTTGTAGATCTGTTACCACTGTCTAAGTAGTTTTTAGACAGTTTGATTTCTTTTTATTATTTTAGCAATGTGTTTATTCTTTAGATTCTTTCATAAAGAATCTAAAGTGAAAAGCTACTTAGGACTTTTCATGTAAGGCCGATTGATGTAATGATAAAGTATGTTACGGAAAACAACTCTTTAGGATTCTCGACAGCTGTACCATTTAAATGCTCCTAAGTGGGTATTGGGAAGGAAGTTGATACTGTAATCTCTGACCCCCCGTCTAGTTTAGAAGACTTTAAAGCTTCCTGAGCCTTAGAGGTGATTGTCCAGTGTGCCCTCGGCTTCAGCAGCCAGACTTTACAGTAGGGGCTCAGGGCCTCCGTTAGCAGAGCTTATGCTGTTTCCCGCTCTCCTCAGCTCCTGTTTCAACGGCGGCACGTGCGTCGATGGGATCAACTCTTTCTCCTGCTTGTGCCCCGTGGGCTTCACTGGGCCCTTCTGCCTCCATGATATCAACGAGTGCAGCTCTAACCCGTGCCTGAATTCGGGAACGTGTGTTGATGGCCTGGGTACCTACCGATGCGCCTGTCCCCTGGGCTACACGGGGAAAAACTGTCAGGTGATCACCCCGACTCCCCATCCAGCTCCCCACACCCACAGTAGCCGAGGACTCTGCCTAGCTTCTAGGCAGGATGAACCATTGGAAGAGAGAGGACTGAATTTCAGGTGGTCCCTGAGGTGAATCTGAGCCACCTTCTTGATAGAAGCTGGTGTTAGTTGACACCAGCTGTGTAGTGTGGGTTAACAAGCTTCTGGTGGTGTGAAGAGGCTGACCAAGAGGAAAGTGGGGCTGACAGTAAGCACACACATCCCTTTCACGGTGGATGTGCAGGAAGAAAAGTTGTTAGCTTTTCATTGCTAACCTGAAAAAATAAAGCAAAACAAAAAATTCCAACAACACCAAAAACAACTTAGTAGGTTAGTTAGGGTTTGGTTTTAGACATGTTAGGCTTCCCTGGCTGCTTTTGTTTATGGGCCTGAGACAAGACTAAGTGTCACAGTGACAGAGCTGGTGTAGGACTCTTCTCATGGTGGCCTGAAGCAGAGAGGGACAAGGAGAGGAGGGGGGAGAGGGGAAAAGACAAGGGAAGGGAGGGGAGGGGGGACAGAGGCAGACAGTTGAGGCTGGGAAAGCCAAGAAGAAGATGTAGCTCCCCCAAACGTACAGTCTTTGAGCCAGCAGCCGTCTGTGTCGGGAATGCGGCTCCCCTCTCTGCCTCACGTTATTCATGAGCCTGGTGTTGAAAATAAGGTTTTGGACCATTGAGGGTTTTGAATTGGATCAATTGACTCCCCTTCCCCAAAGGCAGGACTGGTCAAGGTGCATGTGGTCCTGAAGTTAACACAGGAAACATGGGCCCAGATGCCACCGGCCAGACAAACAAGGCTATCAAGTGAGAGTGTGTCTAGGACAGCGCACCCAGTGAAGGCTTGCATGAAGGCGTCCCTTTCTTTTTAAAACCAGTCCTTTCCTTTGACAGCTTGTAACACACTGTAACTTAGAGACTTCATTTCTGATATCTGGAGTTAATGGATGTACACCCTTTCCTCCGTTTTAGACCCTGGTGAACCTCTGCAGCCGGTCTCCATGTAAAAACAAAGGAACGTGTGTTCAGGAAAAGGCAAGGCCCCATTGCCTGTGTCCGCCTGGATGGGATGGTGCATACTGTGATGTGCTCAACGTGTCCTGTAAGGCAGCAGCCTTGCAGAAAGGTGAGCTTCGCCCCTAAGCATCAGTTCCTGACATACATGCTGCATCTTAGGATATGTAGTGCCAAAGGGTTATGGTTCTGAAGAAAGGCTAGAGGAACACTTAGAGATCTCAGAGAGAAAGGTGATTGAAATGAAGTTAAGACAGATTTCAGAACTTGCTTAGTTTTTAATGCAAATCAGTTGCTGAGGATCAGGGAAAACTAGACACAGATGAAGAAAATCCACAAGCAGCCACCAGCCAGCCTCACTTGCACTTGGGTTGAAACTGCCCTGTGTCCCGCTCTCTGATGCTTCTCCCTTCGCCTGCTGTCCCAGGAGTACCAGTCGAGCACCTGTGCCAGCACTCGGGCGTCTGTATCAATGCTGGCAATACCCATCACTGCCAGTGCCCCCTGGGCTACACGGGGAGCTACTGCGAGGAGCAGCTTGACGAGTGTGCATCCAATCCGTGCCAGCACGGTGCCACCTGCAGTGACTTCATTGGAGGATACAGATGTGAGGTGAGAGCTCCCGAGAGATGGCACCAGTATTAAACACACAGGTTCCTGAGTTCAGCCATTTGTGTCCTATGGAGTATAAGTGTCTGCCCATCATTATGGTAGTGTTGAGCAGCTAGCGATTTGATTTTCAGCCATGCTTTTCCGGTAGCTCTGGCAAGATGCTTTCATAAAGTCTGGACCATCCCTCCTTAACTGGCTTGCTCTTTATGTTGGCATCCTGCAGGCTTACCTTGTATAATGTCCCTGTGCTTCCTGAAGAGCCACACAGTTCATCAGCCAATGAGTAGTTCCCTCAAACAAGCAGAAACGGCACGGTCTCACCTGCCGTGCCACAGTAGCATGCTCAGTGCCACTGTGCGGAATGTCTAAGTATGTGTCCTTTTTCAGCGTGGGGGCTGATAGAAGTTAGAACTAGATGTTAGCCAAACACCAGAAGGGAACCTGAAACTCACCAGACCACCAAGCAACCACAGAAGGTCTCCTGCTGTCTCCGCAGACGTGACCTGTTAGTTCAAAAGCCTGCCGCTGCCGAACTCAAACTTTTACCCATCTGATTTAAAAACCCAAATGAGCAGAATTCTATCCATTTAATATTGTCTGCTTAGTGTAGCATGCAAAATGACGGGCAGTGAGTGTGTCCTAAGTAAGATCCAAGGAGCCTGAACTCCCTCGGGAGCTCGTCCACAGAAAGGCTGTTGTCGCTGGGTCATTAAACGTCACCACACATGGTTTTAAGCTCCCTCTGCAGTATCCCTTTTCAAAGTTTGCTCCTCCCTTTACTCTGTAGTCGTGTGCTGTGAGGGACAGACTTCCTGCGCAGGCCCTGTTGGCATTGTGGCGCCTAAATGAAACTTCCCCCACAAGCTGTCTGTTTCCTCATCAAGCCTCGTTTCTTCCAACTCCTCCACCGCCCACTGCCCCAGCCACATCGTTTGCCCCTTCACACAGTCATGCCAAGGGCAGTGTCTTTACTACTGCAGGCCTGCACTGTATGAGCCCTAGGCTGCTCATCACATGTGAGGGGTGCACAGTACACAGACGAGGAAGTTTTGCTTGGGGGAGGGTCTCATGGAAATGCCCTCAGAACATACAGTCCTTGATTGCCTTTAAAGCGGCTTTGGGGGTGCAGGGCTGGAAGGGCGATAGGTAAGTAGCTGAGAATGCAATGGTTACAGAGGGATGGACACACAGGTAGAAAGCAAAGTCATGGTACCCTGACCTCTCTCTGGGCCCTGTGGTCCGTCTCCAGCAGTGACCCCATTCTCCGCCCTTTTCTCCTGGCAGTGCATTCCAGGGTACCAGGGCGTCAACTGTGAGTATGAAGTGGACGAGTGCCAGAACCAGCCCTGCCAGAACGGAGGCACCTGCATCGACCTCGTGAACCACTTCAAGTGCTCATGCCCACCGGGCACCCGGGGTATGCGGTCTGCTTCTCT